>NW_028250805.1:0-733174 GCF_964263255.1 Lissotriton vulgaris | reverse complement strand
GCAAGGGTTTGCAGGGAGTGTCTGTCGCAAGGGCAAATGAAAATAAAATTAAGACCATACTGGGCCTGAGTGAACGATCGCTGAGTCCTGAATAGTCCCAGCCTAAATCTGGTCAATAAAGTCCTCCCAAGATTTTGGCACCCGCTCTTAATATGGTTTCAACCCTTGTGTGGTGTGGATCAACAAATACTTCATATTAGCCAGTTTCTTCAGCTACGCCAATTGTTTCCCCCCTTCTAAGGTCACTGAACCTGGACTTAACCAAGGTTGTATCCCTACTGGAGATGTTAGCTGGATAAGTTAGTCTGCCTAACTTATTACAAGTGTCCTTAATATAAGAAAGTCGCAAAATACAGGAGCCCCTGTCGCATGACAGGCAGTCCAACATAATCATCTTGTTCCATTAAGCTTCAGGGTTGTTCCATAGTGAACACTATAACATCAATGATACCAGATTGATTTCATCAAGTTCTTAACGAACAAAGTGCATTGACAATCCAGGCAAAACACCTCTTTATTTGTACTAAATATTTCTGAAAATTCTCAGAATATTACTAATTTTTTTACAGTAATGGGGCCTCTTGCACAAAGATTCAAAATAACAACCTGTAAATTGTGATTAACAACAACTTATGATTTCTTTTCTGGAATATTTTAAAGTGTACTTGTTAAAAATCGTTGCAATTTGGGTACCGACTTCTATCAAATGCATTGTTATTTTGTGACATGACCTATGACCTAATAGGGCAGTTGACAAAATACAGAAGCATAGTGAGTTGCAATTGGTTCTATCTCTGCAATATTCATGATAGGTCACAAATTGTAAGCCAATATCAGAGGGATAGCCCCTGCAGAGGTAAGTAGATCACCATATCTGTGATTGCTTTTAAATAAAGTGTTTTTTAAAAAAGTAAGAGGCCCCTTTAGGACCCCTTTCCATTTCTGAAGGGCTTAGAACCTCCATTGAATTGGTGCTAAAATATTAATGTTTTGCAGCCAGACGTTGGTCAAAAACATTAATACTTTCAATAAGGAATCATTATTTAGAAAGGATGCCCTTAACACGACCCTCCCAAATAGCAATTCTTAATGGTTTCCTAAACCCATCTAATGATTCAGAAAACCTTTCCGATCATTAAATGGGCTTGGTACATTTAAAAAAGGGTTTTTGCATTTGCGAACCCTCCGATATACCCAATTAGAGGATTTGCAAAAGCCAAAACGCTTTGAACATGAGGTCCTTGATATTTTGTGACTGATTCAAAAAGGCAATCGAGAGTATGTAAAAGAGTACTATGTCTGTAAATTCTCAAATTCCTTAGTGAATAGGATCCTATCGCTTACAGGAAAAAAGTGTGGGGTAAAGACATTGTCAAGTATGTAAAGTGCATTTGTACATGTGTCCCAAAACACCTAAATGGCAAAAATTCAGGGAATATTCATAAACAATGCTAAACAACATTACTGCAGTATTACTAATAGTAGCCAAGACATTTTGGAACTGATTCAAAAAGGCATTTAAGAGAACATAAAATATTACTTCTGTAGTACTACTTCTCATACTCATTAATCCTGATGCGACTCGTCGCAATAGTGTCCACAACGGTAAACCTCACTCACTTGATTGCTGATTTCTGAACCCAGTGTCATGTTGCTGATGTCCTTTTTGGCGGCTGGTTTTGTCTCTGCAGAGGCATGTCTATTTTGAGAAAATCCCAAGCACACAGTCATTTTTAAAGACCTTATTGTGATAGTTGCATTCGCATACTCTGCTAAGTTTTTCATCTCATTAGATCTTCAAAGGCGTGCCTCAGGCTAAATGGTAATATGTTGAGTTTTTTTTTTTTAGATGCAGTGGTTGCCACAGAGTCTAGTTTTAGCTAAATGCTTTGTGCGTTAATGGAGCCTGCAGTTCCTTTACTCAGTGCAGATTCCCTTTCTTCACACATGAGCTAATCTAGCAGTATGTTAACAGGCTTCTGTGTTGTTACTGCAGACACATACATATAAATTCATAACAAAATGCGTGATCTAAAGACAGCTGCTTTTCTCTTAGCCTCTGAACTTTAAATTGTGGACATTCATTTAAAAGCTATGGTACCACAGCACAACAAACACAAACCACTCCACTCACTCCACTCCCACATAATGAGTAGTTTTAATAGCCAACTGTTTGTTAATTGTGCGCATTAGAAACACCAACTTGAAAATAAGAAAACACCAATGTCTCCTTGTCTACCTCCTTGTTACAGAAGATGGGGAGGTGAACCCCAGCACTGATCCAATGTGCTGGTACTTCCTTGCTGTACTCGTTGGTAAACATTGCTACGCAACCTGGCTTACCTTTTACACAGATGTGTGCTTCCAGATGTATTTTGGTTTATTAGGGGCTCTAGTAAAGTTTGCCTTCGCAAGGACCTCAGACACATTACTGTTCTCCCTCGGGGTGTCAGCAGCTGGGGTTTTCTCGTGCCTTTTAGCATATAGGTCGTTTTGAGTTCAGTGTACCACAAAATTGTCATTTGTGATTTTGAAAGATAAAATGAAAGTATTCAACAGTAGAACATTGTGACAAAAACTAAATCAATTAAATTATATATATTCTATATTCACTTAAAAGCAAAGGTTTAGATGGTGTTTTTGATTGATTGATTGATTAGAGCCTTGTATAGCGCAACTTTATCCAAGGGCGTCAAGGCGCTAGTGATGGAAAAAAGCTGAATGTGAGGAAAAGAAAAGTGTCAATTAGGGATAGGCTTCCCTGAAGAGCCAGGTCTTCAAGGCCTTCCGGAACAGAGAATGAGAGGGCTGATCCCTAAGTTCCACAGGAAGGGTGTTCCACATCCTCGGAGCAAGGGAAGAGAAAGCTCGCCCGCCCCATCTTGCTTTAAGAATTCTGGGAACTGCAAGCAGGTTTTTGTTTGCCGAGCGAAGGACCCTACCAGGGACATAAAGAGACACAAGAGGCCTAATGTCTTCTGCCCTAAGCCCATAGAGGGCACGATGAGTAAGGCACAAGGTCTTGAAGTCAATCATGGCTTGCATAGGAAGCCAGTGCAGGTCTTTCCTAATGGCTGAGCCTGATGAGCGCCTAGGAGCATCCACAACGAACCTTGCGGCCACGTTTTGCAGGATCTGGAGACGCTGGACACGATGTTTGGAGATTCCCTGATAAAGTACATTACAATAGTCCAGGCGGGAGGCTATGAGGGCTACTGTGACCTGTTTACGGGCTTCAATTGACAGGTAATGTACAATTTTCCTCAGGATTCGCAAAGCCCCGCAGCAAGTTGAGGCCGTCCTGTTATAGTTAAGTATTGTAATAAGATCTTTGCTTTCGTAAAAAAAATCTGGAAATTCACTGATAAGGAGCAAAGGTTGAAGAAACATCATAGTTAGGTGTTAAAATAATGTAAAAACATTTTTTTTTAAAACCAACGATAACGTAGAAGTTCACCTGTTTTAATTTAGTGAAATAACTAAAACCTGTAATGCCTTCCTATGACCTCACATATTAGATCACTCATGACGTGTTAAATGACATCATTGATGACATCTCGATAAACTTTTTTTTACATTTATTTTTTCTGATGGAATTTTTGATAATGTTCTTTCATAATCTCAATCTCAATTCTGGGATTTTTCTCCTGATATCAGATGCTTGTTTTTCACTTTATGCAGTAAAATACAAAGGTACTCAGGTGTAGATTATTTTCTTCAACTTACTACAGCACTTCTTCTGGAAAAATCTAGGGTGTCAATTCCTGGTGTCTAGTTTCTTTTCTCTTATGAAGTAACATCCCTTAATCCTTCTCATGCTTCAATTTAATGTATCTTCACATAGTAGATGTTTTAAAGGACTAGTGTCCTCTCATTCCACTACTGACCATTTGGTCACTGTTGGAAGTGGAGGTCCCTGTCACATACCACCGCCACGAAATGCTGGAGGCGTGCATCCCCGACCCCACACTTCAATGTTAGGCTAAGTAAGGACACCGTCTGAGATAGCCCTGCTCACCCCCTTAGTAGCTTGGCACGAGCAGCCAGGCTTATCTCCAAGGCACGAGTGTTCAGTATGTGCAACCACGCTCACAGTAACCCCATGATGTCATCATAAATAGAGTCCACACGAGTATTGATATAATGAGTATAATTTTTATATAAGCAATTATACGGTATGGCCACAAGATAAAAAAATCAACATATAAGAATGGGTAGTATTCTTTCCGGCGGGTTGGTAGGTTCTAATCCCAACCACTGCTTCTAACTAACAGTCAAGCTCACGTCTAACTGTTTCTCAAAAAATTAGGCAAGTCATATTTGCTAGAAGCACACACTTTGCAAATGGAAGCAATACTGCAATGCGTAACAATATTCTCATACTGTGCAACAGAGTAACAATGTCATACGTAGCGCCACAGTCATGCAATTTGCAATTGAAAGAATAATGCATTGTGTATCACCACCAGCATTCCCTGTACCAGGAAGAAACAAAGCAATGCGTAACGCTACAATCCTGTATGGTGCAATGAAGAAATATTACACTGTGCCACGCTATACTCACGCTATACTTTGATATCCAGAATATTAGATGATTCTATCTGCGACGCCACTGCCCATCTATTGAAATACGATCATTAATCCACTGGCTTTTTAAAAAATTATGGTAAGAAGGCTACATTATGTGCTAATACTACATAGGCTAAGAAGTGTATTAACAGATTACAAAATTCAGATACAACGGATAAAACCTAATACATACCATTCACCCCTTTCATTGTTTAGAGCTAGATTTCTCAGTAAGGACGGTGTCTCCCATCAGCGGTTCCCAGAAAATATCATTACAGTTACGTTTTCTTATTTGGTAAGAAAAACTCCTGCACAATAATAATCTGTGAGATACATGCTAGATCTTTATTAAGCACCTATTTGGGGATCTGTCAACGAGTAATCTATGATCCACCGTGCCATTTTTCTTACCTTACTAGACTCATAACTAGATAAAATAATACCCAAAACAATATGTAATAATAGATAATAGCCAAAGAATAGGCACACCATGCAGTCTGTGAGGTTAAATGCTGTAATGAAATAATTTTCTGAATCCTTTTATGTAGAGTGTAATACTACCTGTCCGACTCATAACTATGTAAAACAATGTCCAACATAATAGCCAAAAACAGCCAAAGAATAGGCAAATCCATACTGTGAGGTTAAATGCAGCAATGAAATAATTTTTTGAATCCTTTTAAGTAGAGAGTAATATTACCTATCCGTCTTTCAGGAACTATAACTCGCTGTCTCCAATCTTCAATACATGACGTTAGCTGTTATTTCTAGATCATCTAGGTAAGCTGATTTTGAATCAATATGCTGAGTATGCTGCAAATTACCTGATGTGGTTTTTTGCAATCCCAATAAAAACCCATACTAATCTTTTATTGTGATATATAAAGGGACATATCGCTCTAATGCCAAGCATAAGAACTTAAAATTATGTATAAACATTTCTGAGTTTTTTCCCTGTTTTTCCCACTTATATGGTTCTTTTCATCCTCTACTATAAGTGTGTTTGTTGATAAACTGTGTTCTAATAAAAACAACATATTACTCAATAGAAGGGTAAAATCTATAGTGAGCAACATTAGGTGCTCAGAAATAGTTTGTAATTATGTATATAGATGTCTGACGACGTGTATATAGATGTATATATGTACAAATGATGTTTTCTTTTTTCTCTCTCTGTGACAAACTCATATATCAGTTGATAGCGGTATTATCAAACATGTAAATCATGAAACACTAGCTTTGTATATGTAATAACATAATTGGATTTACAAACGGTTTTTGCACTGTAATACACAGATTTGTAAATATTTTTAATATGTTTTACAGAAATACGATGGTACAGTCCTGAGGAAGACACACCTGTGTCGAAACGCGTAGACAGGAAACCATCTTTTAACTCTATTGCTATATGATAAATGTCTGAACTTATGCATATGCTATAATGCTGAAATATTTTATCATACATGTATATGAATGTACCAGATATTTTTATAATTGAATTTTTTTTTATACTGATTAATTAAAATGCATCAAATGTGCAAAAACTTGTTTTGATCACTTTTTATTGTTCCTTTTGGCAAATGTCATTGTTCATGTGCTAGTGTTTACTTGGAGATTTGCCTGAGTATTGTATTCACACAAACAACAGAGTAACAATGTCATACATAGCGCCACAGTCATGCAATTTGCAATTGAAAGAATAATGCATTGTGTATCACCACCAGCATTCCCTGTACCAGGAAGAAACAAAGCAATGCGTAACGCTACAATCCTGTACGGTGCGATGAAGAAATATTACACTGTGCCACGCTATACTCAGAAATTGTGCACTGAAGAAATAATGCAATGCGCCACATTACAGTCAGGTAATATGCAAGGGAGAAAGAATGCAGTGAGTAGCGCACCCAGCATACAGTTCGTTAGGCACAAATGAGGTCAGGCGTCATACGACAGTTCAATAGTTCGTTAGTTTGTTAGCAGCAATAATGCAAAGTGTAATACAACAGTTTTACGCGCTTCATTAAGAGTGCCCCCGCTATGGATCAAAAGATGACACAAAAAATACTGCTTCCCTCTCCGGCCCCAGTACTGCCCCATCTTGGGTCAGCACGGACCGGGATCTGAGCCGAAGCATTGGCTCGCACAGCTGACTGAAGTGGGAGGGCGAGAGAGTGTCCCTCTGGGCCCGCACCCCACCCCAGGTGTTGATCCATGTTTCCTGGGGGGGGGGTGCGATCCCACTCTCCTCCCGTACGTCAGCGACTTTGGCCTTGATCTAGAACTCCGTCACAGGCTGTAGCGGACTTGGGCCGGCAACTCAGCTCTTCCATGGCTGCCGGTCCGGGCCGCTGCTGATTGACTCCATGGTCCCCAAATGACCTGGCCCTCACTCCGGCGGTCTCAGTCCACACCAAGACCTGCCCTCAGCAATGTGGAGACTTTACTTCACTTCGGTGCACACCCTCACCAGGCACTCCTCACCAGCACCTCAGGTAGCACTTCGACATGCACACTGCGTGTCTGAGACTCACCTCTCCTATGGTTCTCAGGACAAACCAGAGCTCTTCACCAACGATCGGCTTGCACCTCAACACGCCCCCTGCGTATTCAAGCCTCTCCTCTTGTCCCGGTGCACACAATGTCCAGGCGCTCTTCCCTAATGCCCTGGCTGCACCATGACATGCACTCTTGTACTTGGGAGACTCACTTCTTTTTAAGGTGCCTACAAGGCCCAGACGCTCTTCACTAACACCCGGGCTGCACCATGACATGCACCCAGTGCATCTGAGACTCACTTCTTCAGTTGGTGCACACGATGTCCAAGCGCTCCTCATCAATGCCCTGGCTGCACCATGACACTCACACTGCGCTTCAGAGTCTCGCTTCTTCCTTTGGTGCACATGAGCCCAGGCGCTCTTCACCAACACCCGGGCTGCCCCACGACACGCACCCTTGCGCGTCCAAGCTTCTCCTCATCTCCTTGTGCACACCACGACCAGATGCTCTTCACCAACGCCTTGGTCTGCACCATGACACGCATTCTGCGCGTCTGAGACTTAGCTTACTCCTGCGTGCCCACGATCACAAGGCACAACTTCTGAGGGCCTTAAGCGCCAAAAGGAACACACACACTTCATTGCTTGGGACTTATCTGGAAACCTTTATGATCCTGTATTCCCAAACAGGGAGCCAACTCACCTCGGGCCCTTGGAGTTAACAGACACAGCATAAAGCACAGTCTTCTTCAAGCAGGGGGACCCAGCGCCTCCAAGCATAGTCCCAACAGCCTCTTCTTCAGTTAGAACGGTAAACTGCTGACCAGCCCCAGATCACGGAGCAAGGGTAGGTCTATCCACAGCATCCTCCTCAGTTGTTCCTTCTTTAGCAGAGGTTCCTCTTGACCACAGAATGGGTCCAAGCATTTTCAGTCTCAATCCATATCTGTTTCATTCCAACGTTCAGGGGTTTCAGCTCTCATAGTTATACTCCTTAATGTCTTTGACGTTTGTATGTGCTCAGAGGTCCCTGACCCCTCCCTAAATCAGTTCTGGGTGTCTTCCTCCCAGTGTCACCTCTCTCCCTTTGATATTGTGAGTCTGGATCCTCAATCACTAACAAACACAACAACCAGCCTCCCCCATTCTGTCCTATGGGCAGAATGGCCTCTCAGCAGTGAAAAACGAAATGAAGAGTTTTCACTGTCAGACCATAACACACACTTCAGTTTATGTTCTGCTTTTTACCTACATTGCACCCTGCCCAGGGGTTACCTGGTACCTACCACAGGGGTGCCCCATGTGTATGTAAAAGGGAAAGTCAGGCCTGACAAGTGGTTGCACTTGTCAGGACTACATGCTAACTTAGCATTCTGTGCACAGGCCCTACACTGAAGGCCTGAGTTCCCTTCTCTGCGCATCCTTGCATTACTAGCCCTTACACACACAGTGCACATCACTAGGGACTTTTACTAGTAAAGAAAACATACCAATCATGGCCAACCAATCACCATTACAATTTAAACAGGGAACACTGGTACTTTGTTACTGATCAGCAGTGGCAGAGTACCCACAGCATCCAAATGCAAAGGTGGTAGAGGCAAAAAGTCAGGGGTAATCACGCCAAGATATGACAGGTCTAACGGTCACATATATTGTAGGTGACACAGTGGGGTATATGTACAAGCCCCTGTCACCACCACAACATCACTTTTACCGACGCTGTGGTGGCGATAGGGGCTGCGCCTTATTTACAAGACAGCGTTAAGCCACTTAACATGGCTTAATGCTGCTTTGTAAATAAGGACCCTTTCACGTTATTGTTAGCATGAAAGGGGTGGGTAGTGGGTGTTGCAGTGGGCGTTGGCACTGCAACAACAATTCTTTTTGACGCTGCCCCCCAAGTGCAAGGGTGGCATACATAGGAGGCAGCGCCAAAATTAAGGCCAGGTCAATCCTGGTCTTAAATTGGCGAAACGAGGAGAAATTCATTATTTCTCCTTGTTTTTGCTTTTTCCATGTGTGCTGCCTTGTGCATCACACATAGAAAAAGCAAATTGCCATGCATTGTTTATGTACAGGAAGGTGTCCCTTCCTATACATAAACAATATTTAAGAAAAATTCCATTTTGTAACTTTCATGTGTGCTGCATGAAGCAGCACATATGAAAGTGACAGAATGGCATTCAGCATTATTTATGTGCAGGAAGTGTGACATTCCAACACATAAAAAACCCTCCCCTGCACACAGACACCTTTGCACTAGGGTGCAAGGGTGCCTGCGTTGTCGCTAAGTTGCTAAACTTAGCCCCTTCGCAGGGGCAAATTTAAGGCTACACCACATTCTTGTAAATATGGTGCAGCCTTGCATTTCGGTAGTGGCACAGAGAGGTGTTAAGCCAGGAAGGCTAACGCCTCTCTCTGCCACTTTATTGTACATATGGCCCAGTGTATATTCAGCTTCTTCTCGTCTGGTGGATAAATGATGAACTTCACACCCAAGTGTTTCTTGACTTCTTCACAAGTCATTGGACTTATTTTTCCTTCTCTAGAAAAAATAAGTTCACTCAGAACTCTTTCCTTCAGTTGATTGAGCTTTTGTGTTCTTAAATATAACCTGTGATGCATAGTATCACATTTCCATGTCTCCTACTCTCTTGAAAATGGTGACTGTGCCTCGTATTACCAAGAGTAGCCAAGGAAAAGACACTTTTTCATGTAGTGGAAGAATACCTGAGATATCATCCAATGAGAAACTCAATGGTTGTTTGATATAAAATAGTCTATGGACTCAACCGGAAGTTTGCGAACTATAGAATTCCTACCTTCATTGCTAGACTTGTTGAGTATGTGGTCACGTGATAGAGAATGTGGACTCTGCACATAAAAAAACTTGAGTTCACTATAAAAGCCTGTCCCTGAAAATTCCCTATGATGGCATTCCATTTAAAGGTTGACACTTAAGAAGTTACTTGCTATAGTTTTAATTTTACATATCTCTCAAATATGTCAGTAGTTTTTCCATGGTCTAAGGCCCTATTAAAGAGATAGTGAAACCCAGCAACTGTAGGCCCTCTGAATTGACGATCCATAGTATGTGGTCTTGCTACCAAGGCAGAGTACTATAAAAAGCTTTTCAACACGCTTCCATGCTCTTATCATCAAGGCTGTGGACTCAACACGTTCAAGATGGCACCCATAATTTGCATCTTCAGTAGCAAGGCAGTGGACTGTAAAAATCATAGAACCCTGTTACATTCCATTCCATTCTCTGTTGTCATAGTATCAGGTAACAGACAATAGCGGCCTACAACTTTTGGGGTGCATGAACCTGAATTTAGTGAGTGCACATTGATGGCCTGCCCACTAAGGCTGCTGATTTATGGTTTTCATGGCTGTTATGTGTGAGTTATGGATTGTGTAGTTAACTATAGTGAGGATTTGTTGGTAACCATAATGTCACTTTATCTCCTACTTTAAAAGGACTTCAAAAGCTTTATTTTTTACTTATGTTAATGCAGTATAACCAATCCAGCATAATCTCACTTGAACTGTATGCTTTTCTGTTTAGTTCTGGTATTTGATGATATACTAAACCCAATTTCAGTGGAAGTATTCCTTACCCCAGATGTGTTCAGCCTGTTTGGCCCCAAGGGAAAAGTCAACCCCTGTTGCACCCAACCTACAGCAGTGAACAGTGTGGGTCAAACCTATGGCCCTTTTTTTGGCCACATACTGCAATAAATCCGCCATGGGTGGCTGACCCACTTTCTGCATGACCTTCTGTTTTGCAGAGCCGGGTTGACAGCTGGGTCTGGCCTTAAAAAGCCCTGCAACCTTCACATCATGGGCAGGCAGCCCCAGTGTGCATGGCCTTTGGCTGTGCAGAACTGGGTTTGGCTACAGGGCCTGGCCTACTGCCAGACCCTGCAATCCACATGCCATAGTCAGCTTGCCACCACTGCACCACCATGGCACAATGCTCTTGGCCATGTGGGTTGTCCACATGGCCTGGCCTTTGACCCTCCAACAACAAATGTGTCTCAGATGGCCAACCACAGAGTGCTCAATCAAAGGCCGACACAAAATGGGCTTGCCTCTGGGGCTAGTCTGTAGCCAATCAATGCTTCAATTTAGCCCAGGGAATTCAAAAGCTGCTGCACATGACCTTTGGGTTGGCTGAAGACCCTTGCCTTAGCAAGTGGTCTGCAAACCAATTTTCCAAATACCTCTGACTTTTTAGTGCTTTAATGGCCACCCAAAGCAATTTTGTACTTCTAATGTCTTGCAAACTACTAAAGGAATTTACACCAATCCAAGCAAAGGCACTTCCAAGATTAAAGTTCTGTTTGCATGTTAAGTTTGGTGTAAAGGATTAAAAAAACAGTTTTCCCTTGGAAGTGGAGATTTCAAATGAGGATCTCTGGAACAGAACCCGCTAATTCCTGTAGTTAACTTCAATGTTTTTCTGTGCTCCCAGCAGGAGGCAAAACGTATGTTTGCACAGAGAAAGGGAAAGTTTCTTTATTTCAATAGAGGTTTGGTAGAAATGAATGATTAGTATGTTTTTGTAGAAGGAAGAAGGCTAGGACCTTCCTGAATTAAATAGGCTTGGAATGCTTGAAGTAGGTTGGGAAAGCAGTGGTGCTAGAGAAGATTGGTTTTCTGGGGAAATGTTGGCAGGATTGGGTGTAGAAATTCTGCAACCACTGGCTAGGGTCCACAGTGAGGACACATCAGAACCCCCTCCTCGGTTATTGTTAGACCTGGAATAATATGTGAAGGAAGAATTGTCTGCATGGCTACTGGGGAAAGATCACTGAGGGGTTGCTGGCACCCAAAGAACGCAACTGCTTTTTAACGGTGAATTGATGGGACACAACTGTCTGCAGGCTTTTTGCTCAGGAGAAAATACTGCTGACCTATTGAATCTTGATCCTGAAGGAGTGTTTGCTGGAGAGATACCTGGTGCTTAGAAGCCTTCCATTAGAACATGGTGGCTCTAGCAGAAAACAGGAAGAACATTACCAGCATCAAGAAACATTTGGGACTTAGTAATTTGTTCAACTTTTGGAGAACCAGGAAGATTCTTCCTGTCTATGCTTTTTGCTGTGAAGAAGGGGGCTTACGCAGATACTACTAAGTGAAGGTAGGTAGTTTTATCAAGTCCTTCTCATACACAGCACCCAAAAGCACCCGCTGTAGGCTTTTGAAAAACAAAATTGACTGAAGGTAAATCGTGGGACCAGGGTGAGGCTGTTACAACACCAGTGAGGTAACCTAAGAACTACTGCTTTATCCCACTCACATCTTTTTTTGGCAAAACTAAAGGCTTCACTCTAAGCTCAATGACAATGCTGGAGGCTTTTGAGGACCAGAAAGGTAATAAAGAAGCAAGATAAAAGCTTTATCCAGTGTGACCTCCTATGCTTACAAGACCCCTGCTCCATCAAGGTTGACCTGCAACCTCACCTAGGTCTGGTCTGTGGTGAACATTGACATTCAGAGACACTTTGTGTTTTCTTGACACTTTTTGGATTACAAAATTTCAAAAATCAACATCTCTGGTTCCTCTCACCTGATTATACCCATTTTAAGTCTCTTTTTCTTTAATATATTTTTCGAAATTGGCTTGGGAAATTCATTGTATTGTGTTCATAACTTTATTATTGTTTTCTACTGCTTGACAATAGCACACATTTTGTTAAAGTATTCTTTGCTTATTGTTCCATAGCTACTATGGGTAAACAATTACTTTGATCTGTGTTATTACCTAATCAATCAATCAATCAATCAATCAGGAGTTTGTTAAACCGCGACTACTCACCCGTAAGGGTCTCAAGGCGCTAGGGGTGGGGGGGGGTACAGGTTCCATTCCATCAAGGAGGGGGTCTGTCGAAGAGCCAGGTTTTGAGGTTTCTTGCGAAGATGGGGAGCTATGTTGTCTGTCTGAGGTGGAGCGGAAGGGCGTTCCATGCTTTGGCCGCGAGGAAGGAGAAAGAGCGGCCTCCCGATCTGGTCTTTCTGGTGCGGGGGACCACGGCGTAAGAAAGCTGGGCTGATCGTAGGGTCCTTTGGGGTGCGATTGTGTTGAATCAGTGTGCATAGGTACCCACACCCATATGAACAATTACATTTCACTGTCACAGATATATGTAGAGGACATTATCAAGTAAGTCATGTTTGAAGTGCAGCTGCTTCTTCACCCATGTTCCTTCTGTCACATGAATACTGAGGGCCCGATTACAACTCTGACAGACACACCGACAGCCTGCCGCAGCGGCCACCGGGAACGCGTCTCCAAGCCGGTAGCATCCTGACCACTGCGTTATGACATTACCACAGGGCTGTTGATGTGTCTGCTGCACACTCATGGCAGCAGCATGTTGTGGCTCTACGAAAGAGCCTGGAGCCAATGCTGGCCATTCTGCATTGCCCTGGAAGCACTGTTGCCTACAGTATGGCCTGCAGAAGAAACCGTGTGAGCAACAGTGCTGATGGCATTAAGGCAAACACAGCTGGCACCAGTAACATGTCTCAAGGGCACATTCATCCTGGAGGCATGTTTTGCACCCCAGCACCACCCTTACGGCTCTCTTTTTCATGGCAGTGCCCCTGCCATGAAAAGGTCGACAGAAAGGCAGGTCATGATCAGCCCGATGTTGGAAATGCCGGGACTGCCTCTATGGGCCGCCGTTTACACTGTTGCATCTGTAGCAGACATTTTGGCCGTGGCAGCAGTTTTGCGTCGGTCCACCTGCCCTACTCATGATTCAATGGTCGGACCTCCAGGAAATCGGAATGTCGGACAACCAAAATGCAACAGCGGTTCGAAGACCACCAGGGTCATAATCAGGTCCTAAGGGCCATATTTAGGACTTTCATGGCACAGGGCAACACAGCAAGTCACCTTGCTATGCTGCCCTGTGTCACAGGGAAAGGGCAGGATTGCACTGCATGTATTTAATATGGCACATCCCTGCCCTTATCCTTTGTGGTGGTGCCATTTTAGCTGCCTAGCGCCGACACAGGCACCCATGCACCATGGTGCAAGTGTGCCTGTGTTGAAGGCAGGATTGTTTTTGTGATGGAAGGAGCACCTTCCTGCACAAACACAACCGGGAAAGGCTATTTCCTCTTTCTGTGTGTGCTGCAGAATTCAATACATATTGAAAGAGGAAACAACAAGGAAAAATAAACATATTTCTCCTTGTTATGCTTCCCCTGGTGAGGTGTATCTTTTTGGCGCAGTCCCAGGTTTATAAGGACTTGTAAACCTGGGCATGCGCCACAAACGGAGTTGATTGGCAGGACCCACACAACGCCCATGGAATGCCTACCCAATGCAGAGTGACGCAATGCTGCTATTTGCTCTGTATTGAGTTATTCCATATTTTTGGAGTCAAGCAAATCGGTTTTGTATGGCTTAATTATGACTTAAGGTTTGCTTTACTCTTGCACCACGTGGTGCAAGAGCAACTCAAACAAGGTCATAAATATGGTCATCAATATGACCCTAACTGCCTCACCAAAGATGACTACAAGTTTTGAACTTCCAATAGGTGGTTTATCATGCACAAATGGTAATCTTTTAAAACCTAAAGGAAACATTTGTTTTAATTTAATGCAACACAGAGCAACAAGCAAAATTGCTGTGCTGCTTTGCGTGAAAAGTAGACAGCAGAAATGAGCTATATGCAGAAAAGCACCATATCAACTAAGAAATGGCACGAAATGGAAGAATTCCTGCATGCACAAAAACAACCCTTGGGGACATTTTTCCTTTTTCTATGTGTGCAGGATGCAGAACACATAGAAAGAGGAAGTAACAAGGAGAAATTCAAATGTTCCTCCTCATAACGCCTGCTTCAGGGAGTCATAGCTTTTTGATGCATACCCAATTTTACAAGCTTTAGTAAATCTGGAATTGCGCCAAAATCCATGGATGGATGCATGTGAACGCCCATATTCTACACACGGACCACCCCCCTAACGAAAAGTAATGCCCTATTTAACTCTATGCAAGAAGTGTTCTTAATGAGCATATCTTTCATACACAGCAAGAAAACAACATGCCTTCTTGACCCCACAGATGGTGACATATTTTTGCTAAATGTAGCAATTTACTCCCACACTATTTTTTGTCGGTAGACTATCCTTCAAATGCAAGTTCAGCAACCCTGGCAGTTACGTTCTAGTACTTGCATTGGTTATAACTCTTGTGAATGGCACTTAATGGAATGCAACGCCACACATGTTTCTTCAATATTCAACACTGTGTGTTATATGTGATTTACGGCAACGCGTGCCAGAAACATATGCCATCTCCATGAATGAAGGCAAAATGAAATGCTGTGTTAAAACAGTAGGGGTCTTGCTCTGAAGCTGCACCAGGCATCCGGCATGTGTTTATCAGAAACATATGCAGTTCTAGCAATGAGACCAGCTGTGTGTGATCTGTTTTCAATAACGTGGCCTCAGTGTACTTACAGCACATCTGCCCATGCTCTATTAATTTACATACCAATCGAAGTGCCATGGAAATAATAAGCTCCAAGCGGATTTGATTTCTTTCTTTGAAGCAGCAAAATGTGCCTTACGGTTTTCTGCCCTCTCTTTTAATCCTGTATGGTCTAAAAAATATCTTTCTGAATGTGACATAATTAATTGTCAGTAAAACTCTGAGGTCGCTGTGATCTATGTCTCAGAGCCAGACTAATTCCTTGAAATTTGTTCTGAACGCATAGATACCTAATTTGTTTTTATAAATAAATGACATTACGGAAGAGGCTCACGTTAGGCAATTTGCCTACAAGCAGTTTGTGAAATGGGGCGTAGAGCTAAAAGGAATTCGTCTGAGAATGCGAAACCCTTCCTAGAAAATACACCGCATAAAACCAACTCAAGAAGTAAACACATTCAAAGACAAAACGACAAGTTAGCGGGCATTGAGTGATTTATATAGAACGTCCTTCCCACAATGGCTGAATTAGACATCAAGGAACACAAAACATGAAATGGCACATACATGATATGAGAACAATTAATACAAATAAAACATGCTAAAATACATACCGTGATAGAACCTTGATTTACATTTCATGCACAAAAAAAATCAAATAAAACAATAGATGGAACTACAAGCCATAAAGGAGTACTGACCTTAATTATGATCATACTATTATTAAAGGCAAATGTAGCACACAATAAAAAGCAGGTGTGTCTTTTCGTCTATGAGTTTTGCATATATATTTCCTTCGTTATACACGGGCATATTCTCAAGGAGTTATCGCTGAGTTGACGGCACTTTATCGCAGCCAAAGTCGCGATAAATTTATCACCCGATTCACAAGCTGGTGCTAACAGCCCATATCACCAGTTTACCTGCGATAGCAGCCACAAAAAACATCACCACAGATGACCCCGGCAACTATCGCTAATGAGATGGAGCGTAGGTGTTACTGTGCCAAAAGCGTGACAACACTACTCCGCCACATTCTCAACGACCAGCCAGATCGACGATGCGACCACAAAACATGCAATAAGGCGCATTAGCAGGAGGAAATTAACACCTGCTCTGACCTGGTGTAAAGTCGGACCACAGCCTGCACCACAAAAGAGAGCCCGGCCCAGAGCCCCACCTGAAGGGCAACAGATGCCATGGAGCTACTGATAATGCAGCTGGAAGCCCTAACAGGACCACAACGCCCACCGCCACCAACCCCAGGACCCCCCCTCCCCGGACCCCATCCCCCGGCCAAAGACATGCCACATCAACCACATGGACTCATGTACCAAATAATCCGCCTGATGTCCTACAATCATGTTTGGTGACATGCATGTGTCGTAACAAAAATGAGTATCACACAATTACCTTTGAATTAACAAATGCAAATTTAGTCAACTAAACACAGAACAGAAACGAAGACACATGGCGGCTCTCCTTGGGACAATCCGTAGTTCACAGCCTGCAAGACAAAAACCATGATGAGAAGGTGTGTCTTAAGCACATCAAAGGAAACACTGCTCACCTGCTGGCACCGGTGTGTCTCCAAACATGTGCCAGTATGTAGTGCAGTTCACCAGGTCCCACATCTGAGACAGACCCGTCATCTGGAACAAACTCTAGATACATGAATGACACAGTACATATAATTGCACACAACATCATCGCCTGTCTGCCCCTGCGCACCCAGGCAGCTGCACCCCAGCCCCTCCCGCCGCCCAGCGTTGCATACCGGCCCCTGCGTACCCAGACAGCTGCCCCTCAGACCCACCCGCCGCCCAGCGTTGCATGCCCGCCCCTGCGCACCCAGGCTTCACTGCTCACCTTCCGCCACCGACGTATAGAAAAGAGGGCCCACCATGTGCCGCTACAAGACACAAGCCCGGGGCCTGCGGTCATGGCACCCTCCACATCATGCAGCCCCGTTCCGCAGGTCACCAGGTCTCACTTTTGATTCTGGGTTTTGATTTCGCCATGGCAGAAGACATACCTGTGCACCTGGCATCATCGCAGGCTGCAAACTCGCTCAGCCTTATAGGTGCCACTAACTCTGTGATCCAGGAGGCAACCCCATGTGGTGGTAGACCACCGCTGTCCGCTGGCTCAGGCCTACACTGCGGTCCAGCAGAGCACACAAAAACCTGGGCACTCTGGACCGCTGGCACTGGGCATCATGCAGGGTGCACACCCGCTCAGCACTTAAGATGCCCCTACCTCAGCGCACCGAAAGTCACCATCCCGTGGCAGTGTGCCTGCGCCGGTCGCAGTGTATCTGGTGTCACCAAGTCTGTGCCCTGCAAGTCATGGACCCTCTATGATTGGGTATTGAGGTGCGGACGCCATCATTTCACCTCTGGGCCAGCGGAATGTAATGTTGCAGGCCTCTGGGCCTCCACGCTCCGAGAGAGGTTGGAAATGGCGTCGAGCACGTGCCCCCAGCCCATTTTATTGGCAGGTTCACATGTCCTGTGACACGTGGGCTGGATGGGTGTGGTGTGGGTATATACCAGCAGTGAGGGAGCGGCTGTGGCATGCTGACAACTAGACCTGTGATCAGCAGATCACTACAGGGAAGACCTGGGACATGTAGCGTTGCCGTCCCCCTCTCCTGTGAGCGTAAGGGGAGTGGGCTGGTCTTGCATATGCCAGTCCAGCATAAGGGTTTGAACAATGACCCCGGGGCTCTAGGCATTGTTCCGTATGGGGCTAGACAAGGAATTAACAAATGCTTGTGTCCCTGTTGTTGCGTCGGAGCCACCCAGACAACATTCGGCAATGTGTCACCCTGTGACTCAAGCCCAACGACATGAGCCACATGGACGTAATAGGAATTCACTGTCCCTACATTCATCCATACTTCCACACTTGAAAGACCATAGACAAGACACATCTGTGTGATTTAGAATGTTTAATGCACATTCAGCGGAGTGTTGCGTCTGGAGCAGTACAGGACCATGCAAACCCCACTTTACAATGTTGGCCTGTGGAGGACCAAGGAAGAAGAAGTGTTCAGTCCGCAGTCTGATTGCTGTGTCTTTAGTAATCAAACAGTATATGGCAGTCCATGTCGAGGTCCAATATGAAGATGATAATGCAGAGGGCAGAACCAAGCAAAAACCGGCTATATGGCGGAGATGAATGCTACTGTGTCCTTCTTACCATGAAAGTGGTTTTATCCGCATCTTTGTCCTCTGCTGTTCCATATGCCTCACGTGTGGGTGGTGCTGGCCTTTCTCCAGCATTGTGTGGCAGTGACACCTCAGGGGCCAGAGGTGGAATGTCTGTAGCACTGTGTGGCACTGACACTTCAGGCAGCGGAGGTGTGGATGTAGTGGTAGCAGCAGCATGCATCAGCGCCAGGCCTTGTGGCAGCAATGCCATGAGGATGGCTTTGAGGTCATTGAGGAACCCAGCTACCACTCACTGGTGTCCAGCCGTGGAAGCCGCTCTTTCCGCATTGACCTGCTCCATGGTCTCCATTAACCAATAACCTCCACATGTGTTCCAACTCCTGTGTGACATCGCTAGAGCCAGGCTGACTGGACAGTTGTTCTAGTCTCTGAGTCAGGGCTCCAACGATGTCAGACCATGGTCCATTGGAGAGCATGGAGTGGACTCTGGGTGTCCATTAGGGACCATGAGTGTTCCCTGATGGGACTTAGACACCCACTTGTGGCATCTAGTTTGTCTGTCATGTGGTCGAAGTCCACCCGCACCTGTTCAGCCAGCTGCTCCTGGTATCCCAACACATGGCGGAGGTGGGGAAGCGTGGCTCAATGGTTAGAGCGGCAGCCCCTGATGCAGAGGTCTGGCCCGGGACCAGGGTTCAATTCCCGCCTCGGCAGCTCTTGTACTCAATTTCCCAGTACCGGATAATTCTCGCATCGGTGCCTAGTCTAATCATGGGTCCCACTCTGTGACTTTGGGCAATAGCTTGATTAATCTCCACAACGGCCCCAGCAGCGCTGTGGATGCCTGGCTTCACCTTGGGGGTGCCCAGGAGTGGACATTTCACAGGAAAGCCAGGATGGGTTCCACAGCGGTATGAATACAGCGCTACGAGGCCTCCGGGTAGAAGTGCGCTATATAAATACTCTACATGGCGTTGGAAGGTCATGTGTTCTTTGTGGGGGTCCTGGGAGGCTCTGTGGTGGTGGGTGCTGCCTGCTGTGTGGTCTGTGCAGAGTGTGGGGTATCCTCGCTGCAGCTGGGCTGCCCTGCTCCTGGAGGTAGGCTGCGGAGGCTGCCAGTGAAGTCTTGGAGGGCATCAGAGTTGAAGCTGTGGTGGTCCTCTTCGTCATCAGAGAAGAGAGGGTCAGGCTGCTCTGCAGGAGGTGTTGATGTTGATGGAGATGCAGTTTAACAATGTGTTCACATGTATGTAGTCGCATTGCACATGTTTACATACTGTCTACATCGTGGCTGTTTGGGAGGAGATGCTTATTTGATGTGGACAGTGGACATTTTGACAACAGACATGTGTGTTTGTACTTGTACATTATAAACTCACATTTCCCTGCAATGCCAATTGTGATTTGCCAGTGTCTACACCCAGTCAGCATCAGTTGTGTCCTGTGTTCTGTTGTGGACTTGTTGCGGTTTGTGCCACATTGTTGTCAGTGTTGATGTGCTCTGCATGTTATGTGTGTGTGCTGCATTTTGGGGGAGGGGCCCCTGCTGCTCTGATTTTGCTGCCCCTTATCCCTTTCCCTTTCATGTTGCATAGTTGGGTACATTGGTCTCTTGGTGGGAGTTGGGGTCTGGTTCATGGTTTGTTAGCAGATGTGCTCAGCTCAATTGTGCATGTGTGCCATTGTGCCCATCTCCCCCCTGCCCCCAGTCTCTGGCCGTTACTCACCCTGCTGCTGTTTTGTCCGGTCATGTTGAGCAATGTCTGGTTCCCCGACTCAAGCCACCTTCTCCCCACTGATGACTGTGGACAGCATTTCCTCCATATCGTTCAGCTCCTCCTGTGGTGCAGAACTCCCACCTCCAGTCTGCTCTGCTGCCATCTGGTTGTTGGTGAGTTTTAGCTTGGTTTTGCACTTGACGTCATTCCAGTGCCTCATGACCGGTTCCATTATCCTCTTCAGCACTCCCACTGCATTTACCTTGTCCACGATGGACTGCCATAGTCAATTTTTGGTTGCCAATGACACAGTGGAGGTGACAAACAGTTGTTGATGGTGTCCCACCACCTCCGTTATCAGGATTCTGTTTTCCAGCGGACTGAACCACTTCTTCTTACTCTTCTTCTCCTTGCCCTTCCCTGACCCCGAGGTCCCAGGCAGGTCCTCCCGGGGGCTTGTGGGGTTCTGGTTTTACTCCATACTTGCTCCGGTAACATCCATTGTGCTTCGCTGTTGTTTGGCATTTGCTTGTCTGTTTTCTTCTACTTTTATGGTGATTTTACCCGCCTGATGACAGCAATAGACTGCAATGTTGAAAGTTGCGGCAAGTTACTTTTGCAATGGTTATCACACGTTCTTGAGAATATGCCCCACAGTGGGTTAAGTCTTGTGATGGAAGACTGCAAATGAGGGCGTGCGTGTTTGTTTTGTGTATGCGAGGGCGGGCTTGGTGGTGTGTGTTTAGCACCTCCATTTAATAGAAGACATAGGGGCATATTCTCAAGGACCTATCGCCAAGTTATCAGCACTTTAGTGCAGCAAAAGTGGCGAAAGAATTATCGCCCCATTCTCAAGGTGGTGCCAACTGCTGATATTACCTGTTTTCCAGCGATAGCTTCTGCAAAAAACATCACCACGGAGGAGAGCGACAACTAACGCCATTGAAATGAAGAGTAGGTGTTCCCATGCAAAACAACATGAAAGCCCCACTTCGCGATATTCTCAACGACCAGCCATGTCTGTGATGTGTTCCAAAAACAGGCGATAAGGCGTGTTATGAGCAGGGATTTATCACCTGCCTTTTACTAACTGGTCCACGTCTGTTGTGAGGTAGATAGTGTGAACAGCACTCTTCTGCAAAGCTGCCCCAATCACCTCCAGCACATCTTGATGTAAGGCTGGAACCGCAACTCTGGCAAAATAGGACCGGCTGAGAACCTTCCATTTAGGGCAGACTGTTGCCACAAATTTTAGAAAACCCACCCCTTTAATGAAAGAAAAAGGGAGAAGGTCCAGCGCTAACATTTTAGCCAGCATTGCATTATAAAGACGTGCCATTGGGTGGTTGCGTTCCAATGGCGCCTCCGACCAAAACATGGTTTTAATGGTGGTCTGGACCGTTTTCATATGTGATGAGGAGGATCCAGACCTCTTCAACCCAGTTAGGCTCATTGATGTACTTTTTCGCATTGGTGTCTCTACCAGACTACTGTGCCTCCTTGATGTTGCTGGGGTAGAGGAGGGTGTTGGCACTACCACTGCAGTGCTGCTGCCAGGGGTACTGTATGTACCAGAAAAAATGTCTCTCGGTTGTTCACCTCCCCCCTGCACGATCAGCTCCTCCTCGTCATCAGATGCAATATCAATGTCTACATTTGGATTTTTACTTTTGGCTTTCCACTGGATAATGTGATGTTTTTTTAGATGACCTCTCTGGCCTCTGGTACCATAGTTGATACCAAGCTTACCCTGACTAACTACTTTTTTACAAATCGAAGAAATGACTAGGTTTTCCGCCTTTTTGCTAATACTAAAGAAGTCCCAAACTGGGGACTGGAGATTTCTGGTGGTGGTGGAGGTGCTACTTTCAATGCAAGATGAAGTGGAGGATGGGCGTGGCTGAATTTGACTCTGTGGTGCACTTACAGCACCACTACTTGAGGTAATGGAGGTCGAGCTGGATGGAGGTCCTTGCCGGCCCTTCTGATGAGAAAATATGGAAGCTGTAGGTCGTGTTGGTGTAGTAGTTACCTGTGTTGGTGGTGGTACCACCAGTGGTGCCACGCCACACACATCCTGCACAGCAGTGTTTTTGGATATGGTAAAAATGTCTGTCTGCTGCATGCCCGCTGGAGCTGGATTGATGACTTAGATGACTGGGTCGTCATCGTCAGACTGTTCATCAGCATCAGAATACACCACTTATACTTCTTCGTCATCACCCATAAGTGAAAGTCCTGCGAGAACCTTCCTTTTAGCTAGCTTTGTCGGCTCATGGTGTGCCTCCCTCTCAGAGTGCATTGGTGGGTGCCAATCAAGATCTAGATCATCAGAAGGAAGGGGGCTTGAAGAAGAACTTGTACTAGCGCTCCTTGACCTTTTTCTTGCTGGGGATCTGGAAGACAATGGATCATCAAGAGGAGTGGCTTGCTCGGATGATACCTCTGCTTGAATCTTGATTTTCTGATGTGCCCCTACTTCTGGAGGGACAAGCATTGTGGGCTGTTGTGCCTCTCCATGCGCCTCTACTTACGCCTCTACTTGTGCCTCTACTGGCGCCACTCCTTGCTCCACTCCTTGCGCTACTCCTTGCGCCACCCCTTGCACCACTCCTTGCGCCTCTCCTTGCACCACTCCTTGCGCCACTCCTTCCGCCTCTCCTAGTGCCACTCCTTGCGCCTCTCCTAGTGCCTCTCCGTGCGCCTTCCCTTGTGCCTCCCCTTGCGCCTCTCCTTGCGCCTCTCCTTGTTGCACCTGTGGCTGTTGTTTTCGCTGTGGTTGAACACTCATCAGATGAGTTGCACCCTGCATTGATTGGAAGCTACTTTGTGATGAATCAACGCCAACATCACTGGTCGATGGTGAAGGAGCAATTAAAGAGGCTGCCTCTGCGGCACTCATGGACTTGGGCCTAACTTGGAGTGGTGGCACTGAGACCAATGAAGCGGAGGTGGTGCTCCCCGCTTGGTCCAAGGCGGACACCGCTGCTGCAGGCATAGATTTTTTTCCCAAAAAAAGGGTCTGTTGGCACACCAGTCTCCTTGGTGAGTGGCACAACTTGCTTCTTCTGCTCTTTCTTACTGCAGTAGCACTGGCAACTTTCTTGGTAGAGGAGCTAAGGCCTCCTTTTTTTGGGCCCATCTTCTTCAGATGTCAGAACAGCAGGATGCAGTTGCACGAGTGGCCACCACACGTGACGTCACGTGATGTTGTGTATACACAGCAGCAGGACTTCTTCCCGGCACTACAAGTGCTGATGATGAGGATGATTCCTGGTTGTCAGTCTTTGTGCACCTAAAGCAAAGGAAGCCAGAGGAACATCAGTTAAATAAATGTTGCATATGTCGTGCCGACGGAAAGACATTAAATAAAAATTGCAATTCTAATCCAAAATGGATGTTTAAATCAATAGAAGAGAGTTGTTTCATGCCCCACTGAGTACCCCTGGGCATAATGGATGAAAGCAAGGCAGACTGGGTGCAGGCCTATGGCACAACAAAGCACACTGCCTGGCTTCAAAATGGCCCCTAGACCCTCACCCACATGGCCAGGCCCTGGACCAGGCCTCAAGATGGCCCCCACACACATGGCCAGGCCCTGGACCAGGGCCCAATAACACCCACACAATCGAAATACACAAAAATCACCACAATTCAATGGCATCCATGCCCTAAATGATGTTTAAAATCAAGAGAACACACAGAAAGACTTGGCACATGCACCACCGACTGCCCCTGCGCATAATGGATGAAAGCAAGGCAGAATGAGTGCAGGCCTATGGCACAACAAAGCACACTGCCTGGCTTCAAAATGGCCCCTAGACCCTCACCCACATGGCCAGGCCCTGGACCAGGCCTCAAAATGGCCCCCACCCACATGGCCAGGCCCTGGACCAGGGCCCAAAAACACCCACACAATCGAAATACACACAAAAATCACCCCAATTCAATGGCATCCATGCCCTAAATGATGTTTAAAATCAAGAGAACACACAGAAAGACTTGGCACATGCACCACTGACTGCCCCTGGGCATAATGGATGAAAGCAAGGCAGAATGGGTGCAGGCCTATGGCACAACAAAGCACACTGCCTGGCTTCAAAATGGCCCCTAGACCCCCACCCACATGGCCAGGCCCTGGACCAGGCCTCAAAATGGCCCCCACCCACATGGTCAGGCCCTGGACCAGGCCCCAACAACACCCAAAAAATCAAAATACACACAAAAATCACCCCAATCCAATGGCATCCATGCCCTAAATGATGTGTAAAATCAAGAGAACACACAGAAAGACTTGGCACATGCACCACTGACTGCCCCTGGGCATAATGGATGAAAGCAAGGCAGAATGGGTGCAGGCCTATGGCACAACAAAGCACACTGCCTGGCTTCAAAATGGCCCCTAAACCCCCACCCACATGGCCAGACCCTGGACTAGGCCTCAAAATGGCCCCCACCCACATGGCCAGGCCCTGGACCAGGCCCCAACAACACCCAAAAAATCGAAATACACACAAAAATCACCCCAATCCATTGGCATCCATGCCCTAAATGATGTTTAAAATAAAGAGAACACACAGAAAGACTTGGCACATGCACCACTGACTGCCCCGGGGCATAATGGATGAAAGCAAGGCAGAATGGGTGCAGGCCTATGGCACAACAAAGCACACTGCCTGGCTTCAAAATGGCCCCTAGACCCCCACCCGCATGGCCAGGCCCTGGACCAGGCCTCAAAATGGCCCCCACCCACATGGCCAGGCCCTGGACCTGGCCCCTACAACACCCAAAAAATCGAAATACACGCAAAAATCACCCCAATCCAATGGCATCCATGCCCTAAATGATGTTTAAAATCAAGAGAACACACAGAAAGACTTGGCAAATGCACCACTGACTGCCCCAGGGCATAATGGATGAAAGCAAGGCAGAATGGGTGCAGGCCTATGGCACAACAAAGCACACTGCCTGGCTTTAAAATGGCCCCTAGACCCCCACCCACATGGCCAGGCCCTGGAACAGGCTCAAAGTGGCCCCCACCCACATCTCTAGGCCCTGGACCAGGCCCCAACAACACCCAAAAAATCGAAATACACACAAAAATCACCCCAATCCAATGGCATCCATGCCCTAAATGATGTGTAAAATCAAGAGAACACACAGAAAGACTTGGCACATGCACCACCGACTGCCCCTGGGCATAATGGATGAAAGCAAGGCAGAATGGGTGCAGGCCTATGGCACAACAAAGCACACTGCCTGGCTTCAAAATGGCCCCTAGACCCCCACCCACATGGCCAGGCCCTGGACCAGGCCTCAAAATGGCCCCACCCACATGGCCAAGCCCTGGACCAGGCCCCAACAACACCCAAAAAATCGAAATACACACAAAAATCACCCCAATCCATTGGCATCCATGCCCTAAATTATGTTTAAAATAAAGAGAACACACAGAAAGACTTGGCACATGCACCACTGACTGCCCCTGGGCATAATGGATGAAAGCAAGGCAGAATGGGTGCAGGCCTATGGCACAACAAAGCACACTGCTGGGCTTCAAATTGGCCCCTAGACCCCCACCCACATGGCCAGGCCCTGGACCCGGCCCCAACAACACCCAAAAAATTGAAATACACGCTAAAATCACCCCAATCCAATGGCATCCATGCCCTAAATGATGTTGAAAATCAAGAGAACACACAGAAAGACTTGGCACATGCACCACTGACTGCCCCTGGGCATAATGGATAAAAGCAAGGCAGAATGGGTGCAGGCCTATGGCACAACAAAGCACACTGCCTGGCTTCAAAATGGCCCCTAGACCCCCACCCACATGGCCAGGCCCTGGACCAGGCCTCAAAATGGTCCCCACCCACATGGCCAGGCCCTGGACCAGGCCCCAACAACACCCAAAAAATCGAAATACACACAAAAATCACCCCAATCCATTGGCATCCATGCCCTAAATGATGTTTAAAACCAAGAGAACACACAGAAAGACTTGGCACATGCACCACCGACTGCCCCTGGGCATAATGGATGAAACCAAGGCAGAATGGGTGCAGGCCTATGGCACAACAAAGCACACTGCCTGGCTTCAAAATGGCCCCTAGACCCCCACCCACATGGCCAGGCCCTGGACCAGGCCTCAAAATGGCCCCACCCACATGGCCAAGCCCTGGACCAGGCCCCAACAACACCCAAAAAATCGAAATACACACAAAAATCACCCCAATCCATTGGCATCCATGCCCTAAATTATGTTTAAAATAAAGAGAACACACAGAAAGACTTGGCACATGCACAACTGACTGCCCCAGGGCATAATGGATAAAAGCAAGGCAGAATGGGTGCAGGCCTATGGCACAACAAAGCACACTGCCTGGCTTCAAAATGGCCCCTAGACCCCTACCCGCATGGCCAGGCCCTGGACCAGGCCTCAAAATGGCCCCCACCCACATGGCCAGGCCCTGGACCTGGCCCCAACAACACCCAAAAAATCAAAATACACGCAAAAATCACCCCAATCCAATGGCATCCATGCCCTAAATGATGTTAAAATCAAGAGAACACACAGAAAGACTTGGCACATGCACCACTGACTGCCCCTGGGCATAATGGATGAAAGCAAGGCAGAATGGGTGCAGGCCTATGGCACAACAAAGCACACTGCTGGGCTTCAAATTGGCCCCTAGACCCCCACCCACATGGCCAGGCCCTGGACCCGGCCCCAACAACACCCAAAAAATTGAAATACACGCTAAAATCACCCCAATCCAATGGCATCCATGCCCTAAATGATGTTGAAAATCAAGAGAACACACAGAAAGACTTGGCACATGCACCACTGACTGCCCCTGAGCATAATGGATAAAAGCAAGGCAGAATGGGTGCAGGCCTATGGCACAACAAAGCACACTGCCTGGCTTCAAAATGGCCCCTAGACCCCCACCCACATGGCCAGGCCCTGGACCAGGCCTCAAAATGGTCCCCACCCACATGGCCAGGCCCTGGACCAGGCCCCAACAACACCCAAAAAATCGGAATACACACAAAAATCACCCCAATCCATTGGCATCCATGCCCTAAATGATGTTTAAAACCAAGAGAACACACAGAAAGACTTGGCACATGCACCACCGACTGCCCCTGGGCATAATGGATGAAACCAAGGCAGAATGGGTGCAGGCCTATGGCACAACAAAGCACACTGCCTTTCTTCAAAATGGCCCCTAGACCCCCACCCACATGGCCAGGCCCTGGACCAGGCCTCAAAATTGTCCCCACCCACATGGCCAGGCCCTGGACCAGGTCCCAACAACACCCAAAAAATCGAAATACAAGCAAAAATCACCCCAATCCATTGGCATCCATGCCCTAAATGATGTTTAAAATCAAGAGAACACACAGAAAGACTTGGCACATGCACCACTGACTGCCCCTGGGCATTATGGATAAAAGCAAGGCAGAATGGGTGCAGACCTACGGCACAACAAAGCACACTGCCTGGCTTCAAAATGGCCCCTAGACCCCCACCCACATGGCCAGGCCCTGGACCAGGCCTCAAAATGGCCCCCACCCACATGGCCAGGCCCTGGACCAGGCCTCAAAATGGCCCCCACCCACATGGCCAGGCCCTGGACCAGGCCCCAACAACACCCAAAAAATCGAAATACACACAAAAATCACCCCAATCCAATGGCATCCATGCCCTAAATGATGTGTAAAATCAAGAGAACACACAGAAAGACTTGGCACATGCACCACTGACTGCCCCTGGGCATAATGGATGAAAGCAAGGCAGAATGGGTGCAGGCCTATGGCACAACAAAGCACACTGCCTGGCTTCAAAATGGCCCCTAAACCCCCACCCACATGGCCAGGCCCTGGACCAGGCCCCAACAACACCCAAAAAATCGAAATACACACAAAAATCACCCCAATCCATTGGCATCCATGCCCTAAATGATGTTTAAAATAAAGAGAACACACAGAAAGACTTGGCACATGCACCACTGACTGCCCCAGGGCATAATGGATGAAAGCAAGGCAGAATGGGTGCAGGCCTATGGCACAACAAAGCACACTGCCTGGCTTCAAAATGGCCCCTAGACCCCCACCCGCATGGCCAGGCCCTGGACCAGGCCTCAAAATGCCCCCCACCCACATGGCCAGGCCCTGGACCTGGCCCCAACAACACCCAAAAAATCGAAATACACGCAAAAATCACCCCAATCCATTCGCATCCATGCCCTAAATGATGTTTAAAATAAAGAGAACACACAGAAAGACTTGGCACATGCACCACTGACTGCCCCAGGGCATAATGGATGAAAGCAAGGCAGAATGGGTGCAGGCCTATGGCACAACAAAGCACACTGCCTGGCTTCAAAATGGCCCCTAGACCCCCACCCGCATGGCCAGGCCCTGGACCAGGCCTCAAAATGCCCCCCACCCACATGGCCAGGCCCTGGACCTGGCCCCAACAACACCCAAAAAATCGAAATACACGCAAAAATCACCCCAATCCATTCGCATCCATGCCCTAAATGATGTTTAAAATCAAGAGAACACACAGAAAGACTTGGCACATGCACCACTGACTGCCCCAGGGCATAATGGATTAAAGCAAGGCAGAATGGGTGCAGGCCTATGGCACAACAAAGCACACTGCCTGGCTTTAAAATGGCCCCTAGACCCCCACCCACATGGCCAGGCCCTGGGCCAGGCTCAAAGTGGCCCCCACCCACATCTCCAGGCCCTGGACCAGGCCCCAACAACACCCAAAAAATCGAAATACACACAAAAATCACCCCAATCCAATGGCATCCATGCCCTAAATGATGTGTAAAATCAAGAGAACACACAGAAAGACTTGGCACACGCAATCACATGTAGAAAAGGGAAGGTTTAGGAACTTACAAGTGTGTGCAGTTAAAAATCAAAAGAAGTAGCTCTTGCATCATGTTTTAGGCTTGGTGCTCTTAAGTTTGTGCATGCACCTTTATTGCTATGACTATGTGGCATTTAAAATCCCTTGCAACCCTTAACCTGCTGTTCTACCATATGTGACTCACCTCTGAGGTAGGCTGCAACAAGGCCATAGGGTAAATTTATATATTCCTAAAAGCTGACATATGTAATTAGAAGATTCAGTAAGCCATGTGCGCAGTTACAGACCCATATCCTCAGTTATACATCATTCTAACAAACAGACATAAACATGAAAATTAATAAAGTAATGATAACAATATTGCAATAATATACCTCTTTAAGTTGGTAGTTCATCATGTAATAAATACTACATATTGAAAAGATAACTGTCGTTTTTTGTTTTCTTGTCAGACATCTATTTCTCCAAACTACCGAGAGTTGCAATTGCAACACAAAGTCAGAAAAGACAGAAACAGAAAAAAAGGGTACTATTTCCTTAAAACTGAGAAACAAAAGGGGCAAAAGGCAGAAAAGGTTGTGAAAGAGAAAGGAGCTGCTGGTAAGAGGACAAAGACATTTCTTAAAATTGTATTTCGTCAACTTAAAAAAGTACAAAATCCTGTAAACAAAAAACAAACTTTACGACCAACTAATAGAGGAGAAAAAGTCTATGATATGAAGAGTAACACATTGTGCTAAGAAGGAGCAAGTTTAACCAGAAGGCTGAGGTAGTTTAAGGAAATCAGAGTGGAATGCTCTGTAGTAGAATAATTCAGAATTTATCAAAAAGTACAAAGAGGTGAAAGAGGAGAAGCAGCCTGACAAAAGGAATGTGGTGAGAGTGTTTGATAATCACACCCTAACACCTCCCAGTAACTTACGTAATTCCTCTTTGAAGTCCGCTTAGAATAGCGAAGTTTCTAATGTTCATAACATCAAGACATTACAGCCCCTAATTACAGCAGTACCAAAATTCACTCTGTTGAAACCATCAACTGGGTTTTTCAAATAGGCTGCTAATTTTTATCATTCGATTGCGCATTAATGAATTTGTATGTGTTCATACATCACAATCCATCTCATTTACTTCCATAGGACAATACCCGTTGCATATATAATTGGTCCACAGAATAACAAACTTTCCCACATTCATTTCCTAAGCCTATTTACTTCATTTACAACACTCGAGCACATAGTAATTTATGACAACATTCTGCAGGGCTTGAGAATGCTAGTAAAATCTTGCACACCACTTCAATTTTCATTTATTGATTTTAACAATTATTCCTTTAAGTGTTTCAGAATTGTCAGTTACACTCAGGGTTATTTTAATAATGTATAAACTGGAGGTGTGCAGTACCTGTGATTTACATGTCATACCTAAAAATAAAGTAGTGTACAGACTAAATGCTGGCTCCATCACTGAGATACTTGATACTATTTTCTGAGCATCACTACCTATGACGAACATATTTCAAAGGACTTTACATATTCATGGAATTAAATATCTGTTGTCCCCATGTTACACCTATAATTAAGCTATTTTTCAAAGGATGTGTATATTATCCTTGTGTAAACTATAGTTGTGGTCTATGCTCTGAGTAATTACCCATCTTACTTTACATACATATTTTATCAATAACTAACACTTTCTAGTAGTGATATGTTGACCTCTGCCACTGACACAACACACACCTTTTTTATGCACATACCTCAGCATATTATATTTTAATCAAAATTTATAATGGATGTGTTAAAAGCCTGCTGACATTTGTCAAATCTTTTGATGGGTCAGTATTCATATCTCCTTGACTGTTAAAATTCATACAAATGCATCTAAAATACAAAGGATATTATGAAGAACAAATTGATTACTGTAGTGTTTAGCCATTTACGTATTACTCATTGCTATTAACAAGTGTGATTCTGGTGTGTACATGAATATAAAAGAAGAAATGTGGATCTCATTACATGTTCCACACAAAACTCTCAAACTGTTACATCAACACATTATCTATAAAGGTTCATTATACTGCAGTAATCATTTTTAAATAATGCATATAGATATAACGAATTTTTAAAGTTGAATTCCTAATTTAGCTTGTTTCTAATAGGTATCTTCATATTTTCAGGTTTAGTCTTTGCATGTATGACAGTTTTTGCATTTCAAAATGATGCCCATGATTAACATCGCTTGAACGCCACTTTGATATTTTGGAGTGAGTGTATTGGTTTAAATGTGAATGAATTTCACCACATTATTTCTTTCTCAGGTAATGCACCCAACCAGTGGAGACGAGTATTATTGCAACACAAGCAAAACAACTCATGTTTCACTGTTGGTCCTGAAGAAAGCTTCCACACTTCTACAGAGGACATGAGACTGAAACATGCCTACCCTTACTGCTCTAGGACAGGTTGAATTCCCTCCTATCATAGTTTTGTTTTTAATCCTAACCATTGGACCCTAATAAAGTTCCTGACATAACTTGGAGCTAGTTGTATTTCAGAAGCACTTCTTTCCTTCACTTGTCCTCCCCACATCTTGCTCATCTGCAGGTTTTAGGATACCTCTTCTCACATTGAAAACATACCTGAGCTCCTCCGTCTCAGAAATGGGATTGTGACCCCCATTTATTTATTTATATATTTATTTATTTTATGTTCTTGTAGAGCGCCTGAATAGACCCCCGAAGGGGTATCTCCGCGCTTTTGCCAGTGGAAGGAATACAGATTGTGCTGGTCCATGTTCAAGAGTGACTGATTAGATTGAATAAGTGTTTTAACTATTTATGAAGAGATGGGTTTTGAGTTTTTTTTTGGAAGGTTAGATGATTGGTGATTTGTTTTAATGTCTGGGGCAAAGAGTTCCAGAGAACAGGTCTAGTGTGAGCTAGGGCACGACCTCCCTGCCTGGATTTTTTGATTCTGGGTACCTGTAATAGCTGGAGGTTGCTGGAGCGTAGGCACCGCCCTGGGACATAGGGTGAGAAGGCTTTTGTGAGGTACTTAGGCCCCGTACCTGTCAGGCATTTGTGGATGGTACATAGGATTTTAAACTTAATGCGTTGCCGCACTGGGAGCCAGTGTAGTTTAGCCAGTAGAGGGCGGGAGGGAGTCCTAGGTGGAGCGTTGAGGACTAGCCTTGCCGCAGTGTTTTGGACTATTTGCAGTTTGTTAAGCTGTTCTTCATTAGTTGATAAAAGAAGACCATTGCAATAGTCCAATCTGCTAATGACTAATGCCTGGACCAAGGTCTTCCTATGTCTGTCAGGTAGGTAAGGGAACACCCTTTTCAGCAGTCCAATGGCCCTAAAACATGTACCGGCAACTTGGTTAACATGATCTCTAAATGTAAGGGCTTGGTCTAATAGCACTCCCAAGTTTTTCACTGTCTGTTTGGGATTGGGAACAGGTCCTAGTTCTAGGGGCCACCATTCGGGGGACCACAGTGTCACTGCCTCCCCGAACAACAGTACTTCCGTTTTACCTACGTTGCACTGTAGGCAGTTTTTGGCCATCCACTCTGACACTGCCCTCATTCCATCTGCAAAAGATTTTATTAGAGCAGGTGTGAAGGTTTTAAAAGGGAACAGAAGTTGGGTGTCGTCGGCATATGACACCGGGGTGAACCCAAAGGATCTCACTAGGTCAGCCAGGGGGGCCACGTACACATTAAATAATGTGGGGCTTAGGCATGAGCCCTGTGGCACTCCCCTGGTGAGCTCTCTAGAGATGGATTTATGGGAGCCCAACCTGACTTCTTGAGAGCGGCCTGAGAGAAAACTCTCCATCCAGGACAGAGCTACGCCCCCTAATCCCACATCCCTCAGACGGCCGAGAAGCACTTCATGTGACACCGTATCAAAGGCAGCGGATAAATCCAACAGCACCAGAATCAACGACCCCCCTCCATCCAGTGTCATCCTGATGTTGTTGGTCACTGCTAGGAGGGCTGATTCGGTGCTGTGGTTGGGCCTGAACCCAGATTGTGAGTGATCCAGGCCCTCCGTTGCCTCGAAATGATTTGATAAATGGGTGTTCACGTGCTTCTCAGTCATCTTACTGATGTGTGGCAAGAGGGAGATGGGCCGAAGATTTGAAAAGATCTGTCCATGGGGATGTCGCTTTTTTCCTTATTGGGTTCACCACCGCTATCTTCCACTCCATTGGGACTTATCCTTCTGTCAATGAGATGTTCATCACCGACTGGATGGAGGGTCCTAAGAGGATGATCAGAGGGGCAACCATTTTTGCAGGGAGGAAGTCATTGGGGGACCCAGATTTTATGTGGCTGATGAGAGGGGGGAGATCTAAGTCACTGATTTGTGGGAAAGTCAGTAATAAGTTTTTGTTTTGTTTGGGTGAGTTATTTGGGAGGGAGATTGTGGTTCCTGCGCCGCTAGAGGCCATAATTTTATCATAGATAAGATTAATTTTATCCTCAAAGAACACCGAAATCTCATCACAGAGTGTTTGGGAGAATTCATCGGGGCTCTCACAGGCTGTGGGTTTGACAAAGCTCTGCAGTATTTTAAACAGCTCCCTAGGACTGTTACCCGCCTCTGCTAGTTGTAGGGTGAGACTGTTTTTCCTACCTTGCTTTATGTTTTTATAGTAGGTTGACTGGGCCTTTTGAAAAATTTTCCTTTTCTCCTCAGTTTTCGATTTCCTCCATGCTTTTTCCAGTCGCCTACATTTCTGCTTCTCTGTTCTAAGATCTTGTGTATACCAGTTTTCTTGCTTGGTAGAGGGATATTGCTTATGAAGCTTTAGTGGGGCCAGAGTGTCAATGGCTAACTTAAGTGAGTCATTAAATTTTGCTAATGCAGTGTCTGCTGAGTCCTTATCTGTGAACGTTGGTTGTATCCAACTTTCCCGCAACTTTTCCACCGATATTTTGTGCCACTGTCGGCGCCAAATTGGCGGGAGTGGCGTCTTGTGCAAGGATTTAATCGGGCCCATTAAAAGGAACTCTATCAGAAAATGATCTGACCATTGGATTTCTTTAGCAGGTGAGCATCTTATTTTAGTGCAGTTAGAAAATAGTGAGTCTAAAGTATGACCAACTATGTGGGTAGCACCGCTATTCATGGCTTTTAACCCCAGGTTAGACAAATCTGCAGTTAGTGAGATAGTTTCGGGATGTGTCGGATTGTCCATGTGTACATTAAAATCCCCAAGGAGGATAAAATCCTCCTTGGATTTAAAGTGTGGGGCTAATAGCTCCAGAAGGGAGCCTGGTGGGCGGTAAGCTAGAGCACCCTTCCAGGAAATGTGGCCAGCCGAATCGATCTTGAAAATCATTATTTCCAGTTGTGGACAGGATCTTTGTTCTAATATTGTTACTTTGAGTACGTCTCTGTATATAATGGCTAAGCCGCCACCTGTCTTATTGATTCGGTCAAAGTGTAGGATCTTGTAGCCTGATGGAACCCCTAGTGTTATTGCTGTAACCGTGTGAGGTTTCATCCATGTTTCGGTTAGAAAGCAAATATCAGGCTGCATGGTATAGACAAGATCCCATACCTGAAGCTGATGTTTTGGGAGAGACCGGACATTTAAAAGAAAACACTTTAGTCCCTCTCGGGGTGCTATCTTTGGAGCGTTTTCATTCGTGCTCATCCTTACTGCTGATGATTGGTAGCGACATTTTAGACATGAAAAGCAGCCCTCAAGATTTTGCCAGGGTTTTCGAGTGCAGCAATCTCCAGTATGTTGTAAATCTAGGAGAAATTGGGCGGGGTATGTCATTTTTCTTGTACCTGTAATATCGAAGTCCACAGGGGTAGAGCCCATTGCCCCTATGCCTCGTACTGTCGCGGACGGGCGCAGACGGGCGCAGACGGGCAGCTCTTTGGCTGGACTTCAGCGACGCTTCGGCGCCGCTGCGTGCGATCGCTGCACGCTTGTAGGGGGCAATGGCTAAATAGGCCAGCAAAAAGCATACACTAGAGCGCTAACCACTCAGGAAATGCCCCCACAGGAAGTGCCTGGCTCTCCCTGACCCGCCATCCGCGCAACGGTATTGGCTACCGCGTCGGACCGGGGCGGGCAGGAGTCAAAGACGAGCACAGGATTCCTTTGCAAACAGTGAGTGTTTCCTCCCCCTTTTGATCAGGATAGGAAGGTGGTACAGATAGCGCCAATCCAGCAAGTGTGGCGTTTTAACAGTGAGTGCAGATTAAGTGAGTTTTAAATTTTAAAATTGAATAGTCAAGGTAAACCAGGTTCGCAATGCGAGGAGGTTACCCTATGATCATGGGTTGGTGAACCAAACCGTCCTGTAAATGGGACACTCCAGCACTCCTCTATATCACTCAGACCCAGGTCTTTTTTGTGGTTTTGTTTTGGTAAAGGAGAGTCACCCCCTGCTGGTCTTTAAATCTCCTCAGGCCCTCTTGTGGGTGTTTATGTCAAAAAAATCCTCAATAACTATAATCAAATTAATAATTCATACATTTGCACATTGTAATGTTTAATAATCATGACTGCCACAACATATTTTCAAGAAAGCATTATTTAAAAAACATTAAACACATCTTTGAGGTTTAAAAAAATACTTTTTATATCTCAAAATGGAGTAATAGAACCAACCACAAATGAATCCATGCAATCCAGCTGACATACTTAAAAAGAAATGCAAGGTCTCCTTGGGTCATGGATTCAATGACCCATAAGCTTTACTGTGGTTTATTTTTATGTTGCTCGGGGGATGCTGAACTCCTGCAGCCCACCACAACATTAAAACAATTGTATGGTGTAAATCATAAAAGTAAGAAGCAAACACTGACAACCTGGCTGACTGAGGAAGACGTTCAGCTCATCATGGCTTCTAAGGTGCAATTTGAAGCTTGGGGAATTAAACTGCTTAAACCAGCTTCACCACGCTACCCTGGCCCCTTGAACAACATTCTTAACCCCAGCAACAGAAACGGTCAAAGGCGAAAAGACGCTACGCCGAACATTCAAACATTGCTCAAAGGAGCAATCGGAGGCAGCCTGTCTTCAACACAGAAAAGGGTGCCACTGGATGACCAGTTAAATGGAATGGAAGGGATAAGGATAACTGGGGTTGGCTGCCAGGAGTCCTAAACTCAACCTCACGTCATTGACCAACGGTAAACAATTCATCAACTCAAGACCCAAATAACATACAGATGCTCTCGTGGAACATCGCAGGTGCAAAAAAATGGCAGGAGAATGGACTTCACCCAAAAAATGGGGGAACTATGACATAATAGCTCTACAAGAAACTTGGGCATTCGAAGCTCTCCCTTTGGCAAATTACATCCACTACGTAGTTCCAGCCACCAAAATCAAAACCTTTGGGCGGCTAAAAGGAGGCCTGGCAGTTTACATATCTACAGAGTTAAAAATAGAAAGTGAACAAATGGCCTCAGTAGGACCAAACATTCAACTTATCAAAATCACAACAGGGCCTGCTAGCAGAACAAAAACTGTCCTCTTGATTAACACATACGCACACCCTACGGCCAGGAAAAAAATGGCCCACAATAGGCTACTAATTGCAACTATTACAAACATCCAGAGCACCTTTCCCTTATGGGATTTGATACTCACAGGGGACTTAAATTCAAACCTAATTCACACCCCGGACGAGGACGAATCTCTAGCATCGGACAAGATATGCTGGTCCGTTCCCCGTCAATACCAGCCAACTAGGCCTAAAGTGGACCGGGCAGGCGAGGGACTGGTAAATGCCCTAGAGTTTCTTGGGTTAAGAGTGATAAACGGTAGAACGCCAGGTGATTTCCCCCCTAAGTTTACATTCCATGGGGGGAAGACAAGATCTAGACTGAACTATACAGCAATCTCAGTATCACTGATCCCTTGCCTCGCCCACTCCTCGATAGAGTTCACAACCAGGAGCGACCACTCATACCAGCTGATACATTTGAGGCTAAAAATTACTAAACACCAGATAAACGCAACAGTTGAAGGCGAAATACACACAGTTGACCTAAAACGCCTAAAATGGTCCAACGATACAATTGAAACTTTACAGTTACAAATAAAAAGGAAGTTAATCACTAGCAATGCCGGGGCCCACAATAAAATTCACGCATGGGAAAACTTCACAGTGGACTTAACAACATTAATGGTGTCTGTACAAACGCAAACAAACAAGCACAGCCAAATAAACGACCTGGGAAAAACATAATCGGCAGGGCTGCGAACCCTGAAACGTAAACTCAAAAAATCCATAAGGATGCTAAAAAGTACAACTCCTGATACAGCCGCATGGGAAAGGGCAAGGCTGCTCAGGAAACTTTATAAAAAAGACCTCTGGGAAGAAAAAAGAAAGATCAACGACAAATGCTGGGCTGAACTCCTCTGTACCTCAAAGAAATCCAACTCAAAACAGTTTTGGATAATCATAAATAGCTTGAATCGACCAGCAAGATGCTTATCATCAAACATACAAGAATCCGAGTGGGTGGAATTTCTATCCATGAGGTTTACAGACTCAATCCATCAAGAAACAATTGTGGGAACCACCTATGATACAGTTGTGGGATACGGCAAGCCCAATGGGTCTACAGATACTACCAGCCCAGACGACGCTGCATCTCCCAAAAAAAAGGAGCAACCCTATGCCGAAATAAATCCAATGGAGGGAATTTCCTCCCGGGCATTAGGAACAAGTCACTCCTCCCCCTCAAGTGAAAGAGTCAGATACTTAATTAAGAAAGGCTAGAACGACGGTGCGCCAGGCCCCAACGGAATCCCCCAAGCGATCTTCAAACATGACATTCCGTTTTGGGGTAATCACCTTTCTGAATTATATCACGAGATAGAGAATCTAAACATAATACCAGTGAACTGGCAAGGTTCGACTCTGACCCCCATATTTAAAGGAGGAGACAGAGCAAACCCAGCTCACTACAGGCTGATAGCCCTGCTAGATGTAGAGGCTAAATACTACGCATCCCAGGTGCTGGAAGATCTCAAGGTATGGTCTGACAACCTTAATCTCATCCCGGTCAACCAGACGGGCTTCAGACAAGGCTTCGGAACGACGACGAACATATTAGGTCTATCATTAATTGCAAACAAGCATAAGCAGAGGAAACTTCACCTCTACCTCTGCTTTATAGACCGAAAGGCAGCCTTCGAAAGCGTTGACCGCCACCTCCTATAGAAAAAGCTGCGAGCCTGGGACGTCCCTGAAAGGCTATTAAAAGGCATTTTCATATACTATTCAAACACCTGGTTAAGGATTAGGATCGGTGACGGGACCAGACTATCAAGGAAGCTGACAACCACCAAAGGCTTAAAACAAGGGTGTGTCCTGACCCCTCACCTTTTCAACTTATTTCTATCTGATCTCTATCAAAGGCTAGACAGCACTAATTCCCATCCACCAAAGCTTGGCGAACTGAGACTATTGCATCTTTCATACACGTATGACGTGGTGCTAATGAGCCAAACTAAGATCGGTCTCCAAAGATCCCTGAATGAAATGTCAGCATACATTTCAGAAAACAAACTTGAAATAAACATATCCAAAACCAAAACAATGGTGCTTGGGAGTCAACAGCGAAGAAAGAGACAATCAGGCTCAATGGAAACCAATTAGAGGAGGTTAAAAAATACAAATACTTAGGCATCTATATTGACAACTCAAGAAACCTTACGGAGCAAAAAAGCTATATGTCGCTGAGAACAAGTGCCCTAACATTTGCCTTCAGCTCACTGGCCAAAAACCTGAAGGGCCCCTCCTCTAAACCCCTTCTCGCTGTAATGAAGGCAAAAATCCTGCTAACTCTGACCTATGCCAGCTCAGCCTTCCACGGCGAGGATGGAGAATTTCTAAACCAACTAATAGCCTCCAACTATAAAAAGGTATTTCACATACAAAGGTCGGCCTCTCCAGTCAGGTTCGCCTTGAATTCGGCCTAATAAATGAAGACGTAGGCAGAATGTACGCAACAGTGAAAACTTGGTTCCGATTGAAGCAAAGGGTAGCCACATCAAAGATCAAGGAAGCCCTCTGGTGTGATCTAAATGAAGACCAAACTTCTCCTTTTAAGCAATATCTCTGCAAATCACTATCTAATACATGCAAAACTGAACTATGGAATAAAAACTTGCCATATCAATCTTTCAAACTAGCGGTAAACAAAGTTTCTAAAACCCATTCATCGCTTCTGGATAAACCCTTTTTAGACAAAGATCGCATGCCTGGATGGTGATGAACCACTATAAGTCCCTTGCACCGGCGGCATACTTTTTCAATCAATGTAAAAAAGCAACTTATGACATTACGCTTTGGATCCTTACCATCCTTGGCCGACCAACCCTCTTTGCTGTACACAGGCCCTATATCATGTTGACTGTGCAATAATCAAAAAGAAGATTTCATCCATGTGATCTGCACTTGTAAAAAACTGAAGGCGGAATGTGTAATCCTTCTAAAAACATGCTTCAATGAAAGAGGTATTCGATCCTGTAGAGCTGCAATAATGGCGTGCCTAAACCCCTCAGATCCTTCATTGATTGGCAGGCTGATTAAATTTCTTAAAGCATTCACAAAGTTGTGCTAAAAGGGTCGGAAGCACAAAAAAACTGTAGACTAATTCAATGCAGTGAACCTTTTCTAACACTGATCCTGTTTGTTTTTAGAATCCTCGGAAGAACCTTTTGTTACAATATTGTTTTTATCTGCTTTTGCTACCTCTTCTAAATTGTTATGGTTTTAACTAACTAAACAATAAATATTGCTTACTTACAATTGTATGGTGGCACCCCTGTCCCTTTCATGGACACCACCAGCACCACAAAATGTAATTTAAAAGCTCTTGCCTCGCATTATGAGGTGGTATTTCCCTTGAGCAGTGAATAATAAATGGCCCTGCTACTCAATTTGTAGTATTTGTTTATTGCTTTTAGGGGTCCAAGTCCCACACGAGATGCCCCCACTTTATGTACACTTTGGGAATAAAGGTAGAGCTCCAAGACCCTGCAGCACTTGGCAGGTCCCTAGCCAGCAACCTGGCAGGAGCTAGCCATCTATTTTTTTAAACATGGTTGCCCCACCCAGGGCTCCACACTTTTTTATGTTGGGGCCCATGGAGAAACGCTAAGGCCCAGAGGCCCTTGCTGGCTCCCAATCCAGCGGCCAGCTCAGGTGCAGCGGAAGTCACCTCCTTTCCTTTGCACCCATGCAGTTGGGAGCAGCATTTTTCTGTGCTTTCATCGTGCAGAAGGAAAGTTATGTTCCCTGCCCAGGAGAGTGCTGACAAGGAACACATTTTGTATTGCCAGCCTGCAATCTCCCAGACAGGGAAGAACAGTGTCCTGCGAAATCGGGTCCATGGGACACTGCACTCATAGGGCCCCAACGCATGGGTTCGGGTAGGGGGCACGCCCCCCCACAAAATGTAAAACTGTGCCCCAGAGGATGAGGTCCTCTGAGCCTCTTTGATGCTCAGGGAGGGGGGCATATGCCCCTCCCATACAAAAAATTTAAACAGCCCCAGGGATGACATCCCTGGGGCCTCCTTGAGGCTTTGGAGTGGGACTACACACCCCTATTCCGGATTTTTTGGTTTTATTCTTTTTATTAAGCAGTTGATTAAACATTTTCACACACAACATCATGAGCTTTCCCCCACTTCTTGGGTTAGTCCCTGGAGAACTGGCAACATTGAATGAATCGCTCTGAGGGATGGAGTTCCCAGGTCCTCCTAAAGGCTAAATAAGGAGGGCCACATGCTCCCCTCCCCTTAGAGAAACACACTGCAACCACCCTATACACTGCCTGAACCTGTGGGGACTTTTTGAAAAAGGACAGGATCCCACCCTTTAAAAAAATAAATTCCCATGGATCCCTTGTCGACTTTTTTTTCCTTTAATCCTCCACCATTTTCCTATAACATTTAAAAAAGTAATATGCTTTTGGCCCGTGAGGGGGATTCAGAAAAACACTACCCTGCCCCCTATATGTTTTTAACCTTTTGCAGGACACCGGACAGAGTCCCTCAGTTCTAACATGGCTAGCACCACATCTTTACTGATTTCATTGCCGTATCACAGCTCAATTTTCCTATCAATAAATCAGCATTTGTAGAGTGAAGCAATGTAACCTCTGGGGGTATCTAGGTGCTGGGTTGCGAGGTCTCTGTTGAAAAAGAAAGTCTTGAGGGAACAGAGGAAAAGGGGAAGAAAGGAGCGGAAAAAGGCAAATCAGAAGGCATAAAAATGAGTGAGCAGAGAAGGCAAAACAGAGGGCAGAAATCAAGCAGAAAAGACAACATAAAGGGTAGAAAAACAAGCAGAACAGGCAAAATGGAGCAGAAGAGAGCAAAACAGAGGGCAGGAAAATGAGCAGAAAAGCCAAAACAGAGAGCAGACACCTGAGCAGGAAAGGCAAAACAGAGCAGAAGAGGGCAAAACAGAGGGTAAAAAATCAAGAAGAAAAAGCAAAATGGAGGGGAGAAAAACTAGCAGGATGGACAAAGAGGAGGGAAGAAAAACGAGCATAAAGGGTAAAACAGAGGGCAGAAAAACGAGCAGAAATGCAAAACAGAGCAAGAAACGACCAGAGGAGGCACTCACAGAGGGCAGCAGGTAGACAGGAAGCAGAGGGTAGAGGACTATGGGCAAGCTGGACAGGAGAACTGTTGCAGGGTGAGCTGGCACAAGGACCTATGGAAAATGTAATGGGTGAGATGTGTTTTGAGACCCCCCACCCACCCTTTTTTCTTGCCCCTTGCTTGATGAGTAATCCTGAAGGAAAATTTTCAGGAAGAAGCTGAGTTGTGTGCTAGCTCACAGGAACTAAGGGTTTGAAAGGCACCATGCAGGTGCCTATTGATTTGGCTGGCATGCAGGCCAGCTTTGTTTTGGACGTCAGCACACAGGGCATGGTGAATGAATAACAAAGCAAGTAAAGGTGGCACAAAAGTGGGAATGTGCAGTCCAGATAGAGTGACCACTGAGGTCAGGATTGTTCCTAACATAAAGTAAATAAACAGCACTGGAAGCACCAAGGGCTGAGAAACACAGAGATCTGGCTTTAAGAGCACGTTTAATACTATGGAAACTCTTCCTTAAAGCTCTAAGGCCTAGATGTATCATCGTTCCTATTTGCGATTACTTAGTAGCGATTTTTACCGAATCGCTATTAAGAAATCGTAAAATGGGATGTATGTTTAAAATCGCTATTTTTTTGCGATTCCTTATTATTCCTAATTTGCGAATTCGCAAATAAGGAATAATTTACTATTCATTCCTATGGGCCAGGAGGCCCATAGGAATGATTGCGAAATAATTCTCAAATTGCGAATTCGCAATTTGCTAATCGCAATTTGAGAATTATTGCAAGGGTGCAGGGGTGTCTCATGAACACCCTGCTGCACCCCTGAAACTTACATGTGTGTGCATATGGCGCACATACATGCCTTATGGGCATGTATGTGTGTCACATGCCACCTTCAAAATTGCTTAATTGTGAATTTTGAAAGGAATTCGCAAATTAACACCAACCTCAAATTGGTGTTAATTTGCGATTTCTTAACCTGAATTCGCAAATTGAAATTGCTTCATACATGGCATTTAAGGAATCGCAAAATTGCGATTCCTTAAATGCTTAAGCAAAATAAGGCATCACAATTTTTTGCGATTCCTTATTTTGCTAATTTCTCATACATCCCAAAAGATGCAAAATGTCCGTTTGCGATTCGTTAAGGCCGAAATTCTGCGAATTTCGGCCTTAACGAATCGCAAAAGGCTTGATACATCTAGGCCTAAGACCTTACAGGGAGTTGCGCTCTGTCAATCAAGTTTAGTGCATCTTTAAATTTCAAAATGCTTGCCCCCTAAATGGAAACAGATTTCCCCTGCTCAGAGGAGTTTTATGGAATGGCTCCTCTGCCCTCTTTCCAGAAGGCTGTGTGCTAGCCATTGACTACATGCTGCTGGTGAGGGACAATGTCTATGTATCTGCTGTGATGGGAACCCTTTTGTGTTTCCCTCTTACAGGTCTCAGATAAAAAGGAACTGGAGAGAAAAGAGTGAGGGATGGCGCTGCTCTTCTTCTCCTCTGTGGGCGGAATTAATCCTTGGTGATGCAATTTCCATACTCCCAAAGATATGGATGGTCACAATCATCCAAATATAACCTTAACAACCTGTGCACCCCTAGTGAGCATAATGTATATTCATTATGCACAATATTCGGTGTTAGAAATGCCAAAGAATCAGGGGCTTCACAGTATGTGCCATAAAGAAAAAATGCAGTGAAACACAATAACAGTAGTGGAACTGATTAAAATATCCATTTGGCTTCTCACTGGAAGTGCAGTCATATTCCTAAATGTAATGAACGAGGGGTTATACATCCAAAGAGGAGTAAGCTATTTAGGGGGCATGAAAGGTATAGAAATATATAACGTTAATTTTGCAACTATTGTTTATTGCTTTGCATTGCCAAACACCAGGAAAGCTCCAAGTCACCTCTATCAACCCACATATGTGTGTATGTTCCTCTTCGTTGTACTGTTATGTTCTCTTACATGTTTTTTTGAGTTTGCCCAAAACATCTTAAAAGGGAATAAAATCAGCTTAATCAGGGAATATTGAAGTAAACAGGTTTGTGTCCTTCTCGTACTTTTATTAATAGAGATATGGGTGTTCCAGCGCGATTCACAAAGTGAAGTAAAAATTTGCAAATGTACTCTTTTAGAAGTACTTCCCATACTCATAAATGCTTTTGTGAATGGGACCCTTGATTTCTAACTCAAAACTTGATGTAGTGCTCTCCAACTTCCTTTTCGCTGTTGTACTGCATCTGCTACAAAACAAATCAGGAGAAACACAAATGAGTTTCCAGCAGAACACACTGTACACTTCCATTTTCCCTGATAGACTGTTGTTTCATTTTAAAAAAAACGGTGTTGATGGTCGGCATTATGTGAAGCTGTGGGACAAATTGCACATATAAAATTCTAATTTACAAAATGTGCTTGAATACTGTTTAGAAAAGTGTAATTGAAATTCCACATACCTTTAGGACAGAAAAAACATAATTTTGTGCACTACATTCAAATGATGCACAGTTTTATGGGGCTTGACTAATGTTATTCCAGTATCTGCTTACTATGGTTTCTTACTTTTTTCCATAACCGGAGTGTAAAAGTGCGCAGTTAAAAAAATTGTTATGTGTGTTAAGGAGCAAAAATATACTGCGCAAATCAAAAATATATTGTTAAGTCATCACCGTTTAAAGAGCAGAAGGAGCATTGGAGCCATTAAAAATTGAGTGTTGGCTACGTATAAGTTGAAAACAGTAGGGGGAATATTTACAGGGGCTTTATCTCCGCTTTATTGGCTTAAAAAGCTAGACAAGCGGACATAAAACAATCGCCCTATTTACCAGAGTGTGCAAACATGCCTAATCGCATGTTAGCACCCTTTTTCCCAACACCTCCCTCTCTAATGAGATGCAAAGTGAGCGTCACTGGGCGTACCCTGGATGGACTACCTTGCAAATATCGCTGATGTTCACATCACGATATTTACAAGGCAGACTACAGGATTTTAACAGACGTTAGATTTTGGCAAAAACTGTAGTTTTCGACAATATCTAACGTCTACTAAAATCCTGACTTACCTATGTTTGACATAGGGGGTGGATATGCTGATATGACCAAAGTGTCGTATCAGCAAGTTTATCGCCGTTTTGCGAGGAACATCGCTGGAAAACCAGCGATGTTCCCTGCCAAACGGCGATAACGTCGCTATCTCTGGAATTTGTATCGCCCTGGAGAAATGCATTGTTAATAGCGCGCTACCAGGGCGATAAATTCCAGAGATGGCCTGCAATAGGAAATGTATCGCTAAGCACGGCCAGCGATAATTATCGCTGGCCGTTGATAATATGCCCCTAGGTTTTTACATTTATAATCTCACCTTTTAGCCGTAGATACTACTGGGCATATTTACAAGTTAAGTGACAAAGCGTGTGGTTAAGCCAAGAAGGCTAACGACATGCTCCATCACTTCAGAAATGCAGGGCTGCACCATATTTACAAGAATATGGCGCAGCCATGCATTTCCCCCTGCACTGGCGCTAAATTTATCTGCCTAGTGCCAACGCAGACACCCTTGCACCTGGTGCAAGGGTGTCTGCATTGCATAGGAAGATTGTTTATGTGCAGGAAAGTATCCCTTCCTGCATATAAACAATCTTTAAATGCCGTTTTGTAACTGCTATGTGTGCAGCTCAATGCAGCACATACAGAAGTTGCAAAACGTATTTTTTTTAAATGATTGTTTATGTGCAGGAAGGGACACCTTCCTGCACATAAGCAATAATTGGCGTTTTGCTGTTTCCATGTGTGGTGCACAACGCAGCACACATGGAAACAGCAAAAATGGGGAGAAAATAAACATTGTAGCATGAAAGGGTGCCTTATTTACAAGGCAGCTTTAAGCCACATTTGGACCTAGATGTAGGTAATTTTATTTTACCACTTTTAAATACCGAATTTTACCGATTCGGTATTTAAGAAGTGGTAAAATAGAGGGGGGGGGATGTAGGTATTAACGAATCCGTAAATACCGAATCGTTAAGATTCGGTATTTACTGATTCTGTAAATTCCGATTTGGTAATGTCCATTGATTCCTATGGGCATTGAAGCCCATAGGAATCAATGGGCATTACCGAATCGGTATTTACCGATTCGGTAAATACCGATTCCAGCAAGGGTGCACGGGGTGTCACTTTGACACCCTCTAGCACCCTAAATACAGGCATGTGTGCCATGTGGCACACAGACATGCCCTAAGGGCATGTCTGTCTGTCACATGGCATAGGTGTGCATGCACACATATGCATGCACACCTGGATTCGGTATTTTACCACCCAATTGGATTGGGTGGTAAATTACCGAATCTGAAAGGTATTTGGGACTCAGAAGAGTCCCACCTACATCTAGAAGTTACCGAATCGGTAAAAATACTGATTCGGTATTTTACCGAATCGGTAATTTTACCGATTCGGTAAATTTACCGATTTGGTAAAATTGGCACCCTACATCCCAAAAACCCATTTACCGGTCGGTAACGGCCGAAATTGGCCATTACCAGCCGGTAAATGGCCACCTACATCTGGCCCTGAGTGGCTTAACACTGCCTGGTAAATAAGGCAAAGCCGCTATAGCCACCACAACGTCCTGAAAAGTGGTCTTGTGGTGGAGATAGGGGCTTGTAAATATGCCTTAACTTGTGAGGCTGAAAAAAACAAAGGTTATTTCGTTATAGTTAGGCATTGGAATGTTACCTATAATAACATAAAAACACACAAAGTTACTGAAATACACCAGTTATATTGAACTTAATGTAACTTGCCTCCTCATCATGCTTTGCTTATGACCTCACATATTATTACACTCATGACGTGCTAAATGACATTTTTGCTGACATCACCAATTATATTTAAATAACAACATTATTGAAATGACTGAACAATTTTACCATCTCATATGGGATTTGTGGATGAGGAATAATACCTACAATTTAAATTGATGTCTGTATTCTTATAAGCTTGTGTGTAAGCTTTTGAAAGATGCAAAAGAATTTGTATATTGCAAAAGTGAAGCACTTGTGATAGATACCATTTTCTTTTTACTTTTGTTTACTCAAAGGATGGGTGCAGTGGAGAAAGGTCTCTTGTGGACTGTTGGTAAATCAACATATTTGAACTATAGCCCTTTATTGTAACTTTAGTATGAATAATTGAAGGCTGACTAAGTAGGGTGTTAGGTAGTCATAGAGGGGTGGACGCTGGGCCTGGACACAGGTAAGGACCTGCCACCAACACCCCACTGCTCATGTCTGTAAGTGGACGGTTTGGGCTAAGGATCTGGCCGTAGGGCAATTCCACTGCCTAACTTCTTGTGTATGTTAGATGAAGGTCCTGGTGCGATAGCAAGCATTGCAGATAACCTCCCTTGTATATGAACAACGTCTGTGCATGGAGAGAGTTGTCTCTTTCTATATATCACTGAAGATCGAGTGCATTGGAGGTTTGATGTTTGAAGATTGTGGGGTGCAGGGCCTTGCCAGAGTCAGGACACTGAGTTCTAGCCTTAATGTGGATTTGGATGCAGGGTCTGACCATAGACTACGACTGAGAGAGATGTCCTGAGGGATGTCATCAATGGAAATATTTTACTTTTTTTTTCATAAGGTCTTAGCACCTAACCTAACTTTAATGCCACTAAGGTGCTAGGGATGCAGAGGTCAATTTCAAGCACCTGTTACTGGAGCAGCAGCTGCTGTGGCCTATATTGGTTGAATATTTTTTATAAAATATCGAGGGGGTCTTTCCCATCCTTACATCCAGGTCCAACCCCCTCCTCTAAAGCCTCAACAATCATTCTGTTCTCATGGTGAATGAAGCATCCCCATCCCTATGGCAAGTGAGTGGAAATGTTGATTCTTTTGGGTGTGGTTTTTGCATAAGCATCATTGTCCTATTGCCCTGCTGAATACCTGCACTATTAGGGCTTGGTGCTGGCGTCCGCTTTCTCAGATTTTTCACAACTGAACACTAGAGGGAATCCAAAGTAGTGGGTCTTGCATTGGTCCCAATGCATTTTGTACACATATTGCCTTACAAACCTAAAACGTTGCCTAAAATCACACATGTTCCTTGCATTTCTGTGATGAAAATTTGTGATGAAAATTTGAAATGCATGGAAAATGTATGATGTTAGACAATGTTTAAGATTTGCAGGGCATTGTGGGTAAGCAACAACAAGAGGAGCCATGCAAGACACACCACCCTTGACACCCCAGATGTCTAGTTTAAACATAAATCTGGGTTCGGTAGGTTTCCCCGAGTGGTGTACCAAAACTAACAGTTACCCACATTGGAAAAAATTTGATCTATCCATGTTGCCTTTACTACTACAGGAGCTGGGCCTATTCTAAGCTATCCACATTGCAAAAAGAATTGCTAGTTTTAAGTGTCTCTGTTCCAATTTGGGGCCAGAAACCGGTCCCCGGAAGCTTGTCTCCTTCCTAGTATAAGAATTGGCTTGGTAGTTTGGTTTGCCCTGTTCCCATCATGCACTGGGACAGGAACAGACTAATTTGCATGTAGCCAGGTTCTGAGCTGGGATGGTGCAGTGAGCTAAAAAACGGTGATGGATCAAGCCCTGATCTCTTGACTGGGTAGGAGTATTCTGCATCATTCAGAAACTCTGTCCATCACCTTTTCCAAAATCGATTTTGTCCACACTAAGTGTGGGAGGGTATACTCAGACGTGAGTCCCTTGCTCATTGCACCATCAGGATTCAAGCAAGCCGGGCCTACGACGGCTGAAATGCCACAAACCGGTCCCCGGAAGCTTTTCTCCTTCCCAGTATAAGAATTGGCTTGGTAGTTTGGTTTGCCCTGTTCCCATCATGCACTGGGACAGGAACAGACTAATTTGCATGTAGCCAGGTTCTGAGCTGGGATGGTGCAGTGAGCTAAAAAACGGTGATGGATCAAGCCCTGATCTCTTGACTGGGTAGGAGTATTCTGCATCATTCAGAAACTCTGTCCATCACCTTTTCCAAAATCGATTTTGTCCACACTAAGTGTGGGAGGGTATACTCAGACGTGAGTCCCTTGCTCATTGCACCATTAGGATTCAAGCAAGCAGGGCCGACGACGGCTGAAATGCCAGAAACCGGTCCCCGGAAGCTTGTCTCCTTCCCAGTATAAGAATTGGCTTGGTAGTTTGGTTTGCCCTGTTCCCATCATGCACTGGGACAGGAACAGACTAATTTGCATGTAGCCAGGTTCTGAGCTGGGATGGTGCAGTGAGCTAAAAAACGGTGTTGGATCTAGCCCTGATCTCTTGACTGGGTGAGAGTATTCTGCTTAATTCAGAAACTCTGTCCATCACCACCCCTTGTTGTTAAATATTTCTAGTCATAAAGCCTTTAAAAAGTACGGTTTGCCAATATTCTCCAATCTGTTTTTGCAATCTTTGGTTCTGTCTTTTTTGTACTCACCGTAGTATCTTGTTGTATCTCAAGTCTTCCTGCTGAGTCCAGGCAGTTTTGTTGTACGCCATTTGTCCACCGTGTCAAGGTTCAGGCATCCGACACCTGTAGTGGTAATTGATTATTTTCCTATTTCTATTGCCTCTTTGTTGTCCGTGTCAATTTAGAAATTTTTCTTTTACTTATGTAGTTAATTTCTGTTTTATAGGTTCTGATAAGTAGCCTGCAGGCTCTTAATAAGACCCTAGTTTGCCTTCTTTGACTTGACCACACATAGATCTATATGAGTTTCAGAAAGCAAGGCCTCTTAATATGTGTATATTTATTTTATTTTCTCTACACCTTATTCAGATGTCTTTGCAATCATTATACTGATACATTTCATTTTGCTAAGTTTGTTTTGGACCCCTTACTTCACTTTTAGATGGTCATTTTGGGAGTTTCAGTTTGAATAAGTCACTTCTAAATTGATAGCAGATCTATCTAGTTAATTGATTTGCTGTTTTAAGGTATGTATTTATAGCCTATGCTTCCTTTTCTGGATGTTTATCTGGCTTGGATTATTTCTGACAGGTATTGCCTTTAAGTAAAAAAAATTCTATTAAATATTTCCATTATGTTGTTATATTTATAATGATCGCCTTCCAAGGATAGGTTGTATGTGCATTTGATAATTGATCTCATATTATTTCAAGATGTTTCATTGTGATATTTGTATTTTGAACTCAAGACAGGCCATTATATTGTTTGATATTTGTTTATACAACTTATACCTTTTATTTATGCATAAAACTACCTTTTGTTATTTCTGACATGCATTGTTCTTATGTAGAAGTTTTGTAATTCAACAATGACAACACAGTGATATATTTGAATGTTACCTAAGGATATGGTATATTTGGATTTGACTATTGATTTGTTATTGTCAAATTAGATGTATTCAGAAATTTTGAAGAAGTGATGACATTGTTTAATGTTACAAAATCTGTCTTTCAGTACATGCAATTGTCTTCCTTTAAACCTATGTTTGAACACCAAGACTGTGTGTGTGAATGCTTTTGGAATTAAATTTTTTCTGATAATATTGACTGTTAGGTACACCCTTATTTACGCAGCTGTAAAACCAGCTCATCAGAGATCGCAGAAACACAACTACGGAGCGAGAAACTTGAGTCAGAGCCACCTCTCCAAGTTCATGCATGTCATGGATCCTGCTCTACAAGCTCTACAGCTGCTCTACCTGATCCACTATCAGCAAATATGATGGCGTCGCGGACCACAACAGACTAAGTCCAAAACATCCCCCCACACACAACCCTTGACAACACAACACACAGCAATCGCTCATGGATAACTTACCTGTCAATATCAAAAACCCTGATGGGCACAGGAACATATACCACAGTTAAAGTACCCATTCCTCGCACAAAGGTACTTTGTCACCTCAGCATCAGGGAAACACACCTTTATCAAAATGATACCATTTAGCCTGGCTGTGGCAGTCACGTCACAGCAGTGGTGAAACTGTGATCAAACTTGCCCTTATGGATGGAGAAGTTCAGCATATGATTTCAGGATCGAAAGTTGCTTAAATCATCCTCCAGCACACACCCAACCAAAATGAACCTCTAATTAGCACAACATAGCTGCTACAAGGAGAGATGTGCAGGCCCAGTGTTCATAGTGACATCCCAGTAGGATCATGATAAAATGGTTAGCAACAGGAGTGACGGAAGAAGCAAGAGTCACTTGAAAGGGACATTGGCAATCATTCAACTCAAATCTGGGTTAGACCATATCCAAGGAGGAATAGAGGAGGCAAGGCCAAACAGGATGTGTTTGGGGAGTTTACAGTACTACAATAAGATGTTGGATGAGTCAGAGAGCATAAGCAGATGACATGTTAAGAGAGCTTCCACTACCACATAATCATATTTCAGCCCACACCCTAAGCAGACATTGACAGGTTCATTCCATACAATGGTAGACCATACCACATAATGACAGGCCATACCATTCTGGAATACTTTGGACTTTAACAGCAAACTTAAATTAAACACCAGTGTCCATTTGTCCCATTTGTGTACTGCTGCACTAGATTACCCGATGTGAGTATGTCCTGTGCATCAATAACACTGACTACCCTGCAACTCCAGTGAACTCCTCAAAACCATCACTCCACCCCTCAAAATGTAGCACTAGCTGGAAAATCCGGTCTGAATGCCAATGTGTCATGAAGAGGCTATCTTGAAAGCAGTGAACTTTGACCTAAGTCCCATGACAAACCTCCTCTTCCTCACACCTGCCTTCCACTCATGTGAATAAATGTGTGTATTTGAGTAAATAAAGAGTCTTTGTGCAGATTACAAACATTTGAACAGGTCAGTCTGTATGTAAACTTCGTGATACAACTCTCTGTAACACTACACAAACTCTTACTTTGCCTCCTCCACAAACTATAAGTCACCAATACTGTACAAGAACAAGTAAACTATTCAAAGATGGAGGGACCAGTGTAAGAAATGTCTGAAGAATTGAGTAGTTGCATATGTTCACGGAACGTAAGAGGTCTCATATATCACACTACACTGAATACATCGACTAATCCATATGAGGCACAGAGATTCAAATTGTATGAAATATATCGTCAGTTGCAGTATCTCCATGATCCAGCAATGCAAGTAAGCTATTGGACCAGAATGAGATGACTTGTCATTAGGCATCAAGTTATCAGCACTTTATTTGTCTTAACTAATATGTCATGCGTATGCCACTGGCACACTACTCAGGTCTCACAGTGACATTCCATGACAGTCAAACTTACTGATAACCTTCACACTTACCCCTCACCTACCCATTTACAACCTTCCTTGCTCTACACCTGGGTCAATCCCTGATAAAGGTAAAAATCTACTGCTTCACCCTGGTGTGTACCTCCAAATCGCTGAGTTCAGGTCAAGGGGGTCTGATGTAATCCAGTACTCAACACAATTGCTAAAGCCATATATCACAGACCACCACAAAAGAAGTCCTACAAGCATGGCCATGTGCAACAAAAGAGTGGATAGCCTATTCTGCTCCCAGTCCTCCCTGGAACATATATAATTTCTCCTGTGGCTAACTGCACAGACTACATAATCCATAAAAAGCAAATTCTCCATAAACAAATGACACATATAACCCCAAAGGGCCCGATGTAGGTAAATCCCATTTACCGATTTCGAAATACCGAATTTTACCGATTCGGTATTTCAAAATCGGTAAATAGGATGTAGGTCCCAACATCTGGATTCGTTACCGAATCCTTAACAATTCTTTAATTACCGATTCGGTAAATACCGAATCGGTAATGCCCATTCATTCCTATGGGCTTTGAAGCCCATAGGAATGATTAGGCATTACCGATTCGGTATTTACCGAATCGGTAATTAAAGAATTCACAAGGGTGCAGGGGGTGTCACTTTGACACCCTCTAGCACCCCCAAAACGGGCATGTGTGCAATGTGGCACACAGACATGCCCTAAGGGCACGTCTGTCTGTCACATGGCACATGTGTACATGCACAGATGTGCATGTACACAGGAATCGGTATTTTACCATGGATTTGTATTCCATGGTAAAATACCGATTCTGTAAGCCATGTGCTGATGTAACATTGGCTACCTACATTGCATTTTTGGTAATTTTACCGAATCGTTATCATTACCGAATCGGTAAATATTACCGATTCGGTAATGATAACGATTCGGTAAAATTACCGAAAATGTGCCCCTACATCTCGATAGCCCTTTACCGATCGGAAACGGCCGAAAATCGGTATTTTCGGCCGATTCCGATCGGTAAAGGGCTACCTACATCGGGCCCAAAGTGTGCTGCATCCAGTCAAATCAGGCAGCACTGCCATAGACACTCCACAGGTCACAAAGGGACAATGGTGTTAATGTGCCTCCCAAGCATTCCCAAGCACAATCCTGACAAGTGGCTGATGAACTATAGGGGGTTATAGCACAATTGGGCACACCAAACCAGCAAATAGACAAGACTCCACATTGCCTCATGTGACATGCACACAATAAATGCACAGTATCAAACACACACCCATCTCAATGCATTTAAAGTCAAATACTCCTTACACACATTCTGTCTTTGGCGGCCTACCTTTAATTTTGGGACTCGTAGCAGGAATTTTATTTTTGTTCCTTCTGCTCCGATATGGCAAGCCAAGCCACAGACAAGACTCCAGCAACGATGGAAGAAACGATCCTAGTAATACGCTACCGAGACAAAATCACTAAGGTCCTCGGATTAGGCCGGCTAAGAGATATGAGTGCAACTTGGTTTCTTTCATTCAGACCAATCTGGCAGGATTGCATCTTACCTGTGCTTCGATGTCTGCTATGCGGAGAAGAATGCGTGTTGGACGTCTGTCTTACACTACCATCAGCAGTACCAATGGATATCGATATTTTGCTTTGTCCAGTAACGGCTCATGCAACGTGTTGTCCCCAGCGGCTACCTTTTCTGATGACGGCATTCGTTGAGACTTCACCATTACGAGTAGGTGGCGGTGAAGTACGAGAGGAAAGCAGCACCAAACAGGTACAACCTTCTGTGAGCATTGCTGATCCAAACATCGATGATAGCAATCACGCTCACAACTGCACAGTTACAGCATTTTCAAACTTGGTCAAACTTTCACCTGATGTTGTAGACCAATTTTTTACAAGCCTGTCTGATATGATGTTCTCCCCTGACCAACGAGAATAACTTTAAAAAAATGTAAAAAAAGAACAAGCACACAGCGTTCCCTGAACTCTGAATTCGGCCTTCAGTTTTGTTAAACAAAGCTACTGAAAAAATTTGGAACTATTTTTTCCCCTGAAAGCGAAATTATTTTTCTTTCACATCAAAAATATTTACCTTTTTTTCTGGCACATGGTACTTTGCTTAAAGTAGAACTATTCTTAGAGAACAGAGATTCTATTTTTAGAGACATTAGAGACAATATTTTACCTCAGCCTCTAGCACATATACAGTATCGTATAAATATGTGATGAAATGGTCTTGACCTTCTTTTCTGTATACAGAGCCATTTCATGTGTAATTTTCGCAATTCATTCAGCTGATGCATATATGCAATTAACTGAATGATAACCCTGCTTGAAAAACGTACAGTACCAATGTTCATTTTCGTGTATAAACCATACACCATTTCAAATGCAAGTTATGTCTTTTTTTGGGGGTGGGTTGGAAAACACACATGCATCATATGTTTAATATTGCTTATTATTTTTAGTAATGCTGGACATTAATACGTGGAGTGGGTGTTGTATTGCTATCTAGGACCCTAATTCGATATTCCCGATTCATGCCCTTATGTGGTTATAACAAATAATATCCTTATAAAGGCATAGGAATCATATCCATATTTAGTAATAGCCCATGCAGTCCAAACACGGCAAGGCTACTCCCATAAACTCCTAGAAAGAACAACGCGCTCTTTAAACATTCCAAGCCTGCAGCAGCCCGGGAATTCCCCCTGCTTTTGTTTTGATTTGCACAAGAACTCCTGGAGTCTAGAAAGAACTGTTAGTTCTTAGTGACGTCTTATGTCCAACCGTACTTCAAACCCGGCACCTTTCAGGTATAAATATACCAACGTTGCCTTAAGCAAACATACGGTGGTTTGGAGCAGAGCGAAGTTCTACTTGCCCGGAAGCCCAGCTGTTGCTAGAGCCAAAGGAAACCGCCCCTCCCTTGGACGCACTGAGAGAGACGCTGTCTTTTTCTCCAGCCGAGAAAATCCAGCTCCGGTGTTCCCAAGTCACCCTTGCGGGTTGCTGGGAGATCGAGTCCTGAGAAGCGAGATACAAGACCTCCTTCATTCTATAACCAAGGTACGGAGCTGATTAAAACCTTAGAGAGAATTCTTGATTCCGATTCTTGGCAAAAACTTAACTTAACTTAAAACTGCAACTTACTTACTCCTTCCCACGTATTAGGCTTAGGTCAGGTACACCGGAGTAGGCACCAGTTGAGTTCGTTAGTCAATGTTTTTATGTATGTATATAATTTATCCAATTTAAAGTATCATACGGTTAAGAAACCATATCAATGCTTTTACAGTATTATTTCATAATACTACTTTTACTGTACGCACTTTACTTTATAATAAGTATTGCAATTGTGGCAATTCATTTCTCTTGCATGAGAAACAAGACTGCTCAATAAAATAACACCTTTTATTGAAAACGCCCATCCTTCTATTTCTCAGCACTCTGGTGAAATTAAGCATGCACGATTGACTGAGTGAAATAGTTGTCTAATGTTTTCACACAACTCTAGAGATAGACTCTTTATTCTGTGGGAGCAAAGTTGTCATGTTTATGTGGTTGTCAGAAACTAATCCCTTCTTGTCTAAATCAGGACGGTTAACCCTTTCCTGAACATTCGAGAAATTTTCTAGTGACCGCTGAGCTAGCTGGCAAAACTAATTAAGTCTAACATAGTCAGTAGAGACCTAGATGACCTCAGTCCTACCTATTGGGAATATAGGAACTACACTACAGCACTGCAGCTCTTGTTTACCCCCCGCAGTGTGGGGCCCCCCCGCCTCTGTTGCGCTTTATGGCAGATTCCATCTAGCCGCTGGAGATTGCTGACGCCAGAGTAATTGCACACTGAAGTGAAACTGCCCTTCATGATAGAGGGGGATCCCGAGCGGCACATAGGGATACCAAATTCAGGGCTGCGGTGAGTGCGGGCGCTCTGGTGAGTGCGGGCGCACCCCCATTATATGTGCTGCGACTTGTGGATGGCCTACCCCCAATGTGTCTGCACTGTGCAGAGAACGGATTGTGGCAAGCTGCCCCATTTGCAAGCCTGATTCTTACATGGCCCGGAATGAGTGAAATTGCATTCCCACCACAGAATTCCTAACCCACCGTATGGATGCGTGATCTGCGACAGCGAGAGTACTGTGATAATGGCCAGTGGTGCAGACTACTTGGACTTACCTGCCAGACTTAGTAAATAATACACCATACTAAGATAGAGACAACAAAGCTGCGATGTAGTCAACCCACACAGTGATCGCTCCTGAAATACTGCCTGTACCTGCCTAAAAATGTCGGCCGCAACATACCCTCCTGCGAATCTCCTGACCTCATCTCCCTCCTCCCCATACCCCCTACACATCCCGCTCTACTCTTCTACACTTTCCTGCTACTGACCTTTGCCCTCACCTGTCCAGGCCCTTAGTCCCCACCCTGTTTATCTGTGAACTTTCCCTTGTCAATTGAGATTTAGCTATTTTGTCTGATGCCTGATGGACCTACCTTGTTAAGCTATTGGGGAGACAGGTCGGGGGTTCCCTCCTTGGTCATCACCGACCCAGTCGGTTTTTAGACAGACTTCCTTTCATCTCTCCTTGTTGTTTCTTCCCGCATCCTCCCTCTATTTATGTCTCTCCCTCTCTCCTCTCCCAATGTAATGAGACTGAACTATTTTGTCTGATGCCCGATGGAGCTACCTGGTTTAGCTATAGGGGAGATGGGCAGTGGATTCCCTCCTTGGTTATCACCGACCCAGTCGGTTTTTAAACAGACTTCCTTTCATCTCTCCTTGTTGTCTCTTCCCTTATCCTCCCTTTCTCACCTCCCCTGCCCCCTCCACTACTTTTCTCTCTCATTTCTCTCCTCTCCCAATGTTTTTTGATGTATTATGTAATTGTTGATCTTTTTCTGTTACATTGTTGATTCTCATGTAAAGCGCTCTGATACCTTCGGGTCTAGCCAGCGCTATATAAAACTCTTTAAATAAATAAATACATAAATACATCTTCTTGTTGTGTCATTTTACGTCCCTCGCTCCTATCATTGAATGGTCACAATCTCATGTGGTGGTACATTAAAATTTGAGTTTACATTGTACTTACTCTGATAAACATACAGCTCACACAAAGGCATGGGTGTTAATTGTATTTATTTTCATGCATAAGGTGTTTCTTGTAAGTGTGTGAGATGTTAATTGTGCATACAGAGTGGTTCAGTTGTCAGTGATGGTAACAGAGAAAAATAGAGTAGTCACCACATTAGTGGAATTCCACAGTCCAACAGACTCATGCCATCAACATGGCAATGTTCTGTGCAACACGGGTGACATTATGGCCGGCTCAGCATCCCGGCTTGGCTCTTTGCCACAAGATCCTCCTGTGGTGTTTCTTGGACATCCTCATCTGTGTTTGGTGAAGGGGGTCTCTATTAGAGACTCAGAGGTGTCTGAGGAGTCATTGGCTTGCAGCTCATCCCTCTTTGTGGCCGCTGCTGAGGTGGTGGGAGTATCAGCTGGCTGGTCACGGGAGGGGGAGGCGTTACTTGAGCCGCATTATGTCCCTCAGGACACCCATGAGCTGACAAATGAGATCTACCAATAGTCCCATACTGGTGTACATGAACCTCTGCTGCAGGCAGGGCTCACGCAGCTCATCTACAACCTGGCCCATCTGTCCCTGGTTCTGCTGGTATGCATCAAGGACTCTTGCGACGGTGGCTACGGCTTCAGTCTCAGTGTTCTCCTGTGATTGGCTCCAAGTTGCCCTCCCACCTTCCCTGCACACACAGACCTGTGGCCTTGGCTGTACACTCACACACACACTGTCCCCAGCAGCCTCGGTGTGGGGGTGGTGTTGGTAACCTCTGAGACAGGCACAGTTTTTGTAGGCAGCGCTGTTGATGGTGGTTGCTACACAGGCAGTTGATGCAGGGCTCAGGGTTGTAGTGGTTGCTGCTGTGTTGGGAGTTGTGATATTGGGGCCAAGGAGGCCCTCATACTGACTATGCCATTGCAGGACTGAAGGGTCAGGTTGGTGCTCTTCATCTGAGAATTAAAAAAAAATCTGCATCCGGGAGTTCCTGCTCGGGCGGGGGTAGACTGGCTCTGCTGGTTGGTGGTAGTCTCACCAGCTGTTGATTGTGATTCACCTGTTGGATAGAGGTTATATTGTCAGGATGTTAAGTACATTACACAACATTGGTGACACAGTTTTTGATGCTTTAGTAGAGAAATTCAAACTTTTAGCTTTGAAAGTACTAGTCTTTTGTAACAGTTTTTTGGCAGTATGACATAATGTTGAGGTACATCCATTACTTGTTTGCGAGGTGCCATGGCAATGTCAAACATTTAACATGTACAGATTGTGTGTTTCCAAGGGCATGTCATCATCTACCAACTTGGTGCTCATCCACTTTAGTTTAGGCATGATTATTGTTGACTTTTCTAGAAATTTGTTTAACCTATACAGGCATTACTTAATATATGTTAGGCATTTTGCATTCACAGCATGTGGGTTGAGTTCTATGAATGAGTGTTCATGTATGTATTGTGTGCTTATGAGCCTTCATACTTTGCTAAACTAGGACTTACACATAGCATTTTGTACATATCGTAATTGGCCTCTGCATTTCTTAACATGGGACTTTGTGATGGAAAGTGTGATTTATGTGACATATATGTGAGCATAGCTGTGTGCTCAGTGGATGTGACATATGGACTATTGAAGTTTTGGCTAGCAAGTGAGGGATGTGATGGGCAGATTGCTCCATGCTGTTCATGGTTTTTAGATAGCTACTCCTGAGGCGGAAGCGTGGAGCCACGATCCATAATTTTTAACTATTGCTAATTTGCACTATCTGTTGATTTTAAAAACATTGTGTGCTCACCTTGCTGATTGACTGTTCTAATGTTGTTTCTGGGTCTTGGGGGTCACTTCGCGCAGCGGATCCAGCACTGTCGCGGGGAGGGCCATAACATCGCCGCCATCACCCACGAGACGCTAGGCTACGCCCCTAACACCTAGCCATGCCCCTTTCGGCACTATAAAATGCCGCGCTGAAGTACGAGCCAGCGTTTTAGATAGCTACTCCTGAGGCGGAAGCCGGGAGCCACGATCCATAACTTTTAACTATTGCTAATTTGCACTATCTTTTGATTTTAAAAACATTGTGTGCTCACCTTGCTGATTGACTGTTCCACTGTTGTTTCTGGGTCCTGGGGGTCACTTCCTGCAGTGGATCCAGAGCTGTCGCGGGGAGGGCCACAACATCGTCGCCATCACCGATGAGACGCTAGGCCACGCCCCTAACACCTAGCCACACCCCTCCTTTCCCCCCATATTAATGCTCACTATTCGGAAGCGCAGCGGACGAAGGCATGCCTATAGCAAGCCCGTCTGCGCCCGTCCGCGACCAGGCCACGACGAGCGCCGGGCACTCTGCTCAAATCATCGCGAGTTCGGGTGCATCCCCTCCACTATACTCCCGGGAGACTCTGCTTAATCTGGGTGAGTACGCGCATGAGGGTCACCTCTCATTCGCAGACACTGCTCTCCCATTGAAAGGCTTTGTGATCAGGGGTCTGCTATCGTGCGGACTTCTTAATGTCAGATCATTGCCTAAGCACGCCGAAGAAATCCAACTACTGGTGGACACCCATCAGTTAGACGCCCTGTTCCTCACTGAGGCTTGGACCCACCTTGATTGCGAAATCGAACTTGGCTGGGCCTGCCCGCAGGAATACAACATTTTACACCTGCCCAGACCGAAAGGTCGAGGTGGTGGGGAGGGAGTTATCTATAGAGCCTCTTGGCATATCAATATTCTAGATATGGACTCGGTTGTTGGGACTGAGCTCCTTGGCCTCTCTATTAACAGTCACACAGGGGCTATTTCACAGTGATTATCTGTTATCGACCTCCTGGGGCCTTCAGCTCCCAGCATCAACAATCGCTACTCAATACCTTCTCCAACATGGCGACTTCCCACAATAAACTGATTATTCTAGGTGATTTTAACCTATGGCCGAATGGCACCTTAGATACTGGACTGCACAATCTTTTGCTCTCTTGTGAAAGTGTGGGGCTCCATCAATTAGTCAGGGAATCCACTCACAGAGCAGGGCACCGACTTGACCTTATCTTTTCAGTCCCACAGCTAGTACACCTGGATGAAATCTTGCCCATGGGTTGGACTGATCATTCCCTTCTTAAATTCCATATTAACAGTAAGGGGGTCAGAATGCCGGCACACGGCACCACCTCTGAATTCATGTAGAGAGACTGGAGAGCCCTTGAAAGGCTGAGAACCACTGATGTTGTGTTCCAGGTGGATGACAGTTTCTCCCCGGACTGTCTAGTCGATGACAATTACGAGGCTTTATGTCTCAGGATAACCACGAGAGTGGACTCTCTTGCTCCACTAAAAAAATGCAAGCATAAGGGCAGAGTGTCGTCTCCGTGGTTTAATGTTTCTTTAAAGGCTCTAAAACTTGCCAGTAAACAGGCGGAAAGGAAATGGAGGCAAGGTTACTCCGATGCCAACAAGCTACTCTGGAAAACTAAACTTTCCAAATATAAATCCTTGATCCAGAAATCTAAATCTGATTATTTCTGCTCCACAATATATACAGCCGCAAACAGCTCCAAAAGCATTTTTTAGATTCTGAATAGCCTTACCCACCCTGACTGCTCCAAAAAATCGGCCCTTCCCACACAGGCCCTTTGCGACAACATTGCTCTGTTTTTGAATGAAAAAATAGATGCCATCATTCGTAACCTGAGTACCTCCCCCACATTGGTCGGCCCCCCTTGCTCTGGGGAAGGTACTATAGACATCGGAGTTGAGAACCCAGGTTGTCAGTCTGCGGATTGTCTACTAGAGCTCCCCCCTATTACTGAGGCAGACTTCGACAGACTGGCTCGCGCTATTTCATCTGGATCTCCTCTGGACCCTATCCCCCACAAAATCTGGAAGGCCTCCGGAGAGGAACTCTTCCCTATTCTCTGCAGGATCTGTAACCAATCTCTGCGTAGTGGCTCAGCCCCTGCTTCTTGGAAGCAGGCCCTTGTTTTGCCATTGCTAAAAAAACCCTATCTAAATCCAGAGTGCCTACAGAATTACAGACCCATCTCCCTGCTACCATTCCCTGCAAAAATTGCTGAGCGTTGGGTGAGCTCATGTCTCTCCAAACATTTGGAGCAGTATCATTTCCTGGACGAAATACAATTCGGTTTCCGCCCAGCCCATGGCACCGAAACCGCCCTACTCACCGCCATGGAGGACCTTCAAATGCGTGCAGACAGGGGTCAGGCAGTAGCTCTGATTCTGCTGGACCTGTCTGCCGCATTCGATACGGTTAATCATGGGATTCTGTTGGAGAGACTAAGGGAGGCCGGGGTGGGTGGCATTGCTCTGCACTGGTTTTGCTCCTTCCTGCGGGATAGGAAGCAGGCTGTGTCCCTTCCTCCGTTTCAATCGACCTTCTCCCCAGTGTCTCGCAAGGTGCCTCAAGGCTCGTCCATTAGCCCGATTTTATTTAACATATATCTCAAACCACTGATCACGTTGATAAAATCTCATAGGCTAGAGGCGATAAATTATGCTGACGACACTCAACTCATCCTCTCTCTGGAGGGTGAGGAATCGATCCCTTTGGAATCCTTTCATGACTGTCTACGAGACACAGCTGGCTGGCTACACAACAACTCACTACAGTTCAACGCCTCCAAAACCGAGGTTTTGTTCTGTGCTGGAAGTTGGATCCCTTGCCCTTTCCCGGTGGATTTCTGGCCCCCTGAATCCTCGGAAAAACCCCAGCCGATCACCACTGTCCGCAATCTGGGTGTTATGATGGACAATAAACTCAACATGGAAGCCCAGGTTGCGAAAACAGTGTCCACCTGCTTGGCCCTCATTCGCTCCCTACGTAAGATCCTGCCACTACTTCCCTTACAGGCCCGGGCTTTAATAGTCAGGTGTACTATTCTCAGTCGCCTTGACTATTGCAATGCGTTGCTACTCGAGTCTCCAGTCATGCTGTTAGACAGACTCCAAAGAGTACAATCTGCCGCTGCTAAATTAGCCCTTGGTTGGCCTAGGAGATCATCGGCCACAGCGGCGATGGCCGAACTACACTGGCTCCCGTTGAAACAGCGAGTGGCCTTCAAATCCCTCTGTCTCGTTTTCAAAGCCCTGCAGGGACTTGGGCCCAGCTCTCTACAAGCCATGTTTGACTGGTACATCCCAACCAGAGCCCTTCGCTCTACAACGGCATGCCTTGTAAAAGTACCGAGATTTTAAAAAGTTAGGACCGGAGGCAGATCCTTCAGAGTTGCGGCTGCTAAACTATGGAACAGCATGCCCCTAGACATCCGTCAAACGAAAGAACTCCTCCCTTTCAGGAAACGGGTCAAAACCTGGCTGTTTCCTAAATGTTAACTTGCTGGCCACTTTACTGCTGCCCCCGTGCTTCCCCCTCTGGAGATATCTCAGCACCAGGATGCCTGTAAGGTGACAGCCGCGCTATACAAATGATTTAAAAAAAAAAATGGTTGAGGCAAGAGAGCATAAGCTGGCTACCTACCTCTAAGGTGAAGCAGAGGAGGGAGATGGCTGGCACATGGCTCTGAGGTGGGGAAGGTGTTCCATGCTGTTTGGGAGTGAGGCCAGAGGGCCTTGTGGGAGTTGTAGTGTTGTTCTCGGGGAATATCCTTTACAACGCAACTTTTACCACACAGTGCCTTTACGACGCAACTATTACTATGCAAACCATTACAACGCATTGCGCTGGGCGGCGCTCTAGAATAGGGAATAGATTTAATTTACTATCCAACACCTTCCCTAGTGTCCACAGGAACTGGAGTTGGAATAGTAAATCAAACTATTCACTATCCAGCACCCCAAAGCACTATGCGTTGTAAAGGTTTGCGTTGTAATACTTACACTGTAAAAGCATGCGTGGTAAAAGTATGCGTTGTAATGTCATACATCCGTTGTTCTCATGTCCCAACAAACCCCTCCCTAGTAAGATGGCTACCTACCGGTAAGGAGGTACTGAGGAGTGAAATGACTGTCACATGGCTCTGGTGTTGTGAGAGCTTTCTATGCTGTTCAGGGTTGAAGTAAGAAAGCATAAGCTGTCTACCTACCTGTAAGGTGAAGCAGAAGAAGAAAATGGGAGTCATGTGAGACATGTTGTTTAAAGAGTGACTTGTGGGGTCGTGGCCAAGATGGCGCCGCAACAAGACATACCTTGACTGCACTCTGGCCGACCGCCATCCCGAGCAGCGCTCTCCAGGTCTGTGAAGGGGTGTTTTAAGCATTGGAGTGTTCCCTGATTCCTGGAGTGTGGGCGGTTCCGGTGCAACTGCGATTGGAGCCACAGTAGAGCCAGGATTTACCCCTACAGCCGACAGCAGGGCACCAGAGGCAGAGCAGAAGTGATGCGTGAACCAGAGGAGGGGACTTGTCTGAGTGTGGGCCAAGGTCTCGGTGGCCTAGGTCCTGGGGGCAGGCTGTGTCTCGGTGATTCGACCGCAGCGCGTCCTCTCCGGCACCTGGGGGCCCTGCAAATACCAGCGGCCAGCATTCCCAGGGGGAGGCTCAGGAAGACACAGCGGCTGGCAGGCCCGGGCCTGGAGATCTCCCAGCATTGAGAGGAGGCGGAGGACACCCTCACCCTTGCCCGCATCTGCAGCAGTTGGACTCTGGACCTGCTGGTGAGGCCCACTGGGTGAGTGAAGCACTAGGCTGGGCTTTTATCGGCGGGCAGTTTGGCTCATTTGGAGTGCTCCTGGGGTCGGCCGAGTTGGTATTGAGGAGCTCGCATGGGGTGGCCCGGTAAGGCCCGTGAAGCTAGCGACTAGGGTTGGTGGTGGGCCACGTGTGGTGGTGCACCTATGCCTGCCTGCCCCCTCATTGGCGAGTTTTGGAGCTGTGTGAGCATCTAGAGGGCAGCTTCTTCACACCTTGCTGGTGCCCTAGGGGTGGGGCGAGGAAGGCCTGCGTCGGGGGACCGAACAGAGCTCCACACCCCGGGAGGGCCCAGTTGTCAGCCCAGATCTGCCTGAGGCCCCCCCTGGATATCAATGGGCATTTCAGCCCTGGGCAGGATAGAGCTGCAGCTGTGAGGGAGGGGGGCGTAGAGAGTCAGCAAGCCCCCCCTGGAGCAACGTGAGGTAGATCCGTGCCTCACAGAGGGAGCAGCGCTGCAGCTTGGGGGAATGCCTGAGTGGCTTCTTTGCCTTGTGCTTGGCCTTGGGCACTGGCCTTCGCTGTTCTGGGCTGAAGTGTACTGCTGTTTCGCAGTCACTCTGCGCAGCTGGGGAGGTCTAGAGTGCCTGGACTGCCTGGTCCGCAACCTATAAGCTGCACCTGGATGGTCTGGGAGAAACCTGGTGAGTGACCGAAGCAAATGCCCCACCATGGAGGCTGGAAACCTCAAGAAGGAGCGAACGATCAAGGACCTTCTCTCCAATCTGGGGGGGAGCGGGACAGAGGAGGCAGGCATTACCGTTGAAGGATCTGCCAACCGTCGGAGCACCACGCGGAGGAACCTGTAACCCGGTCCTTCTTGGAGGCACTGTTCACCTCCCTGAGAGTCAAACTCAATTCCCTTAAAAGCAAATTCGTGCAACAGCTCAAAGAGACACAGAGAGACGTAGATGCCCCAGGAGAACGCGTGGCAGATCTAGAGGAAAAGGATGGGAATAAAGATCAAGAGGTAGAAACTCTCCAGCAAGAAGTCATCCTACTTCTGTGCAACACATAGACATACAGTCACACCAGGAGGATTCGGAAAACCGTTCCCGAAGTAACAATATACGAATTAGGGCAGTGGCTTCACCCATGAGCTCTTTCACCACATCCTGGGGGGTCCTCCTCCATCCCTTTCCAATTGGACAGAGCACACAGGATTGGCCTCCCTAGGAAACATTCTTCCTTGCCACTGGAAATCCTAGTCTGTCTGCATGACTTTCAGGTGAAGGAAGAGATCCTCAGGAAAGCATGCAGTTCCCACCCTATTGTTTTCCAGGGCCAGTCCCCTATCCTCTTCCAAGACTTTGCGGCCATCACCCTACAGAAGTGCCGGTCATTTTGTCCGGCAACGGCACACCTCCGCGGTCTTGGTGTCTCCTACTCCTGGGGAATCTTTTTCATCTCATCTTCAGATGGGATTGAAGGCTCTACAAGCAGCTCTCCTTGGCGGAGACCTGCTGTGTGCTGGGAATAGCACCTCCAGAGGAGCAATGTCCGGAGGACATGCCACAGCTGTCTCAAAAAACAAAACAGAATGGCTGGCAGAGAGTGAGACGTCGCTTCACCCTGACTAAACCGGACCCAGAGGAGATAGCAAGGGGTCGGCATGCAGCCCTTGAAGCGGTCCCCTCCACATTGGCTAAAAGTGTTGTCCCCTAAACAGGGTCCTGGTTCCTACTTAGAGCGGGTGGCGGGTGGCGGGTGGGGGGTGGCGGGTGGCGGGTGGGGGAGTCGTGCCCTTGAGCACATTCCAACCCCCATTGAACCCACCATGTGGATTTGCCATTTCACAGGACTAGAACTTTGGGCCCAATTCACAGTATTAACTTAAGACAAAAACCTAAACTTACTACCATTTTGGTATTCACAGAAGGCACTTACTCATTTTGGTATTCACAGAAAGTACTTACTCATTTCGGTATTCACAGAAGTTAGGAGTCCTAACTTCAGGACTCCTAAATGCCTTCTGTGAATACTGGAAGTCTTAAAGTTAGGATATTTCTCAGTTTAGGAGTATTAAAGTTAGGAATCCTAACTTTAGGTCTACTAAATCCCTTCTGTGAATACTGAAAGTCTTAAAGTTATGATTTTCTCAGTTTAGGAGTCCTAAAGTTAGGAGTCTTCACAGACTGATGTCTGCCTTTTACAGAAGACCCATATCCTAGCCGCAGACTGTCAAAGGCTGAAGTCCCGGGCCTTTCCTCAGCAATTTTTTCCGTGTAACCCTTTTAAGTCAGCAGGTGTGGCAATCTTAGTTAGAGAGTGGAGAAGTGTGGCTCAATGCTTAGAGCGGCAGACCCTGATGCAGAGGTCTGGCCCGGGACCACGGTTCAAATCCCCGACTCGGCGGGTCTTGGGCTCAAAAATTCCACGGACCTGATCATTCTCGCCTCGGTGCCTATTCCAATCATGGAGTCCCACTCTGCAACTCTGGGCAATAGCTTGCTTAATCTACACAACGGCCCCCCAATGCTAAGGATGCCTGGCCTCCACCTTGGGGGTTCCCAGGAGTGGACGCCTCACAGGGAAAGCCAGGATGGGTTCCACAGCAGTATTTGTACAAGCGCCTTGAGGCCCTTGCGGGTGAGTAGTGCGCTATACAAGTATCAATTTACATTTACAGGTCTGTCTCCGGGGCTGTAGAGCAGAAGGTAAGCGAAATTAGGGGGCGCTTGCTAGAGCACAGGTTCACCATTGCAGATAGGTCCCTTGTGATTGGCTCGTATACACTCCTAATTAGAAACAAGAGGAGTTCCTGCACGGAGCACTGGACAGGACGCTGGGTTTGGGGGACCAACTAGTGCTAATAGGGGGATCCTAACCTGGTGTTTGATAATGCTTTGGACAGATCGGGCCAACAGTTTGGACAGGCAGGGGCATTGTTTGCAGAAGGCCTGGTCCATCTGAAACAACTAGGGGTGGTGGATTTATAGAGGGCCAAACACCCACAGTCCAAAGCTTTCTCCTACTTTTCACATGCGCACAAATCCTATGCCCGGTTGGATCATTTCATGGGCACTAGGGAGCTTCTTTTAATCACCAAGGAGGTTGAGATACACACAGCAGAGCTGTCAGACCATGGGGCGGTGTCACTATCTCTTTCTATGCCCCCGACTGCATGCCCCCGGGTTTGGTGACTCCGGGACTCCTTACTGCATCAGACAGAGGTTAAAAAGCAAATCCAGCATGCCCTTGATGAATTTCTACACCACAATGCAAACCCTGAGATGTCGCCAGCCACCCTCTGGGGCGCGCTCCAAGCCATCAGGGAATTTAAAGCCATTTGCTCTGCAGATAGTCAATTGCACAGAACTAAAAGAGATTATCTCACCGGCCGCGTGAAGGAACTCGATCGCATATGGATAGGCGCTCCGAGAGTGGGGCGCCAACTGTCTAGCGCCTGTGCGCAGCTTGCGGCGCTGGACCTGGATAGAGTGGAAGACTCCGCCCTCCACTTACGCCACTCCTTCTATGTCGGAGGGGACAAGTGCGGCAGGTGTCTGGCCACTACTCTCGGTGCTAAACGCAATGAGCAAGACATCACTGAGATTTTCTCCCCCTCAGGGTCTCAGGTCACGGAGGGCCCAGACATTGAGAACACTTTGCAACATTTTTATGAACGCCTGTATAAAAACCAGCAACTCGATCCGGAGGCCGGTTCTTGCTACCTGAAAGGGACTTAGACCTCGGCTCTCACTTCAGATAAGGCCAAACGCCTGGACGAAGAAATCTGCATAGAGGAGGTAAAATCACGATAGCGCGCCCTTAAGCTGGGCAAGTCCCCCGGCCCGTCGGGCTCTCAGCGATCTTTTACACATTTTTCTGCACCACCCTGGCCCCTGCCCTCACAAAATTATTAAACTCCTTCTCAGGGCCTGGGTCCATTCCCCCTGAGATGTTAAAAGCCTCAATAATTGGTCTCCCCAAGCCCGGGAAGGACAGACAAGTCTGCAGTTCTTATCGGTCCATCTCCCTTTTAGACATCGATTTCAAACTCTTCACGAGCATCATTGCCCACAGACTTAATGATTATATGCCCTTCCTAGTGGACCCAGACCAAGTGGGCTTCGTCCCCCATCGACAAGCCAGAGTTAACACCAAGAGAGCGCTGCACATCATTGATAAGGCAAACAGGTTCCAGGGGGAATACATGTTGCTGGCGGTCAACGCTGAGAAGGCATTCGACTGGGTCCACTGGCCGTATCTTAACCAAGTGCTGGAGCACTTCGGGATGAGGGATCGATGCAAGGCCTGCATTCTTAATTGTTACTGCGCTCCCACTGCATCTGTCAGGGTCAACAGCTTCTCCTCTTCTCCCGTTGCCATCCATAGAGGTACCCGTCAGGGCTGCCCGCTCTTGCCCCTATTATTTGCTCTATATATGGAGCCCATGATGCAGAGGGTCAGAGATCACCCAGTCATCGCCGGATTTCCTTTCGGTGGTGACAGGCAAGTTATCAGTCTGTTCGCCGATGATGTCCTAGCATCTCTAGCACGTCAAACTGTTCCTGAGGAACTGCAGACCTTTGGTGCGGCTGCAGGGTTCAAAATCACATTACCAAATCTCAAGCAGTCCACCTCTTGGTCCCCCAGGGCACAGTGGACAGTCTTGAGTCCCACTATCCACTGGAATGGGCCTCAAAGTCTATCTCCTACCTAGGGATCACCTTAGTCAATTCAATACCGGTGACACTGGACAGTAACTACGGGCCACTCCTCTGGCAGATACGGAGCGACTTGAATAGGTGGAAGTATCTCAACGTCTCCTGGCTAGGTTGGATAGCGGCTTTTAAAATAACTGTCCTTCCTAAAATTCTTTACCTCTTTCAAACCATGCCTCTCATCCCACCACGGGGCACACTTGCTGAACTGTCAGAATTGGTGCAGTTTATCTGGCAGGGCGGGAAACCATGTATGAAGCGGTCCTTGACCTACCTCCTCCCGGAGTCCGACGGGCACAGGATCCTGGACTTACCACTCTGCTGCAAAGCAACGCCGCTGCTATACCTAGTAGAGTAGAGCCACCCGGAATCTTAAAAGCCCTGGCTCTTCCAAGATAAGGCGGTGGAGGGTACCGATCTCTGGAAGATCCAGTTTCTTCCCAAAGCACACAGACCCAGGACTATGAATGTGTTCCCAATAACTAGGGTAATACTGCACGCCTGGGATAGCACCAGTACTAAGCTGGGCCTGACCAATTACCCGTCACCACTGTTCCCTCTCTGCGAGAACCTGGACTTCATGCCTGGATTGACGGCCTCAGAGTTCGCAGCCTGGAGAGAGTCTAGATGCCGCTCCATGGGCCACTTCTTTGATGTGAAGGGCCTGCTTTCTTTCCCCCAGTTGTGGAAAATCTTTGGGATCCCAAAAACAGAAACAGAACGCTTCCATTACCTCTAACTGAGGCATTGGATCATGCACTCCTCCAACCGACCCAAGGCACAGCACCACCTGACGCAGTTTGAAAGGTGGCTCCTATATAAATCATCTGACAAAGGCATGATTTCAGAACTATATGTGCTCCTTCTCCAGACTCAGGTTCACACATTCCACGCAGGGTGCACACAATGGGAAGAGGAATTGGGACGGTCCCTTAGTGCAAAAAAGTGGGAGAACATTGCCTATTGCGCTCATCACACAGCTCACAAGACAGACCTCACAGAGACACTGACAAAGATTACCTCACATTGGTACTACAATCCGGTTAGAATACAAACATCAAACCCTCTTACAGCAACAGGTGCTGGCAGGGCAAAGGAACCTTAACACACGTCCTGTGGGAATGCCCAAGCATTCAGCACTACTGGACACGTGTCCTCGACAATATAGATAGGCACCTAGACATGCAGCTTCCTTCCATGCTTTCCGGACTATGTATTGCTGGGCTTCCAAACCCTTTGACTTACCCCTTGAAGTCCATGCGGGACAGACAAATTGGCATGGTGCTTGGCACGGTGGCTCAGGCCATCCTCGCTCACGGGGGAACAATGAACACCCCCACCCATGTCAACTGGTTACATATGATCTGGTACATGTTAAGCATGGAATGGATATCTATGTCTCTTGCAGGGAAGGTGCGGGATCTCAGGAGGTATGGGAACCATATTTGTCTTTACTGTCACAGGAGTTCAATGAGATGACCTGCCCAAAATGGGGGAGGGCTTCGGGAGTAGAGTTTTCTTTTCCTCATTTTCTCGGGCTTGTAAGGCATCACTTGCAGTAAACTAAGTGCGACTAGCTAATCGGGAGTCTTGTCCCTAAACATTCTTTTGCTGCTGTATTTGTTTGCCCTCTTTAGAAAATGCTAATAAAAAAGAGTTAAACCATAAAGAGTGAATTGTACATAAGTTAAATTTGGTCTGGGAAGTATTGCTCAATAGTTGTGTACGACAGTACGTGACAGTGTGATGGGATACATTTGTTGGTACTTACCAGTCTCCACTCCCCCAGCTATTCCTGTAAGGATCTCTGGATGCAGGATTGCAAGCACCTTCTTCTCCCATCTAATGAATGTTAATGGTAGAATGGGGAGGCCACCACCAGTCCTCTGAGCTGCCCCATGGTTCCTGTTGGCATGGTATTGTACCAGGGTCTTGAGGTCATGCCACCTCTTCTTAATGTCACGCAGTGAACGCAGGGTGGAACCTACTGCATTGACTTTGTTGACAATCCTTTCCCAAATTTGATTTTTTCTAACAGGTGAGGTCTGTTGGACCATAGTTCCAAACGAATGTGGTTCTACTCTAATTATCTAATATAACATCACTGACAACTTCCTGTCTGTGAATTTGGGCATTTTTTCTGTGACATGGTGTATGCTGTGCAAATATAACACAAGTGCAAAGAAGGTGGTGCTGGAGGTGTGAAAGGTGTGTCAGGTATGTGGATGAAAAGTCTTGGTGCGTGTGGATAGGTGGGTGTGATAGTGTGCTGTGTGATAAGTTGCCTCTCCTAATGGTTGTGGTGTCTCGCCCTTCAATGCTGTGGTTTTGCAAAGTATGCTGGGTGCGTCTACTAGAGGAATGACCATCAGGTGTATTTTTCCGTTGTGATATTGCATTTGACTATTTTTTATGTTGCCTTTGCGTGCCTGCAAATGTCGTAACACAAAGCTTGTTACAACAGGACCACGATCTTATCATATTTTGCCTTGCGGTCATACCACAGGGGAATCAGCTTTTTTTATTTCAGAAAACAGTTTTTTTCCATCCGCTGAAGTCAGTTTTTGAGGATTCCCAACTGTAGCGGACAGCATTCTGTCAAATCCCACCACCTCAATCAGATTTTTTGACCATTGCATGAAGGAAGTGCTGTGGAACATGTGATCCAGCACACCCAATCAGGGATCAATAATCAATAATAACTCAATCAACCAATACCAGAATCCCTGTTGGGCTGTTAAGTTTGACATATCAGTTGTTTTTTAATACAGGCTCCTATCTAACTCAAAATACATAACTGAACCTGCATATCAACACTCTTTCCTCTGGTCGATGGACCTAAAGTTGATGGTAATAATTCTATCTATCTATCTATCTATCTATCTATCTATCTATCTATCTATCTATCTATCTATCTATCTATCTATCTATCTATCTATCTATCTATCTATCTATCTATCTATCTATCTATCTATCTATCTATCTATCTATCTATCTATCTATCTATCTATCTATCTATCTATCTACCTACCTACCTACCTATCTATCTACCTATCTACCTACCTACCTATCTATCTGTCTGTCTGTCTGTCTGTCTATCTATCTATCTATCTATCTAATCTATCTATCTATCTATCTATCTATCTATCTATCTATCTATCTATCTATCTATCTATCTGTCTGTCTGTCTGTCTGTCTATCTATCTATCGATATAGCTAAATAATCACAAACTCAGTGTAAGGTTAACTATGTTTATCGAAAAATAATGTGAATTTAAAATGCTCATAATGTACAGGTTTAATAGGCAAACAAAAAATTATTCATGGACAGAGAGAACATTAGCAATGCAAACAGTTTGAAACTCGTATCACAATGAATACATGCAATTGAAGGAGTGGATAGGCGTAGAGACAAAAGTTTAAGACACAAAATACATTTGCAAATAATTATGCAAAGTACGGATCATTTAGCTATACTAACCCAAGAAATGCAGATCACTGAAATACCAGCCCCTGGCAACGGGGATAGCGGGTGTGCCCTGAGATAGATAAAGTCAGGGAACAAAGATAAGGTCAGGATACAGGACAGTAAAAAGGAATAAGCTAGGCCTCTTCGAGCAAACCGATGGAAAGCAACAATCTCCCACTAGCTCTGGAAACACCTCTCCTAACCACACCCCCCAGGGCACCTCAATTATACCCTAAAAGCTACATGTCCAACCCGCAGTTGTTGAAACATTTTCAGAAACTCAGACTCTCATTGGCCAATTTAGGGGGTGTTCTATCACACCACCATGTTGTGGTCATAATTTTCACAGCGTTCTTTGTTCTTCATAGTTCTCATTATGTTAACGTTGATTCTTGAATACACATTTACTTTGATAAGCAACATGTTTCAAGTTTCCACTCTCTCATTGTTCCTCTCCGCTGCTTCTGTGGAAGAAGTTCGTACCCCATTCGATATCACAGCCGTCCTTCCGTTACTTGGTAGACATACAAAACTAATTGAAGGTTATCAGCCTTTGCCTTCTCCACTCTCAGTCGGAGCTCAATTTTTTGCATTTTCTTTCGTCTTTTTCTTTTTAACCCTTAACTTTCATGCAGAAATGTAGGCCCATGTGTGCATCACTACAATGAACAGAACACAGATATCATTAATTTTACGAAATGTATTTCTCACTGTTAACCACCCACCTTTGCACTATTGCACCTTTGCACTATCCCACATTATGTTCCGAGCAAGAGCATTAATGTGCAAAAGCAGCATTATTTTATTTTATTTTGAAGCAGAATGCAAAATGGGGCCTTGTCTTTCATGCATTAGTCCACACATTAGTGTACGCATGCGCAAAGCATTTTCCCCATGTTTTCGTGTTTTTGCATGCTATTTTCACAGCACACTGTTAGTAAATCTTACTGAGTAGTCAATCCGAGCAGTTTCATTTTCTCAAAACCCTGGTGCTCCATCCCATACAGGTGTTTTTTTTCTGGAACCACTGCGGTCAGAGGACTTTTTCATCCACCATCCTAATGAGGCTCAGTGCCTGTTACAGAAATAATGTTCTCTGTGTAAAGAGGCTGAATTACCACATGTGCAATTGATTGCACATAATAATTGAAGGAGGTCGGAAATGGCATAGAGTTCCCTTACAACATGTTGCCTTTCTACCAGAGAGTGTGGTATGGCAATAAACTGGTTCATTTTGCTAATGATCCTTCTCATTATCTGTCCAAAGTAGCATGATTGACCTGCATGTTACATGCCTATGGTGTCTCCACTGACCTATTGGAAGAAACAAGTGAATAGAGAAAATAAAGTCTGCTAAAATCTTGGATGGCTGTAGGGGAAGTGACCCCTGTTCCGAGCTTACAACCATGTCAAGGATAACATCTGGTGAGAAGTGCTATCTAGTAATGACTTTTTCCATGCAAAATGCCAACGCTATCAATCCACTGCCTGCAAATCCTCTCTTGCCTCCATACATAGTTATTAATTTTGTCTGCGTCTTGCTTTCTTATGTGTACAGGCTGTATGTGATTGGTGGCTTTTGAAAATAATTTAATTAGCAGTTGGGTATGGTGGAATCATGAATGTTAACTCAATCCCCCTAGCCGCATCAGTTGTGTTGTATGTGATTGAGGTCTTATTGCAATATGTATGTTTGCTTAAATGAAAACTAAGAAAATCTAAAACAGATTTTTAGACATTTAAAAATATCTTTTTCTATTTATTTTCTTGTTTTTCCTATGCAGTGTTATTGCTTGCCTACATTGATTGTAATGAGAATGTATTGCATTACTTGTGACTGGCCATGTTTAGTGCTCGACATACTCAAAGGCTTGCCTGGGGTAGATGTGAGACTATCTTGAAGGTAATACTACTGTAGGTGTGATTTTTGTGAACATCAATTGTTTTATATTTTGTCGGGGGTTCTTTATTTCCTTGTTCCTTCCGAAACCTCTTCTTAAAATTACCCTAACTCATTTCATCCGTCTTAGGTCGATAAAATGAGAATCACTGAGTTAAACAATAACCATCTATTAACTCCACTAAAACACTTTAATAGTGAGCTATCACTATGGCAAACTATAGGGTAATGTTTAGTTTAATAAAAAAATATATATTAATGTGCATTGGCAGCATTTTCAACCTACTTTTAAATTTGTTTATAACTTTTATGTTTTACTATAAATGAAATAAAACATTTTATTAAACATATTTTGTAATTTAAAAAAAAGGTTATTGAGATATTTCATAAAAGATTAATCATTAATCATTAAGTTTACTTTTAATATAAATTTCTAAAAGGTCTGCACTCGTTAAAGCGCACCAGTCCCTGATCCACCAGTGAGTCAGGGACGCCGGGACGCCGTACGGTATGGATAGGTTTCCTGCGTGCTGGCGCCTTTTGATAAAACGCTCATAGCTGGCCCCCGACCAGCATCTATGGGGTTCTATTACCAAAAGTTTCTAATTTCCCTTACACAGAAGGTTGTAAGAAGGCTAAACCGTAAGTATACGCTCTAGCACACAGGTGGGTCAGGGATGGGTGCACCTTAGCGTGTGCAGACCTCCCTGGTCATGCCTCTTGGCCCTGACAAAAACCAACAATCTATACACGGTTGAAACATGTTGACCATTTCTTCACTCAACGACTGATACTCTCTGGTCGAATTACACCAACAGTGGTATCCCACTTGTTTTTATTAGTGTCATACTGACTCCACAATAAAGTTCATAGGGAGTACACGTAGCACACTTTTTAACTTCACCACTTCACACATTCACAAGAAAATACAGCTCCGCTGCAGTTGCAGGAGTCAAAGCACACCTGAGTGGCACTCTGTCACTCTAGTGGACCCCGATGATGAAGCATGTCACCGACCAGGTCGGTGAGTGAGGGGTTTACTAAGAAAGAAAGAACTCTTTCTTTCCCCATTCCTCGTTCTCCGTACTAGGACCTTGGGTCCTGGGGATACTCTTTCCATTTATTTATGTTTAATTGAATTCTATGGGACTAAGGAGTAGAATCCCATTAGAATACCCTCACTCTCTCTTTGTTTATTGCGTATTTGTTCCAAATGTCCCAGGAAGATACTCAGAAGATTCTCAAATCTTTAAAATCAGGCTCCTCCAGAACCCTGCCCCAGGACATTATGCTCAAAGGTGATAAAGTAGTGATAGCCATGCTGATTGACATGTTTAATTTTTCACTCATGTGAAACAGTTCCATCAGCATGGAAACACGCACTCATCAAGCCGCTACTAAAAATTCAATCAGCTGACCCACTAAAATGTGAAACCTATTGCCCGATTTCCCTCCTTCCAGGACGTAACAAAATTCTAGATTAATTTTTCCCTATAGTCGGAGACAAATGGTATTTAACATTTTTCTCATATGGGTTTCAGACCGGGCAGCAACATGGAAGCTGCCTTGCTTGCAGGGTGGGTCCGCAGAACTGATCCTTCTGGATCTGAGTGCGGTCTTTAACATCTAGTGCTAAACAAAATACTGTAAGAAGTTGGTATAGCCAAAACAGCACAAACATGACTTACCTCCTTCCTTTAAAATAGATCTTTCCAGGTTTGTGATGGACACACAACGTCAGAAATTCTTTCCCTAAAAAGCGAGGCGCCTCAGGGCTCCTTTATGAGCCCCACCTTGATCAACCTGTATGATACCTCATTGGCAGAGATTATAAAGGCTCATTGCTTCTCCTCAATATCCTACGCTGATGATACTCAGATTATCATCTTCCTCTCTTCTCAATCCGATCGGACCTCGATCTATCCAAATGACTGCCTTAAATATGTTGTAGAATGGATGGCAGCAAGCAGTCTAAAAGTAAATGGGCAAATAACAGAAGTGACAGTGATGGGAAATAACTCCTATACATGGATGGAGCTTAACTGGCCAATTCTTGGAAGTCAACCCACCCCAAAATTGGAGGTCAAGTGTTTTGGCTCCTGGCTCAACGATAAGCTTTCAATGGCAATCCAAGTAAAAAAACGAGCAACAACATGTTTTGACCTGCTAAGGACTTTGAGAAGGCTACTGAGATGGCTACCTGAACCATTGAGTACAGTAGATGTGCAAGGCTTAATCATTTCACAACTTGACTATGATAACTCCTTATATTTGCCCAGAATATTGCTGCCCATATACTGTTGAACATTCCCAAACACTGATCTGCAATTCCCTGGCTCATCGAGCAATGTATAAAAAGGGTCTGTTGCTAATTCAAAGACTACTTTCATCCTACAATTCCACAAGTTTGTTGTGCTCCACCAGCCAGCAGCTGTTCACATTACCCTGGATAAAGAAACCGAGGAGTGGGGAAGCTCCTTCACTTTTCTAATTCAATTCCCAAGCACCGGAAGGCTCTCCCAGGGCATATTAGGGAAACAAAGTCAGAACTAACATACTGAAAACTGTTAAAAACCACTTTGTTCAACTAACATGATCACTTGATTAGTACCTGAATGCTGGATTATCGTTGGGAGGCCCTTCTGGGTAGCCATGTGTCCTAGAAAGCCTCATGAATAGAATAGAATAGGATCGGATAGAATAGAATAGAGTAGAATAGAATAGAATAGAATAGAAAAGAATCGTTGACCACTTGTGGTGCTGTTATTTCGCCAACACTGAGCCGTTGTACATTTACTACCATGCTGGGTCCTTTCAGCTGCAGCAACTATAAAAGTGCAGTTTGTGAAACGCAATGGGCTTACTCTTATGTAAGTGGGTGCATGTTCCTCCCGAAACCCGTACCTAGCTGATCGTTAACTCCTCCTTACTCCTCTCTTAACCCTTTTTCTTTAGTAGTGAGTATTCCTCAATTTACAGTCACTCCTCCCTTTCCTTGGCACATTTACTATAAACGTACACATTTGTGTACTGAGATCTCGTCAGTTGCGGAAGAGATCTCTGCACATAAAAAATATGAGAGGCGGAGGCGTTGACCTCCATATATGTGTCTGAATAGCATTTTGTGGTATGGTAGTAGTACTATAGTAGTTCTACTAAACTTAATACAAAGTGCAATTTGTGAATAGGCCCCTATTTTTTGTAATTGTTATTTTAATACCAATTACAATTTTAAAACTTAGTATTTTTGTTGACAATATTTTTTACTTTACAAGTTTAGAATAATCAGCATTTTGGGGTTGAATATTTTTACATCACAATATTTATGTGTACTTTATTTTGACATACTGACCCTGGGACACTGCACTGACTGACTCCTTTACAGAATAAAACCTTTTCATCAACGTGGCCAAATATGGTGTGCTGCTCGATTAGAATGACATGAAACATTTAAGAGAGCGTTTCAATACTCCTACTGCAGATTCTTCAGCAAAATCACATGACCAGTAGTATCAAATGCGGTCAAGAACAACCAGAAGTCTTTCTGACGCCTTCTATCTTTAACCTCTCTCATTCATCCATCAAGTCCATCACCAACCTGTCTTAAGCCAATGATTGAAATCAGTAAGCAAGTCAAAGTCTTCCAAGTGCAGGGCCAGCTTTGGGGTGCAGTGATTATTTTCAGCCATTGGCTGCCAGTGGGCACCACCAGCACGTATTTCTGGGCACCAGCAGTTATTATGCTCACGCTGTGGGCACTAGGCTGCTGGGCCATTGGCTATGCACCGAAGAAAAACAATCGTCAATCTAGTGAAATTGTTTCTACATCTGCCTAGCGACCTGATTTCACACACCTTCATTCAGACATTTTGTTGTACAGAATGGGTGGAATTTATTGGGGACATCGCTGCATGCAAGGATTGTCATCCATTCCATGCTCTAACTCATTTAGTAGAGTGTAACAGCACAGTTGTCAGGGGTCAAGTGATTGGTTAGTCTCATGCCTGGGTGCGCGCAGTAGTGCTATAAGAATTATCTTTAGCCTGCCTGTCTTAGTAGGAACGATATGGCCTGGCCTCAGAGCAGTTAACAGCATATCCCACTGCCCTGAATGCTGTTCCCCAAGAGTGGGGGCAAATTTACTTTGAAGTCATGCACCCCAATGCAATAAGGCAACTTGCTGTGCTGCGTTTTGTGACACAGAGCAAGGAAAAATGGGCCATATCTACTAATATATGGTACATTTCTGCTCGATCCCTGTGCTAGTAGAGTGTGTGCTGCTTAGCGTCCGTGCAGGCACCCTTCCTGAATGCTGCAAGGGTACCCACGTTACCAGTAAGGTTGTTTTTTGTGCAGAAAGTGACACCTCACTGCACACAAACAATGCTTTGAGGTACTTTCCTCTGTCTACGTGCGCTGCAGAATACAGCACGCATTAGTTTGTATTGTTTCGCTGCACATTAAGGTTGCTATGTTTCTTAAAGAAACAAATGCCCAATTGCATGTGTTTTTAAAAATCTAGAAGGGCCATGAGCTGGTACTGGAAAAACAGTCTTTGAAAATGCACTGTATTTTTTTTGACCCTGCAATTCTGCATCAAACATTTAGGTATCGTCTATACAGGATTACCATTGACTGGGGCATTTTTTCTTGTGTTTGTTGTAGTGTTGTGTGATCATGTGCAGTAGGACCCTTGTGGCCCTCGGCAGATTCAAAAATTAAGTTTTCAGTTGGGGTGTGTCTAGGTGTGTGCAATGAAGTTCATGACACAATGCGTTCAGTTAAGGGTTGCATGCTGAAGAAGAAGAATGTATTACTGAGCTCCGTGTGTGGCGTGATCATTTATGTTCTCCAGAGCTGGGGTGGATGTGACAACTGTTGACAAGTAGGAAATGCTTGTCCCAAAGAATCAAGATTGCTCTCCCTGAGGGTTTGCTGTGTTCCAGAAAATTGATTGTGTGTGCCACATATGCCCCAAGAAGCAATCTGTTTTTGGTGTATGTGGAATCAAGACTCTGCTTTAGCTCTTACGAGGCCCTCGAAGGAGGTGAAAGTGCTACAGTGAAGCAGAGTCAGAAAGCCCGCCAGAAGCCTACTGGAAAGGGCCAAAAGAAGAGATATTGCACCACAGCCAATATCCTTACAAAGCAGAAATGCTAAAGGCTGTGACAACCAGGTACAAAGAAGTATTAAAGGCAATGACAGTCAGGTGTAAAAAAAAGCACTAAAGGCAGAGATGAACAGGCGCAAAGAAGAGCTCATGGCAGTGACAATCAAGTATAATCAACAAAAGTCTACTCACCAGCGTAAAGCAGAGTAAACGCTGTACAACCTCAAATCTGGTGAGGTGCCTCAAGAGAAAACACGGGGGTTGTGTCTACAAAGCGGTTGGTCCTGCAGAATAGACCAAAGAGGCTGCTGGTGGCATTCAACACAACTCAAAAGACCTTCAAGAAATTGAAGTTTTCCAATAGTCGCAGAACGGAGTGCCAAAGAGCAGAATATTGGTGCCATATGGACTGCATGGATGAAAAGTTTGATGACTAAATTGATGCTCTAGAAACATAGATAACGAGAAGATCATCAAAAACTTGAAGAACCTTGCAGGTGATAGAGTGAAATAAGTGATAAAAAAAATCACAAACTGCTGTAGTATCCCACTGTCAAATCAATTTTTGGAAGCCAAGTTCAAACCAGTGCCGACTGTCGACTATGAAAGTTAAATTTTCAGCCAAGCAAGACAGCAAGCTAGTGAAATGATGGATGATTTTTTCAAAAGACTTGATGCCCTCATCAAGCACTGCAGTGAATTCAATGAGGAAGAAGCAATGTGTCTCAGAGTCATTATGGTTGCTTCTCTGATTCATTAAGAGACACAGTAGAAAAGGTATTCATAGCTTCAAGAGCTGAGGAATGTGCAGATTAACACGCTGTTGATATGGAATCTAGAACAACCCAGAATGAATCAGCGCTGATCTTGAAAAGTAAGCAGAAGCACAAACTAGAGGCCCATAAGATGATGTCTCAGAAGAAAAAGAAATTGTGTTTCGGATGTGGATTTTTGTTTTTAAACGAAGGTAAATGGACAGACATGCAAGGGCTGTAGGAAACAAAACCAAATGGCAACATCAATTGAGGCAAGTCGAGACTAAACAAAGACGATCGTCATTAAACTAATCTTCCAAAGACTCTTCAATGTCATTGTCAAGTGACAGTGAAGAGGATGGATATGCAATGTAGATGTCGACCGCAGAACAAAGTGCCCATGTAGGATTAGCTGCTTGCAAAGAACAACACAGGCTAAAGAGAGATCACATGTGAAGCAACCAAACTAATTTGAACAATGCCTTAAGATAAAGCTAAAGGTGAATGGCTGCCCTATAACTTATATTATAGACAGCGGGCATCGATCAATATCATATCAGCAGAAAAATATAAGGAACTGTCTCTGTTGGTATTCAGTCAAAATATGAGTTGGAAATGTCGACTTACACAAATATCGAGTTTTAAATGACACAGAACTATCAACAGCAAGAATATTGTGGTCAAGAAGAATGACTTTAAGGAAAGAAATATTGATTTTAAAAATATAGAAGTCATTAATATCATTTGCAAAATATAGCTCTTTAAAATATCGATTTTTTAAGTTAGTGTTATGTATTTTAGTATATATTTTAAATGTATGTGATGTATTTTTTGTATAAGTATTGTTTATGTTTTTTAATATATGTTACATTCTTAAAAGGTATTAATTTCAATATTAATTACATTTTGCCTTTTTTGTTGCGTAGCGGGTTGTGGGTTTATAGGGGACTAGGGTGGGAAGTAATTTAGTTATAATAAATTAATGAATATTTTTTATTTATTAATACTTATTTAATTGAGATTGTATAATGTTAATTGTTTTTTGAATTGTTTGGGGTCAATTTTAGGTGCGGTTGTGGGGTTTTTAGGTGTAAACGGTGGGTAATAATATATTTGTAATTAATTAATAATTAGCTGTTAATTAATATTAATTAACTAATTGACAAATAAATAAGTAAATTATGTAATTAGTTTAATTGTGGGTTGTGTGGTTTATAGGGGTGAAGGGTGGAGAGTAAATTGATTTTACCTACATTATAATTAGGTGTTTTGGTACCACATCTAACGCTTTAAAAACATATGTGTACACCTGAGCTGCTTCTACGCCATTACAAAGTCAATGGTCATTCGTAGTGATCATCAAGCATAAGAAAATACCAGTACAAGCACCAATTCTTGTCCTCGCAGGTACTTCGGCTAGTACATGTCTACTCAGTTTCAGCACTCCTGCTGACATGGGGCTGATATCCTTCAACTACAAACAATGCACATTCTGAAATAGTAAGCCAATTTCCACTATTGTTTTAAAGACTGGCGAAACTCAAGACCATGATGGTGCAACTTTTCATTTGTCCTGTTGTTCATGGACACCATCAGATTACTTTTAATTTACAAGAGGAAGTTGAGAATGAACTAGAGACATTATTAAACCATGACATCATTGAGCATCAATGCCAATATGGGTTTCATCATAGTGGAAGTGCTAAAAAAGGGCTGTGGGAGTGAAATGTGCATTTGTGTTGATATGCGCCAGACCAACAAAGCAATCGAGAGAGAAAGACATCCAGGTCCACATATAGCAGACATAATTACACAGCCAAATGTTGCCAAAGTCTTCTCCTGTCTTGATTTGAACAAAGGATACCATGAACTCGACGAGAACTGTAGGTACATTACTACTTTTCCAACTCATGTTGGCTTGTTCAGATACAAAAGACTCACTTTTGGTGTGTCGTCGGCTGCAGAAATCTTTCAGGCTGTCATTCACTGAGTAATTCAACCTTTCAACTACAGCGATTATATATTAGTGTTTGAGGTCACATGACAGGAACATGGCAAAGCCCTTACACAAATATGCAGTCTGGGCGCTAATGCAGGTCTCACTTTAAATGTTGAATTTCGTAAAACCAAACTCATGTTCTTTGGGCATTTTTTCTTTGTAGGGGGAATGACTCGTGACCCTGAAAATTGCAAGCATCGTCATCCATTTGTCACTTGCAGGGTGTGACCATTCTGCGATCCTTTTCAGGCATGGCCTGCTATTTCTCTAGATACATTCATGACTTTGCCATGGTGAGTGGCCCATTACGAGAGTTGACAAAGAGGAATGTTCTTTTCCAATGGTCCTTTGAATGTGACCGAAGTTTCAAGAGAATCAAACAACACGTGAAAATGCAACTGAAATGGCTTATTCTGAATGGAATGCATGCTCTCTTTGAAAGACCCTAAGGTACCGACCATGGGGTGCAGGGATAAACAGAAGTGCACCATAGGTGCTCCTAGTCTGCCATTTGGTGGCCTTGCACCAGTGGAGGCCCTGCTAGGGGCCCCCAAAGCTGTTTCCCAAAGCATTTCTGTGCCGGAAAGGCCGGCACAAAAAGGCAGTGGGAAACTGCCGTCGTAATCCCTCGGCCGGACGGAGCCGGCCAGAGGATTACCTACTCCGAGCCTGTCGGGAGCCATTCGGAAGGACAATTTGGTTTACCTTTCAACCGACCCCATCGGAATGGGTCAGTTGGAAGGGAAACTGAATAGGTGATTCGGATGCGGTTAGGATGGCTCTGACCGAGGGTCAGAGCCTATCCTCACAACATCCGAATTGGCCCCTCAATCTGGCAGACTGATGCGAGCATCTCAACAACTCCCTGAGGAACTCTTATACATATATGCTGTCCATACTTTAATTTAAAAAAGGGTAGGATGTAGTTTTGTATGATCATGTGCAGTATGACTCTTGTGGTCCTTGGTGGACTCCTTATGAAATTGCATAATCAGTTGAGGTCTGCCTAGGTGTGGTTAATAAAGTTTATGACACAAAACAGTGTGATGTGACAATTTATGTGCTCCATAGATGGAGTGGATAACATTTGTTATTTTCAGTTTAGATTTCACAACAAAAACCTTATCACCTTATTTTTCTCAACCTAACCTCTGTTTTGAGTTTGTCCCCTCAGGCTTCCTCTTGCAAAAGGAAAGTGCAAATCAATAGAAAGGATTTTGAATTGTGAGACACGCCAATGGAGGGAATACAGAAACAGAAATATGGATAGTAAAAGTGCTTGAGGGCCAGATGTACAAAGCATCGCGGTTGTGGTTACCAAACTGCACATTTTTGAGATTCACTATTTGATAATCCCAAACACTCATTTACGAAAGTCTGTTATGAACTTTCTGTGATTCCCAGTGGGTCCCAAAGAGATGTACCTCATGAATATATGATTATTAAGGAAGTAGGTCACAGTTTGCTTCCCATTGGGAATCGCAAAAAACACAGGCATGGAGGCCTACTGGGGTCAGCAGACTACAATGTTTCTGATTGCTTTAAAATAAAGCAATCTATTCTTTAAATGCAGCCCGTTCTACTTGAAGGAAAATGGGATGCTTTAAAAAAAAAGGAAAGGTTTTCTGTTTCATTTTTTAATAGTAGTCAATGATCCCATTCTGTTTTGCGAATGGCTTACCACCAACTACGAGTTGGTGGTAAAATGCAAATGTTTTGCAACCACATTTCTGTCAAAAAAACATTTGTGTATACCAATGGAATCTGCATTAGGAAGGGATCCCCTAAGCATGCCCCTTCTAAATATCGATTTGCAATCCCAAATTGCAATTCGGTAACAGGTTACCAATTTGCAATCTGGGCTTTGAACATTTGAAAATACCATTTTGTGTTGACAAACGGCCCTGTGAATCTGGCCATTTGCAAATGCAAAAAAACTTTTGAATCTGGCCAATAGTGATTTAGGGCTAGATGTACAAAGATCAGAATAGTCACTTCCTAATTGCTATTTTCCATGCTGCACTACATCAGAGTGAAAGGACTGAAATGCTAAATATTTATCTGATATGGTGCATTCTGTCCGTTTTAGCAGCCTAGCGCTAAAGCAGGCCTCCTTCCACCATGATGCAAGGGTGGCTGTGTTGTCTGCAGGATTGGTTTTATGCAAAAAGGGGCACCTTGCTGCATAAAAACAAACCTGGAAGGCACTTTTTCCTCTTTCTATGTCTGCTGCAGAATTCAGCTCACAAGGAATGAGGAGAATAAGGGGAGAAATAGAGTTATTTCTCCACATTGCACTTCCCCTTCAGAGGCATAATATTTTGGCGTATTCCCAGGTTTACATGGTTTTGTAAATCTGGAGAAGCATCAACATCTATGGGGGTTGCGTGGAAATGCCCACCGCAGTTCCCATGGAATGCCTTTCTAAAACAGAGTAAGACAACGCAGCAATTTGCGCTGCCTTGCCTTACTCCATATCAATGACACCATTCAAAGCCGCACAAAGTGGCTGTGAGTAACCCGATAAATATGATTTTGTGATTTGCGCTCCTAAAGTGTCACAAAGCGTTTAGCTACAGCACCACAAGGGGTGCTCATAAATATGCCCCTAAACCAGAATTTTATTTTACTCCTCAAGAATGTCATGGGTCTGTTTAAAGAGGCATTACCAATTACATTGTTTGTTGACAAACCTCTACAAATAACAGCGTGATAACCATAACACCCTCAAAAGTCAGCACAAAATGTGTTGTGTATGTCCAACAAATATTACTGACAACCTAGAGCTATCAAATACTGATCTTTGTAAATGTTTTAAATAAAAATACACTGAACATGCTGGTATTTCTTTGCCAAAATATTCTCCAGCACGGCCCTTTTTCATTTCATAACTAGGTAAGTGTCTTTCAACATTGGCCCTCATTTGACTATTAAAAGTTCACAATGACTATTGAAGTCTATTCTTAATTCGGATTAATCGTAATCTGGTTATTCAGATTTTCAATAAAAATGTTTTAGAATTCCCACACTTCATCTGCTAGCTGAAAACATGTGTGATGTAACTTCCAGTGATGCTTTCACAATTAAACAGCATGTGATGTAAATTTTTTTAATTCTGCTACTTTTGGTGAAAAGAAATTACTAAGTATGGCCCACAATTAAGCAAGTTGTCAAACTGCGAGAAACTTTAATCCTCAGGTGCCTCTAGAGTACGACCCATGACACTTCCAAAATCTCATTCCATATCACAACTTGCTCCTCCCTTTCTCGGCCTTCCCCAGCTTAATTTTCCTTTGTTCTTCTATGTTATCTTATTTTAATTTAACATAGAGCTCAAATCACCCGGGAACGGGCATATGCATATGCAAGGGCAGCCTAAGCATTTTCCTGAACACTTGTAGTCTGTACAAAGCTGTAGATGAAGTGGTAAATTACTCCAGTATACAAGGGTCAAATAGAAGAAGGCTCTGCCACTGCATCTAGTGAGTCTATGCCTGTACTCATCCCTTTTTACAGCTTTCTGCCTCCTGACTTTTTGATGTGTGCCACAAACACTCTGCTTCCAATAGATAATAGGGCATATTTATCAATGTGTTGCGACAGCCTGGAGCCAAGCTAGAGGGGCGCAAGAACGACACAAAACTAAAGTATGATTTATCAAGCCGCGCAAGGCCACCTTGAATGGTCCTGCACGGCTTGATGAATCTGGAGCAATGCAATGCAAATTGTCAATTGCATTACTCTGCTCCAGGGAGGCATTCCATGGGGTGATGCCTGGGTGTTCGCACATATCAACCCATGGATTTTGGTGCATTCCCAGTTTTACCAACACTGATCAACCTTGGAATGTGACAAAATGCTACGCCTCCCCTGGTGAGGCGCAACAAAGAGAAATATCTTTATTTCTACTTGTTGTGTCCTTTTCTAGGTCTGCTGTATTGTTTAGCAATCATAGATAGAGGAAAATGCCTCAGAGAATTGTTTTTGTGCAGGAAGGTGTGCCTTTCTACACAAAACTAATTCTGCTTACAATGTAGTTCCCCTTCCACCATGGTGCAAGAGGGCCTGCGTTGGCGCTAGGTAGCCAAGATTGTGCCAACACATCGGAGAGCGAGGAATGCTCCGTATGATGTTAAATACTATGCATTCCGATTCTTTCGATTTCACGCAGCATGGCAAGGTGGATTGCTGCGTTGTGCTGAGTGAAAATTTGCAAAATGTGTTCCAATGTTTTTTTCTCTCAATTACTACACCATTTCTTACACACTGCAAACTGTACATTGCTTTGTATTCTACACTTGAGATATGCAGCGCGTTGATGCGTATAAAAATGGTATGGTATCGGAATATTGTTGTCAGAATATCGCTATGCATAAATATTGTGTTCTAAAAATCGTTTACAAAAATATACGCCACACTGGAATTAATAATCAAACCTCTACCAGGTGTATTACTAGACAACGTTTAGGACAAACTATTTATGTCAGATCACAGTACTGCCTACAACAGTTTAATGTACAAATGTTATATTCTTTGTTCTCCCGCAGAAGAAAATAGAGCAGTGAACAGCATACTCTTGACAGGATCCTTTAACTTAGCTTAAAAGTATAACATTTAATAAAGCACAACACAACATGAGAAAACGTATAAAACATAACATACATAAGACAATAATAGGATGAAATATCATCCTAAAGCAGAGACAAGCATGGATCCTATAATGTAGGAAAGATTCAAATTTACAACACAATCGTAATGCTCTTACATATTTTAAGGTAGCAATATTTTAAAATATAAAACATTTATCTTTTTTCAAAATTTTAGGGCACTATTAGTTGCCTTTAATTTTACAAATTACATTGAAAATGAGCATACATGTTCCAAAAGCTCACTTTACAAAGCCTCCCACGCGTCTTTGTTGCCATGCATTATTTTTCTGATCAGAATTTTGCACTTTTACCGGGCAAGCACCTTCAGTATTTAGTAGTCGAAGCGTTATATGGTCAGGGCATGGAGCACTAAAATGCCCCATTGGCATGTAACGATCGCTGCCTACATGTCTTCATCACTTTTCCTGTAAGTATAGGATTAAGATTTTATGAATGTTCTTTGATTAGTGTATTCTAGGGTTCTTTGTGTACTGAGCAAAGTACATAGGGAGTTAGCCAACGAACTCCTGCATTTTTAATAGCAGTTGTGAGAGCAATTCCCTCTTTGCAGTTCCGAAAATGTAACCCCAAGGTGGTGAAAACTTTGAAATTATTTCACGTCAGTCTATGTTATGCATCAAAATGCTCAGACTAGAAAACGAGCAGAGGATATCACTTGTGGGCTTTTTCTGGTTCTAGATCATTTGTTTGCGTGCGAGTCCCCTCAGGCCCCCTCTTGCTACCCACAGCATATCTTTTATTGTGTGGCTTCATATCAAAATAGGTTTCATTATTTTCATATCACAAAGAAGCCACATTGCCCTCGAGTGGGCGCATAACTGAATTTAAATGCAGATTCTTAATAAATGATTCAACTCTAATTTTATAGCACTGAAACTATTTACAGCTGTTATGCATTGCAGCGAATGGGAATTTTGTCATTTATTCTCGAGAGTATAAATGTCTTTTGAAACCGCTGCATTACGGGTTTTAAGACTGCTGTTTTTAAAAACATTTATTGATACAAGCAACCTTTACTATGTTTCTTCTGGGCGTTCTAAATTCCTTCAGACGCTAACTCTATTGATTTTGCTTTCTATTTAATATATTTTCGGTTAACACTGAGCAATCTGGTTTTCGTTTTCTCTTTTTTATGTGCACAATTGGAAAACTAATGCTTCAGAGAATGAGTAATTTAATCGAATTCAATTTCGCTCCACATAAACGTACTAATATTTAATTGTGTATAATATTTATAATTTTTCATATTTAGATTTTGTGACTTGTCCATCTAGCGCTTAACTCTACATTTACCTTGAGCGTCTACCTTAAAGGCTTTCAACAATGGATACATAAGCTATTTATATTAAACAACAACACTGATTTATTGCTGGTTGGTAATCAGAACCACCATTGGAATTTTTGGCCTCCCTTGCTGGGGACCCCTTCGATCCTGGCACTCAGGAGTCCCCATGAGTAAAGTATTCGATTTTCAAGCAAAAGTTCATTCTACTCTCCTTCCTTATTCTTTGCACTTCATGTTTTGGAAAAGACTCTTCTCTTTGCACAGGCATGGTTTTACACAGGGTTGATGTTTACATTTGTTCCTTTTTTATCTAGTATTAAAGTATTCTTAACTTCGGCCTTCAGACATTGTATTGTTTAATGATCTATAGGCTCAAAAACCTTGTGGCCACGAGTTTGGATGGTTATCTTTGGCATGAATAGCCTTGGACAGGTTATTGCTGAGGCAAACGGTCACTTTCAAGAACTAATACTTCATGTACAAAGTTAAATATGAATATGGCAGCTGTTGTCTTTTCTAGTACCTCCCACTTCACAAGACTTCAAGAGCTCTGTGATCAGGCTCATTTCTCTTACCAAAGCTAACCTGTTCGATGCTCATGACGAGCTGAGCTCGTCATAACTGCCGCGGAACTCCCACGCGAGGATAATTCCCCTCCTGTGCGGGACGTTCCATTGAGTAGGCGGAGTCGTGACAAGCTCAGCTCGTCATGAGCACAGCTCCACTGTGCAGCATGATGAGCTGAGCTCATCACAAACACTGCGGCGCCACTCCCGGCCCCCTCCCCCCTGCACCGCGGGGAAGGGGTTAACACCCTCACACAGGTGCGTTTTCTCATCTAGGAAATGTGGGCCCTGGGCTCTGTAATTACCTTCTCATCCAAGTGTCTTTATTTAAATATCCAGAAACCTGTAAAAACATATGCTATAACTGTCAGCTTTAGAGTTGTCTTTGCACAAACTATTTGCCTTCTCCCCTACTGTTTTGCTGAATTTGTTTCTGTTGACATTTGGACTCTGTGCACTTTACCACTGCTGAACAATGCTAAGGTGCTTGTGCTTACTTCCTAAAACATGGTAAAATTGGCTTACACAAGATTGGCATAGTAAATTTACTCATTCACCCCATGTAAAGTGGTATACCATATACCTGGGCCAGTAAATGTAATACCACCCTTTAAAGCATGCCTCAGGGCTGCCATTGCCGCCTGTGTGCTGTTTTAAATTACCAGTTTGACTTGGCAAAATAAACATTTTGCTGACGCTAAAACTCCCTTTTTAATACATATGCCATCCCTAGGGTAGGCCCTAAACAGACCATGGAGCAAGGTGCATTGTGTTTGGAAACCAAGACAAATACTTTTAAGTTTAACATGACCTGGTACTGTAAAGCCCACATCCCCAGTAGGAAAACATTGGGCTACCTTATTACATTAGTTAAGAGATAACATTCAGTTGGGAACAGGTAGAAATGACATGTATGGTGTCTAAATAATTGTAATTTAAAATACTCTTTCATGGTAAAGTCAGATTTTAAGGCACAATTCTATTGATGCCACTTTTAGAAAGTTGAAATGTTCTTGTCATAAACATTTGGTGCCTGGAGCCTGTATCCCAGGTAACATTACTAGGTGTAGTTAGCCTTTGTTTGTTCCTCCCAGACAGTGACACAAAAGGGGGTTGAGTGTTTGCCAGTTGGCCATCCTGACAGGATGGGAAGGACAGAGCCGTGCACATTCCCACTTACATTTCAAAGGAGCTTCCTCAGCCATCACATAAAGAACTTCACTCTGAGCCTTTGTGACTCCAGGCCCTTTGGACCCTGGGCAGAGAGGCAAGAAATTCCAGAACCATCTCTGGGGAAAAACTCCAGAAGTTTCGTCCACTTCAAAAGTGGTTTCAAGTATGAAAATAGGACTCTCAAACAGACTCTGCAGTTCACTTCTGGAACTGTGAAGGACTCTCTGATGACTGCCCTATTGTCTAAGTCCTGCTCTGTACTTCCGAGGGTCGCTCTATGTCCTGAAGCCTGCCCTCTACCATCAGCGGACAGCCCTGTTGCTTGAGTCCGGCTTTTCTGCCTGAACCCAGGACCACCAGAGTGACTCCTAAGGCTAGCTTGCTGGCCTCTTGTTCAGAGCTACAGGGATGCACAAAGCTCCAACAGCTTTCATAGTGCACTTTGATCCAGCCTGAAGTGAGTCCTGACCCTCAAGCGGTGCCCCCCCCCCCAGGCCTAGACCCTTGTAAATGGTTGTACGCTTGCCTACAAAGCCAAAATCCAAAACTTGCAACTTGGAACATTTTCTGCCAAAAATGGCTCTGAGAGCAGATAGGAGACCAGGACCTATTTGCTCACCGATCCACCAAAAGTGCATCACCGGTAGGTCTGACTTCACGGTAGATTCCCCTACATTCTTCTCTGCAGCAGCAAATCCTGTTCGGTGGCTCGTATCTGGAAGGGTATCTGTCCTCCTGGATCCCTCATTGGATACAGCTTGTATCTTGGTCCTGCTGGAAATCTTGGACTTCCAAAAAAAGAAACTAAGGGCCCGATGTAGGTAAATCTCATTTACCGACTCTAGAATACCGAATTTTACCGATTCGGTATTCTAGATTCGGTAAATGAGATGTAGGAAATAATTTGGTAATTTTTACTGAATCGGTATGATTCGGTACCGAATCGGTATTTACCGATTCGGTAATTGCCATTGATTCCTATGGGCCTTGAGGCCCATAGGAATCAATGTCAATTACCAAATCGGTAAATACCGATTCGGTAAAATTACCGAATTGTCAAGGGGGACAGGGTGTCACTTTCACACCCTGTTGCACCCCTGATTCTGGCTTGTGTGCCATGTGACACACATACATGCCCATAGGGCATGTATGTGTGCCACATGGCACAGGTGTTCATGCACAGATGTGCATGTACACTGGAATTCGTTATTTACCACAAAATATTATTTAGTTGTAAATAACGAATTCTTAAGGGCCTGTGGCACTGTTTTCAGTGCCACCTACATCTAGATTTACTGATTCAGTAAATTTACCGATTTTGTAACATTTAAGGCCCCTACATATCAAAAACCAAATACCGGTTGGTAACGGCCGAAATCGGCCGTTACCAACCGGTATTTGGTGTCCTACATCGGGCCCTAAGTCTGCACGAATAAATCTTCATCATGACTTTGTACAGTGGCTCCCAGACGATGATGCCTCCTCCTCAGACACCGACGGCTACCTTGCAGTGCAGAACTTTCTTAGATATTTTCTTAGAATTTTTTCTAATGTCTGAAGATAAGACAAGACCAGGACCAAGCCACTTCTTGTAACTGAACTTCCAATTTTGCCCCAGTCTTGCGCGCCTAGATGTCCGCAGTTGGTGCTTTAAACCTTTAGGCACTACATTGCAATTATTTTTTTTTTATTCATTGCTCCAGTTCTACTGAATGGATTTTTGTCATTTATATATAAAATTATTTATTATGTTTTACTCTATTTTTCAAGATTGGTTTGGGACTTTTCTTGTGTTGTTTTTTCATTTTAATATTGTTTGAGTGCTGTGTAAACACGTTACATACTGACTCTAAGTTAAGCCTGATTACTTCTGTGCCTCATGACCAGCGGGTTGAGCACAGGTTAATTTAGTGACTTTTGTGGTTCACCGTGACAAGTATTTTGGCTGTTGCTTGAGAAGGGCACCTACCACCTCAAACAACAACCCATTTTCTCATACTGTATTTTGACAAAGTTGGCTGCTTTGTCTCTCATCTTCAATTTCTTCCTATTTTTGTTGTTGTGTTCAGGTTCATTCATGTTGTGTAAAACCATCATTGCTGTAGGGGTGTACATCCATATATACATGACCAAATTAAATCAGCTGTGGTACTAGAACTGACGATGAAGGTTGAGGGCTACAAGCAGATACAGAGATTCAAAAATTCTGATGGACTAACTGTTGAACTCCCTGTTTCTTGGCACAAGCTTGAAAAATATAAGGTCTTGCAGGAGTTAGTATGTGATACAAACAATTGTGCTAATCATTTATGCATGCAATTTATTTTGCACTGCAAGACTCCGGCATTGTGTTGCATAGTTGAAATCCCCCAAAATTGTATGAGATGTGAAAGTTAAGGAGCGTAACATGCGCTCGTATCCTCAAGAGCATGTGGGCATTTAGATGTATGATGCCAATCACAACATCAGCATAGATTGTGATGTAAATATGATGCTAGACAACTTTTGTCCTTTCATGAAAAACAGGCAGCTGATCTTTGCACAACTTTGCATTGCACAAATCGTAATAAATTTAGCTTTTGGAAATTGTTCCAAGACCTCAGTATTTCAGCCTTAGCCATTGGTGGTGATTTTAATGTAGTGGCTTATGCACTACCAGACAGGAAGTTAGATCTTGTCTTTCTCAGCCAAAAAGAGTTCACCTTTTTTGAAGCCCATATACATGTACAAAAGATTGTACTTAGTCTCCCGAAATTTGACATTTGGAGCTGGTGCGTTGCGAGACCCGGCAAAACATGGGGACGTTTTGAGTGACATATAGACCATTTTTGGAGTGTTGCATATCATAGCACACACGCACATATTCCAGGTGAATATCAACGGAAATTATAGCAGAAATACGGTGCAAAAACTCTGGAACCTACTTTGTGTTTATTTCACGTTCCCTCATCTGTTTATTTGTTTGATGCACTGGATATCGTCGTTATTAAGTTTACACTTTTGTCTATCTGCCTTGGAAAATCAGTACTCTCACAGGGAACTTGATTATTTGCCCTGAAGAAGCCCAAAATGGGTGAAACGCGTTGGCTGTCTCTTTGACCATCCTGTATCAATATTGGCTGCCTCTGTTGACACCTTGTACCAAAAGGATATATTAAAAAAAAAATTCATATCATTGAAGGACATTTGTTTCGTTTGGTGCATTGAAGCACTGCATAATTACTCTATTGCTGCCTCTCTATTTGCTTGGTGTTTGATTGTTTGTTTATGGTCTTTTGGCAGTCAACCTGAGAGGTGTATAGTTATGTGATGCAACTTATAACTCCTTACTGCCTATGTTTGTTGCTTTGTTGTCTCCTGAAATTTCTTCAGATGGATGGCAGATGAAGGATGAAAATAGACTGAAGTGGCCAATAAGAACATGGATTAACCTCTATCATTCAGTGGTTCACTAACCCAGCCAAATTAAAGGATTTTCTACCTTAGTGACAGGTGTGGAAGCTGTCTAGTTTCTGATGGAAGAGGTTCATCTGGCTCCGCCAGCTTAAACCTCTTCCCAGAACACCTTCTACCTGTGAGCCATCTTGGTCAATATATCAGAAGGCCTGTCCTCTTTAGGGTAGGCCTTCCTCTACTCATTTGTCCTGGCCAGGGCTAAAAAGCAAGGTACAGTAGTCTTGGTCAGGAAAACTCATCAATGCCCCCCTAGTACAGGAAGAAAACTCCCTTCTTGTGAGGGTCATTGATGTTTACATTTCAGAAATAATCTAACACTCTTGAGATTTGTTGCTGTATTCTAAAAGTAATGGTAACTGCCCCATATGACACAGTGGCTGTTGGCATTTTATTTTTGCCCAAGGTGCTCCTGCCCTTGTAGCGTAGTTCCTATTTTCCCAATAGGCCCTGCGCATTGGAATAACATAAACAGTAGTATCGACGTAGAAGTGCGGATCTTCCAGGCCTCCACTGACTATGCTAAACTTAATTGGGTTTGTTACCAATTAGCTCAGAGGTCACTGGAAACTTTCTTGACTGAAATAGGAAGTGATCAGCTTCCCTGGCACAGACAAGAAGGGATTCAGTTTTCCAACAACCGTGCAACATGACAACTTTGCTCCTCAGATCAAGAGTCAATCTCTAGGGTCGTGTGAAACAATAGACAGTTATTTTACTCAGTCAGGTTGGTGCAGTTTACTTTCACAATATGTAGAGAATAGAGAGACGGGCGTTTGTCAATAAAGGGTTAACATTTATTGAACAGTCTTTCTTCTCATACAAGAGAAATGAATTGCCACAATTGCAAGACTTGTTATTATAAAAAGTACGTACAGTAAGATAAGTATTGCGAAATAATACTGTAAAAGCATTGATATGGTTTCTTAGCCATACAATGGTTTAAAAGGAATAAAACATATATACATTCATATATACATTAAGCTACAATACTCAACTGGTGCTTCTAACTACGCCTACCCCAGTGTACCTGACCTAAGCCTAACACTTGGGAGGGGAGTAAGTAAGTAGCTTTAAGTTAAGTTGGTTTTGCCAAGGTTTGCTTCAAGAATTCTCTCTCAAGGGTTTAGTCAACACCATACCTCTGGAATAGAATGAGGGAGGTCTGGTATCTCCCTCAGGACTAATCAAAACACAGCAAGCGGGGATTTCCAGGTTTGCTGAGTTTTTATCTTGTTGAAGAACTCAGAGTGTTAATCTAGGAATCTCAGATAGTAACTTCTGCTCTGTCATTGCACTAATTGGTTGCAAAAGAAGTGGCAGAGAAAGCTATTCTGAAATGTGGCTCTGTTCGTGTGAGGCCAGAGATGAGTTTCTGAATATTGCACTTGAACGGTTATGCCAAAATAGGGAATAAATGGATTTATAGCCGAATAGGAGCATAAGGTCACAGTATCGATCAGGATCCTAGATTAGAACGCCACACCCACTCCACGAATTCATGTCCATCAAATTACTAAAACTAGAGCAATAAGATGCATGTGTAACATTGCCCACCCCAAAATACATAAATGCATTCGAAATAGGCGTATATTGTAATACGTGAAAATGTAGGTACTGTACGTTTTTGAAGCATAGAAATCATTCAAAAATTATAGCATATGAAATCAATGAACGATTATGCAAAAAGAATTACACATGAAATATCTCTGAAACAGAAGAAGGGCGAGATAATTTCATCACATATAAATGCATTGCAATAACATGTGCTAGAGGCTGGTGTAAAGTTCTAATGTCTCTAGATGTGTTTAGAAATAGAAGTTGAAGCTTCTGTTCTCTAAGAATAGTTTTTACTTTAAGTAAAGAATTTTTCGTGCCAAAAAGGGTGAATATTAAAAAGTGTTCAATTCAAAAGAATTATAGCTTGAACGGGGAAATTAGAGTTCCAACGCTTTTAGCAGTTTTTGTTGTTCAAAACTGAAGGCCGAATTCAGAGTTCATGGGAACGCTGTGTGTCGGATCAGCAATGCTCACAGAAGGTCGTACCTGGGTGATGCTGCTTTTGTCACTCGCTCCACTGTTACCACCTGGTCGTAGCACAGGAGTCTCAACGAATGTCGTCATCAGGATTGGTAGCCGCTGGGGACAACACAATGCGTGAGCCGTTATCGGACTGAGCAAAGTATCGACGTCCATTGGTACTGCTGATGGAAGTGAAAGACAGATGTCCAACACGCATTCATCTCCGCATAGCATACATCGTAGTACCGGAAAGATACAGTTCTGCCATATAGGTCTGAATGAAAGGAACCAGGTCATGTTTAGATCTCTTAGCCTGGCCAATCCAAGGACTCTAGTTATTCTGTCCCGGTAGCGCATTGCTAGGATTGTCTCTTCCATTCCCATAGGAGTCATGTCTGAGCTTTGGCTTGCCATAACGAAGCAGGAGGGTCAAAAATAAAATCCCTGCTACAAGTCCCAAAAATAGGGGTATGCCGCCAAAAACAGAGTGGACAAAATTAGGAACGATTCCCAGAATTGCTTGAAATGGTGTTAGCAGTCCCGTAAAAATCGTCTTAAATATGCCTGGGATGCCTGTGGCACTAGACATGTTAAGGAGTTGGCTAAGCATTTCTATGAAATGCACGGGGCAATTTGTTGATAAAAGGTCATGAACTTCCGTAGCTGTTCTTGCAACTAGAAGATCATACGTCTCTTTTGATGACGTTATGGGCACTGTTGTCTGTAAAAGCACAGACTTCATTTTGCTTAAAGTATCAATTCGTATAGAATAGAGATTCAGACGAGGCCAGATGGGAGTCTCTGTGTCTACAGGCCCGCTCGGGAACAATGCTTGCATACAGCATTTGACCATGGATGTTACGCTTACTAGATAACTTTTCCCTGGAACAAGGCCACAACATCTGTGATCCGTTCTAAGAATGTAACTCCCATTCGCAAGTTGCATAAAGAAGGGCTCTATCTGAGTTATAGGTGTGACAAGCTGGTGGCTTGAAAGGTTGTTAGAATTACCTTCACAGGCTCCGTGTAAATTAATACCCTGGCACAAAAGTATACCGCTTAGTGAATGTTTACAGTTTTTACCACTAAGAAATACATTTTTGTCGCTGTCACTATAGCATGAATGTGTATATGGTAATTTCCATTCTGATTTTACATAACCTTTACCCAATCATTCATACTGGCCAGTAGGTATGTATTCAAGGCACTTTTTAAATCGGAAAGTTGTTATCGGAATAGTGATAATTCCGTGTATTATCCATTCAATGACAGGACTCTCTGACATTGTCAATGGTAATCTCTCAAGTTTTTCGATGCTCAGGATTGTATAGTCTGCTCCTTTCTGTGCCAAACTGATTTGTTTATCAGTAAGGTTAAAAATGGAAAATAATGACGTTGTGTTGATTAAACGCCAAGGCACATAGCCTGAACGAAGATTTTGCAGCGTCCAGCCTAATTGTACAATAGAACGTAATTGAGATTGGCCATGCTGTAACATTAGCAAGTCTCTGTCTATTATGTCAAAGGCAGAAGATACATAATTGTATAAAACAGGGACCCCCTGAACAAAGTCAAATTCCTGGATCAGGGAACAACAAGTAATTGAAAACAGCAGTATCCAGGCAATCAGAAATAGTATCAAACTGGCAAAAAACACACACAATGTAGTGCAAAAGTATAAGAACACAAGTAAAAGAAAGCAAGATAACCATTAATTATAATCACATATAAAATTTAATACCATGGATACAAATTGATAAAAATTATTACATTATTAATAATAAGGTAAAAAATAACATTAAGAGAAGACAGATAGACTAATCTCTTTATCGTAACAGACAGGGTGGGAACAGTAATGGCTCCCACGGCTGATAGTTCGGGTCGATGTCAAAGGCAGAAGATACAATATTGTCCAACGAATATATTGTGGAGGACAGAGTCATTAACCCATTGTCCACTACAGAAAGTGATTTTTCTAAATTAATACGATCAATTTCTCTTATTTTTTCTGCTGTTTCAATTTGTGTGACTTTCCAAGCCTCGTTGTACGCAGCATAGATGCTGGCTGCTATGAAACGCTTTTGACGCTGTTTGCGTGGTCCAAGAATGAAATCGCGCAAATCAGCACCATCTTTTAGTAAAGACAAGTGTTGCTTAATTTCAGCCAGTGTGGATGTTCCTAGCCATTCGAGGCAGAGTTTCCCTACACTGTATGTTGTTACTATCCCTGGATGTTGTCTCTGGGAGTATCTAGGGTCTTGTCTGGTCATTTTTAACCCCTGTGTTTTATTCAGGAATGTGTCAGTAGGACATCTTAGCTAGGCCAAGACAGGATGTTTGGTGAATTGTGTCATTTAAAAACATCATTTGTTCAGGTATCATGCAGGTTCTGAATAGTGCTTCAAGGCCTTGTACCTGCCAATCTTTTGTACCCCAAATGGTTTTTGTTTCAATGTTATTTTTCCAATAATCAAAACCAAATGTCATCATTTTATCATAAAATGCTTCTGAATATATTAATTTAGTGTTTGTCAGCATTGTTTTCATTCCTGTTTTATCTAACAGTTTGTAATAAAACGTTTCTGCATCACTGGTGTTAAACCCTGAGAAGTATTTAAATTTCTCAAAAAACGCTTTAGAACTGCTTTTAGGTGGTGTAGCACAATGTTCCCATTGATTATACTTAAAAACATTTCTAGGCTGTGCAGATTTATGCAAATAATGATCACCATAATGTGTGTAGCAGAATAACTGTTCATAACTAGACGAACCTTGTAAATAATCATGTTCTGTGAATCTAGCTGACATTACTAAATCAGACATCATGTCATTAATACTGTTAAAGTCCCAATCATCAGAGAATGTACTAGGTTTTACAAAGTCACTTAAGGAAACCTTCAGTTGATGAGGATACTTCAGGATCTCGACCGGACCATAGATCTCATAGTCAGTTTTCTCCCATACTACCCCACCAGGTATTGGAATTGCTGTGACATTTACTGGTGACAGTTCTCTTTTCTTCACGTGGGATGATCTGTGTGGTTTGAGGACTAGGTTGATGTTCTGACTTGCTGTGTCCATTCAATTTTAATAAACTTTCCTAAAATTAAAACTAAAATTAGGCATAGTAGGAGTATGAGTACCCCTGAAATAATCCAATGCTCAATCAACGGTGTATCCAGATATAATTCTTTGATTTGTTGAAGGAGTCCTGTTGTATTTTCTTTAGAATACTTTTTTGTTTCTGGCATCACTTCGGGGTCGTTTTGATCTTCAAAGAAGTTATCGAAGTTGATGAAATAACCAGAGGCAGTTCTGTCAATTGTTGGGATTGTTCTTTCAATCTGTCTTTCGGTAGCACTTTCTGTTGCCACATTATTGTAGACTGGTGTTTCTTGACGAACTGTTTCAATCTGTGTCTCAAGAGGCACGAGTTCCATGGCATTATTGCATAGTCCTTCTCTGTGCACTGCAGGCTGATCGAATGTGATTAGTCTTTCAGTTTGAACCTCTTGGATTGTTGCAAGTTTGGGTATTCTGTTGTTTCTTGGGAGTCCACTGGGCCTACTGTTGATTATAGGCCACATGGTTGTGGTTTTACCAGGTCGATAGACACGACTCTGTTCTCCTTTTTACCAGCAAGGGGCGGTAGTACTACTGATCTTGTTCCGGTGACTGCCAAGACAGGTACTGCTTTTCTGTAAGAAGGCCCAAATTCCTTCTTCACCGCGATTTTTTCTCTGACTAGATCCCCAATCTTTGGAATCCAGACAGGCCTTGCTGGGGCTGTTGCTTGTGGTGCCTCGTCAGTGGTATCTGGCTGTTGCTTTAACTTTATGTTGCTTAGGGATTTTCTTGTTTCATTCAGTTCCTGTAAAACAGCCAAACGATCTTTGATGTCAAAGTCTGTTTTCTTATCTTGTACCACTGATACCTGACTATCTAAGTCCTGAATTCTCATTCTAATTCCGAACAATAGTTCGTATGGGCTGAAACCTTTTAGAGATTTTCTTGGCAAATTGTTAAGACTGGACTGGACACTTATTAAATGTTTGACCCACCCAGCGCCTGAACCTAATACCTTCGCTGTTATAGATCGCTTTATGTCCCGGTTTTTTCTTTCAACCACAGTATTCCCTTCGGGGTGCGACGGACAAGAATACCGCAACCCAATTCCCATGCTGGCCATGGCCTCCTTATAAGCTCGAGAGCTAAAAGCAGGACCCTGGTCAGAATGGAACGTGGTAATTGCGTATGTGCCGATAAAGACTCGCAGATCTTTTATAACCGTTCTAGCGTCAGCCGAGCGCTGGGGGCCATATTTTTTAAGTGTGTTTAGCCTTAAGGATGTACAATGGGACGCATTTCTCTTTTTTGATAGCGCGGATAGATTGCCTGATGCTTTCTATCATGGCTTCTGACACTACACTGGCCGGTTCTCCACTGCAATCTCTATTGCAGTCTTCACAGTTTTTTGCAAACTTCACTCATTTCCGGCCACCAGTACTCTGATTCTAATTCTCTCAGAGAGTCCCTGATTGTTTGGTGTCTCAGACCCAATCCCATGTGTGCTTCCTGTAATAGGAAGCCCCTCCAGTCCCTGTTTGGAATTACCCTCTCCCCCACTCCAGGGATTCGAGCAAAAGGAACGGAGTTTGCATCAATTACGTGTGCATAAATGAGTGGATAGTTCACGGGCAGTGCTGCACAGTCGCCTTTTACGGTCGTTTTGACTGCCAGCATGGTTTCCCCGTCTATGTATTTTTCTGTACGCTTTTTTGTGGCTACGGAAGCCGGTTTAGTTGCTTCCGCTGTGGCTGTGTTAGCCAATGAATTCCCTGCAACGTGAACGCCATCACGTTGATGACTCAGAGTGTGTATCACGTGAGTCTTTTGTAGTTCTTTCTGTAAAAGAACTACCTGTTCCCAAAGCATTTTATGCTTTATTGTGCCACCTTTTGCATCTTTGAAACCATTTTCCACCCAATTCTGCAAGTATTCATTATAAGATTGTACGCAATAAAAAGAATCGCACACTATTAGTGTGGGGAATTCGCGATCGGTATTTTCTAGCGCCATCTTAAATGCAATTAATTCAGCTCGTTGTGCTGAGCAATCTCCTAGAGATTGTGTTTTAGTGACCATAGGTCTAAATTTTCCTTTGTGCCAACGACCTTTGACAACCGCGCACGCAGCACTGTAAGCTTGCTTACCCCCAACTGCGGGTTGTGCTGATCCGTCAGTATATATAATACTTCCGTATTCTTCGAGAGGCAGGATTTCAATTGGCAGAGGACATTCATATTCATATTGTAAAAATTCTTGTGTTTTTAAATTAGGATCAAATTCGTAAACTACGTCTGTTGCAGCAAGAGAATTAACCCACTGGATCCATCTCAGATGCAAAGCTTTAGCATTAGGAATGCTTGCTTTAGTTACCGCTTCTAAAGCCGGTACAGGTGTAACGATTACTATTCGTTTACCTTGTGCTAGGGGCCTTTCTTTTGCTACAGTAGTCTGAACCGCAGTTAGAATTTTCTCCGTTGAACTGAATTTTATTTCAGCCTTTGTGTACAAATGTGATTTGTATGCTATTGGTACCTTTTCTCCCTCATTAGAGGTTAGGTACGTGAATCAATACAGAAGGAGACGACGAGCGATCCACTCCTCTCATACCATCGCCACTCTCTCTGACTAAATTTGCGGTAATATTGGAAGCAGATTCTATGATTGAGCTCCTTAAATGTAAATCAGGCTCCCCTAACGACCCTTGGCCAGCCAAGGAATACAAAAAACTGGCACCCCTACTTAACCCCTATTTAAATCACATCTGGAATGACTCACTCTGTACAGGATGCTTCCCTACCAAATAGAAGCATGCCTCCCTAGTCCCCATTCTGAAGAAACCCAATTTAGATCCTGACCTCCCCTGTAATTACAGGCCCATTTCCCTCCTGCCTGCCCCAGCCAAGGTCGTGGAAAAGCTGGTTCATTCCCAATTGGCTAGTTTCATCGAATCCAATGGGCTCCTTCATGCCTCCCAGCATGGCTTCAGGTCGGGCCATAGCACGTAGTCGGCCCTCATTGAAATGGCCGACTCTGTGAGATGGACGCTTGACCGAGGGTCGAGGGCGGTGTTAGTGCTGCTGGATCTTTCAGCAGCATTTGACACCGTCTCTCATAAGATCTTGCTGAGAAGGCTGGAGGACTTAGGGCTAGGCGGCTCTGTTCTGAAGTGGCTGTCATCGTACCTGTCTAATCGCACCCAGCAAGTCTTTACCCCTCCCTTCACTTCCTCTGCCAGGCCACTTAAATGGGGAGTCCCACAGGGTTCTTCCCTTAGCCCGCTTTTGTTTAATGTTTATTTCACCCCTTTGGCTAAGCTGATCTCCCAGACTGGGATCAAATCTACATCTTATGCTGATGACATCCAGCTACTTTTCACGTTCGATACCCCTTCTGCATCTGCTTTCGACCCGCTGAAATCCTGCCTAAGAGACATTTCCAACTGGATGGATGCTAATTCCCTCCGTCTCAACGCAGATAAAACGGAGATTCTGTTTTTCAACTCTCCTTCTCCCTTGGATGCCACCCTGTGGTGGCCTGAAGACTTGTGCCAGGCCCCCACGCCTAAAAACTCGGTGAAAAACCTAGGAGTACGCTGGGATACCCATCTCAGCTTCGATACCCAGGTACAAACAGTTGCAGCCTCATGCTTTGCCAAAATCAGAACAATCAAACGGTATACACCTGTTACAACGCATTTGTTACTCCGCACTACCATTACAACGCGACTTTTACAACGCATACCATTACAACGCATTGCGCTGGGGGGCGCTCTAGGATAGGGAATAAATATAATTTACTATCCAACACCTTCCCTAGGGTCCACGGGGACTGGAGTTAGAATAGTAAATTATACTTACCACTATCCAGCACCTCAAAGCGCTATGCGTTGTAATGGTATGCGTTGTAATGGTCGCGTTGTAATAGTAGGTAGTTGTAACGGTATGCGTTGTAACATGGTACATCCCAATCAAACGGCTTATTAACTATCTGCCGGAGGAATGCTGCAAGACTGTGATCCAGGCATTAATCATATCCCATCTTGATTATGCCAATGCCCTTTATCTTGGTATCACAGCAGGCCTGTGTTACAAATTGCAGACGGTTCAAAACGCCGCCGCCCGGCTGGTGGAGAGAATTCCTGCCAGACATCATATCTCCCCTCACCTCCGTAAACTGCATTGGCTACCCATTGCGAAAAGATGCGTATTTAAAGCAATGACGCTGGCATTTCGTGCATCTAAAGGCAATGGGTCGGCCCATCTGAAAAATACTCTTCGCCCTTATGCCAAATCCAGGGCACTACGCTCCAACTCCTTATTTTTCCTTGAAACTCCCCAATTTAAGCGTTCCCGTGCTGGTGGCAAAACCTTTGAGGTCTGTGCTACCAAGCACTGGAATAAGCTTCCGTTAGCTCTTCGCACATGCCAGACAGAACCAGTATTTCGTAAATCCCTTAAAACCCTTCTTTTTTCCTCCTAGTTTGGTACCTCCGACCTGTCCCTCTAGTTCTCGGAGTCTCCCAGCGCCGGGATGCCCCGTTGGGGCCGCTGCGCGCTTTACAAAACACACTAATAATAATAATAATAATAATCCGCATCTTCCTGGGATGACTCGGATTACAAGATCGCGTGTGTTGTCACGTGTATCTAATTTTGTTTTAGCTAACATGTCTGTTTGCAGTGATCTCAAAATTTCTGTGTGTTTTTGAGTCCTATTGATTTGTTTAAAATCAGGTTTAATTAGTTCGTGGAGAGGTTTAACCCACTCTGCGTAATTTAGAATGTATGTTCTTCCGAAATTCAGAAAACCTAGAATTGATTGTAAATTCTTCAGCGTTTTTGGAGCTTGGAGTACAGCGCACTTCTCTAAGAAGTTGTCTGCTAGGCTTTTTCCTTCACTTGATAATTCGTACCCTAAAAATAGTACTGTCAGATGGGCAATTCGAGACTTTTTAAAGTTGAATTTGTAACCCTCTGCTGCGAACCCAAGTATAATGGTGTTCACTCTTTTCAAGTGAGTATCCAAGTCGTCGTCTGTGAGGTAGATATCATCTACGTAAGATAATGCCTCATCATCATATATTTGTAGTAACTCTGTTACCCTAGCTGAGAATAGTCCTGGGCTGTTCTTGAACCCCTGTGGGAGTCGACAGAATTTTTTCTGCGACCCAAATGCTGAGAAAGCCGTCAAATATCTGCTTTCTGGTGCAATGTTTTGACAAAAGAAACCATTAGATATGTCTAATGTCGTTTTATATTTTTTCCCAACTATGTTATTCATTAGGGCTGCACTATGCGAGTTTTGTACTGCAAATGTTTTGCAACAAGCATTAAGATGTCTGTAGTCCAAAACTAGACGATATGAATTGTCTGGCTTGGAGACAGGAAACAAAGGATTGTTCATTTGAGAGGTGCATGTTTCAATCACCCCCTGGTATTCAAGGTGATCTAAGATCTCCCTGACCTGTTTTTTAGCTTCTTGCTTAATGGGATACTGCCGTTGGGCAGTTGGTTCACTTTTTAACTGGGATTTGTGAGTCCTCATCCCATCCTACATGATTTTTATATAATGCCGGTGCCTGGGCTACTGCCCATTTCCTTGCATATGTATATTTTTTGTGAATCGGAATGTGATTCGAGAAGGGAGGCATAATCACTTCTTCGCCACAAGGGCACTCCCTGACAAACTCTGGGGGCCAATCTTTTTCAGCTAACAGAATATCATAGCCTTTTGAGAGCTTATCCCCAAATAGACCCCTTATTTTCCTAGTCTTATCACCCTCTATACGCAATGTTATTTCGTATATTTTATGGGGCTCGCTAAGTCTGGTGTCGGCAGTTTCAACCTGAATGTATTCATTCGTGTCCACTGTCTCCAGATGATTCATCAGGATCTTGCGGGCTATACTGATTTCTGCTGCACTGTCCAACATTGTCAATGCCCACTCCCCGTTTTTCAACTGTGTCCTCAGTATTCTCGGCATGGTTGATTACTTTAATACTGGCTACCTTCTTTTTTTGGAAATTGAGATTTTTTACTCTGAGCAGGTTCCTTGTCTTTGGACTTGGTGTGCTCTCCTGGGTCTGACCGTCCTCTTCTTTCCGATTTCTGCGAAAAAGATCGAGAGGGACGTGTATCAATACTTTGATATCTATCAGGTTTTTTCAGATTATCCCTATTTCTAAGGTTATATCTTTTCTCAGAGGGCTCCCTCTGGGGAGACTGGTGTTCTTGAGTCGGAGTTCTTTCCCTCCGTCGAGAAGACCTTCCTCTGGACTGGAAGACTTTTTCCTTGGGAGTGGATTGTTTATTTCCATCCCAGCTCTTTTTAGGAGTGTTTGAATTATTTTTAATAAATAATTTTACTAACTCTCTATATGCTTTTGTTAATTCTCTTATGTTAACTAAGAGTTCTTCTTTTGACATTTTTGCAATGTCCGGATGTGGTGTGTAGCTGGCTAGAACCGGCCACGTTGCTCCTGGTCTACCTAGTGGACCGATCCTGGTGATATGATCATTATGTTTTAGGGCGCCATTAAACCAGAGCAGGTGCTCTTGGAATTTTAGTGGGATTTCAGTCTCCTCGAAAGGAGCGTACTCTTCCAGTGGTTTCTCTATTTTGTAATAGTGAAACTCTTTTGTTCTAGCGTTTGCCGCTGGAAAGTTTATCCATGAATAGAATACCTCTGTCTGCCGATATTCGTGTGCCTCTATCACGAAGATTACTGTACCACCTTGTGGTGTCAGTCCGTTTTCTATAAGTTGTAACGTTATAGACTTTCTTAAATGTACCGGGATGATAATTGCATCCGGGTCTGTGTCGTCGGGACCCTGCTGAGTCGCATCTGCTGCGCCCCCAGTGGTTCCGTTTTCTAAGTCTGACATTTTATAAATGCAGGCTTTGCAGAGTAGGTCTCCAAGGAGACAAAGATTAGGCGCACAATATTTTGGAACACTGGATCCTTCAACGATGAATAAACCAGAGCTTTACATAGGAATCTCTTCCTACTGAGTTCGGGCAGATTTTAACCTTTCACCCACTCCAGACGTCTATTGGAGTATTTACGGGAGAAAGGGGTCTGTGTGAAATATGCACGACTGAGTTACTCTAACGCCTTGCGTTAGTTTATCGCCTTACCAAACGTTGGGCGCCATGTAGCGTAGTTCCTATTTTCCCAATAGGCCCTGCGCATTGGAATAACATACACAGTAGTATCGACGTAGAAGTGCGGATCTTCCATGCCTCCACTGACTATGCTAAACTTAATTGGGTTTGTTACCAACTAGCTCAGAGGTCACTGGAAACTTTCTTGACTGAAATAGGAAGTGATCAGCTTCCCTGGCACAGACAAGAAGGGATTCAGTTTTCCAACAACCGTGCAACATGACAACTTTACTCCTCAGATCAAGAGTCAATTTCTAGGGTCGTGTGAAACAATAGACAGTTATTTTACTCAGTCAGGTTGGTGCAGTTTACTTTCACAATATGTAGAGAATAGAGAGACGGGCGTTTGTCAATAAAGGGTTAACATTTATTGAACAGTCTTTCTTCTCATACAAGAGAAATGAATTGCCACAATTGCAAGACTTGTTATTATAAAAAGTATGTACAGTAAGATAAGTATTGCGAAATAATACTGTAAAAGCATTGATATGGTTTCTTAGCCATACAATGGTTTAAAAGGAATAAAAACATATATACATTCATATACACATTAGGCTAAAATACTCAACTGGTGCTTCTAACTACGCCTACCCCAGTGTACCTGACCTAAGCCTAACACTTGGGAGGGGAGTAAGTAAGTAGCTTTAAGTTAAGTTGGTTTTGCCAAGGTTTGCTTCAAGAATTCTCTCTCAAGGGTTTAGTCAACACCATACCTCTGGAATAGAATGATGGAGGTCTGGTATCTCCCTCAGGACTCGATATCCCAGTCACCCGCAAGGGTAGACTAGAAACGCTGGAGCTGAATTTCTCGGCAGGAGAAAGGCAGCGTCTCGTCTTCAGCGCGTCGAGGAAGAGGAGGGGCAGCGTCCGCGGGCAGCTTGCATCTGCTGGGCTCTTGCAGAGGACGGCTGTTCAGCTCCTAAGTTCACCACACCATCGTTCGCTAGTTAGCAGCGATAGCAGTAGCGATAGCAGCTATGATATCTTCAGCATAACAGCAGCTTCAGGCGACGGGCAACAGGACATTGCTTAAGGCAACGTTGGTAGTATTTATACCTGAAAGGTGCCTTGTTTGACGTAAGTTTGCTGGACATAAGACGTCAATAAAGATGTCACTAGGAAGTGATCGTCTATCAGTGCTCATTAGAGTTCTATTACTAATCAAAACACAGCAAGCGGGGATTTCCAGGTTTGCTGAGTTTTTATCTTGTTGAAGAACTCAGAGTGTTAATCTAGGAATCTCAGATAGTAACTTCTGCTCTGTCATTGCACTAATTGGTTGCAAAGGAAGTGGCAGAGAAAGCTATTCTGAAATGTGGCTCTGTTCGTGTGAGGCCAGAGATGAGTTTCTGAATATTGCACTTGAACGGTTATGCCAATATAGGGAATAAATGGATTTATAGCCGAATAGGGGCATAAGGTCACAGTATCGATCAGGATCCTAGATTAGAACGCCACACCCTGTTGGTCAGAACACTTTCAGTTGAACAATGAGCCCAATGATCATTTAATATGGCTGCATTATTTTGCCATGTACACAGAAGAAGAGATTGATATTCTTTTTGAGGAGAACAGGATGAAAGACATCTGGGGCCATATTACAATAAGTGCCCAGGGGGTGGAACGGACATTTGCGCCCGCTTTGTGTGCCCCTGGGGCACTGTGGTATTACTGTGGTAGAGGGTGGAGATGCTTGCGCGTCCCCTTCAGTAATACCGATAAAGCTGGCGCTTTGTATTACACTGTACGCCTGTCCTATGTTTGGACATTGAATGCACTATAATATTAACTCACAGAGTTGCAGGTGCTTTCTGCAACCCTTTTCATCTGGGGCCATATTATAATAAGTGCCCAGGGCGGCGCAACGGACATTTGCGCCCACTTTGCGTACCCCTGGAGCACTGTGGTATTACTGTGGTATTACAGAAGGGGGTGGTGATGCTGGTGCGTCACATTCAGTAACAGCGATAGCGCTGGCACTTTGTATTACACTGTTTGCCTGACCTATGTTTTGACATTGAATCCACTATAATATTAACTCACAGGGCTGCAGGTACTTTCTGCAACTTTTTTAATGGAGGTAAGGGGCTTTCTTCACTCCAATACTCAATGTAAATCTTGAGATACCCTAATAATGCCAACAGGCAAATGGATATTGGGAACACTAACGATGTGCTCATTCAAAATATTGTTGCCATGTACGATACAGCGTTTTGCCTTTACTTCACCCCTTATACTTTGATTTTGCTGATTGACGAATGAGCATGTCATTGTACAGCCATACTAATCATGCCCTTATTGAAGGATCAACAGAGTTCCACATTTAAAAAAACCAAACTAACACAGCTATACTGCTTCAAGGTGGCGAAACCCTGCAAGTAGTATTAAGAAGAATTACTGTAGTCTGTCCTTCATTTCGACAGTCCATAACGTTAGGGTATGACACATCCGGTTGCTCCTCGGCCACACACAGGGGGATATTCTCATGAACGTGTGATAACTATTGCAAAATTAGCTTAAGGCAACTTTCAACATCGCAGTCCATTGCAGCAAAATTACGCTGTGTTAACCAAGTATTCACAACACGGCTGTACCATGCGATAGTCACATGATAACGCGCCAAATGACAGCATTCAAACCAACGCGATGCCGCAAAAATGCAAAACACGAATGAAAAAAAGCTGCGATGAGGCCAAACGCTCTACAAAACGCATGCGAAAACCAGCGACAGGCCTGCAAATTCCACGTGTCAGGTGGGAAAATGTCCCATAAAAGTAGAGTAAACATACAGAGAGATGACAACGTACGAGCACAACTCCACAGCTGTGACGCAGAACAAATTACTATTGTCCCACATCAGATAGGCATTTCCACACAAACAGCCACAATGTACATTTAATGCATTTCATTCATTCATTTGATAACTTTATTTTGGTCGTTGACCATAAAAGTTCTGATAAAATACATACACAAATGCACAATCAATAAAAGAAGAAATAAGTAACAGACCTATATTAAAAATGGATTAAACTGAATAGTTATCAAGAGTTGAGAGTTAAAATTCATAATAAGACATGTTGGGACACAAGAATTCAACCAAAACTTTTCCTCCGACGCCACATGCCAAATAGAAAGCGAAAGACAGCGAAGACAATGGGAGGGTGAGTATCATACGTTAAAACCTACAAACCTGTCTACAATATCTGAGCCCTGGTTCTTACACAACGGAATCAGCCAACATTTTCTTATTACCTCATAAGCAGGACAAAAAAACATTACATGGCTAACATCTTCACATTTATAATTACATGCCGGGCAAGCAATAATTTTTGGATTAGCCCATTTGCAAGTAAATGCTCTAAGTGGTAGAGTGCCATGCCTTAGCTGGATATAGAGCTTCCCAGCAAGGGGTGGATAAATTACATCTAAAAATTCCTCTGCTCGCAGGTCAGTTTTCACCAAGAGGAACTCTACTGAAAGCCTTCCTAGGGAACCTGAGCACTGTAGGGCTAATAAATACTGCTGTCTCAACCGACTTTTAAGTTCCAGTTTGGATATTCCTGGGCAACATGCATCCGGGGTCTCCCAGAGCTGAGGAAAGCCAATCTGGGAAGTAAGAGACTTAACGTGACACAGCCATAAGATATTCTTGCCTTTTAGCAGGGCCTAAACCTCTAGGAATTCCTCCCTATATGGAGCTAGTTCAGGCACTGACCAAAGCCTCTTCCAATAGAACAAGGGCCCTGCTGATACTATTTCTTCTTTGGATTCCAACCCCAGGTCAAGTCGTAGAGGAGTGAGTGGTGTACTAATTGGTACATATTGACAGGCCCCCCGAAGGCCTCCCCCTGCCCCTAGTTGTCGCCAGCACATCGAATGTAGCACATCGAGGTACACACTCCTCCAGTGCCTAGGTTTCTTGCAACAGACAAATATCATGCATTTCCATAAAAGAGCCCCATTCAGGTAAAGCCAATTTACTTTTCATTTCAGCCACATACCAGGACAATACTTTTATACCACTGTGAGCTGGACTAGTACTAATCGGTGGTTCACTCTTACTTTGATTAGGTCCAGTACTACACGGTGAGGACTTTGGCTCTAGTGGCTCTTGTGGCTTTTCTATTACCACCCCTGTTAACATTTCCTCAGGGGAAGCACAGACCCCAGCCTGCATGATACCAGACCCCAATTCCAACCCATCATCCGTGGAATTATTATTTGTTGTTATGTTATCAGTGGTACTGCTATAATCATTGCCCACCCATGTCCCTATTTGGGTCCCCAAACTACTGCGTATTAAAGGCAAATAATTCTGACACACGGGGCATCAATCGACCCGTTCTAGCGTACTATACCTATTTCTCTGTGGAAATGTTGAGAGTAAGGGGGTAAACTGCTGACATCCCTCAAAAGATGTTGCTACCTGTTGGATTCTGGATGGTAGAATGTTCTAACCCCCATCTTGTCGGATACCTCTCTTCTGTCTGGTCCTTCACGGGGGAGTTGAATAAAAGTATGACAAGTGTAGGGGGAATATTTGGGTGTTGGACCACGATGTAGACCTACTGCAGATATATTCTACAGCCCGTGGTACCCTAAAATTAATCACCACACAGTTCCCCACAATGGTTTTAGGTCCAGACCCAATCCAGTCTACTCTTCTGACACACAATATCTCCCCGGAAACGCTAGGGGGGGGAGGCCTGTTGGAGTAGAGCCATTGAATACATTTGTTTTTTTATTTCAAAATAATCCTCACTTTTACCCTGACTTAACAGGGGGACCCCAGCGAGAACCACAGCATATGGAGCAGACACAGGGGGGAGATCAAGGATAGGTAAAGGAACTAAAGGGCCCTCCTCTGCACTATTTCTGCTCACTTGAACTTGCTGGTTCGTTGGATTTGCTCTGGATTCAGTTATCCCCCTCAACACTGTATTGTTTCCATTTTCTAACTTTCCGACCCCAGACAAGGGTAAGATAGAGTCAGAAATAGAATTAACAGTTGCCCTAACCGGTACAGCTAGTATGTTGCGGCTAGTTGTTGAAGTATTGGGATTGCAGGTAGAGCTGGGCTTATTGGTTGCAACATTCCCTGTAGAGCTGGTCGTAGAGGTTTTCCTTAAACCTAAATTATTATTAATAATAGTTGCTAATCTATCAAGCCTAGATGTCAGTGGTTCAAGATATGTACCAATAATCTTTTCCATGTGTGCTTCGAAATCAGGTAAAAGATGATTAACGCAGACAGGGGTTCCCACTTTGGACAGAGAAGGCCCGACAACATCATGTACACAGTCAGGTGGAATGCTAATGGCTTTAGCTACACTTTTTTTCCGTTTTTTACTTCTCAGTCGGGGCTTAAGAACTTTGCTTACTAACAAAGGAGAAGGAGAATTAACAATCTCTGCAGAGACATTAATATCAAGATCAATCTATGCACAAGGCAACTCTGCGAAAGAGCACATAAGGGAGGAGCTAAAGTCCGGGGGATTAGCAGTAACTGATGAAAAGTCCCCAACAGTCTGGAGAGGGGGGATATGTGGGGTAAGAGATAATCGCCTCTCCGTGTTCTCAATTGCAGATGCCACAACCCCAATCGTCTTTTGTAGCATCTTGTCAATGGCAGTGAGGCTTGGGAGGGGTAGTGCTATTGCAGCCTGCAATCTAGTCACCCGTCGAGAGGTGGTAGGCTTAGTGTTTTTATCCTTTTCACTCATTCTTATAACCAGATAAACAGGTCTCGCTGTGCACAGAACTTATTTCTTTCAGACACACAGTGTACAGAAGGGAATGATATCAACAGATAGAAATACTTGGCATAGACGGTCCAGCAACAATTAAGGCGAATATCCAAAATGGGGTCATTTTAGAAGTACCTGGGTGTCAATCAATTCCAGACGAGATGGTGAAGATGTTAATGGGGTGGCCCAGCCCAGCCTCTTCAGGCCTCTGATGGGCGCGGTTGGGCCCGCTCTTGGCCCGGGCTTTGCCTAGGCAGCGCCCGGGAACGCCCGTGCGCGTCCCGCGCTGCGGGAGAGCTGCTGGAGGGTTGTGCCGGTTTTGAAGGCCTCTGTCACGCGGCGTCACTTCCTGGGCGCCTGCCCCACAGACTTCTGGGGCTTGTGGTCTTGGTTCCTTGTGTGCCGTAATAAACACGCTGCGCCATTCCCCTCACGGCTTTTGGGCTCCTTGGTTGCTGCTCTAACTCAAAACCTCCTCAGGTAAGTATTAGTGATTCGTGTCCCGTGCTGCAGGAGGGCCGGGCTCCTTTTGAAGGCCTCTTTCGCCCTCACGTGGTGTCACTTCCTGGGCACCTGCCCCACAGACTTCTGGGGCTTGTGGTCTTGGTTCCTCGTGCGCCGTAATAAACACGCTGCGCCGTTCCCCTCACGGCTTTTGGGCTCCTTGGTTGCTGCTCTGACTCAAAACCTCCTCCGGTAAGTATTAGTGATTCGTGTCCCGCGCTGCGGGAGGGCCGGGACGGTTTTGAAGGCCTCTGTCGCCCTCACGCGGCGTCACTTCCTGGGCGCCTGCCCAACAGACTTATGGGGCTTGTGGTCTTGGTTCCTTGTGCGCCGTAATAAACACGCTGCTACGTTCCCCTCCCCTCGCAGCTTTTGGGCTCCTTGGTTGCTGCTCTGACTCAAAACCTCCTCAGGTAAGTATTAGTGATTTGTGTCCCGTGCTGCGGGAGGGCCAGGCCGGTTTTGAAGGCCTCTGTCGCCCTCACGCGGTGTCACTTCCTGGGCGCCTGCCCCACAGACTTCTGGAGCTTGTGGTCTTGGTTCCTTGTGCGCCGTAATAAACACGCTACGCCGTTCCCCTCACGGCTTTTGGGCTCCTTGGTTGCTGCTCTGACTCAAAACCTCCTCAGGTAAGTATTAGGGAATCAGTATGTGACCTGGGCCAACGTGGAAACATACATGGAACACACTGTGAAACCGCATCTCCTCTTCACATTGCAGAGGGACAATCAGCACCCCCAGCACACCGACGTGCCATGTCCATGATCAAACAAGAATGAAAGCCTAAACTAATGTAGGGGCAGTGACTCCCCCTTACATACATGTCACCCATGTCATGGGACTTGAGACATAGGGTGCATCCCTGCATCATGGTGGCACATATCAGAGCCCAAAAGGAGCCCTGTTGTCACCTCTACCCCACAAATGACAGTCAAAATGGAATGAATTGGGACACATATGAAACACTGAAGAGTGGGATACCATACCAACTGTGACACACCGAACTGGCAGTTCGAATACCTGACACCCTCAACAGCCTCACTGCACAGAGGTGACACACCTACCATCCATTAACAAATTCCAAAGTTCTCAACACTACATGTTACACCCACACTTTGTCTGAGTGAAGTGCCTGTACAGGTGAGTGACATGCATGCAGGGAATGTATTTGTTTGCACATGCCGTGCTTGTGGTCAGTCATCGCTCTGTCCCATTATTGCTAAGGAATGTCACCATGTGACGTCAATCAGAGAAGAAATTGTCAATGATGTAGTCCCTACTGGCTATATCTGCTACGGCTGCAGTGGGGTGTGGTCCACCTGCCTCATCTTCACCATCATCGTCTGGTGCATCTGACACTCATATCCACGGGGCTTTGCTGCGTACACATATGTTGTGCAACACACAACATGCAACAATCATCTTGCACACAATGTCTGGACTGTACAGGAGCCTTCCACCCGTGACATCCAGGAACCTGAAACGTGACTTCAACACACCAAATGTGCGTTCCACGATGCTCCTGGTGCGTTTGTGGGCCAAATTGTACTGCCTCTGGGACTGTATGTTCAGGGCTCAGAGGAGAGTCATCATCCAAGCGCAGAGTGTATATCCTTGGTCACCTGTGACAGAGCAGAGAGACATGAATCAAGACTTTGTACTGCATGATTTGTTGGCAGGCTCATTGGTTCATTGGTGTGTGATATGTGTGACTTAGTGATTCCTGTATGACATGAACTGTTTGTTGCAAATGAGCATCATCAATGTGTCTTAAGTAGCCTCACTGATGCACCTCCCTCCCCCCAGGCACAGTTACCAATGTGCTCAGCGTGGTTGCATCACTTGCACCCCTACGGCACACCATTGTCATGCCTGTCTGCGCCTGTCCACAAGCCTGACTACGTCACAGTGATGATGTGCGCAGAAGGTGGCCGGCCACGTGTGTGTAGGCCCATTGTTAGGACAGGGCTGACACAGATGTTGAGCACCTACCTGGCTGAGCTTGACATGCAGTTGAGGGCAGAACTTTGAGTCATGCTGTGCTAACAGCGACACACACAACAATGTGTGAACCCTGACCCCGAGCGGGCATGCCCTCCCCCATGTACCCATTCGGCTGAACACACACACCCAGGGCATGCCACATAGCAACATTGTTGATTGTGTGACGGGTGGAGCAGACACTACAGCAGAGAAACACACATCAGCCACATACTTGGCTAAGGCCTACACCTAACCACACCCAGATCCACATGTGGAGGAGCCACACCCCTATGCAGTACTGTTGTGTGCCTGTCCACCCCGCTTATCCTCACAGGGAGATACGACAAGGTTACATGTCCCAGGTCTACACCATTACCTGAGCTGACATGGTTGTGCATGCTGTGCACAGCACATGATAATGTGGAATGGCCCCGGTCCCTCATGAATACATAATGACCACACAGACACACTGACTGAGTCTGTGGAACTGGCTACGGGCATGTGCGGCCGGACCCTTTAATTGCCAGGGTCACATGTCCAGTGACGCCTATGCTGGATGGGTGTTGGGTAGTGTAAGCCACTCCTCAGGGGTTGGTTGGTGCTGGCAACAACCACAACAGTGATCAGACAATCAGCAGTACAGCGAACAGCAGGGGTCCCTGACTTGAGCAGCACAGAGTTAGTGGCCCTAGATGCACTGCAGCCGGCACAGGCACACCACCATGGGGCCGTTCCATGTGGTGCACTGAGGTAGGGCCACGCAAATTGAGCAGGTCCTCGTTGATGTCCAAGGAGAATGTCACGGAGGGTTGCAGGGGACAGTGGAAGGGGTCCTTCAAGGGCATATTGTAGAGGACAGAAGCAAGCATAAAAAGGCAATTTGCGGAGTTGAATGCTACAGACTCCTCTTTTCCACCATGTCAGTATCAGCTACATGATGATGAAGACAACCCCCAGCCTACAGACTCAGACGCCACCAAAGTTCCATCAGGGAGAGCCCATGGATTTCAAGACACATGCTTAGTGGCACCATGGGTGAAAGGGGATGCAGTCTGCGATGAGGCCTGTACAATGACATGAACACTGCCTTGAGGACAGCAGTGCTCAGTTCAAATTGTGTGAACTACTACAACGCAGTGTGTGCTGGAGGCAGAGGTCCGCAGTAGCCCTTATCCTCGTGTGGTAGGCCTGCGCTGCACAGAGTCAGTGCAGCAGTGCAGTTGTTGGTAGTGACCCATCACCTCCGGAACGGAGAACCTTTTCACATCCAGACTGAAGCGCATCTTCCTCTTATTCCTCTCCTTGTGTACTGTGATATGAACACTGCCATGAAGAAATCAAGACTCAGTTCGAAAAGTGGGACCTAGTTGGCCACAGTGTCAGCCAGAGGCAGCGGTCAGCGCGGATTAACCGCTGTCCAGCCATCTTCTCCTGGATTTCTAACACACAAAGTTGGAATGGCATGTGGATTAGATTTGTGGCTGATGGAGGTAGTAGCACCAGAGCTGAGCGAGTGTTCAGCCTGCGACAATGCCATGTCCTGCCTAATACAGACTGCATTGGATTGCTGTGAGGCCTGTAGGACTGCTGTGTAGGCCGCAGGCCGCAGTCAGCAAGGGCCCACAGACATGTTTGGTTGGATTCCTATGCACACACTTGGCAGCACCACATTCAAGGGAGTATAGTGACATAAACTCAGCCATAAATAATGTTCTCTGCCATGGTGTAATCAAGACCCAGTTCCAAATGTGTAACCTACTTGTCCACTGTGTATGCCGGTAGCGTTCATCAACGAGAAAGGGGTCCTGCAGTCCTGTGTTGCAGAGGCCGTGATGGTCATAGCAGGTTGCAAGGTTCACAGTCCTCAGTCTTGGAGCTTGCATCAGCAAGTGGTGGGCCTTCTCTGACACACGTCGGTGTCGGCAGGTGAGCAGTGAAGCCTGGATGCGCAGGGGCGGGAAAGACGGGTCTGAGGACCAATGGCCTGGGTTGCAGCAGGCACACAGGATCGCCGGCACCACCTCTCACGGTGTCAGCCTTGTGGCGGGGTGAGAGGCACTGCCCTGGTGGGGACTATGGCCATTCCGGAATTGAACCACGCCTAGGGCTATGTGCTTTTTTTTCACACCCCTACGCTGGCCTGCCATACGCCGGGCCAGACCACTCCGCACACGCTTACTGGGGGGACGTAACAAGCTACATTTACACAATCTTTTCCACTGGCTGGGGTGACATGGTTGCATCCCCTGCCCACTACACTCCAAACCCCAACAGTGTATGTCACCATGGATATGTGTGTGTTCTGCATACTGCAGTCTGTTCATCCCATCCACACCACACTTGGCATTGTGTGCAGTTTCAATCATCAGTTACTTGCCTCCTATGCACATGCCCATCTCTCCCCACATTCTGCTAATGTGTGGCTGAGGTGCCATGCGGTTGATGGCTCATTTACATGGCTAGCCCGGGATCCCAACATGAGTTGTGCTGTCGTTTCTGGTGGTTGGGTATGTTGTTTGGCATGTTGTATGTGACTTTGTGACGTGTGCATTCCCAGAGTTGTGAATTGCATGATTGTGTATTTGGCGTGTGTGGTGTGGTCATTTGGTACTCAATGGTACCCAAATGAGCAGTGCAATTCCATAGGTGCCATCTGGAAGCGCTGCTTGATGATAGACTGTCGGTAGATGTATGAATCATGCACACTGCCTGGGAAGTTGGCGGCGACATTGGTGAAGAGTCCCCAGTGGTCCACTATTGCCTGCACATTGTTGGAATGCGTGTGTTTTCTGTTGCGGTAATTGTGTGCAGTGTCGGCAGGGGGAACAAGTAGTACATGTGTGCAGTCAATTGCCCCCAACACATGCGGGAAGCCAGCTATGGCGTAGAAGCCTTGCATGGTCTCTAGCTATTCCTATGCAGTGTAGGGGAAGTACAGGTACTGGGGTACCAAGCTGATTATGGCATCCAGGACAGGTTTGAGGATCTTTGATAGGGCGGCCTGTGAGACTCCTTTGACTCTGGCTGTTGTTGGTTGGAAGGTACCAGAGGCCAACAGAGGTGACCGTCCTGACTCGCTCTGAGGCGGTCGCTCCCCACGCTCCCTGCTCAACTACTGGTATCGTAGCGCTTTGCTGCTCTCTGGTATCGTGGCGCTTTGCTGCTCTCTGGTATCGTAGCGCTTTGCTGCTCTCTGCTGACATCACCATCTGATCGCATTAACAGCATTTAATTTGCCAGATTGTTTCTTTGTTGCGCTGTTAGTACATAGCCCACATCGCGCGCACTGTGTCTTTGTGCCTCTGTGACTTCGTAGCGCTTTTTCTGAAAGCTTGCATTGCTGGCAATATTTTTGCCTGTGCCCCAATATCGTCCTGCTTCAATCTTGGTCTGCTGCCATTTTGTTGTTGTTTTGTTGCCTCCCAGCCCGCCTCTCCACCCCACTCTCGCCTCCCAGCTGACCCTCCCTCCCACTGGAAGTTAGGGGCTGACCTCACCGCACCTACGCTGTGACCGTCCTGACTCGCTCTGAGGCGGTCGCTCCCCACGCTCCCTGCTCAACTACTGGTATCGTAGCGCTTTGCTGCTCTCTGGTATCGTAGCACTTTGCTGCTCTCTGGTATCGTAGCGCTTTGCTGCTCTCTGGTATTGTAGCGCTTTGCTGCTCTCTGCTGACATCACCATCTGATCGCATTAACAGCATTTAATTTGCCTGATTGTTTCTTTGTTGCACTGTTAGTACATAGCCCACATCGCGCGCACTGTGTCTTTGTGCCTCTGTGACTTTGTAGCGCTTTTTGTGAAAGCTTGCATTGCTGGCAATATTTTTGCCTGTGCCCCAATCTCGTCCTGCTTCGATCTTGGTCTGCTGCCATTTTGTTGTTGTTTTGTTGCCTCCCAGCCCGCCTCTCCACCCCGCTCCCGCCTCCCAGCTGACCCTCCCTCCCACTGGAAGTTAGGGGCTGACCTCTCCGCACCTACGCTGTGACTGTCCTGACTCGCTCTGAGGCTGTTGCTCCCCACGCTCCCTGCTCAACTACTGGTATCGTAGCGCTTTGCTGCTCTCTGGTATCGTAGCGCTTTGCTGCTCTCTGGTATCGTAGCGCTTTGCTGCTCTCTGCTGACATCACCATCTGATCTCATTAACAGCATTTAATTTGCCTGATTGTTTCTTTGTTGCGCTGTTAGCACATAGCCCACATCGCGCGTACTGTGTCTTTGTGCCTCTGTGACTTCGTAGCGCTTTTTGTGAAAGCTTGCATTGCTGGCAATATTTTTGCCTGTGTCCCAATCTCGTCCTGCTTCAATCTTGGTCTGCTGCCATTTTGTTGTTGTTTTGTTGCCTCCCAGCCCGCCTCTCCACCCCGCTCCCGCCTCCCAGCTGACCCTCCCTCGCTCCGCCCCCCCACTATCCACTTATGACAGTCACACTTACGCGCAGCGGAGGCGCCCCATGCGCGCCGAAGGTGCGCCAAAGGTAAGCCCGTCTACGCCCGTCCGCGCCTGGACCGCGCCCAGCACCAGACCCCCTGGCCCCCGCAAACCCCACTCCACCCGCATTATGTACGACGCCGCTACCCTATCAGCACTTAATCCCGGCAGACTCCAAAACTGCAACCTAGCCACCCCAGGACAAACCCATGGACCCTTCACATGCCACTCCTGCAAGTTCGACTGCATCAGACCCCACACCAAATCCACGAACTCCAAACAGAGCTCCGACACTAACCACCTAAAGTGCATCCTACTCAACACCCGCTCGGTCCACAGACACTCCATTGAACTCTGGAACCTACTCGACACTACATCGCCGGACGTCGCCTTCCTTACAGAAACCTGGATGAACGCTTCATCAGCGCCCGACATCACCATAGCCATCCCGGACGCCTACAAGATCATCCGAGAGGACCGCACCAACCAAATCGGAGGAGGCATCGCCATCGTCCATAAGAACACCATCCGCATCACGACCAGTTCCGATGATAACCTCGCTAACGCCGAACACCTTCACTTCCAGATCCACACCGACCCCAAGACCACACTCAGAGGCACCCTCATCTACAGACCACCAGGTCCCCGCACACAATTCAGCGAAGACATCACCGACTTCATCAGCCCACACTCCCTCCCCTCCGAGGACTACATTCTACTGGGAGACCTCAACTTCCACCTGGAAAAGAAAAACGACAGCAACACCACCACCCTTCTGGACAACCTGGTCAACCTCGGACTCGAACAACTTGTTGATACCCCCACCCACTATGCCGGACACACGCTCCACCCAATCTTAACCTCCAGCAAGCACATCTCCTTCGATCACACCACAGCTCTCCATTGGACGGAACACAGCTGCGTTCACTTCAACTACAAAAAGACCACTTCCTACAACCCCCCACCACCTATTCCCCGAAGAAATTGGAACAAAATTACCACCGACCAGCTCTTCACATCGCTTCACCAGAACCCTCCTGCTAAATCATCGGACCCTAACCAAGCAGCCACCAACCTCACACTATGGATCACCCACAGCGCCGACGAACTAGCACCCTTGAAAAACCATCAAATCAAGCAAGGTAGCAAAAAAGCCCCCTGGTTCAACGATGACCTTAAGAAATCCAAGAAGTTCTGTCACACACTCGAGAAAGCCTGGAGAAAAAACCCAACCACCGACAACCTGGCCACCTTCAAGAACGCCACCCGCAAACACCACCAACTGATCCGATCCACTAAGAAATCAGCATTCAAGGATCGCCTTGACAACAACGCCCAAAACAGCAAGGAACTATTCAACATCGTCAAAGAATTTACCAACCCCACCTCCGGCACCAACGACATCACTCCCTCCCAAGACCTCTGCGACTCTCTATCCTCTTTCTTTCACATCAAAATCACCGACATACATAACAGCTTTAAAAACCAGTCCAAAGACCAGTCCACTCCACCCCACCCACCTCTGAACCAAAACCGCACTCTTTGCGATTGGAGCCCAATCACCACTGAAGACACCATCCGCCTGATGAACTCTATCCACTCAGGATCGCTAACCGACCCATGTCCCCACCACATTTTCAACAAAGCAGACTCCATTATCGCACCCAATCTCCGCGACGTCATCAACTGCTCCTTCAACTCCGCTACCTTCCCGGATAGCTGGAAATATGCCGAACTCAGCGCCCTTCTGAAGAAGCCCACAGCAGACCCCACTGAACTTAAGAACTACCGCCCCATCTCGCTCCTCCCATTCCCAGCCAAAGTCATTGAGAAAGCCGTCAGCTCGCCGCCTTCCTTCAATCCAACAAATCCCTCGACCCCTCACAGTCCGGCTTCCGAGCCAAACACAGTACCGAAACCGCCCTCATCGCAGCAACAGATGACATTTGAACTCTACTAGACAACGGAGAAACAGCCGCCCTCATCCTACTTGACCTCTCCGCAGCCTTCGACACAGTCTGTCATAGCACCCTCATACAACGCCTCAGCAACGTCGGAATACAAGGAAAGGCATTGGACTGGATCATCTCGTTCCTCGCCGGAAGAACCCAGAGAGTCCGCCTCCCCCCTTTTAGATCAGAGGCCACCGAAGTCATCTGCGGCGTACCTCAAGGATCATCACTCAGTCCCACCCTCTTCAACATATACATGAGTCCCCTCGCATCCATCGCACGCCAACACAACCTCAACATCATCTCCTACGCAGACGACACCCAGCTGATCCTCTCCCTCACCAATGACCCAAACACCGCCAAAACCAACTTACACGAAGGAATGAAAGAAGTAGCCGAGTGGATGAAGAACAGCCGTTTAAAACGAAACTCGGACAAAACGGAAGTCCTCATCTTAGGTTCATCCCCCTCTGCCTGGGACAACTCGTGGTGGCATCCAGCCCTGGGAACCGCACCCATACCTACGGATCACGCACGTAACCTGGGCTTCATCCTGGACTCCTCCCTCTCAATGACCAGACAAGTCAACGCCGTCTCATCATCATGCTTCAACATCCTACGCATGCTCAAAAAAATCTTCAGTTGGATCCCCACTGAAACAAGAAAGACGGTAACCCACGCACTGGTCACAAGCCGACTGGATTACGGAAACACCCTTTACGCCGGAACCACAGCCAAATTACAGAAAAAACTCCAACGCATCCAAAACGCCCCAGCCAGACTCATACTGGACATCCCCCGTCAAGCTCACATTTCCGCTCACCTGAAAGACCTCCCCTGGCTCCCCGTCAACAAGAGAATAACGTTCCATCTCCTCACCCACGCACACAAAGCCCTCTACGACCTAGGACCCGAATGCCTCAACACGCGACTGTCCTTCTACACCCCCACCCGCCAATTACGATCGTCCAATCAAGCCCTCGCCGCAATTCCGCGCATCCATAGATCCACCATGGGGGGAAGATCCTTCTCCTACTTAGCGGCCAAAACCTGGAATTCTCTCCCCACCCACATCCGCCTTACACAGAACCATCTCTCCTTCAGAAAGCAACTACAAACTTGGATATTCGATAAGTAAAGCCCCCCCCCTCCCTCAAGCGCCTTGAGACCCTCTGGGTGAGTAGTGCGCTATGCAAATTTCTGAACTTGAACTTGAACAGATGAAGGACAGCCAGCAGCTTTGTGTGCAGAGGGATCTTGGTTGTCCGCTGTGTTGGTACAGTGAGCCTGTGGGCTGTGATGTTCAGGATGTGGAGGATGGTTGTCCTTTTGACCTGTATTAGGCAATGACATACTCTGGTGTTAAGTCTGTGAGGCTGGTGCATTTTCTGAAGGTCCGTGGTCTGTGTCTGCTCTGCCTCTGTGGTGGTCCAGGGGGGGGCGCAGGGGGGGTGGTAGGCCTGGGTGTGGTGGCGGTGGGTTTTTTGGCCCTCTTGGGGCTTAGAGCTGCATGATCAGTAGCTCCATGGCATCTATTGTTCTTCAGGTGTGGCTCTGGGCTGGGCTCCCTTTTCTGGTGCCGGTTGTTGTCCGACTTTACATCAGGTCAGAACAGGTGTTGAATCCCTGCTGCTAATGCGCCTTATCTCCTGTTTTGGGATCTTATCGCCAAACTGGCTGGTCATTGAGAATGCTGCGGAGTGGTGTTTTCGGTGTTTTTTACATGGGAACGCCAACTCTGCATCTCATTAGTGATAGTTGCCGGGGTCATCTGTGGCGATGTTTTTTGCGGCTGCTATCGTAGGTAAAATCGTGATATGGGCTGTCAGCACCAGCTTGTGAATGGGGCAATGCATTTATTGTGACTTTGGCTGCGATAAAGTGACAATAACTCAGTGATAGCTCCTCGAGAATATGTCCCACCGTGTACTCACAGATTGTGGAAACATTCTCTAGGCCAACAATCGTGCCTGAAAGCTGGTCAGTTTCCTGGTCACAGGTTTTATTGCAAGCGTTATCTTAGCAACAGTTCCATGATATGGGGATTACATCACAATAGTGTTTAGCATTTTACTTTAAGGATCGGATACCAGATTGCAGCTCCACAGATTTTTGGAAAGCTCGTATTTGGATGTCAAAATAATATGACTATTGTTTAAAATACAAGCATAGAAAAATTTCAGGTTTTTCGGGTGTGAAGTATCACCAAAATTAAGGTATGCCAGACCTTTTCAAGTTCCTAACCTCTTCTACAAAGGACCATTGATCATACTGTTTATTCATGGTGACATACTTTTTTTTCTTTCTGCCTGTAGGGATCCACAAGACAACTGAATAGGTATAGTATTCTTTTGTCTACTATACTCACTCTTAACCTTATCACACGGGAGCACCTTACATATACGAACATTAGGGTCACAACCTTGGCAGCTTGAGGGCAACCTGCCCTAATCAATGAAACAATCTAGTACATACTAGGATTATGTGTGCAATGAAATTTTCCATTTCTTGTGTCATTTTTAAACAAAACAGATCTATCAGAAGGTGGGCTAAGAATATCCCAAAGAGATTACGATCTGTCCTTAAACCCACCAATGTCCAAGTATAATACTGTTTTAATATCTTGACATATGTACGCATGGGTTTCCCCAAAGTACATTATGAATTGGGTGCGTACTTTTTATGACCCCAACCACTAGGGTGCACACGTATGTACGCATTATCATTATACATACCACATCCCCTGTTTTTGTGTACCTCCTTAGCCCCGAAGAAGTCACTGGTTCATCCTTTGTAAAGCAACTAAACACATGCTGGCTAGGAACACATGAAACTGACTGGGGCTTGTAAATCCACTGAAGCTAAGATAATAAAACAACCACAGAACCAAAGAAGATGACTGTTGTTTATATTATTGTTAATTGTATGTATACTCAAAGCGTGTGCAGGGGATTCGTGTTTTCCATCTTTCTCTCTTGTCACCATGGGAAGTTATTCTTGTAAGATGTTACAAAGTGTTCCCTACTCTATCCTTTTACTAGTGAAAAACAAATTTCACTATATTTCACTATCAGGACATGTTACACACACCAGTACATGTCCACCTTTCACATACAATGCACCCTGCCCATAGGGGTACTTTGGGCCTACATTAGGGGTCACTTACATGTAGTATAATAGAAGGTAAGGGCCTGGCAAGTTGGTGCACCTGCCAGGTCAACATGGCAGTTCAAGCTGCATGCAAACACTGCAGTAGTGGGTCTGAGATACTTTTACAGGGTTGCTCTTCTGGGTGGCACAATCAGTGCTGCAGGCCCACTAGTGGCATTTGATTTACAGGCCCTGACACTCTAAGTGCACTTTTCTAGGGACTTACCAGTAAACAAAACAGGCCAATTATGGAAACACCAATCCATTAACATTATTTACCAGGAGAGCATATGCATTTTCTCACTGAATAGCAGTGGTAAAGTGTCCAGAGTCCTAAAACCAACAAAAATAGGGTCAAAAATAGGAGTCCAGAAAGCAAAAAGTCTGGGAGTAAACCCACTTAAGAAGTCAAGTCCAACGGGCCCCTTGTCTTCTAATAATTGGGACACTTTCAAATCTAAAATAAAAAACTGTTCTTGATGGCCAATCATGATAGGAATTTGATTGGGGCTGGGCATAATAATTGTTACACCAGGGTAATTTAGTGTAGTCTTAGGAATTTCATGTTGCAAAAAGTGCATGTAAACATGAGATTACTCCATTAATCCATTTTGCATGAATAAGATGTCCACTTAGGAAAAAACAGCTATCACATGAGGACATGAACAATGCAAACCATGTGTGGCAAAAATGCAATAGACCAAAACATAAGTGAAGTTTATTTCATGCAAGCACTGGTGAAACAACTTGAAAAGTCATTTTACCTTAAGTTTTTTTTCTTGACCGGATCATTTGAGTAAAATATGAACATGAAAATCATCTTTTTGTTTGTTTTCCACAGGAGAAGTGCCACAAAAAAGTGAGGGTATTGTATCAACTTCCAAGTCCTGTTCTGACAACTCCTCCCTGTGCTTTTTCCAGCCATTGGTTATTGTGGATTTTGATTTTGGAGGGAAAACATCCTTTCTGTGCAATGTCTGCTGCGTCATACATCCTTGAAAATTGAAATCTGGGTGTTTTTTGGAAAGGTAATTAAGCTGAGTGCAATTCTTTGTAAAAATGTTCGTGTTGACAGGCACTACTATTTTTGGGAGTTTGGAAGGTATGTAGTTTACAGGTCCATGTGAGTATTTGGGTGATTTATTTGATATGGGTTTGGGGCCTTATCATGGAATACACTCACAAAAACTATCTTGGATTCAGTTAGGCTCATTTGTATCACCTTTGCTCAACTCTGGATAGTTATGTCTTTGAGCAGCAAAGCTTGACCAAGGAACTTTGAGTAAAGCATTTAACAGCATCAAACAACAAAATAAGAAAGTCACACACAACATAAGAGGCACAAGAACAATTTATAAAATAGTGCATATGTTTCATGAATTTTTAGAGACCTTGATGATCAAAATCCTCTTGAGGGTTCTAGAGATGCAGATTTATGAAGCTATAAATACTTTTAATTGCAACCGAAAACAAGCATCTGTCAACAAAAGGCTTGTAAACTTTTCAAAACTTTGAAAGAGTTAGGGGTCCATTAGGATGGGGGACGGATCGCCACCGCCATGCAGGCCGTGGCGATCCGTCCGCCATCCTTGCCCGTCTGCCACCTTTCTTCACCCCGCCATATTACAATGGCGGGGGGACCGTGGCGGAGGGGAATACTGTCTGCCGCTTTTCCGCTGCGGTCACCTTACAACCGTGGCGGAAAAGGCCTGATATGGTGGCGGTGTCTATCAGACACCGCCAGCCATATTAGGATGGCCTGGGAGGAATGCCTTTCCGTGTCTGCAATGCCGCCATGAAAAGGCATATGGTTCCTGCTTTGGGGGCCCGTTGCAGGCCCCCAGGGTGAAGGGGAGGGTGGGGGTGCACATGGGGGTGTACCGCGCAGTGCCTGCTGCTTTGTGCATGCAAATGCACAGCATGCAGTTTTAACTTTGCGGCGGTGCTGCAGCACCCACCGCAATGTTAAATATACGGGATGTGACCCCCAGGGTGGCGGTCACATCCTAATTCCAAAGGAGGGAACGCCGCTGCCCCTGCGGATGGTCCCTCCACCTCGGCGTCCGTCCGCCATCATACTCGACCCCTAAGTTTGGCAACTCTGTCCCAACTTAGGAAACAAAACCTGACAGATTGGAGATCTAGTGTGGCAGAGAGGATAGTTTGGACAGTTAACTGGGCATCAAAATATATTTAACCAAGTTCCAATCTTTACAGGATGACTGCCATAGACTTTAAGGGAGTGGTCCTGATGCTGAGGATGCAGGTGAAAAGATGCTTAAAGATGCTACAGTTGAAGTGTGGTCAATGAAGGTGCTTTTGTGGTAAGTCCTTGGTCGATGAGTGGTGTGTGGCAACTTTGGCCACAGAGGTCAAGGTACCTCGAATTCCTCTATATTGCAGTTGCTGGTTAGCCGATTGTCAGCTACTGGCCTGCTTGCAATGGGGTTGGAGGCAAATTCCTTTTGTGGGTGCTAGTGACCCTCGTGGTTCACAAATCTAGACTTTCATAACACTCCTAGGTCCAGCAGACTTGGTGCAACTTTTGGCCATCAAGAAATGGTCACTTTATATGCCTGGTAGCAGGTAGCTGCAAAACATCCACAGTGGCTATCAACTTGCCGGTTTGGGCTTCTTCAGCTCTTGTCTCCTTGGTCCTGGTTTCAGGGAATCACCCGACTGATTCTTTTAGTGATGGCTTTGATCTGGAGACAAAAATCAACTTTCCCCCCGACCAGGAGCCACAGGCACAGTCCAAACTTTACTAGCCCAAAGTGCAGCAGGTGCAGTCCCTCAGATGGTGCAACTTCTCTCCGTGCAGTTTCAAGGGCAGCATAGCAGCCCTTCTTCAGTCCTTTCTTCAAATTAAATATGATCTGGTGAGCAGGGTGCCAGCGGTGCCATATTTATCCCAGGAACGTGCCCTGAGGGGACCACATGGTCACTAGCCAATGGGCTACTGGGCCCCATCTCTTCTGGTGATATATTTCCTGCAATGTGTGTCATCCAGCTGTCCCAGAGTGCAGTTTTCTAGCCACTTGTAAAATGTAGGGAGCCTTCCTTGGTTATCAGGAGCTTGGAAGCTCACCCTAGAGATGTGGATACCAGTAGGGATGGGTTTTTCCTCTCTGTCCCTGTCTCCACTTCTCTGCAGGAACAAAAGGCATTCTGCTTGGGGTGTTGTCACAGGTGGCCCTTCAAAGGAGACTTCCCCTTTGAAGCTCGGGTTTTGGGCTAACAACTCAAGTGACCTTCCTGGGAAAAGAGGTACACCTCCCTCTGCTGCAACTGCCTTTGTTTCTAAGCCTGGGAGTCATTCACACATCTCCCCAGGTGGGCAGAAAGCTGTCTGTGTGCTAAGGCCTTTGTGGCATTTTTCTAAAAGTTGCAGAACTTTAATTATGACAGCAAATTCGACCTGGGCATCAGGTCAGGTTCACTGTCGCAATTAGTTTGATACCTTAGAGTACTCCGTTAGGTATTCTCATTCAGAGGTTAGCCATGCTGGTGTACCAGCAGGTAAACCAATGCTAGCAAATGAGACTACTAACTTTTCCCCAGCAAAACAACAATTTCAAAGTGTTGCTGTTAAGACATATGCTAAATATTTGTCTTTCTCAACAATATATTTCTCCCTGCCATAGGGCTCCATAGGCCTTCCTTAGGGGAGACTTTGTACACGGTTAAGATTGTGGTGGATTTGCACTGTTTTTAATGGTAAAGTTGAACTAGCAGTGTACACATTGCTCTTCCAGTCTTCTGTGGCAGGCTGGAAGCCATGTTGCCCTTTGTCACAATCATGGTGCTACAAACAGTGCTGCTGCTCTGGGTGGACACCCTGTCTTATATGCCCTGTGTACCATATACCAGGGACATATTAGTAAGTCAGCACTTGCCAATTGGGTATAGCCAATTCAGGATATATTTTGGTATGGGTTCAGATCACTGAGGTCTGGTTAGTAATCCTCAGTGCACTCTCAGAGTAAAAAAAACAGCAGCATCAGTTAGAAACGCGGGAGGTGAACATGCAAAAAGAGGCATTTCCTTACACTCCTCCAATGGAGAATAAAGTATTAAGAGAAATAAAAAAGACAATAATCTCATAATTGTCAGTTAAAAAATGGTTCAAAATATTTCAAGTATATTTTTGATTAAAAATTATAGCGACACATCTGCCAGTCATGTTTAGACTATCAAGTTTTGTGTTATAATTTTGGAGGCAGAGATCGCTATTTCTGGATTTTTCATGGTGTTTAACCAACTTTCCGTGATAAAACAAATATCCGGTGACAGGCTTTGGATAGTATCCCGAAACTGAATGCTATTCTTGGGATGAAAACAAGCATTAAGCTTGACACAGTTTATGGTTGTCTCAGAGGACGGAATATCTAAATGCCAATCCTTTCCTGGAAAGGTGTGAGCTCGAAGATAACTATTTTGCTTAAGTCCATTATAACCGTATCTGCTAAGACTAAAATAGTGCACCGGAGGCATGAGAATCGACTAGTAAAACGAGAAAAAGGACCTTCACCGTCAGCTGGAGTGCATTTTAAGTAATTTGTATCCTTATTTATAAATGAATTAAGGGTAGCACCATGGGAACTTGAACCACTTATTCTTGTGTCCTCTCTCCTCTGTGCAAACATGTCCGTGTTTAAATCTATGATGCTGGCAAAATCCAGACCTCAATGATAGGAAGTGCAAGAGCGCAACCTAAGATGGCAGACACAAGAGACCGAAGTAAGAGTCACAAAATAGTGTGAAAAGGCTCGGGAAAAGAAACCCTCACCCTTTCAATACCACCACAACGCCCAGGGTCAGATTTACAAGAAAGTGACTTTCAAAGCACAGGGATGCAATATACTTACACAATATGTTGCATCTCTGTGCTTCCCCCTACGCTGGCAAACAAATTGATGCCATGCTCTGGCGCAGGCACCCTTGCACCATGGGGCAAAGATGCCTGCACCGTAGGGAGACTGTTTATGTTGCACAAAAACAGCCTGAAATGCCGTTTTTCAACTTCTATGCGTGCTGCATTAGCACACGTAGAAGTTGAAAAACCATATTGTTTCAATGATTCTCTATGTGCAGGAAGCAAACCCTTCCTGAACAAAAACAACCATTAGATGTGATTTCCTCTTTCAGAATGCAGCACACATAGAGAAAAAGAAACCGAGGAGGAATGAATACATTTCTCTTCATTGTGCCTCCCTAAGCCTCCCCTTGTGAGGCTTAGCATTCACACACATTTCCAGATTTACGATCCCTTGTTAATCTGGAAGTGTGTCTGGTTCCATGGGTGTTACATGGGAACACCCACAGCAACACCCATGGAACACCCCTTTCACGCAAAGTGCTGCGTGCAAAGGGGCCAAATTTACAATGACAGGAAAAGTCACACAGGGTGGCTTTTCCTGTCCTTGTAAATATGCAGCAGTAAAATGTGCCACCGGTATGACACAATAAGTGATGCTCCAGTGGTGCAAGGGCCTTGTAAATCTGCCCCTCCGGCTTTAAAGGCAGTGCTACAGTGCAATGTGTGCTAGCCTGTTTCTGAGCAGAATCACAAACTAAGAATCGCCGTGCAATTCGTACCCGTCCGTCCGAGTCGAGTAGTACGATCTGCATTCCGTCAATCTGTCCGAATCGTCGTGATCTGTACGTATTGCAAGGCTGAAACAGTGACCCGTACGACTCGTACACATGCCGTACGACCCGACGAGTACGATCCGGACCGGGGTATGAGGACGCGATTCGTATGGTCCACGTCAGGTAAGGGCGATTCGTACGGAAAAGCACACAATCACTTACCCACCATACGGTGCTTACACCCCATGATAGCAGGGGTACGGTGCGTACCCCTGCGATCACGGGGTGTACGCACCGTACCCCGCGATCGCAGGGTGTACGCACAGTACACCCAGCGAACATGGGGTACGGTGCATACACCCCAAGATCGCGGTGTACGGTGCGTACTCCCCGTGAGCGCAGGGGTACGCACCATACCCCTGCGATCATGGGGTATATGCACCGTACCCGGAGGGGGCCATTCCGTACCTGTTTCAGGGCAAACTCTGCTTTTACGGCTGTTTTCAGCTCCTGTAGAAAAAGGGTCGTACGGTGCGTACCCGACACGAATCGTACTTGCCAAGTCGGAAAAAGCAGCCGTCCCGTACAGCGGGTTCCGATGGAGATTCGTACGGGGATTTGATTCGTACGGTCTCTGTACGATTCGTACGGAGTCCAGCTCGTGGTACGAATCGTACTTCGTTGTACATACAGGGGACGTTGCAGGGTACGATTTGTATGGGAAAAACGCTCCGAACGGCTATTTGGAGCGTTTTTTCCCGAATCGGAATTGACCCCATAGTATAATTCAGAGTTCAGTTTCAAAGATTTTAAAGAATAAGTCATATTTTAACGAAAAAAGAAACGGGAAGAAAGAAAACTATGTATCCAACAAGCAAGGATTGAAGTCAAGGCCAAGAAAAGTCTAAGAGATGTGAGGGGAGTATAGACATATGTCGATTGTAGTAAAGGAAGAGAAAGTATTAACTGTAGAAAGGATAATAGTTATTGTGTTTCAATGTATTTACGACATGTTGCATAAAATATGAACAGAATTGTAAGCACTTGCACTTTATTGATTAGAAATTGGCGCTATTTGCACATGAGTATTTATCAAATATACTGTGAATAAGCATTAGCACTTTGTTGATTCATTTGTAAATATGAACCAAAATGCATAACATATGCATGTGATTTGCACATTTTTGCACATGGTCTTGAATGTACTGAAAGCACTTGCACTTTATTTATAATGTTTCCGTTTACAGTTCCTATAAAATTACTCCTCTTTCCATGTGTTTAAATTAAAAAGGAAATATTTAATTTCTTGGCAGAAATTGAGATGAAGTTTGACTCCAATAAAGGGCACTGGCCCAACATCATTGTTGCAAAAAGAGTACTGAGACCCGAGCACAAATTAAAAAAAAATTACCAAGATGTGCTGATTTGGAAGAATGTCAAAGGATACTGGCAAGAAATGGCGTTCTCATTGAGCTTCTTTGAGATTAGATCAATCAAGAGCATTGGAAAAATCCAAAAATGAATTTTAATTATGAAGTAATATTTAGAGTTAATTGTTGGTGACTTATATGTATTGCTGCTATATGAATGAATTGTGTCAGTACATTTCAAATGTAGGAACAGGCATTAAGGTGTTAGTCAATAGTCCTATTTTAACTATTTGATTGTAATTGTGGTCTCAGCTATGGAGAGTGATAGTATTTGTAACGACATAGTCTTTCTTCCTTATCCATTGTGAAATGGTCATGTGACCGACACCCTCTGTTTAAAAACTTTTAATTTTGTGAGACTGCCCATTGTGAAAAAGGCAGGTGTGCCGAAACGAGTCAAGCAGAGAAAATAAACTAAGCTGAAATGGCAAAGCTCATTTCTGTGTCGGAGTCCGATTTTTGAGAAGGATCGGGAGTGGTTAAAATATTATAATATATATATATATATTTATTTATTTTTTATATTATATGTAATTTTTGTAATGTTAAATATATTTTTAAGCATGTTTATGTTAATTATATGTATTATTTGTTTAATTTTATATTATTTTTAAACATTAAAAAAACAATATGTTGTACAACGATATTTTTTACAGCAATATTTTTTTTATATATTTTTGCACTTACCTTAATGTAGATAGGACTTCGATATTTTTGATGTCCATATTCCACCTCCGATATTTTTCACGTCGATATTTTCGATGTTGAGATTCTGTCAGTGATTCGTTAGCATTCCGTTGCATCTAGCAGAACATTAGCAGAATTTAAATAGTTAAAAACAAAATAAAAATTGGTAGTCAAAATAACAAAGGCTGCAAGTGCATAGACTTGAACAAAAAACAAATCAAATGATATTCAGGATGCAAAGGACTGGCTTTCCAAACAAAACAATTAAAGAAAAGAAGTACAAAGAAATGAACATTTTAAATTTAAAAACAAAGCCAGGGTTGCTCCTACTAGCTGATCCTATACAATGCATTATTTGCCTACTGCCACTTCATTTTCATTGATCGAGCTCTCAGCATTCCAAACGTTCAAATAAATATGCTATTGTTGTAGAATAATGTAAGAAAGTAGTTAATTAGATGAGAGGGGTAGAAGCCCAACTAAAATAATAAACACAATCTTTGTCAGGGTGACCCACAAATGTCACTAAACAAGTGCTTAATCCTCTGATACCTCGCCATGAATCAGTGAGGCTTAACTTAGGGGCTATGTATAAAGTATTTATGCAGCACTCAAACAGTAATGAAGTGAGAACACAACAAAACAAAAAATTCCAAATCAATTTAGAATATAGAGTAGAATTCATAAGTAGCATAACAGCAAAACAATAAAAATCCAATCAGTAGAACCGGTGATATGAGTTTTACATGTTTTAGGTGACAATATTGCAGAAAAAAAAAATGCAACTCAAGATGGGATGGTTGAACTTGACAAGGTGAAAATCATAATTTCGTGCCAACCACAATGGATGATGTGTCAGAGACAGGAACCAGGGAAGTCCCACTGAAGTGTTACCATCTCAAATCTCTGTGAGGAGCTGGTGTTCATGCTGAAGCAGGCCACCAAGGAGGTTGTTACTGCATGAAGAGAAGGATGGGTATCAATCAATAAATCAATACAGGCATTGTAGAGTGCAACTACTCACCCAGAAGGGTCTCAATGTGCTAGGGAGGGGGTGGGGGGTGCAGCTCCTGGATGTTTACGGTGATTCGCCGAAGAGCCAGTTCTTCAGGTCCTTCATGAACTTGGAGGGTGTTGGCATCTGTCAGAAGTGAAGAGGGAGGGTGTTCCATGCCTTGGACACAAGGGAGGAGAAGAAGCTACCTCCTGTTCTGCTCTTCTTCATGCATGGTGCCTTTGCAAGGGAGACTCAGCTGACCGGAGGGCTCTTTGGGGTGAATGGAACAAAAGGCGATGGTTCATGTAGGTGGGTCTGGTGTTGCGGAGGGCTTTGTGGGCATGGGTGAGAAGTTTGAAGGTGATTCTTTTATTGACAGGGAGCCAGTGTAGAATCTGCAGGTGTTGGGAGATGTGACAGTGGTGCGGTTTGTTGAGGACTAGTCTGGTGGAGGCATTCTGGACGTTCTGCAGGTGTGTTTCTTGAGGATCCTGGCATAGAGTGCGTTGCCATGGTCCAGTCTGCTGCCGATGAGGGCGTGGGCAATGGTTTTCCTGTGTTCGAGGGGAATCCACTTGAAAGTCCTTCGTAGGTCATAGAGGGTGTGGAAACAGGAGGAGGTGACAGCGTTGATTTTGTGGTCTATTTTGAGTTCGGAGTCCAGGATGATTCTGAGGTTGTGTGCGTGATCAGTGAGGGGTGGAGGGTTCCTGAGGGCGGGGGCTACCAGGTCTAGTTCCAGCTGTCGAGGTGTGGGCCCATGATGAGTTCCTCAGTTTTTTCCGCATTTAGTTGTAGGCAGCTGTTTTTCATCCACCTGGCGACAGAATCCATTCCTTCAAGAAAGTTGTGTTTGGAGATGTTGGGTGTTGGATAGGGAGAGGATGAGTTGGGTGTTGTCTGCATACAATAAGATGTTGAGTCTGTGTGATCTGATGATGAAGGCGAGTGGGGCCATGTAGATGTTGAACAGGGTGGGGCTGATGGAGTATCCTTGGAGGACTCCGCTGGTGGTCAGTGTGGGATACAGGAGGAAGGGAGGGAGTCTGACTCACTGCATTCTGCCATAGGGGAATGAGCGGATCCAGTCAAGGGCTTTGTTCCAGATTCCTGCATCGTGGAGTCTGTGGGCTAGGGTGCAGTGTGAGACTGTGTTGAAGGCTGTGGAGAGGTCGAGGAGGATGAGGGCCACAGTCTCTCCTCTGTCAAGGAGGGAGCAGATGTCAACTTTTACGGCAAGGAGGGCGGTTTTGGTGCTGTGGTTCTTCCTGAAAGCTGATTGGGAGGAGTCTAGGATGTTGTTTTTTTCTATGAAGGAGGTGAGTTGACTGTTGACGGTTTTTGCAATTACTTTCACCAGATAAGGGAGTAAGGAGATGGGTCTGAAGTTCTTGGGGGGTGGGGTCCGCTGAGGTCTTTTGCAGGAGAGGGTTGATCTCAGTGTGTTTCCAGTCATCAGGGAAGGCGGGCGGTCTCAAAGGAGCAGTTGAGGATTCATCGAAGCTCTGGCGATGGTTTTTGCGGCTCTGTGGTAGATGTGGTTGAAGCAGGGGTCCATGGGAGCCCAGAGTGGGTTGATTTCATTGTCTTCAGGGTGTCTTAGATGGTGAGGGCGATCCAGCTGTCAAGTGATGACTGTGTGGTGTAGGGAATAGTAGGTGTGGTTTCCATGTGTAGGTTGTCGTCGTCGAAGTTGTCATAGATGTTTTTGATTTTGTGATGGAAGAAGGCGCTTAGTCTGAATGCAGGTTCATCTAAATTCTCAGAGTTCGGTGGAGAACCAGCTGGCATTCTTGGCGTGTGGGTCGGAAGTTTTCTTGGGGGGGGGCGATGGTGTTGGCACCATCGGCGATCCATTTGTGTAGGGTACTGGAGGTGGTGCCTGGGTTGTCGCCTGAGGCGGTGGAAGAGGAGCTGCTGACAGTCGCTGGACAGTGGCTGTTGTAGAGAAAAGAGCCGGTCATTGTAGAAGCTTTGCATTGGTGGTCATTGAGGGCTGTTGCTCCTGGTGCAAAGTTCAGGTCTCCCTGTAGCCTTGCATTGGCGATCGTCATGGATGATCACAGTTGGCTCAAATAAAAGATCCTGCTGGAGTTTCGTGTTGGCAGTCAATTCTTGGCATAAGGAGCTCACTTCACAGTCGACAGGAACCAAAACGTTCTTTATCTTCACCTTTTCTTCAGGAGCAGTAGCTCTGACTGCAGCCGAAATGTTATGACCCGGAGGACACCTCTCAAAAATCAGTATGCACTCCTGCAGAGGTCAGCAGCCTGTCTAAGTCAGGTCTAGGCACGTCCAGCTGATGCTGGCCAGCTGAACAGTTGCAGGAAGGCCCCTGAAATCTTGCTGTCTCCTTCAAGCTCTAAATGGAGGTCAGCCAACTGACCCTTAAAGTCATTTCTGGGAAGCCTGGGACCAATGCAAGCAGATGCAATTCTTCCTCTTTCATACAGCAGGGCAGTCCTTCTTCTGAATCTTCCACATGTTGGTGAGAGGCTCTGTAGTGTTACTGTTTTATTGGATGCCAGCCTTTGTATGAAGGAATCCCTTGGCCTATCACTCAAACTGCCTCTGGTCAGTTCTTCCACTTCCCCTTCGATTGGCCCCAAACTGTCTTGGTTGAAAAAGATACGGTCAGGCCTGATGTGAGTTTCCTTTGTGTGTGGTGCAGGCAGGGTCCTTTGAATTGTAATCAGTGCAGGGAATAACACCACCCCAGCCATCCTATCAGGACGACTCTCTCCCTCTACACCCAGGACTCTTTTGTCTCTATGTCTGGAAACAATATACAAAACGCCACAAGAGAGCCATTCACAGTCATGTGACCCAGGACACAGGGCGAAAGGCACATTTGTTTTAGGGCAGAAAAATGCTAGCTCTCCTAAACAGAATATTAACTAAAAACAGCATTTCTCTATTCCCTATTTTTATCACTTATTACATGTTATAAGGTAACTTAGTTCTAGTCTATGGGAGAGATAGCTTTACAGCAGTGAAAACGACATGGGGAGTTTTCGCCAGCCAGGAAATATAAAACCTAAATACACATGTCCAGCTTTTTAAATACCATGCACCCTGCAATTGGAGCCTTTATGCCCAACCTAATGACGAGTTATAAGTATTAAAAAAGGAAGTTTTAGGTGTGGCAAAAGGTTTATTTGGGCAAATTAACATGTCAGTTTAACCCTTCCCATGCTGATGACGAGCTCAGCTTGTCATCAGCTACTGTGCTCGTGTGCTGATGACAAGCTGAGCTCGTCATGGCCGTTAGAATGCTCACACGCGGGGCTAATTCCCCTGCTGTGCTGAGCGTTCTAAGGAACGGGCGCGGCCGTGATGAGCTCAACTCATCATCAGCACACGAGCACTGTGGCTGATGACGAGCTGAGCTCATCATCAGCACCGGGGCGCTGTGCGCGCCCCCTCCCCCCCCCAGCACAGCGGGGGAATTACCCTTGCTGCGAAGGGGTTAAAACTGCATGTAGGCTGCAGTGGCAGGCCTGAGACATGTTTTATAGTGCTACGTTAGTGGGTAGCACAATGAGTGCTGCAGCCAACTAGTACAATAACAGATACAGGCCCTGGGTACATGCAGTACTTAAAAGTAAATGTAATGTACAGATAAGAAGTAAGCCAATTTTTACCTGTTTTCAAGGGAGAGCTCAAGCGCCTTACCTCTTTTTAGCAGGGAAAAAGTTCACATAGTTCAAAAAGACAACAAAAAGCAGATACAGTAATGGAAGGCAAAAATCTGGGGTGAACCAACTGTTATGGCCAAGCCAAACAAGGAATTATTTGGGTATCCTATTTAAATACTTATTGGGGTATATGGTCGATTCCTGTAGGTCTAACAGGCAGAAAATGATACTGAATATGATGGTCAAGCAAATATCATTGTGGAACTCGCTTTTTGAGTCTCTTCCAAACAGTAGCAAAATGTGTGATGTTTCTCTTAAAGCCTATCTTGGAATCTTGAAGTGTGTACTGTGTTCTGAAGTCCATTTGATATCTGCAATAGACAATTGGATCATATCATACTGATCTTAAGGAAGTACAGTTGTCTGCTTTTGAAACGTTGTACGTTTTCCATTGTACGTTGGGCAAGTGCACCCACTTACCAGGCACTATTCGTGCCTTTTCTTACATATAACTCACCCCTAAGGTAGACCCAAGGTCCCTCTGTGGGCAGTATGCTGTGTATGTTAAAGGTAGGACATGTGCTGGTGTGACTGACAAGTCCTGGCAGTGAATTACAGTGCATTTTGTTTTTCACTGTGGAAAGGCTAGCTGTGTCATAGGATAGAATGCGACATCTTCTAAGTATAAATTCTCATTGGGAGAAGATCGGGATATTGAGTTGAGAATACCTGGACTCAGAATGCAAAAATGCATCCTTTTGTAAATATGATTTTTATGTTCTGTTTTTGAAAATACCACTTTTAGAAAGTAGGTATTTTCTTGCTTAGCCATTCTGTGCACCTCTGCTGGGTTTGTAGATTGACTGTCTGGCTTTGGAGTGACAGGTGTAGAGGTGGACCTCAGCAAGGCCTACCATTGCTAGGGGTAGGACCTTCTCTGCACACAAGTCCTCAGACCAGAAAATAGAAGTTGGCACAGAAGCTGAAATAGTAAAAAGATATTTTATTAACCTCATGAGGTGGAACTACATTCACACAACACCCTTCGGTAGTGTATGAAGTAGCACAAGGAGTAGAAGAACTGTGGGTCTTTTATACCCACACAGGAGCTCAAAAGAAGGCAGTACAAGCACACATAGGAGAGTAACATACATTAATGGTCATACAAAGAATGCACACTGAACAGTAAAGGAGGAGCCAACAGTTGCTGACTTTGGTAAAAACAACCTGACAGTTACAGACTAGAGCAGGTGCATGGGCAGCTACAGAGTCTTCTGAGCATGTGCAGAGTAGCAGGGGCTAAGTATAGTCAGTTCTTGAGCACAGCACAAGGGCAAGCAACAGTGAAGAAGGAAAAAGCACATGATGAGTACATAGCCAGTAAGATGGCCGCCAGAAGCAAGATGGCTCTAGCTAAAAGTGATCTCTGCCAAATTTCCACAGACGACCCTTTTTAGCGTTAGCTGAAGACCTCTATAATCTAGAAGAGTCTAAGTATACATCATGTATGTAGATTCTTATCATTTCATCAACCTCTTTATTTAGTACACGCTAGGCATTCATTTGCTTAACATCACGTCTGATAGGTGTACAAGCAGTGTTACAGATGAAGCAAAGTATTGGACCACATTGTATACATAGTCAGCATGTCAGTAGAATTGCACGTAATATGCACAGCACTGTCAATAGTTTCCAGCCCCAGGTAGAGATCAATGTCCAAAACCAGCTGGCCAAAGTCCATGTGCCAGTATCAGGGTGAATCTCAGCAGCTATTTTGTGTAGCTTAGATATTGCATCAAAACCTGAAGGTGCATGATCTGGAATGCACACGCAACAACTACTTCCAATGATACGACATGCACCATCTCGATCAGCCAGAACCACGTCCAGGACCATACGTTTTGGAGCGCCAAAATCCTCGCTATATGTAGTTCCTCTGTGATATTTCCAAGTGCCATAGCTGCCTGGTTGGTTACAGCTTCTACAACACAAGCCAAACGTCTTATTTTCCTACTGTTCAAAGAAGCGCCAACAAGGAAGAACAGCCCCAAATTAAAATCAACATTTTGTTGCAGTGCGGTGTCAATCTGATCCACCTCATCATTACTTATTGTTCTTTTGTATCTGTTCTTGGAAATTTCATTAAACAGTCGATAGTCCTTGTGATATGATGCAGGTGCCAGAAATATAGGTGGCAATAAATGGACACATAGCAGACTCCAGACCATCTAACAGGTAGATGGTAGCATCCTTTGTTTCCACTGATAAAAAACATGTTATGGGAACACGTGAAACTACTGTTGTTCGTGCCAGCAATGTTCAAAATCAAGGTACATTTGCTTCTTCCCACTGAAATGTTCCCCACACAACTCACACATAAATCTGCTTGGGCTCTAGTGACCGGTATAACAGGAGGTCCATTACCCTTTGCAGTTCGAGGATTTGGGTAAAGATAATGTGCAGAAGCATTTCCATGTTGGTACTCCTCCATCTCCCATATGGTCCCTGCAGCTTGCGGATCACCTTCTTCTTCCGGATAACATGCTTTATTAAGATAGTAGTTTAATCTCCCTACACCCATATCAGTAATATTAGCCACTTGAGAAGCCAATAACAGTGCAAACCAGGCTTGACAAGAAACGTTATGGGAGAAGAGAAGAGGAATGAAAGGTGTTCCTCCCTTTTTCTGATGAGCTGGCATCATTCCACACACACAACAGTCAGTAATGTTCGTAGCAATGTCCGTGTGGTGCAACATCTGGATGAACGTGTTGTTCAGATAAGACTGTCTATGCTTTTGCTCATGATAAGGGAGAGTAAACTAGTGGTGTTTAATGGGTGTTGGAGTAGTGGCAGTCAGTAGTTGTCGAGCAGGAGCCACTTCGTCTACAACCCAAGTTATCACTGCCATAGCGACCACAGTTACAATAAATCCAACAATCCACATTATCTTCTTGCCACAGAATCCCGCAGCATTTTATGTTTTCTCCCCAGGCATATTCATCTCATTGTTGAAGTAACAAAACCGTTGGAGCGCTAAAGTCCTGGGCAGCTGTTTGTTTCTTCACTGAGGGTTAAGACGGTTGTCACTACACAAAAGATCCCCCCCCCCCTTCAGGTCAGTTTCTTACTAACCCAGGACCATTGCTCAACCAATCTTTTTCAACAATGAAGTTTCTTTCCCGGGCTGCAGTAGATATCGGGATACACCAGGAATCGTATGGTCCGGGAAGACTTCCTCAGGTTCTTCAGGTGATATGACTTGGCCTTTCTCCATGTCCAGGATGTCTCGATGGTCGATCAGGGCAGCAGGTTCCACCAGGGTAGACGGCACTCTTTCAGAATGGGTAGAATGCACCCATTTCCTCCTGTTCGACACTCGGACCGCAGTTCTCGTCACTAGGAGAACTTGCTCTGGGCCGAGCCAGCTAGGCCCCAAGCTTCTCAACCTCTATAAGGATCGGACAATGACATGGTTGCCGGCCCGTAGTCCGTGGCCTTCACCATCAGACCTATCAGAAAGAGCTTCTCGAACCTGTTGATGAATAGAAATCAAACTGTCAGTCAACTGTGATAGGTAGTCACTCATCAAGACACATGGTACATCATGTAAGGGGGGTGGCATAAGAAGTCTCCAAATATTCATAGGCCTACCAAATATCACCTCATGTGGTGTAAGGCCAGATCGTGAATGTTCCACTGATCTAATGGACAACAATGCCAAGGGTAGTGCTTCAGGCCATTTCAAATATGTAGAAGCCTGGATTTTAGCTAGCTTCAGCTTGAGAGTAGCATTGTATCTCTCCACTAGCCCTGCTGATTGTGGATGGAAGGCAGCATGAAACTTCTGCTTAATTCCTAATCCTTTCAGGACGTGCTCGACAATTTGCCCAATAAAATGGTGTCCGTTATCACTCCAAAAACGTTTGCAAACACCAAATCTGGGGAAGAATTCCTTTAAAAGCACCTTTGCTGTAGTGAAAGCTGTATTATCTTTCGTAAGGTACGCCTCTATCTATTTACTGAAGTTACATTCCACTACTAGGACATAGTTTAGATTATAACAGCGTTCAAGCTGGATGTAATCCATTTGTAAAACTTCAAAAGGTCCTGTTGGTGTAGCAAACCCTCCTGTAGGAGTTTGGGTCCCTTTTCCAGGATTGCATTAAAGACAAATCAAGCAGGACTGCACTATCTTTTTAGCTGTGCCGGCAATTTCTGGGAGCTCCAAAACTTGCGTAATCGAGGAGGTTCCAACATGTTCTGGCCCATGTGACATATGAATCATAGGTTGTCAGTAGGCTGAGGGTAGTCTCCACTTGGTCATGTCTTTATTTCTCCAACAGCCCTCATCATCCAAAGTTCCCTCCTTAGACCATTGCTCAAGTTCTTCTGCTGAAGCAGATATCTGCATGTCTAGCACTTCCTGCCTAACATCATGCCAACGTTCAGCCTGTGACTTCACTACGTACATAGATGTGGTGCTTCGCTGCATTGCAGTTTCACAGGCTGTGTGATCTGCAAAGGCGTTGCCTTGTCCTATTTTATCTGTCACTTTTTGTGTGCGCTACATTTAACAATCGCTATTTTCTTCGGGTATGTCAAGGCCAATTCTCCATGCATTATTTGTATCCTGTGGGATGTAAGAAAGCATCTTTCCTTCCAGAGTAACCGAAAATCATGAGCCACTCCAAAAGCATAGCGGCTATCCGTATAGATGTTCACAGACAAGTCAGTACTAAGTTCACATGCTCTTGTGAAAGCTATTAGCTCAGCTGCGTGAGCTGACTTCTGTGGAATACGAGTTGTCTCAACTACCATCTGAAGTGTTGTGATTGCATATGCAGCTGATGTTGTGCCATCTGCTAACTTCAAACAGGACCCATCAACACACAGTTCTCCATCAACATTTGAGAGGGGTGTATCTTGTAAGTCGACACAACCCTTTGTATGTTCCTCAGTAAGGAATATATAATCATAAGGCTCTTGTGACTGGGACTGAGTCACTGGATATGGCAACAAAGTAGCTGGATTCAGGGTTGAACATCTTTTCAAGGTGATATGAGGGGACAAGATTGTCAATTTGTATCCTATCAACCTAGCACTAGTTAAATGCTGTGTTTTAGTTTTGTTCAAAAAGGCATCAACTGCATGGGGTACAAACACCAACAGTTTATGTGACAAGACTATCCCTTAACTCTGACGTATAGACACAGCTGCTGCTGTGACAGAACGGAAACACAGATGCAACGCATGAGCAACTGGATCAAGGACAGCTGAAAAATATGCACAAGGACGCTGCTTATCACCGTGTGGCTGTACTAAAACTGAAAGTGCACAACCATCCCTCTTGTGTACATAGAGTGTGAAAGCCTTAGTGTAGACTGGGGTGTCTAATACTGGTGCAGAACAGAGAGCTTGTCTCAACTGTTGAAAAGCATTCTGGCATTCAGTCGTCCATGGAAGGGGCATTGGAGTGTCCTTAGTCAGAAGAGCTAACAGAGGTTTAACAATGTGTGAGAAGCCTAAAATCCATTGTCTACAAAAAAAAGTAAGACCAATGATTGCACGAACATCTTCCTGAATACAAGGCACTGGTGTGTCTAAAATAGCTTGAATGCGGTCTTTGTACATGCACGTCCCTCCTTAGACAGGAGGTGACCTAAATAGGTAACCTTCTGTCTACAATACTGCAATTTCTTCCGTGAAACTTTGTGATGGTGTGATGCAAGAAATGAAAGCAATGACAGCGTTCCTTCTTCACACTGTTCAGGTTTATCAGCTGCCAACAAGATGTCATCGACATATTGTATGAGAGCTACCCCAGTCAGCACAGGAAAAGAATCAAGCTGTCTTTTCAATGCTTAGCTGTAAATACTAGTACTCTCTGTATACCCTTGGGGAACTCTACAGAATCTAAAGGATCGGCTTTTGAAGTGAAACCGAACAAATATCGGCTGTCAGGATGAATAGGGATGGAAAAGAAAGCATTCTTCAAATCAATCACAATGAATGCGGTAGCAGTTGGAGGAACCAAGGTAAGGAGTGTTGTGATGTCAGAGACTACCGGATATTGAGGCACCACAATCTTGGTAACTTCTCGTAAATCAATGATAAACCTGTAGATTTTAGTCAGTGTCTTTCTTCAGTATAGGAAGGAAAGGGCTATTGCAAATATTGTAAGGGACTTCTTCCACAACCCCCACTTCAATTAGATCATGAACAATGCGTACAAGTGCTTCTTCACCTTCTCAAGAAATGTTTTATTTTGGCAATCGAGGCAAAGAAGCTCCCTCCTTTACATGAATGTGCACTGGTGGAATAACCATTTTTCCCACATCAGTGTCTGAAGTAGCCCACAAAGTACTATGGAGTCAAGATAAAGCAATATCCTCTCGAATGAGACAGGAGCTCTCAGTCAACGGATAGTTATCATTCAAAATAACACACACACATTCTGGGGAACAACGTATTGTAGCCCTAAAATACTTGAGCATATCAAGACCCATAATATTGTCCAGTGTGTTAGGGGAAAGCAAAAACAGACATGGAGCAGTAAATGCATCATCATAGAATGCAAGTGGTTGTGACAGTGGGCTAAGGGAAGGTGCCCCATCGAAACCTATTGATGTAGTGGTTAAGCCAGACAGGGGAGCCCTTGGAACCAGTTGTTTAGACAAGGTGCTACAAGTAGCTCCTGTACCAACCAGAAACCGATCAGTAGAACCCAAAACGTGTTTAAACATAGTGACCCTTCTGATCTACTTGGACTTCAACTAATTCCATACCCCATCCTAGGCATTCCTATGCATAAGCAGAGTCCTTCAAATCCGAATTCAAATAATCAGATATTTGATATTGGTTACGCCTATCAAATGTATTCGAAGAATTCGGAAGATGCCCAACAGTCTCAAATCTAGCACGATCATCCATATCTCCCCTATGTCCTGGATTCCCCGGGCGGCTTCTCAATTGTCCCTGACCACACTGATACTGCTGAGTATGCAAACGAGGACATTCAAAAACCCAATGTCCAGTCTCCCTGCAATAAGCGCACTAATCAGAAGACAAAGTGGCTCAGGAAAAAAAGGGTGTGCCTGGGCAATACATTGCACGTCCACCTCTACCAACACTTCCATAAGATGGGTCATAAACCTGAGCAATCATAACCTTTGTTTTCAGCTCCTTATTTTTTTTATCCTCATTGCCCTTAGCTTCTTATTCCTGACGTTCATAATACTGGGCCATAGTCAAAAGAGAGACTGGGGAAGACGTGGTCCATGAACTCTCGCTGGCTTTTAGGTGACTAGCTATTCCTGGCAACATGTTTGTGACAAATTTATCGACAAACAGATGCCTGCCTGTGTCATCTGTCAATGACTGGCCACTAAAGTCGTGGAATGCCTCCTCAAAACGTGTGAAGAAATCAGAGACCGATTAATCCGCCTTTTGCTTGCAGGATGCTAACACAGTCCAATCTATCTTTTTAGGAGGAATGAGTTTTTTCAATTTAACTAGTATAGCTTTTGGAAGGTCTGAAATGTTTTGTTGTGGTTTCTGTGGGGGTTCCCTATTCACATCGATTCTTTCAAGTTCCTTCCAAACAGCCCCAAAAGTTGTACGATCAACAACTTTAAGAATAGATCTCCACTTATCAGGGTGTAAAATAAGCCCAAAAAACATTTCAATATCAGATAAAGTCATGGTACAAGAACTAATGGCTCCTTCAACGTCTTCATAAAAAGCGGCCAGATTTTTGCGCTGGTCAGGCAAAGCAGCTTTAAGAGCCATAACATCTGCTCTACTCCAAGGAGTACAGACCCAATTTTTAAATAAAATTACCCTTCGCATCAGTGGAATTTTTATTATCATCTGTTTGCGTACCCCTAAGAGGGACATACAAAGGCGCGGCTTCCCGCATGGGTTTCACATGAACCACAATATTCTTATCTGTCCCTGAAGCTTCATCCCACGGCACGGTGGTCTGAATTGTTTGTTCAGCTGCACCAGCTGCCTTTTTCTCCTCCCGCAATCGGAGTCCATCAGCTCGTAGTTTAACCACGCGTCTAATTAGGTCAGCCACCTGAGAGGGGAGAAAAAGACCGTTGCTTAATTGTTTATAATCATTTGCTATATCAGCAGGCTCTAACTCTGTGGAATGCTTTCTGAACCGTTCAATTACTTCTGTGGCAAACATTTCTACAAAATATACTTGCTCTCTATCCTGCCATTGTTGTATATCGGGTAAAAGATCTGAAGCAGAATTATTATTACAGGCGTCTTTACGAGCAACAGACCTAAGTGAAGATGCACAATCAGCCGTCAGAAAAGAACAAGTCTCTGGCTGAGCATTCAATCCTAACTTATCCTGATCCGAAGGAGAAGTATCATCATCAGAATCAACTTCAGGGGCAGAGGGAAAAGTATATGGAGGCGGGGAACGATCTAACACAATTGAATCATCCTGAGGTTTATTTAGTAGAGGGTAAAGGGGGTGTCAGATAGGGTATTGGCCTGTAAACGACGCTCTCTATCCTCTCGCTCTTTTATCTCCGTGTTAGACCTGGCATCTTTGGCGTGGTTTCCCCTGTCTTTTTGCCTCTACCTCCTGTATTTTTGATACTGTGCTGGATTTCGTTTTTGCTGGTTTAGATGCTTTAGGCACTTTGCCACTGCTGATCAGTGTCAAAGTACAAGTGCCCCCTGAGTAAATTGTAAGACTAATTCATTATCCATGATTAGCATATTTGTATTACCAAGAAGCCCCTAGTAAAGAGCACTAAGTGTGCCAGGGCTGGTGATTCAAATGCTACCAGTGGGCCTGCAGCACTGATTGTGCCACCCACCTGAGTAACCCTAAAACGGTGTCTCAGGCCTGCCACTGCAGTGCCTGTGTGCAGTCTGTGGACTGCCATGTCAGCCTGGCCAGTGTCCCCACTGACCAGGCCTAGCCCTTCCCTTTCTGTACACATTGGACACCCCTATGGAAGGCCCAAGGTACCCCCTTGGGCAGAGTGCAGTGTATGTGAAAGGTAGAGCATGTACTAGTGCAGGTGACATGCTCTGGTAGTGAAAGACAGCCATTTTAGTTTTTCACTATTGTAACGCTATCTTGCCCATAGGCTATCATGGGGAATGCTGTGTCCAGTGGTTACCTGCATATCTTCCCATAGGAGCAAGATGGGACATAAACGTCTAGTATCACTGAACTCAGAATTTAATAACTCTTCTTTTAGGAAAGGTGGTTTTTAGGTTTCGACCTGGTGAGGGCACGAAGTGCCCCTCCCAGATCGAAAACTTTTGTCTTCAGTATGGATGTCGGCACCGCCTCTGCCTCTCATTGGCTAGCTCCATAAATGGAGGCTAGCCATTGGGAGACAGAGGCTGTCAATCGCGCTTTCTCTTGAAAACGCGATTCGGGGGCGTTTCTGGTGCTTTTTTAAGCCCCGCCCCTTTGTCCCGGGCCGCGCTGCGATTGGCTGCCGGCCCGGGACACCCCCGTGACGTCATTCCCAAGCCGCGCTGTGATTGGCTGCCGGCCCGGGACACCCCCACACCCCCGTGATGTCATTCCCCGGGCCGCGCTGTGATTGGCTGGCCGGCCCGGGACGTGACTTGTTTCTCTCGCTCTCTCAGTGGGACTCGAACATAAAAAGTGCTGATGGACTTTTAAGTGAGGAACAAGCGTTCGGCCCAGCTGGAAGTGAAAATTAGAAGCCTGCGTGTCGCCCCCCCCTCAGGGTGCCGCTCTGATCTCAGAGCGTGGGCCCTGCTGCACGCGCCCAGGCGTCGGCAATTTACTCTTTGACAAAGTCAACATATTTCACTGGGTCGTCCCGGACCCGGCTTATTAACAGCTGCAAAATCCGGGATGCGGTTTGACACCCTTCATTTCTTACTCTGGTGGCGAGGCCTCCCTGTCCCCCGGGGGCCTTCTAGATGAATTAGCGTGTCGATCAATCTCCCTGAGGTTCAAGGTGGCTGACGAGAGAAGTTCCACCTGCCCTTCCTCTTCTAATGTAATCAAGGGGTTAAAATGTTTTAAAGTCCGGCTATTTAACAGGACTACAAGTTCAAAAATGCAAAGTTTAAATGTAGCCCTCAATAAACTACTTACACCTGAGCTGGCGTCCAATCATGTGGGAGGTACTAATCGAGGGCAGTGCTGGATAGGTCAGAGGTCACGCCTGCCTCAGTGACCTCTCGTGCACACGACTGTCACTGCAAAATGTGGCACGGCTCTGTTAGTCACCGTGCTCCAATGTTTGACTTACCTCTGGAAGGAGTTAATTAAAACTGACATCCTCTGGTGATTGGGGCAAGCAGAGGCAGCTAATTGGATCACACAGCCTGCTCTCTGATTGGTGGGAAGTTTTTCTTTTCTTTTACTCACAGCTGTGATCAGGCCCACATGCTCTGCACTCTTGGCTGAAGTGGCTGGCGCTCTGAAGGCATGAAGCGGCCGATGTAGGGCATACGTGCACTTAAATTAAAATATAGCCCAAAAACAAGGCTGTGACTCTTTTGCACTTATTGAATCTGCAGCCTCGAGACACCTGCTCCATGGGCCAGCTCTGACCGGCCCTCGCTCGCCTGGTTTCAGGTGCGGTTTTTATATTTTCCGGCCTGCATTTGTCCCTTCGGTTTGTGAGAGTGAAGCAAGCTCCGCGGAAATGGAAGAACTGGCGCGAGAGAGCATCGGCCTGCTTTCCAGGCCTTCGCTGGACACCGGCAGCCCAAACCTGTCCACATTTGGAGCTGTTTTTATAACGCTGAAATCTGCCCTGGGGGCAGGACTTCTGAACTTCCCGTGGGCGTTCAGCAAAGCCGGGGGTATATACTCCGCGGTGACCGTGGAGCTGGTGAGTACAACTGACCGTGTTTAATGGTTCTTTGAAGTTTGTAAGCTGATTAGTGTGATGCTTCTATAGCTCCAGACATTCTTGCTTCTAAGCGCTTTTGATTCTATATGTGACAAGCGGTGAAAAGGCATTTCCAGAAATTGCAAAGCATAGTCGATCAATAATAATTCGGTGTCATGCATGTTTGTGCTTACTTCGTTAACCCCTTATTGTTACGCACACCAGCACGCATGATCTCGGTGGCTGTGTAGGCGGCATCTGCAAGGGGAGGAAGATGGGGACCTGGTGAAGACCATTCCACTTTCCCACCCAAGGACTATCTATAGAAAATCCCCTTCAGTAAAAAAAAGATGCATCGACAGAGCTCTCGCGTGTCCCAGGAACCCAAGTACCTGCACGACTCTCTCAGCCAGTCCGGGTTTATGCTTTACATTTTAAGGGCTGTAGCCCTGACATGTATTTTATAAGGGAAACACCAGGACTACAAATCCCAGAATGCAATGACTAACCCTGTTTTTGGCGAGTTACTCCTGCTTGTATCTGGTAAACTCTAGCTCTCTGCAGATGCTGGTCTTTTCCAAATTTGCCATATTTGCCTTGCTGTATGTTAATATCACATTAAACATTTGTGAGGGTCTGTAGACTTTCAACACACTGATTATATTTACAAATTCTGTGGATTTGGTATGGCCCTGGGGGCTGTGGCCAGCGATGGGGGTGGCTGTCCCGCTTTGGATTAGTCAGCGCGTCCCCCTCCCCCCCCCTTCCCTTGCCAGCCTTCCGCCTCACGTGACCTCTGCCTGCGAGCAGGCCACCAGAGTGGCTGATGCCTCCGTGCCCCTCTGTGTCACGGGGCTTGTATGGGAGTGGTGGCGAGGAGTGATCACCCTGCTAGGGGCCGGTACAATGGCTGTCACTCAGGGGGTCGGCTCCAGTCGCCCGGGGCCAGCATAAGGTGCGGATGGGGATTCCTAGCATTGAAAGGGGCAATGAAGGCCTGCACGGCCAACTGCAGGCAGAGGAACATCAGCGCCTCTCACCCTCTTCGCCAGCACAGCCTTCATGTTATCTCACCCCCCGTGAGTCACAGGGACCCAAGTGGTAGGCACCGCTCCCCTCTTACAGCTATCATGCCGTCCTCAGGACCGGGGAGGATAGGATCTCACCGATGTACAATTAAATGTATCCGGGGGGGCGGAAGGGTAGGGGACGAGTGCCTGTTGCTGAGTAGGTGGCAGATGTTAGGGGTTGGTATGAGGCCCACTGGGTCAGCTCCATACCGTGCCTCGTGGGGTGATCGAGTGAGCCAATTCGCCCGCTCCGGCATCCTGGGAGACATTGTAATAATGGTGTTGATGTAGTGGACAGTAAGCCATGGGTGAGTGGCCCACATCCTTGTCTGTGCACGGCCCCCCCCCCGGTCACGGACACGCAATGTGTGAGGGGGAGGCGTAGCGCGGCATTTGTTCGCCATTAGTTTGTGGCTTTTCCATGTTTTCTGGGGCTTCAGGGTTCCTGCCTTTGTTGGGCTGCCTCCCTCCCTCCCCCGTACAGGTCTCGGCCAGCCGCTGTGGATAGGTCACCTGCGGGGCAGGCATAGTGGTCCCGCAATCAGGGAACACATGTGGGGTTTCTTTGCCTGCATGCGCTGCCTTCGGACTGCCATGCAGAGTAGGATTCTGCGGGCCGTGTGGCCCTTCTCTGACCATGGGCGCAATACTGACGTGTACACCTGACACCATGGTGCCGGGCCGGGCCTTGGTGTTATGCGGTACGAAGCGCTTGTGAGGAGGCATCACAGAAGCCTCTGTGGAACAGAGTGCAGTGCGCATTACGCTGGCAGGGAGTAAGGCTCATCTTGGGCAGCGGAGAACCATTTAAGTAACTTAGGTGGTAGGCTACCTATGGTGCACAAGCAGTGCCCTCACCATTTTCACCCTGTGGCACCTCGCCCCTTGCCACCTGGCAGCGTTTTGTTTGAATGAGCTGCCATTGCACCCTCCCCACGCAACAATTACAGGGGTCTGCTGATTCTATATGCTGTAATGCCTGGCCTAGGTTCCCACAGTTGCAGGGACAGACTAGGAACCACTAAAGCTGGAAAAATCAGACACTGCACACCCCACTACAAAATCAGGTCACCCCCTGTCCTGTACCCTCCTGCCCCTTCAACCTAACAATAGGTTGCTCTCTAGGAGTGTCACATATCTGCATCTGGGGTGTGTGCTCGAACCCCGAAAGTATCCCAATGACTGAATAACGGAGCCCGAGTCCGCTCTTTTAAAGAAAACTCCCCTCCTCCTGTCATGTACCCTCCTGCCCCTTCAACCTAACAATAGGTTGCTCTCTATGAGTGCCGCATATCTGCATCTGGGGTGTGTGCTCGAACGCGAAACCAGGCGAACTCACAAGACGAACTAACGAAGCCAGAGTCTACTCTTTTAAAGATAACAGTCTTCCTTCTTGTTCTGTACCCTCCTGCTCCCCTTTAACTCAGCAAGATTTTACTCTTTGCGAGTGCCGCATATCTGCATCAGGGGTGCGCGATCTAACTCCGAAACTATCCACATGACAAACAAACATCTCGATTCTGCTCTTTTAAAGAAAAGTCCCCCCCCCCCTCTTGACCAGTGCCCACCTGCCCTTTCAGGCCAGCATACTCTGTACGCGTGCCACATAATTGCACCTGGGGTGTGTGTTTGAACCCAGAAAACACCCGACTCTGAAAAACGAACGATGTCCGATTCTGCTCTTTTAGAAACAATCGCCCTCCTCTTTCCCTGTACCCTTCTAACCCCTTCAAGCCAGCAAGTTGTTACTCTCCACGAGTGCCGCATAATTGTATCTTGGCTGTGTGCTCGAAATCAGAATCCACCCGAATCTCACGACGAACTAACGGAGCCCGATTCTGCTCTTTTGGGCTGTGTGGGCTGTGAGAGCTGTGTGGGCTGTGAGAGATGTGTGGGCTGTGAGAGCTGTGTGGGCTGTGTGGGCTGTGTGGGCTGTGTGGGCTGTGTGGGCTGTGAGGGCTGTGTGGGCTGTGTGGGCTGTGTGGGCTGTGTGGGCTGTGTGGGCTGCGTGGGCTGAGTGGGCTGAGAGAGCTGTTGGCAATGTAAATAACAATGCCATTTATTTATAAGTAAAAAAAAAAAAGAAATGTCATGAGCAATGCCAATAGGTGTAACTTTTCCAAAGGCGAAACCATTGCATTGTAAATGCTTGTTAAATCCTGTGTTTGAGAACAGCACTTTTAGAAAGTTGCTGTTCTCTTGTCTGACCTTTCCATGTGCCTTGGCCTGTTTGTGAATTGACTGTCTGATTTGTGAGTGGCAGGGGATGGGTGGCTCCCAGAGGCTGTGTGGGCCATCCCTGGGCGGAATAGCTCCATCTGCATCTAGAGTGGTGGTAGGGGGTAGCACCTGGGCCTAAATAGGGCTGTGCTTGCCTTCCACAATGCTGGCTCCACCTCCTGCTGGGCAGCTGACAACTCTACAACCCTGCCCTCTCTCTGAAAGGAAAGGAGAGGCCAGGAAAACAAAGTGCTCAGGGAACACCCAGAACAGGTTCAGTCCGGGCGCAGAGCCCTCCTGCACAAAGGGAACAAATACCTTTATGGGTAGAAGTATAGGGCCCCAGACTACAGAAATATAGATCAGCCTGGAATAAAGAAGGAACCTCTGCCAAGGAGAATGCTGGAAGACTAAAGAGGAAGGACTGTCCTGCTGGGTATTTGTGGGCTGACCTGCAGATGCTTTGCTGCCAAGGAGAGGGGAAGGACTTTGCTTTGTGCTGTGTCCCCTTTCTTTAAGAGATCTCCAAGGGGCTGAGTTGAGCTGGCTCCATGTTAAGAAGTCCCAGGAACAAAAAAACTTCACCCGAGCTTCCCCCTGAACTCTATTGAGAGAGTTCTGTCCTTCCTAGAGTGCTTGGGCCAGTTGTGGTGCCTCTGGAAGTTGTACCTGTTGGCTGGGAAGCTGGACAAGAAGAAACGGAGTCTTTCTTCCAAATTTCACGCATCGCTTGCTTGCGGAGTGCATCCCCATCAGTGCGAGGAAATTCCCGCCGCCGCGAAGATCGAGATCATCGCAGCGCCTTTTGCCGCTGCAAGAACCGACGCATCCTTCGCTTGCAGAATGCATCGCTGCGGTGCGGGAAAAGTACCATCGCTGCAAGTATCGTCGCAGAGCCTTTCATCACTGGGTGAGATCGTCGCAACGCTTGCTTGCGGACCACATCACGTCGCTGCGAGAGTCATCGCAGAGCCATCGCATCGAGGGGCTGCGGGAGGAGAAGATCGACTCTGCGCTGTGCATCGTCGCCGCACCTGAGATCGTCGCTGTCCCGAAGATCGCCGCATCATACCTTTGCGAGACGCTTCCTACAACCGTTGCGCACCGGAATTCATACAAAGTATTGCATCCCCCCCATACAGACCGGAGTCACCGTAATACGCCCGCTGCGTCCAGCGCGGTTGTCGCATTGCCTCCCCAAGGTCTCAGGAGTGACGGATTGCTTGTTTTTCAACACTGCAGCTTTCACTTGGAACTTTTGTCGCATCTGAAGGTACTGTTGGCTAAAACGTGACGCAACTATGGATTATTTTAACTCAACCTTAAGAACTCTTTTTAAGTCATATTCTTGAACTGTGTATGTTTGATTTTTGTCGTTTTGGTTGTGTTTAGTTTAGATTAAATACGTTTATTTTTCTAAACTGGTGTGGAGTCCATTTGTGGTGTTTTCACTGTGTTACTGTGAGTGCTGGTACAAATACTTTACACATTGCCTTTGATAAGCCTGTCTGCTCGTGCCAAGCTACCAAGGTGGTGAGCAGGGGTTATCTAAAGAGTGTATCCCCCTTACCCTGACTAGAGACCAGGGTCCCTATTTGTCACAGGTACCTACCTGTGCCAACTAGAGACCCCGAATTCCAACATTGTTGGTCAGCGGTGAGGATTTGAACTTATATTTGCACTTGACCCACAGTGATTGGTGTACATCACTAGTTTAGTGCAGACCACTACGCAGCCACATACTTTGTTCTGATTTTTGGTTCTATTTTTGAGTAACTCTTCAAAGCATCATGTCTCAGAATGGAAAGGCACCAAGTGTGGAGGCAGAATTGCAGTTTGTCATGAAGGATTTGTATTTGTATTGGAAGTAGAGAAAGAAAAGGCGCCAGAGGAGAGCAAGAATGCTCGTGCCCTGGAGGAAAATAAATTGCTTTTGGCTCATGAGTTGAGCATGAGAGAGCTGGATATCAAGGCCAAGCAGGTGGATTCCAGTTCAAATGGAAGCAGTGCACAGCCAGTGCAGGGGGGTAAAGTATATATTCCCAAGGATCTGGTACAGAATTACAATAGGAGTGAGGATATCTATGCCTGGTTTACTTCTTATGAAATTGCATTAAGAATGAATGGTGTGTCTGAACAGCATTGGGGGGCGGGCTTGTGGAAACATTTTGAGGCTTCTGGGAGGAGTGCTCTAGAGCTCTTAGAATTAGCAGGTACCATGACCTACCCCAATATGAAAGAGGCCCTATGTCTCATGAATGGACTTACTCCAGAGCAGTACAGACTGCAGTGTAGGAACTCCAAGAAGAGAGAGTCTTAGACTTGGATGGAGTTTGTGAATCTGTACTCACATGCACTGAAAGGTTGGATGAAGGGCTGCAAAGTAACTGATTATAAGGGGTTGTTGCATTTAATTAGTTGGGAGCACTTGAGTAGTCTTTGTGTTCCAGAGCTGCACCAGCATCTTTTAGACAGCAAGCTGACAGACCTCATTAAGCTTGCTAAGTAAGCATACAGGTGGACCAGTACCAGGGTCCACAGAGAAATTATGGGTACCACAGCCAAAGGTGGGCAGGGTCCCCAGCAGAAGAGTGGGGGGACACAGGTAACCAAAAGGAGTTCTCTCAAGGGCCCCAAAACAGTTCCCAGGGAAAGGAATCCCAAACCCCCAAACCAAAACAACCATGGCCCCCTAGGGGCAGAACGGATAACAGGGGTCCCCCTACCTGCTATCATTGCAAAGAGGTGGGACATCTTATCAATAGGTGCCCTAAGAAACAGCCAGCACCCACTGGTTCTCCAGCCCCGGGGTTAGCAAGTTTAGCTTTGGGAGGGGAGTTAATTTCCAGTGTGGAGGAGGGACTAGCAGTCATGACTCGTGTCTCCCTAGGAGGCTAAGAGATGGTCCAGGATACCTGTCTGCCCCCAACACTAAGAAATACGGGCAGAAGGTGACCATCAATGGGAGGGAGATAGAGGCTCTGAGAGACACAGGAGCCAGCGTGACATCCGTGAGGTGTCAGTGGGTGTCTGAAGAGCAGGTCATTCCCAATGTACTCCACCCAGTAGTTATAGCTGACAGCTCAGTGTGCCTCTGCAAAGTGGCGCAGGTCCCATTTGAGTGAAGGGGTGTCTCAGGTCTCTTGAGGGTCCATCCATGCATGAAGACTGTCTGCTAGGTAATGACCTGGAGAGTTCCCTGTGGCTCATATGGAGATGTTGGGTCTGCCTGAGTGGATCTGTATGACCACTCGGTCTATGGCAGCCAGTAGGGGTTATTCAGCAGAACTGGAGCTTGAAACAGTGGCCCAGGAACCTGCCAGGAGAGGAAGAGGCAGGGGGTGTGGGAAACCCGCCCCAGCCATTCCCACGGCCCAGGAAGGAGCAGAACCTGAAAGGGATGCCCTGGAGCCTACCGGGGAACAGGTGGCCAAACTGGGAGACCTACCTGAGCTGACCCATTGGCAGCAAGAGGGTGGTCGCTCGAGGGAGGAGTTCTACAAAATGCAGAAGGAATGCCCTTCTCTCATTGGTGTGCGGCAGCAGGCTGCAGACCATGCAGCAGGTGGAGAGTCCAGGGATCATCTCATTTACTGGGAAGATGAGTTGCTTTATGGTGAGCCTAAGTTCGCTGAGCTCGGTGCTGCCCATGAACTGGTGGTGCCCAAGCGATTCAGGAACTTCCTAATGGGTCTGGCTCATGACGTGCCTCTCTCAGGACATCTGGGGCAAGACAAGACCTTCCAAAGGCTTGTCCCCCACTTCTTCTGGCCCCAGATGAAGAAGCACGTTGATACCTTCTGTAGATCTTGCCAGACATGTCAGGCAAGTGGCAAGAGCGGAGGGAAGTGCAAGGCACCCCTCCAACCCTTTCCTGTAGTGAGCACCCCTTTCGAGCGGGTGGGCATCGACATTGTGGTGCCACTGGACCCCAAGACAGCATTAGGCAACAGGTTCATTCTGGTCTTGGTGAACCATGCCACCCAGTACCCGGAACCTGTCCCTCTCAGGACAATCACAGCCCCCGTGGTGGGCCGGGCATTGAGGGGAATATTTTCCCATGTGGGATTCCCCAGAGAGGTAGTCTCTGACTGGGATACTAACTTCATCTCTAGGTACATGAAGTCTATGTGGGAGAAGACGGGTTGGTTGAAAGGTTCAACCGTACCCTGAAAGGTATGATTATGGGCCTAGCGGAGCGTATTTCTACCATGCCTATTGTTTGCCTACAGGGAGGTGCCTCAGTATTCCTTAGGGTTCAGTCCCTTTGAACTTCTGTATGGCCACCCTGTTAGAGGACCTCTCACACTGGTGAAGGAGGGGTGGGAGAAATCCAGCGGGAAAACCCCCCAGGATGTGTTCAGCTATGTGCTTGCCTTCCGCAACCAGACACAACCAGACACAACGCTTAAGGAAACTCACTCAGGAGAACCTAGAAGCTAGCCAGGAAGAATTGAATAGATGGTTCAAACAGAATACCACTCTGGTCGAATTTCAACCTGGGTTGAAAGTGTGGGTGATGGCGCTAGTGGAGCCTTGTGTGCTCCAAGACAAGTGGACTGGGCCATATGAGGTGGTGGAGAGCAAGAGCGAAGTAACCTACCTGGTTAACTTGAAGACTCCCAGGCAGCCCCTGAGGGTCTTGCATGTGAACCACCTCAAACCCCACTTTGAGAGGACTGATGTGACAATGCTCCTGGCTACAGTTGCTGGAATGGAAGAGGAAAGTGACCCTCTTCCTGACCTCCTGGCAGCCAAGGAGCAAGACGGGTCAGTGGATGGTGTAGTCCTCTCTCCCACCTTGACCCCAGAACAGCAGAGGGACTGTCACCATGTGTTGGGTCAGTTTGCCTCCCTGTTCTCCCTGACCCCAGGTCTCACCAATTGGTGCCTCAATGATGTGGACACTGGAGATAGTCTGCCTGTGAATCAGAAATTTTACAGGGTAGCTGACAAGGTCAGGGCTAGCATCAAGGAAGAGGTACCAAGATGTTGGCGTTAGGGTTAATTGAGCCCTCCAGCAGCCGCTGGGCTAACCCAGTGGTCTTAGAGCCAAAAGCTGCTGCACCCGGTGCCACTCCAGAACTCCAGTTTTGCGTGGACTACCGTGGGCTAAATGCGGTCACCAAGACTGACGCATACCCCATCCCCAGAGCTGATGAGTTTGTGGATCGGTTGGGAGCTGCCCAGTACCTCAGTACGTTTGACTTAACCTCTGGGTACTGGCAGATTGCCTTAAATGAGGGGACCAAAGAGAGGTCTGCATTCTCAATGCCAGAGGGGCACTTCCAGTTCTGTGTCATGCCCTTTGGGTTGAAGAACGCCCCTGCCACATTCCAGAGACAGGTCAACCAGGTACTGACCGGGCTGGAGGAATTCAGCGCCACATACCTGGATGACATTGCTGTGTTCAGCTCCATATGGGAAGAACACTTGCAACACCTCTGTGAAGTGTTGAAGGCTCTGCAAAGGGCAGGCCTCAATATCAAGGCCAGTAAGTGCCAGATAGGGCAGGGATCTGTGGTGTACTTGGGACACCAGGTAGGGAGTGGCCAGGTGGTGCCCCTACAGCCACAGATTGATACCATTCTGGCTTGGGAGCCCCCAAGACCCAGACAGAGGTGAGAGCCTTTTTAGGTCTCATCGGGTATTACTGAAGGTTTGTCAAGGGATATTGCACCATTGTTGCCACCTTGACAGAGCTGACTTCAAGGAACCAGCCCAGGAGAGTGAATTGGACCGAGCCTGTCAAACTGCTTTTGATGGCCTGAAGACTGCCATGTGCACAGCGCCTGTGCTCAAGGCACCTGACTTCTCCAGTGAGTTCATAGTGCAGACAGATGCTTCAGAGGATTTTGTGGGAGTGGTACTCGCACAGATCAACAACGAGCACATAGACCAACCTGTAGCTTTCATTAGTAGAGGGCTGCTACCAAGGGAACAGAGGTGGAGTGCTATTGAAAGGGAAGCTTTTGCTGTGGTCTGGGCTCTGAAGAACCTGAGGCCCTACTTGTTTGGGACTCACTTCCAGGTTCAGACAGACCACAGGCCCCTCAGATGGTTGATACAAATGAGGGGTGAGAACCCAAAACTGTTGAGGTGGTGCATCTCCCTACAGGGATTGGACTTTACAGTGGAACACCGCCCTGTTACAGAACACGCCTACGCTGATGGTCTGTCCAGATTTTTCCACCTTAGTGAAGACAACTCCCAAGATGGTGGGCAGTTCTCCCCACTTTCAGCTGGAGGGGACACGTGTTAGACCTGGCATCTGTGGCATGGTTTCCTCTGTCTTTTTGCCTCTACCTCCCGTATTTTTGATGCTGTGCTGGATTTTGTTTTTGCTGGTTTAGATGCTTTGGGCACTTTGCCACTGCTGATCAGTGTCAAAGTGCAAGTGCTCCCTGAGTAAATTGTAAGTGTAATTGGTTATCCATGATTGGCATATTTGTATTACCAAGAAGTCCCTAGTAAAGTGCACTAAGTGTGCCAGGGCTGGTGATTCAAATGCTACTAGTGGGCCTGCAGCACTGATTGTTCCACCCACATGAGTAGCCCTAAAATGGGGTCTCTGGCCTGCCACCGCAGTGCCTGTGTACAGTCTGTGGACTGTCATTTCAGCCTGGCGAGTGTCCCCAATGACCAGGCCTAACCCTTCCCTTTCTGTATACATTGGACACCCCTATGGAAGGCCCAAGGTCCCCCCTGGGTAGCGTGCAGTGTATGTGAAAGGTAGAGCCTGTACTAGTGCAGGTGACATGCTCTGGTAGTGAATTACATCCATTTTCGTTTTTCACTATTGTAAGGCTATCTTGCCCATGGCCATCATGGGGAATGCTGTGTACAGTGGTTACCTGCATATCTTCCCATAGGAGCAAGATAGGACATAAAAGTCTAGTATCCCTGAACTCAGAATTTAATAACACATCTTTTAGGAAAGGTGGTTTTTAAATCCTGTGTTTGAGAACAGAACTTTTGAAAAGTTGCTTTTCACTTGTCTGACCTTTCTGTGTGCCTTGGCCTGTTTGTGAATTGGCTGTCTGGTTTGTGAGTGGGAGGGGCTGGGTGGCTCCCAGAAGCTGAGTGGGCCATTTCTGGGCTGAATAGCTCCATCTGCATCTAGAGTGGTGGGAGGGGGTAGCACCTGGGCCTGTATTGGGAGTGCTTGGCCCAGTTGTGGGGCCTCTAGAAGGTGTACCTGTTGGCTGGGAAGCTGGACAAGAAGAAACTGAGTCTTTCTACCAAGTTTCACGCAATGCTCGCTTGCGGAGCGCATTGCGAGGAAAATTCCTGCCGCCGTGAAGATCGAGATCGTCGCAGCACCCGTTTCAGCTGCAAGAACCGATGCATCCTTCGCTTGCTGAACGCATCGCTCCGGTGCGAGAAAAGTACCCCCGCTGCGAGTATCGTCGCAGAGCCTTTCATCACTGGGTGAGATCGTCACACCGCTTGCTTGCGGACCGCATCATGTCGCTGCGAGATTCGTCGCAGAGCCATCGCATCGAGGGGCCACGAGAGGAGAAGATCGGCGCTGCGCTTCGCATCGCCGCCGCACCAGAGATTGTCGACATCCCGAAGATCGACGCATCGTACCTTTGCGAGACGCTTACTACCAAACCTGCGCACCGGAATCCATACAAGGTATTGCATCCCTCCCCATACAGACCCGAGTCACTGCAACACGCCCGCTGCGTCCAGCGGGGTTGTCGCATCACTTCCCCAGAGTCTCAGGAGTGACGCATCGCTTGTTTTTCAATGCTGCAGCTTTCACTTGGAACTTTTGTCGCATCTAAAGGTCTTGTTGGCTAAAACGTGACGCAACTGTGGATTATTTTAACGCAACCTTAAGAACTCTTTTTAAATCATATTCTTGAATTGTGTAAGCTGGATTTTTGTCGTTTTGGACTTGTTTAGTTTAGATTAAATACCTTTATTTTTCTAATCTGGTTTGGAGTTCATTTGTTGTGTTTTCACTGTGTTACTGTGAGTGTTGGTACACATACTTTACACATTGCCTATGATAAGCCTGTCTGCTAGTACCAAGCTACCAAGGGGGTGAGCAGGGGTTATCTAGAGAGTGTATCCCCCTTACCGTGACTAGAGGCCACGGTCCCTATTTGTCACAAGTACCTACCTGTGCCAACTAGAGACCTCAAATTCTAACCCTCCTTCAATTCTTTATTTTTTTATTTCAGCGCTTTCGCATGCATATTTTTGCGTTGTTCTTTTTCTATCACGCGCTTTTTTCTCCCACATTCGTACACAGTCAAACATATCTTGTCTACTTTTGCGATTCAACATATATTGTTCCACATACTGAATTTTTCTAAGATCAAATGACCCATGTATAGGCCACAGCAAATCAGGATCCTTACTAGTATATTTATTCCATAATATGCTGTACATATTAGGTGTCCCCTCAGGGGGAGCCAGCTGATTCCGCTCAATATTCATATTGGTACCTCCAAAGAAGCAATACATTCTATGAAGTGTGCTTAAAACAGGCATGCCAAAATATTGGAGCATATACAATACTATACAGCAGTGGCACTTAATACAATATGTGCCGTTACGAATTATTCAAAGGCATTACCTGCCTACATAAATTGCAATTTCTATATATACAAACAAATTCCAAATATTGGCCCTTTCCATAAACAAATTGACGCATCAAACGACCTTACCAAGCAAAAACTCTCCAGATTCCAAGTGGCAAGTTCTGAATCGACCAAATGGTCTCTGCTTGGCGAACACCGGAAGGGATCTCAGTTTAGGAACTGCACCAACTGGAGGGTCAGATCAGAAAAACGCCGTGGGTGTCAAGACGCGGATCTCCTCGGGCAGTGACCGCCGGTAGCGAGATTCCAATCCTCCGTTTCGACCACTCCTTAAGGCATCCGAGCCGCAGATGAGCCCCACTGGTTGGGCGCCAATCTGTAGAGGTGGACCTCAGCAAGGCCTTCCAGTGCTAGGGGTTCACCCTTCTCTGCACACAAGTCCTCAGACCAGAAAATAGAAGTTGGCACAGAAGCTGAAATAGTAAAAAGATATCTTATTAACCTCGTGAGGTAGAACTACATTCACACAACACCCTTCGGTAGTGTATGAAGTAGCACAAGGAGTAAAAGAACTGTGGGTCTTTCATACCCACACAGGAGCTCAAAAGAAGGCGGTAAAAGAACACATAGAAGAGTTACATACATAAATGGTCATACAAAGAATGCACAGTCAACAGCAAAGGAGGAGAAAACAGTTGCTGACTTTGGTAAAAAACAACCTGACAGTTACAGACTAGAGCAAGTGCATGGGCAGCTACAGACTCTTCTGAGCATGTGCAGAGTAGCAGGGGCTAAGTATGGTCAGATATTGAGCACAGCACAAGGGCAAGCAACAGTGAAGAAGGAAAAAGCACATGGCGAGCACATGGCCAGTAAGAGGGCCGCCGGAAGCAAGATGGCTTCAGCTAAATGCTAACAGCGATCTCTGCCAAATTTCCACACAGGGGCTGGGGATGTGCATTTTCTTCAGGCAGCCACTGCGGGGCTCGAGGTGTGTCCTGCCTTTCCTGGAGTCATGACTGGTCTGAATAGACCTGGGCTGCATTTAGAGTAGTGGGAGGACATTTCCTTGCACCTGAACGGGCCTGGTCTGCTTTAGACAAAGCTGGCTCCACCTCCTGCTGGGAAGCTAGACCAGAGAGAACCAAACTGGTTTGGACTAAGCACAGACACTCCCTGCCTGAGAGAACAAAGGAATTTGAGTATAAATATTGGGACCCAGACCCCAGAACTTTAGAACTCGCTGGAATCAAGGAACCTGCCAAGAATAAGAGCTGGAAGAGATGCCAGGAGAACTACTGCCCCTCTGCTGTGTTGTTGCTTTGTTGATTTGGGCTGCAGTTGCTGTTTCTGCCTTGGGCAGTGAAAGCACTGGACTGAACTTTCAAAACTTGTTGCTGAGTATCTCCAAGGGCTTGAAGTAGAGGTTGCCTCCCGTTTTTAAGTCTCAGTGACAGCAAAGACTTCACCAACCTCTGGGTACCGCTTCTGGAACCATTGTTTCAGGTGCAACAGAGAAGGGAAAATCAATCAATTCCTCTGTTGGCTCTGTGTCCTGAAGGCACCGCAAAAGGCACTGCCTCATCTGGTTTCGCAACCCTGGTCTCACCGAAGACGATAACCAGCGCCACCTCCACCGAGCCGCTGCTTGCACCCTGACCTGTGGGCACCGCACCCTGAACCACCCTGATCTCACCAGCGCTGCTCAGGTTGACACCTGTGACTGCAATGTGACTAGGGGCACCACTTGTAAGTTAAGCCTCTTTCCACACTGCAGTCTGGGCCAACAGATGCCAACTCCCGCTAACCGGGTCTGTCGCTTGCACTGTGACCTGCTAACACCATAACAAGCACCACCTCACTCTGCATCGTAGCCCTGGTCTCACAGACTCCGCTGGCTGACAGTCACTGAGCCGCTGCCTGCATCGTGCCTTGAGGGCACTGCACGCTGCACTACTCCACTCCATTTGGCAACTGTGACGGTTGCCACAACTGGCTCCCACCAACGTGTTGGCTGCAACGCAAAAGGTACTGTTTACAAGTCTGATGACACACTCGACCGATGCAGTCAGACTGAACTGTTAGAATCTGTTGTTTTCAGTATCGCGGTAGCCCCGGACGGAGCTACCGACTCGGAAGAACTGTGTTTTTGAGCTATTTCTGCAATTTTTAAGGATATCTGGCAAAGTATATATCTTTAAGTACTGTATGTTGGATTCTTATCGTTTTGGTCTTGTTTTGGGCATATAAAAATATTGGACATATTTCTAAACTGGTGTGGTGTACTTTTGTAGTGTTTTCACTGTATTACTGTTGGTTATGCGCATATGCTTTACACACTACCTCTGAAATAAGCCTGACTGCTCGTGCCAAGCTACCAAGAGGGTGAGCAGGGGTTACTTTAGGAATGTAACTCCCTTACCCTAACTAGGAAGAAGGGTCCCTACTTGGACAAGTAGAGACCCCCATTTTTATTACATGACTATTCAGGCACTAGTTGAGTCAAGCTTATTAGCCAAATAGCTAGGCCTTCTGACTACATTTGATTACATTTTTATAGCACATGGTGCACTAATGTCTCCTGAAGCTGAAGTGCTATGTTTTCTGGGTGTGAGGAAGCTGCTCGAGGTCGATAAGACTGCATCACATTGTGAGTATTAGTAAGTGTCTTTAAAAAAAAATGAGTGCTTTTAAGGTCTCGTTATCAAGTTCATGTTACTACAGGCAGTAGAGTCACTGACAGCTGGTCATCAATAACTCCAGAGGGGCAGAATTACCTTCAGTTACAATTAGGACACTAAAGGTCTCCTGGGAAATGAGAAATAAGCTGAGAAGTGGGAATTCAGGTTCTCATTTCTCCAATAATTCCTCATTTCTGACAACAGCTGGAGTCTCTTAGTGAAACACAACAGATCTGCAGAGCTACTTGTAATCTTGTAACTAAATTCAGACACTAACTCCTGTTACCTGGTCAATCTGGATTTGCCGGGACCTCAAAGTGAGACCCTTAATGGGTACAGAAATCATAAAAAACGAATCTTTCTGCCAAAAGTGTTATCCCTAAAAATGAGAAACTTTCCTCCAATTTTCTGTGATTTGCATCCCCTTTACTATGCATGTATGTGTTGTTGCCCTATAAAGTTTAAATTAAGAACAACTGTTCATTTAATAAGCAATTGCATACTGTCTTCCAAACTTTTGAGGGAGCACAAATAACTTCGAACTGTTACTGTGAAATATAAAAGTGCATTAAACACATTATGCTTGCCTACTTTGGTAAGGCTGAGTCATCACACCCAGTCCAATCTGCTCAAAAAGTACCGCATAAATCCAGCCACAGATTGCAATTCAGCATGTGAATTATCTAGTAGCTTTAAAGTTTATTACGTGCCTGATAAAAAAGGAGCTGACAACACACCCTGGTCGCTTTGAAGTGCCTGTCTCACTCATTGTTTACTTCAATTATTCTGGGCTGTGATCGTTTTTTCCTAGTTTCGAAATGCAGTAGTGTTTTACACCACATTGTCCTTGGGGACTACTTTCCTTTCGTGAAGAAAAGTGTCATGTTCTTTCCCACCTTCAAACTGTTTCATCTTTCTAAAGCCAGATTTTAATAAAGTTTGGTCACCTAAAAGTGTTCAGCGTCATTACACGTCCCTGTTAAAAACCCTTCTGATCTACAAACAACACCAAGGTAGAAAAAAAAATCAATAGACGCATAACATTGTAAAACGCTTTCATCTAGGTATAAGTAACAGATAAGCTTTCAGAAAGTATTCATTACGTTTGCAATTGTCAAATTTCGCAACTTTAGCACTCAAAATAGGTCACCAAATTGTTAACTATATTATTTAATATTTTAAAAATTAGCACATGACAGTATTTCTCAAATATTAAACAAAGTATTACAAGATTATTTCTCTATGTCAAGAGTGGTTTGTTATTGGGGCATGTGTATCATCTGAAAGTGGGCTTCTCAAAACCGAGTTCAGACATGTAATTTGAGGATTTTGTTGTTTGCTTTCACTGTAAACTTCCCCATTGTGTATTTTGCTTGTATTTTCACTGCACGCTGCTAATTGGCGGTTGCTTGTAGGGTCTGAGTTTCAGCCCTTCTCCAAATCCTGGTCAATTTAAGGTCAAATCCGTGCAGCTGCAGTGTGTTTGCAATCAACATAAACATACTCCGTTTAATCTATCCTTTCCTGTTTATCTATTGTCGGCTTTTAAATGGAGTGCTCGGGAGGCAGTGCTCACATTCTTAAAGAGTGCAGCATGGCAACCATGGTCTCTACAAATTGTTCTCATCTGTACATGTAGAGTGAAATTAAATCAATAATAAAATAATCTTATTGTACGAACAGAGAAGTTAATGATTGCAGATGGCCATCAAGAGCTGCCTTCCATCTTTAAATAAAAGAAGTATAACTATCATATTAGAAAGTGCCAGTGATCCGAGTGTGTTGTCTGAGCATGCTTCGTGGATAACCAGTTATGTAAAGTGGTATGTTAAGCCATGTTATGTACATTTTATAGCACTGCTCTATCATTGCTTTCACCCAGTAGAGCGTTCAGAGTCTGGGTACTTATTAAATGGAGTCTCAAGGGTAGATGTACTAACATTTCATCCAAGGCAATGCATCAGGGCAACTTGCTGCTCAGCGTTGCATGACAGAGAGACATCAGAAATGCGCCATTGTTACTAAGATATGGTACATTACCTCCTTGTCTGTTTTCCCATTCTATTCCTTAACAATGAGCAGCTCGTGTGCTCTGTGGAAACCTATTAACTAGCAGAGGTCGTACACTTCCCCCAATATGGCGCTACCAACTCGGAATGCATTTAGGGGGAAGAGAGTCATCATGACAACCTGTTTTTTTTTCAGTGTTGCTGTGCCGGTTACCTAGCATGGTTGGGTAAGTTGTGGTTTCCTTACTTTTTATTTCTTGCTTTTCGTGACTTGATTTAGCAGTTGCACTGCTTTATTTAGCCTGCCACCCTGCTCAGCGGGCATTGGTCTTCTATTTGAGCCCTGGCACAGAGTGCCCTGGGCCCATTCCTAGCCCCTGCTGTATTCCTTAGTTGTGGCGCCCACCCTTAGGGCTATATTTATGGTTACTGGTGATTCCTGCATGTCAGAGCCTCCAGCATGGGGTCAGGGGCCGCAAGACTTCATTTCAACAGATATGGCCTGCTGCAGGAAGTGCCCGTCTTAATTTTGGTGCTTGCAATGATGGAGCTGGTTGCTTTTGGCTCTGTAGAGGTTCCCACTGTGGATGCGCTGCTCCTCCTGATAATTGAGGCTGTTGAGGCTTCATTCGAGGCTCGGGAGGCTGATGGCCTTCCTGCTAAGGTTCCTCGCCCTGCTCCCCTGGCTGATGATGATGATCCTAATGAGGAAGGTTACATGAGGGATTGCTTTGTGCAGGGAGCTGAGCTCTCTTACTTGTTTACCCTTGTCAGGAATATTTTGGGTTTTCCTTTGCCTGTGGTAAATGACTTGGAGGATAAGTTTTATGCCCAGTATCACTATCGTGATCATGTCTCTTTGCCTTTGCACAATGCAGTCCACAGGTTTTTGGCAGATGAATGGCAAGACGTGGATAAAACGGCTTTTCTGCGCTTTTTAGGTACACATTACAATTTGAAGGGATTTTTGGAGGAGTTCCCTCAGTTCGTCAAGGTAGATAATTTGATGCCTAGCCTTTTTTCACAGGACGTGCTTTTTTCCAATGATGCCCTTCCTTCCGACCTCGTTGATAAGAAGGTGGAGGGTCCTGTGAAGAGGTCTTATGCCCCCTCCAATTTTTCCATTCAGGCTACGGCCTATACCACTTCTATGGTTCAGTCCCTCTTGAAGAATTGCCAGGCTTTTGCTCTTCATTTGTGACAGAGGTAATGGTACCTCTCTGTTGGCTCTCACTGAACTATATGTTTGTTACCTGTCCAACATCTCCTTCGATAACTTGCATGCAGCTGCCTCAGGGGCTTTCACAGCTGCTCGTTGCCATATATGGATAAGGTCTTGGAAGATTGCAGAAGTCTGTCCTTCTCAAATTGCCATTTGAGGGTTCTAAGGTGTTTGGCTCCCAGCTGGAGGAACTGGTCAGTCGGCGGAGAATCAGAAGCTGGCGGCTCCCGTTCGCCGTCCCTCTCGGGGTCATGTTATTGGTTATCGCTGTGCTTTTGCCTTATCGCAGGCCAGGAGTGCTCAACAGCCCTTTCATGGCAGGGGATCATGGCCAGGTGGCCCCTGGAGGTGACAAGTCTCTTCCTCAATCAGCAACTATCCACCTTTTCCAGTTGGAGGTCACTTTTGATTCTTTGGTCAGGCCTGGCAGGGTCTTTCTGATGCTTGGGCAGTTCAGATATTGACCTCGGATTATTGTATCGAATTTTCATCTCACCTTCAGTGACACTCCTCTGCCTTATTATCCCCTGAGGCGGGCAGCCCTACTGGAAGGCATTCAGTTTCACTTGGAGAAGGCGGAAATTTGGGAGTTTCCTCCCCAAGAATGGGGCCTGGGGTCTTATTCCATCCTTTTCTGGTATCCAAGAAGGATACCAGGGACTTGCGCACCGTGTTGGATCTGAAGGGGGTGAATCTCTACATTCCTCATAGTTATTTCAAGATGATGACTCTGCCATCGATCTTTCAGTTGGTGCACCTGGCAGCTTCCTCGCCTCATTCGACCTGATGGATGCCTACATGCATGTCCGCATCCATCCGGTGGATCAACAGTTTCTGCATTTTGTTGTGGGCTCTGGGCATTTCCAGTTCTGGGTGCTTCCTTTTGGCCTATGATCGGCGCCAAGAGCTTTATTTATTTATTTAATTATTTTAAGGTTTTATAGAGCATAAACCGGACTCGTGAGGGTATCAGAGCGCTTTACTGGATTGAAGGGTGGTATACAAAGGGCATTTGAGGGGAGGATTTCAAAGGGATTCAAAGGATAATGTACATTTTGCAGGCAAAACAGACAGTCTCAAGATCCGGATAAATTTGGGATAAAAATAGGTAGAGTCATTATACAAGAAAATAGGTAGTACCAGCTCCCGGGTGGGAAGCCCAGAAGGGCCGGGAGGTATCATCTGGGAAAGTCAAGCATAATGCCGTAATGGAGGGTGGTACAAGGTTGTAGAGGAGACTGTAATGCGACCGTTAGGCGAGGAATTTGCCCATAAGAAAAATGTTGGTCTCCTTTTTGAAGCGTGCAAAAGATGACAGTTTTCTGATGGTGTGTGGGAGAGAGTTCAATATTCTTTTAGCGGCCCCAGAGAAGGCCAGATTGTAGGTTTTTTTTCCCAGAAACAAGTTGGTTGGAGCAAAAGATCTCTGGTGGACCGGAAGTTTCTGGCCCCACCGGATATCACGGGTTTCTGGGCAAGGAATGCAGGGGAATTAGAGTATAGAGCCTTGTGAGTAATGCATGCAATCTTAAGTTGGAATCTGGTCTTGAGAGGAAGCCAATTCTGGGCTTTCAGGTGGGGAGAGATGTGGTCGAATTTCCTTGAACTGGTTAGGAGTCTGGTGGCAGCAATGAGGCAGGCTTTCAGTGGGGCCAGAGAGTGCTTAGGTAGACCTGCAAGAGTAGAGCAACCGTATTCTAGTCTGGAGATGACTAGTGCCTTGGTTGCCATTTTTAGGTCGGGGAGGTCGAGGAAGAGTTTCGGGTTTCTTAGGTAACTCAGGTGAAATCTGGCAGCTTTGGCCATCAAATTAATATGGCCACGCATGTTCAAGCTGCCGTCTAGAGTTATTCCCAGGGATTTAGCAGAGTCCACAATGGTAGGAGAGCAGTTTAGCACTGAGATAGCCTTGATCCTCTCTTGGATGTCTGGATTAGTTTCGGTGGGGAGATAAGAAGAAATTCTGTTTTTTTTGCTTTAGGTTTGAGCTGGTTAGAGGTGAGCCACTGGACAGTCAGCTTCAAGGCCTCATTGAAGGGAGAGAATGTCCATAGCAGAAGAGATTTTTATGTAGATCTGTGCGTTGTCAGCATACATTTGGGAGGAGATATTGGCGATGCGTAGCACCTCTGCGAGTGGTTCCAGGTAAAGATTGAAAAGGGTAGGGGACAGGGTTGAGCCTTGAGTGACTCCCACCATGATCGAAGAGGGAGCGGATAGGTTGCCGTTAATTAGGATTCTCTGTGAGTGATTCTGGAGGAAGGACCTAAACCATTCAAGAACGGTGCCATCCAAACCCATCCTGAGTTTAAGGCGTTCAAGGAGTGTTTCGTGGTTGACCGTATCGAAAGCCGTAGATAGATCTAGGGGGATAAGGAGGCAGGTATTGCCTTGGTCCAGGGCTTGATGGGCATCATCCACAATGTGGAGGAGGGTGGTTTCAGTGCTGTGTCCAGGTGTGAACCCGGATTGGAAGTCGTCCAGTAAGTGGAAGTTAGTGATGTGTAGGCTCAGCTGCTGTTGCACAAATTTTTCTAGAACTTTGGCTAGGAGTGGGTTGCTGGATATATGTCTATAGTTGTCAGGGGACGTAGGATCCAGCGTAGCTTTTTTTTAAATGGGGGCGACTTGGCCAGCTTTAAGAGAGTCAGATATCGATCCCTGTAGGAGGGAGGCGTTGATTATTGCAGTCCAGGAAGGGATGATAGCCTAAGAGGCAGCGGCTAGGCAGTTAGAGGGGAGAGGATCATTGAAGTGATTGTTCGGGTTTAGGGAGGATAGAATTTTCGAGACAGAGTGGTCATCATAGACTTTAAAGCTGGATCAATGTACTTGATTTTTGGGTGATGTCTGGGAGGGCAGTGCAGAGAGAGGAGGTAGAGCCAACGGAGTTAGGGAGAGAGTTGCAGAATCAAGTTCGATTCCTAGGGCGGAGATTTTGTTGCAGAAGTAGGAGGAGAATTCTTTGCAAGATTTTAGCGGTTTAGAGGTTTCTTTGGAGGTTTTTGCTAGTTTGTTGGATTGGTGTTTGACCAAGTCGAATAACTTGCGAGGTCTATTTTTGGTGTTCTCTAGTTCTGTTCTGAAGAATTCTTTTTTAGAGTTGAGGATTTTCCTACTGTAGTCATTTCTGGCCTGTCAGAGAAGATTTAGGTGGGCTGCTGAGGGGTGCTGTTTCCAGTTACGTTCTGTCTGCCGAAGGGATCCCTCCTCGTTGAGGGATTCGTTGAACCAGGGATTCTTGTCTTTGATCTGGGTTCTTTTGAGTTTTAGAGGAGCAAGGTCACCGACAATGTTGGATATAGTAGAGGAGTAATGTTCAGTGAGGCTGTTGACCGAGGTGAGATGAGAGGGGGGGAGGGGGGGGGAGGTCAGTCTCACAGCGCGCAGCCAATTTTCCGTGATCTAGGTTCTTGGTGTCTCTAACCCATTGTTTGAGGATTACGGGTTGTGGTGCCCATGTCTTGTGGATGCTGGACAGAAGGAAGGAAATAGCGTGGTGGTTGGACCAGTTACAAGGGTCTATAGAGATAACTTTGACCACTGATTCCTTGGTGATGACCCAGTCTAGAGTGGCACCTTTCATGTGGGTAGGGAGTGTGTAGGCTTGGGTAAGGGCTTGGTCGGCCAGGAAGGGTCTTTGGGGTCGTTCCAGTGCAAGTTAAAATCACCAAGGAAAATGTCATTAGAGTTAGAGGAAGCCTTGGCTGTGATGATTTCCATGAGGTGGTCAGTGAAGGGGAGTTGCCTGGGGGTGGTAAAAGATATGTAGTCTGCACAGTTGGGTGTTGTTGGTGCAAATGGAGAGTGCGAGGTATTCACAGGAGTCTGTAGTATCAGCCAGAAGTTGTTGCTTTTACGAAGCTCTTGGGCACCCTGGTGGTTATTCTCTATTCACGGGGCATTCAGGTTTTTTCTTACCTTGATAATTGGCTGATTGCCTGTTTTTCTTCAGTGGAGTGGTGTGTCTCACTGGTTAGAGGCAGCAGACCCGGAAGCAGAGAATGGCCCGGGACCAGGGTTCAATTCGTGGACCAGGGTCAGTGGATTTGATAATTCTCGCCTCGGTGCCTACTCTAACCAGGGATCACTCTGGGCATTAGCTTGCCTCATCTCTACAACGGCCCCCCACATTCGCCGGGGATGCCTGGTTTCACCTTGGAGATACCCAGTAGGGACCATCTCACAGGGAAAGCCAGGACGGGTTCCCCAGCGGTCAACAGCGCCAAGACGCCTGTCTCCCGAAAGATAATTGACTCTGGTCCAGCATCTCTTTTGGGTCCTGTCCCAGTGTCAGGTGTTGGCCCGGCTCTGGCTGTGGAGCTAGGGGGATTTGCCTCCACACTGCAAGTCGTCCCCTGGGTCCATCCCCACATGTATCCCCTCCTGCTTCACATTATGGGTCACTGTGATCATGCTTCTGAGGCTGTATTGGCTCTCATCCCTGTGTCTCCAGAAATTCAGGAGTCTCTTCAGTAGTGGTTGTCCCCTCAAAAACTTTCCACGGATTTCGATCTCCTTCCTCCTCATTCTTTGCTGGTCTTGTCGACCGATGCCAGTGCCATGGGGTGGGGTGCAGTTCTGAGGGATTCCAAGGCCCAGGGCCAATGGGCCCATCTTGAGGCTCTCCAGTCTTCAAACTGGTGAGAATTGATGGCGGTTTGGTGGGCCCTTATTTGGTTTGCTCCTTTCCTACTGGATCAGGCTGTTTGCATTCAGACTAACAACTAGGTCATTTGTGCCTATGTCAACAAACGAGGGATCTGTGGAATTGTAAAACCACTAATGTGGTTTATTTCATTAGTTGCCCGTGTGGTATGGGCTATGTCGGTGAGACGTGCAGGTCTATCCAAACACGTCTCACTGAACATAGATCAGCCATCAAAACCCAGAAATTGAATGCGCCGTTAGTAAAACATTTTCTGGACTCAAATCATAAACCAGAAGACATATACTGGCGCATCCTAGAAAAGATTAAGACCCCAGATAGTAAAGGAGGATGCGCGATCAGAAAAAAGCGAGAAGTCTACTGGATTTTTATTTTGGACACACACAGAAAGGGATTAAACAATGAAATCCCTTGGGAAAACGCCATCTGTCCCTAAAACGGTAGTGTTGCCCCATGGGGAGTACCGGCATTGTTTTATTCCCCGGTGACATAATCCTTTCCAGTTCCAATACCTTTTCAATATCTTTTTAATGACAATAATGCACTACTCTAGATTAGAAATCATCATGTCGAAATTTGATTACTCAAAAACATCTTTTGAAACACTGTGAGAAACGTTACAATTATGTCTGATGCAATAGCAATACGGATTAAATTCCGTAGTTATTGGTATCTTCTGTCCATCCACTTACGTTAATGTGTCAAATCTGTTCTCTAAATTCATACTTTGCTCTGTGTCCTGTGGCCACTTGTACGCATTCCCTCCAGGTTTAATAAGTGGTCCAGGTTCATTAAATGTTCCATTCCTGCCCGCACGTCTCCATGCAACATTGTTGCGCGTGACGCATAGTCTGTCTGTATTATTTAGTGCCAGCAACTGGTTGTGTTATGCGAGCCACATTGCTCCACTTAAGCAATATGTACGCTCTCCAGTATATGTCGAATGTACCTTCATTTTTTCCTCGCTCGAGCTTTCACACGTGTAAGTATCAATGCAACATTGTTGCTTGCAACGCACAGTCTGTCTGTTATATTCATCACCATTAACGATGCTACACGTTAACCAGGAGTCCTTTTTCTATATTCTTGATTTTGAGACTTCCTCACGTTACGTAGCCAATTCGGCCAACCAATGACCTCACATTGACACCTAAGTGATGCCCCTTTAAAAGAAGGGAGTTACCTTTTGTGAGTTGACTATCCTTTCCAACGGCTGCGGGACGCCATTAGACTCATCGGTCGTGACGCCCGCAGGTTGATGTTCATGCAGATGCCTTTTTAACTACCGGTAAGCGAACGGCTCCCTCCCCCTCCGTTAATTTATTTAAGACTGCTGTAGTTATTCATCGATCTCGGCTCTATTTAGTAATGGCCCATTTTACCTCTTGTTTGCTCTTTAGTAATAGAGACAGAGCCAAGGGAGCAGACACACCGACTGTGGCCCCTTTGCCGCCTGAACATTATTGACTCCACCGAAGCTGGTTAACGTAAATTCCTTTTTAATCACCGGTAAGCAAACGATATCCGTCTCTGACGTTATCCTGTTACTGCAGTTCATGACCCACTATGGCTCCGCTCATTAATGGTCCTCTGTATTTTTTCGTTTGTCTCCCAATATTAGAGACACGCGAAGGGAATAAGATATATCGACTTGAATATTAATGATTCTACAGAACGCTATTCATGTACGTCCGCTACGTATATCCTAAAGCCTTTAAACTAACGCTAGCGTGGAGACATTTTATAAACACTTGGGTCCCACTCTGTAGGTCGCTGTTTTATTATTTTCATAACCGCCACCGTTCTTGGGTCTATTGAATACCCAGGTTAATGATACCTTTTTCTATTTTTGATGCCCACAGTGCGAAAATAATTATCAGCAGTAACGAGCGCTAGACTTTAAAGCAGCCATTCCGGTTTGGTACCAACAACTGCCTTGTTAACCATACTAGGTAAGAGTCGCTGAAATCAATGTTTTGGCGGCCCCAGCCGCTCAGCACTAGTCAAATAAATGATCCGGTTTTTACTTATGTTTTTTTGACCTATAGTAACTGGAAATGATTGACGGTTCCCACAAATACTAAACCAGATGTACCACCAAATATAACATTAGGTAGGAATCTATGTAACCATAGCTTGATATAACACCTTTAGATAATTTGCGTACACAAATCAAAGATCTAAAAACATTTATTTTTGTTTAGTATCTCGAACCTGACGGCTGAGCACAATTATAAGAATTCGAGCCCTCTCATTTACTCCCACTGAGGACAGATCTCCCTTATACGTTCCATTTATCGGTTGGAACTATACAGATTATCCAGATACTTCGTAAGGAGAATGCATATGTATTTTACCATTCAGCTAGATTACTAGATTACCTAGCTAGATTATTTAATCACTGGAAATACCGAATAGTAGCCAGTTCAGTGATTAACCACATCATTATGTTGAATCATTGAGTTATCGCTTAATCATATTATGCATGTGTGCTCTATTTCATCATGTTTACGCATAATGCCCAGAGAGACCTGTGTCCACAGTCAGGAAATGTGTATCATAAATTCCACTCTTTTATTTGAAGTAGTTACAAGATTGAAGAGAATTAGGTTACTAAATTCACGTATAGTGATGCCTGTTCAGATACTGAGAAGAAATTTCCTATCTGCCACCCTTGGTAAGATGACTCCAGTTTATTAAGCTCCCCGAGCCACAGTTACCATTGGGTGAAGGGTCTATTTATCGTACAAGGCCCTTATACTCAGAAACTACAATACTGCTCAAATATAACATCTTATAGTTTGTACCTTGTGTAGCTTGATAGTTAAGCTACCCGAGTAGGGAGTTTTCGATATGTAAAGCAGTTCTTTTGATATATGTTCTCATGTAACTGTATTGAAGTAATTATGATAGGTGGACACATCTCCACCAAATAAGTATGATTTTTAATTTGCTGTGTATGTCTTTCAGATTGTATGTGTGGCTCCTGAAGAAGGCGTTCTTGTGAAAATGCCGAAACGCGCGTCGAAGAGGACTAACATTGTCCGCCACTGTTTTATGAATTAATGGTGTCATTTTTTGTATTACATTGATTGTTTAGAATAGGTTATGTGTTGCATTTTATTATGTGTTAGAATTTTAATGTTTTTTATCTTGAGTATATATACCTAATAAACAAAATATTTTGTACTTTTTAATTTATTGTGTGCTTCATACTTATCGTTTTCTCCCTGGTGATATTATATTTGATGCTTTTTTTCACATTGGAACAAACGAGGGATACGCATGTCTCTGTTTCCCCTTTCCCGGAGGATAAGTCTGTGGGCTGAGCAGAATCTTCTTCCTCTCTATGCAGTTCATCTTCCAGGGAGGGAGAATGGGCCATCGGATTCATTGAGTCAGGTGATTTAGTGACCGTGTGTCTGTCTCCCTTTCTTTTTCGGGCGAATTTCTAGAGGTTTCCCTTGAGGTTGGCCCGGCGATAGACGCTTTTTCCATCCCGTGGTCCTAGGGGTTTCTGTTTGCTTCCCCCCCCTTTTCCCTTGATTTGTCATTGCTCAGAAAGATTAAGGTGAATCGGGCAGCGGTTCTTCTGGTGGTTCGGGAGTAGTCCCTGAGGCCCTGGTTCTCCCTTCTCCTTGAGTTGGCAGTGTGTCCCCAATAGCAACTTCCCCTGTACACATCTCCGCTGTTTGATCCTATTCTCAGATTGTCCTCTCTCTTTCGCCTCTGGCTGGGAGTTTGGCACTTAAGAGGATGAATTTATTGGATCAGGGTTGTTTGCTTGAGGTGGATCAGAGCATCCAGTTGTCTGGCACACCTTCGACCCTGAAGCCTTATAGTCGGCATTGGAAGCATTCTGACTACTGGTGTAATGGGAAGGGCCTGTCTTCTTCTTCCTGTGACCATTTCAAAGCATTGGAATGTTTAAGGGATGTTTTTGTCATGGGTCTGGCTGTATCTACTCTCCGTGCCCATTGCCATTCTTGCCTTTCGGGTTTCTGCTGTAGGACTTTTTAAGCTATGGTTTTGTCATGGGGCTGGCTATATCTTTTCTCCATGCCTAGTGAGCTGCCATTCTTGCCTTTCGATGTTCTTCTGTGACTTCGGTCTCTCCCTTGTTGTCTACCTTTTGCAAAGTTTTTTGCTTCCCTGTCCTGTCTGCTGCTCTCCGATTCCTGCTTGGGATCGTTTCTTAGTGCTTCAGGCATTGACTGGTCCTCGATTTGAACCCCTGCTTTCTGTGGATCTTAAGTTTCTTTCAGGTAAGGTTCTTTTTTTGGTAGCAATTTCTTCTGGTCGATAGGTTGGTGAGCTTAGGGATTTGTTGGCTTCTTACCCTTACGCTTTTGCCCTGAGAAAATGATTTTGTGCCCTAGTCAGTTTCTTCTCAAGGATAGTGGCCTTTCTGTCTTTGTTCCTGACTAGTCTTCCCCCAAAGAGTAGGCTCTCCAGTCTCTGGATTTCCTGAGGGCCCTTCACATTTACCTGGTTCATACCCATAACGTTAGGAAGGTGGATTCCTTGTTTGTTACCTCTGTTTTCTCTGGGATGGGTCTCAAACCTACTTTGTCCACTTTAACTCAATGGGTGAAATGTGTGTTTTCCTCATCTTGGGCCATTTTTAAGGGTGCCTTCTTATGTGATCAGGTGTGGATGGCAGCTTCTGTGGCTTTTGGCACTCTTGTTTTATCTGCTGTACATGATTTGTGATGTGTACTGTTTTCTTTTGTCATTAAACTAACCTGTTGATTTTTACTGCACCCTTCTAGCCTCTGTATTTCAATCAACATGTGCTTGGGTATGGGTTCATTGCCAAGGAATGGAACGGGAAGACAGATGAGGGGGTAATGCCCGGCTACTCACCGGTAATCTTCATTACTCCAAGTCCTGGTCTTCCAGTTCCATTCTTGAGCCCATCCGTTCATCCCTCTTTCTGTTGATGTGATTGTTTAGTGCTTTTCTTTTTCTTGGGTTTCTTTGGTATTCTCAGGTTGTCATGATGATGCACTTCCCCCTTTATGCATGCAAGGTAGACAGGGATATATTGGTGGAATTGTTCGACCTCTGCTAGGTGATAGGATTCTGCAGAGCAGACGAGCTGGTCATTGTGAAGGAATGGAGCGGGAAGAACAGGACTCATAGTAATAAAGATTACGAGTGAGTTACGTGCATTTCTGCTGCCACCCTGCGCTGGTGCACTGTGGGCTGCCTAGCACCAATTCAGGCAACCTTACACCATGGTGCAAGGGTTCCTGCTTTAGGAACAGTATTGTTTTTGTGCAGCAAGGGAGACCTTACTGCACAAAAACAACCCTTCAAGGCATTTTGGTTTTTCTTTGTAGATGCGGAATACAGCATATGTAGCAAAAGGAAATCACAAGGAAAAATATAGCTATTTCTCCTTGTTACGCCTGGGTTTGGGAGCTTTACCATTTTGACACAGTCCCAGGGTTTACAACTCCTACCTTCCAGAAGGTAATGCAAGGCAGTCAAGTGAATACATTGGATTTACTAAACCACTGAGAGACACACAAGGTGGCTTCGTAATTCTCACTTAAGGGCTTAAGTTACCTTGCTCTGCCTTGTGTGATGGAAGGGCAATGCAAGCCCTTTGTAAATCTGGCGCAAAGTGTAGTGTATTCGGATGTGTATTGTATTAATTCGAAATGACACTTAGCATGGTAGCCAGCAATGCTAAAATAGATGAGTAGGAATTAGTGATTTGGTATACTTTATTTTGTAGTCAGATTTACATAAAGACAACTGACGCACTTTCCTGCAAAAACATATTAACTAAAATTAAAAGATGGGAAATATAAGGCATATAACAATAAAATGTTGAATAAAATATATAATTTTTAAATGTTACCTAGAAAGTGCAAACAGAGGTTACGACTTCCATGTAGCTGTTAACAATGTTCAAAGGCTAGAAAAGTAATTGGCATGATTCACTGATTTTACTCTTGCAGACTGATTATAAATTCCAAAGTACTGTAGGGGTGGAAAATCCACACTCAAAATAAATCTCACTGCTTGGTAACACTGTGTCACTAGTAAGCAATTATGAGCTAAACCGATTGAATGGGAAATTACAGTTGGCATTAATTTACCTGTCCTAAAATTCAGTTCTGACAGTAAAAGAAAAATGGGGCAAGGGGATTGACTGTGACTGTAGCCAAAACCTCACACACTACTTTCTGTGAAATTACCAAATGTTTCAAAACCAGGAAAACTGTGCAGGACGGAGCGGTATTGCATATGGTAGTTTCACTCCTCTGATTTCCAATCAGGGCTTTGGTGTATTCTTTTATCTTATTTTCTTCCAGCAAGGGAGTTGCTTTCAGCAAATACCGGTATTTCTGAGCTCCTTAACAGGGAATTGTTCTTGTTTCCTGGTTGCTAATGCTTCATTTCACATCTGCAGTGTTTGCTTCTGCCTTCAACCCTTCTACTTCCTTTCTTAAGAGCTCTTGTCTCTGGTTCCAGTTTACAATTCTATGGCTGCCTCCTGTCACTATTGTCTTCCTCACATGCTCTTGCTGACTGTTTACAGTGTTCAGATCACATACCTCCTATGCTCCTATACTCTTTTGTCTTGCCATCTGTTCTACTTAAATTTCCTCCTCCATCTCCTGAATTTACCTGCTCGCACATTTCCCTGCTACATCCTTTGGACCTATTTATTTCATTATTGTAAATATCCCTCTAGATAAAGAGCCCCAGTAAACCCTATATCCTTGTTTTTAAGTCCCCTGTTCTGCTGACATATTTGCAAATATTTATGATTTTTTGCATTTATGCCCATGTTCTTGTGCCTTAAATTTTACATGTCTTTTTTCCAGAAGTACTTGTAATGTAATCCCTCTTTACTGGGACTTCCCTTTGTTCTCTTCTTGAACCAATAGTTGCTAAAGGCTTTTCTTTAACTTTTAGTGATTTCCTACTTAGGTTTTTCTTCAGTGTTATGTAAAGTTGAGCTTTTCAGTTAATATTCTTAGAGATAACACGAGGTTTCACAACTACTTTGAAGCAACACAGCTCATGATACAATTCACAAAAGGTACAAACTACAGGTGAGGTTGCAAGAAATAACAAGCATTGGCATAACCAAAGTTCTGCTTCAAAGTGCTTGACAATAAAGCCACAGACACACACACACACACATACTGTTTGCATTAATAAGCACAATAATAATAAAAAATCAATGGAGCACATAAAAGAGAGTTCACCTTGATGATGCACCTCAATTCCAGGATAAATTACATCAGGGCGCTAGTCATGAATTCATGATAACCACACAACTGGTTCAATGTGTTTCAGAGACTGTCATGACCTTCAATCAGACTGGAACAGCGTTTTATATGTTGGGCCCAGCACTTAACTGTCTTCTGTTTATGCATAAACATATCAGGAACAATTGATTTATTTTCTGTATTTGGGGAGGGTTTCAGACTGGTGAAAAGCTTGCATGTACATCAGTATACCACTCAATATTTAAATGAGCCTCTTGAGAAAAACAGAAGTGCTTAAAGATTCTTCACCAAAAGTTCAGTTCCACAATCTAATACTAGATGTTCCTCTTCAGTCAGGCACAACTGCTTGAAGGTTCCTCCACAAAACTGTAGCAATGCAGGCTGGTGGTAGATGTCACTCTTGAGTCAGACACATGTTTTTTGTGCTCCTTGAGGCGTCCCCAATAAAATAATATCAATAACCTTTCAATCTCAGGATGCATGAAATTTATGAACAGAACATACACTCAGGAACTTCGCCTTTGATGTATGTGGAATGGGATTGTGGAAAAAAGCCCAACTATAACTTTGAGCAAGTAAGGCCATATGTGTTGACTTCAGCAAGAAATGTGCATATTTATCTTTGCTACTTTACTGTTGGTTTTTTACTAGGAGTTCAATAAATATGCTGATATCAGGTTATGAATATGATCCTCATTACAGTTGCTCAAATTGCACCTGGGTGTATTTTTCGGAAGAAGAAGTTAAAGGCACCCTAATATTTGAAGATTTTTTATCAGTTTCTATCAGTCACTGGCACAAGGAATGTGCCTTTATTTTGTGCACGAGCTTTTTATCTATTTTAAACAAAAAAAAATACAGGCCATTTCTGTGTGCCTATTAAGTGAGGCACAATTTCCTGACTATTCTCACATAAAGGTACAGTACTGTAAGCTGCTAGTAGATGTTCGTCTTGACTGAGACATAAGAGTTTTCAGTACCTGCCTGTAGTTTCCTAGGTAAATAATGCAGCACCCATCGATATCCTCAGTTTAGCACGCCGGTGATTACAGAACAGAAAAGCACTGTTGAAACTCTCATTGTGGTAAAATTGGCTCCCAGTCTTAGTGAGAGAAATTGGGTTGTTGGTTGACTGTGAAGTGAGCACTGGTCAAACAACAACCACAATCCAAGGCAGGGTGAACCACAAAAAAATCACAAAATTAACCTGTGCTTAACTCTGGGTACCTTGGCACAAAAAACTGTCAGGCTTAACTTGGAGGTGATGTGCAAAGAATTTATGCAGCGCACAAAATGACATAAAGTGAAAACACACACAAGAAACAACCCACACCAATTAGAAAACTTGAGCACATTTTAATACATTATTTGACACCAAAATGACAAAAATCCAATCAGGACAGGAGTTACAAATTAAAAAAATAAATTGAAAAAATAGTGCATAAAAGATCAAAACACCAATCGCAAACTTCTAGTTGCACAAGACAAAGTAAAAAAATATGACTGCAATGGAGCGTGGGTCGGATACAAGAAGTTGAATGGGCCCGGTTGGTGCTCTCTTTTGGCCTTAAAAGACTTTTTGAAGAAAAAGTTAAGAGAAGGTAAAGTTCAGTGGGGCAAGGATGCAGGTGGTGTCCAAGGAGGGAGCTTTGTCATATGGGGGCTGCCTGACAAAGTAATGGTGAAGATTTCTACATTGAGACTTAGTCACTTTTTTGGACATCAAAAATCCCCAGTTGGATGAGGCGGGACATTCTAGCTGATGAGGGTTCTATGGGGCCGATACCCTTTTGACGAAAGACAGCTGAACAGAATTTGCTGCTGCTGAGAACTTAGTGAGAGCACCCTCAAGGTCATGCTGATTGGTGATGCCACATGTGGGTGGATATACAAAATGTTTGGTCCTGGTCTCCCTTGACTCTCAGAGCAGTTTTCAGTTTTTTGCCAAATATTTTGTAAGTCCCACATTTTGAACTTTGACTATCTGGGTACAATAAGCCCCCCACCATTGGGCTAAGACAGGAGGGACACCACTTGCAGGGTTGGTGCTCACTCGGGCTGGGTCCAAGTGAAAATTCATGATGGTGGGAGCCTGTTATGTCCATGTGGCTCTGAAGAGGAGGTCCGAAAACTAGTCCTTGGAATCACTCTGGTAGTCCTGGGTGCAGGTGACAAAACAAGGCTCAAGCAGCAGGGAAGGCTTCTGAGGGTTTCAGGCAGGCTCCAGGCAACAAAACATTACGTCAATGTGCAGCAAAGCAGTCTTGTGAAGTACAAAGTAGGCCACAGCAGCAGGCAGCCCTCTGAAAGTCCTTTCACAGATCCAGAAAACGACCAAAATGCTTGGTCTGATGGCCCTATTTTTATACATAGTTCCTAGGAGACGTTTCTAGAGGATTCCCATTGATTTCCTTTCAAATTCCTAGCTCACATGTCCTGGTTGCAAGCTGGCTGAAAGAGCAATTCACACTTATTAAATCAAACTATGGCCAAGAAGGTGACGCATCTTCCTCCCAGGTCAGGAATCTGTCCCAACGTGAGGGCCAGTGCTACAACAATGGCAAATAAGCAGGAGAGGCCAGTTTTTGGTACCATAGTACTTTTGCAATAGGTCAAAGTTCACTAGGAATGTCAGCATCATCTTCATGATCGTTTTGCTTTCAATAGCGGTTCCATGACAGTTGCCAATACATTTTCTCCTTTCACAATTTAATTGCTGGTATGATGTAGTTTCTAGGAGCACTGCAGGTCCCAGATTCAAACATAGAAGTCTAAAACATGAGCTTTGCCATATCATATCAAGTGCCAGATGTAGGTAATCCCAGTTTACCGACTCTTAAATACTGAATCATACCGATTCGGTATTTCAGAATCGGAAAACGGGATGTAGGTAAAAATTTGGTAAAAAATACAGAGTCGGTAACATTCAGATTTTTCGTTTCGGTATTTACCGAATCGGTAAATACCGATTCAGAATAATCCGATTAGTTAATACCCATTCAACCCTATGGGCCTCCAGGCCCATAGGAATGAATGGGAATTACCAAATCGATATTTATCAAATCGGTATTTACTGATTCGGTAAATACCGATTCAGTAAATACAAAAAACACCCAATTCAGCCTGTCAACCAATCAGCAACACCCAACACACCCCACAACAAAGCAACAGAGGAACCAACCAATGAGATGCAACTACCCCTCCCCAGTACCTGGAAGTGGCCACACCCATGCAGGTGCAGAGCAACTGAACTGTTTGGAGAGCTAGAGGAAACAAAGAGGAACAGGCTGCCCTGAGCATAGCTGAGCTGCATAATGGAGTCCCAGGATGGCCAGAAGGATGGAGCTGAGCGCAAGAGGAAAATGAAATTTAGCCCAGCAGAACTGCAGGTGCTGGGGAGGAGGTCGTCAAAAACCACACCCAGCTCTTTGGCAAGCAGTCTCTGCTTGTTCCAGAGTCTGTTAAAAAGAACACCTGGCTGGAGATCCAGTCCAAGGTCAATGCCATTGGGGTCATACACAGGGACATTGATGACCTGAAAAAAAGATGGTATGACCTGCGGATCATAACAAAAAAGAAACTTGCAGCCCAGAGAAAGGAAGCCGGAGCCACAGGTGGAGGGAGGAACCATGCACCAAGACTAACAGACCTGGAGCAGCTGGTGGAATCCACCATGGAGCCAGAAAGTATCCATGGGATCGGGGATGCTGACAGCTCAGCCAGAGCTGCAAAAAAACAAGGTAAGATGCATGTACATGAATCCCCACCCTTTTCCCTGACCCCCATCCCCAATGTGGGTGTCTGCATCACACTCCAGAACTGGTTTTAGGTTTTTCCAGCAATGCATCATGGGAGACGTATGTAGGAGAGTAGGGTCTGCTATCCTATGGTCACCCCAAATTTTTGCTTTTTGCTTCACTGGTTTATGACTTAATGTGGCTGTGGGCCTGCTAATCAGACCCACAGTCTGCTGTTCTCTCTCTAAATTACTGCCAATGCACTTTAGGTGCATTACGAATTGGAACTGGTTCACCTTATTGGCCCCTGTAACAGTGTACCCTGGGTACCCAGGGCATAGGTGTTTCCAAGGCCTACCAGGGGCTGCAGCATGTATTGTGCCACCCCTGGACTGACCTCCATATTTGACACAACTGGCTGATCACTCAGCTGGGGAAGTTGGTGTAATCACCTCTTACTTAGGTATAGTATCCCTATATCTAACCTTAAACTGGACACATATGTTCCTATCAGCCACTCCTATGGAAGGCCTCATCAATCCTGGAGGCAGAGTGCTTGGAAATATGTGAGATAGTGCTCTAGCATGAGCTGAGCCTGTCTGCAGCTATCGGGAACCACTCGATTAGCTGTTCCTGGATATTGCCATACCATATACTCCTAAGTGCATTATAATCCTTAGCGGTTATATGCTATCTTTGGTTTGGCTTTATCAAAACATGACGAGTAAGGTGTCATACAATTTAGAATACTATCCCCTCGACAGTTCTATCGACGGGGATAGCATTTCACCCTTCTAGAGGGACACGACATGTGTGTAGCCTTAACCCCGGTTAAAGTTAACCAGAGCCTCAGCATCACAAAATAGATGCTGCCACCACAGACACAAGTCTGACCTCCTGCTGCTGGGAGTCCTTCCAGCGAGGAAGGCTTGGACAAAGGGTTTCCTGCCTTGGGAGGTGCGAGCACCACCCGAGACAGGGTTTTGTGTATTGGGTAGGACAGGGCTTAATAGATTGAGACATGCCCGGGGCACACAAGGTGTCCCCGTGCATAAGCCAGTCCAAACCAGTCCTGGGACTTTCCAGACCCAGGGCTAGCGGGGAGCTGGACAAAGGAAAGGGGGTGTAACCGCCCCCCTTCCTGGTCCCACCCAAAGGAGGGACCTAGTAGGTGATCCACCCCTCAGATTGGGAATAAGAGTGGGAGCAGTGCCATTGCACAGCAGATCATCCTGAAATCAACTTTAAACTAAGAATACGACTGGACTTCGACATTCTGCTGCACAGAAGACTGAAGAGAATCCCCCCTTGTGGCCTAGGAGGGATCACCCTGTGAATACAGGTACCAACCAGCGAATCAATGTCTGCTTTGCCGCCGCCTCCCGCCAGAGCCCGAGCCCAGAGCCTGACAAGACCCAGACTCCCGGACTTCTCAAAGCCCGATCCACGTCCCTGCAAAGAAGGGACCCGTGGAGGCACCGAGAGACGTGGGAACGGACATCTTGGAAGACACCTGAAGAGCTGACTGCGCAGCATCAGAGGCATCCTCGATGTTGTGCTTTGGGGACTAAGAACCCCCACCACCGAGTAGCCCTTGCTTTAAAGATCAGCCCCCCAGCATCTCCATGATCTGCGTGGGGCCCTTTTGCATTGTGCCACTCGACGCGCCATCCCGGCCACTAGCCACGTGGTCAGCGGCCATCTTGGTGACGAAACCGAAGAACAACACTGCGGGTCTGGTTGCTCCAGACTTGCCCTCGCTCCTGTAAAAAGGAGCACCCGCTCTGACCTTGCTGGTCCGAGTAAGAAGCCTTTTTCAACTCCTGCGTGGCTTGCATTAGCCAAGGTCTGTTTGCTCCGATCAAGGAAATTGCTAATGATATTTAAATATTATGAATACAAAACCTCTAATGCAAACATGCAACATTGATTTCAAAAGTTGTAAGATCTATCCCCCAAAATAGGTGCCAACCCTATTAACCTGGCTCACTATGCCTTCTGCTCATTTAAATACCTACTGACTCCCTCAACCATGAACTATTAAAGACTTCCATTTGTAGTAATAAGGTATCTTCAGGGTCAACGGACTCCTAAAATATAGTTGTAACTCAAAACTGCTTTAAGCTTTTCCTCTCGGGCCAAGCACTATAAAGGCAACACCATCATAGCTTAGAGAGGCATGCATTTGATCAATTTTAATTAAACTATCTGCTAGTGCATTCAGCATGTCCATAACATCCAAAATGAAGGTGTTCACTTAGATTTATTGGGCACAAAGAACTACACCTGGTAACTTCAATGTAAAGGACACCTTGGTGTCCTGAAACACTTGAATGATGTGTGGCCTGGAATATTAGGATCACCAGGATGGGGCCAATGCCCTACCTTTGAGCTTTTCAAAGTCAGTTTAATACAAAAGTGCAAACACCCATGGGATGCAAGAAAGTGTTCTTGGGCTTTAAAAAAGCCAAGTGGTCAGCCATCAATTCCACAGACAACAGTACACAACCCAGAGTTTTTTTTAGGTTTGGACATAATGGCATGTAACTCCATTCAGTTCAGTTTCTAGGACTCAGGGTTGGCCACTAGCAAGAAAATAAGAAACTAATGTATTTCTCTTCCTATCTCTTAAATGTGTCCACAGGTAGGTGAGGAGCCATGTAACTCAAGAGTACAATCAACGGAGAAGCTACCAGAGGAGCACCACCACCATATTAAATAGAGTGGAAGACTAAAGGGTAGATTTATCAAGAAATCACTCAATGCAATGAAGCAAGACAACTTTCTGTGCTGTATCTACTAAGATGGGACACATTCCAACTCTCTCCCTGCAATTGTGCACTAAGTGTTGCCTAGCACTAACACCGCAGGCACCTATGCGCCAAGGTGCAATGGTGTCATCTTTACAGGCATGATTGTTTTTGTACAGGAAGGGACAGACACTTTCCTGCACAAAACAAATCCTTCGAGGCATTTTCCTCTTTCTACATGTGAAGCAGAATGCAGCAAACGTAAGAAGAGGAAATAACAAGGATAAATAAAGATTTTTCTCCTTGTGAATGCATGGGAACGACCATGCCCCACCCATGGAATGTCTTTCTACCAAAGAGTAAAGCAAGGCAGGGTTTTGCGTTACCTTGCGTTTCTCTGAATTTACTAAGCCTTTCAAAGTAATGCAAAGCAGCTTAGTATGGCTAAGGATATCCCCTAAAGGCTTTGTATTGCCTTGTGTCACCTTCTGTGAGAAATTGGGTTGTTCGTTGAGTGGGGAGATAACCCATAATCCCTCTAAGGTTGAATCACCCTCTGCTTAAGCACAAAAGAAGTCAGGCTTGTCTTAGAGGCAATGTGTAAAATGTATGCCGAACACAAACAGAAATAAAGTGAAAGCACTACACAAAGAAAACCCCACCCAATGTAGTAAAATAGAGTACATTTTAATAAGATATTTGACACTAAAACATCAAAAATCCAATAAGTAGAACCAGAGTTATGAATTTTTAAAGATGAAAGTGCTAATTGCTGGCATCTAGTCATGCAAGACCTGGTCAAAGTATATTTGGCCATGATCATATAGCCGAGCGCGTTGAAAAAAGTTAGCTTTATTAAAAAGCAGTAATAGACCTGGTGGTCTGCTGAACCTAGCAAGCTACAATCCCAGCAAAGGACTCCAATAAATGTGAGTCACAATTTCCGACCTCCTCTTTAATATTTCTGGGGTAGGTCACATTGTGACCCACTATGAGGTGGAAGTTTAAGAACCAACCCACTAGTTCATAGATAGGTTCTTAAAAGTTGTTCCCTGTTGTAAAAATAATAGTTGCAGTATTTTGCAATCAAACATTCGAACATCTGCCTCGTCCTTTCTCACAGTATATAACATAAATGTTGTGCTTTTATATGTTACTTGGAAAGTGCTTGTATGGACATGTGGCTTGGACTTCACTGTAGAAAAACTTTAAAAGGTAATACAAAAATAGATACTTGAAGTGGCTGACTTAGTTATTGCCGTTTCACCATCTCACTTGCCATCAAACTGAAAAAAATATCTTTTTAGATATAATGTTAGCCAAGAAGTCAAAATATTTCGCTTGGGTAATATACACATCAATTGATATGAAATGCTAAGCATATAAATTGACCTTCGTAAGCATGGGACTAATATAGTCACAACTCTAGTAATGATTCCTCTTTCCATAATAGTATTGCTTAATATTGTTTGTAATTGCATTTATGTAGTGCTTACTACGCCTGATGAGCTATTGAAACGCATTACGATGGGCAGCACGCTACTCGGGATCCCAAGTTTAGCTGTCAATCTAGTGTCATTGGGTATTGTTTACTATTGTTGGTTATTGGGATTAGTCTAGTATGCTCAAGAAAACCACTGCATGCCTTTACACCAGTTTCATTGTGGCACATTAGACTTTGAGGTTTGTGCAAATTGTTGGTGGGATCTACAGATGAGCTAGGAGGGTTTAGGTAGTGTTAGATTGCAAAGGTTTGACTTTCAAAGAAGCAAAGGTTTGGATAAGCACAAATGACAACCCATTGAGCTTCATGGACGTGATTCCAAGAACAACTTTAAATACAAACACCTTCTGTTTTGCTCATTTTAAGGTTGGACCCTGGTGGCAAATATGGATTGACATTGTACTTTAAACGCTGATGACTGCATCACTCGCGTTAATAGTTAGTTTCAATTCCAAACGTATTTGATTTTCCTCATTTTGAAACACATTTACCTATGTTTCTCTTATTGCTCCCTAGTGTTCTGGGCAGCCTGGATGCAGTGCAGTTTATTTCTGTTCAGATAAGCTATTACAATTTGGGATTATTCTTTTTTTGGTTTTGCCTGAAAGACGCACAGTGCAATTCATTCATCCACTTTAAGCATATTGTTATTCTATTAGGGACTCGGGATAAGGTGAACAGCTTATCACGCCTTTGCCATGGGAAGCCACCAAACAATCACATTGTGTGGTGTGCATTTACTGGCACTGAGGACACATGTTGATTACATCTTTGCCTTTGACTCTTTACAGAGCTCTGTCGCCTGTTGAAAAGGTTCATGCTATAGAAAGACCAGACATAAATATCTTTTTACATTCAGACAGGACAATTTTTCTTTCAAAGGCAATTAATACCAGCAGTTGTCTGTTTGGCACCCCATGGTACTGCAGATTGCCCAGATTGTGGGTGACCTGGTTATACCACTTAAGGTGTGCTACTGTGATAAAGGTTAATCAGCACATTGTGGATTCTGAAAGTAGCACAGTCAAAGCCCCGTATCAGAATTACAAAAAGCCTCCAGCTTTGCACAGTGATGCCAGCAGTTACCGTAAATTTGAAATTATTGACCCATCCAAATTCCCTTTCTAGCTCAATTTGTGGTGCAGATCTATTGCATTTTGTTTCATTTATTTATTGAATCATTCACATTTTGTATAGATCCATGTACAAGATGGGTGGTAAAAATATGCTTTGCTTTGGTACTTTCCCTGAAGTACGGAATACATTTGATAAAAATAACTGTGATAAAAACATCAAAGGAGAGGGTAGCATTACAGTTCTCACTTAGGTGACCAGTAGGGGTCCAGAGTTAAGAGCATTTTATGTGCATTCTCCGCTCAAATCTCTGCAGGTTGTGAAAACAATGATTTTAAAACTCTAGGGATTATGTACAAAAGCCTTACTCATATTCAGGCCGCATCTCAGCAAGTCACAGCTCGTAGAATGAGTAAATAAGGGTTGATTTTCAGCAATTCCTGTGCAAACGACCACTTTCAAACATTCCAAGCTTGCCTATATGTAAAGTTTCAAAACCAGGTACTGAGAAGAGGGGAAGATATTTCCTTGACGACTGCATCCCATAAATCCAATGTAGGTGTGCACATTTCAAAGTGGTGCTTATTCATTTCACAGCCATATGGAGAACAATCTTCACTCAGTATAGACACCCTACTGACTACAAACCAGAATGAATGCTTGATAATATATTTCCACTCCTTTCAGGTTCAGAAACTGAATCCTGGCTCATCCTGGAAAAGCTTAGCTCTTTTCCAAAGACAAAGGCCTTTGCTCCTCTTGTAAAAGAGGTTTACTATATCCACTATGCCTCAGTCCTTGCTCACCGCATTTTTTGGCATGACAATGCACATTCAGGAGCTATATACATATATATGCAACAATATATACATATATATATATATATATATATATATATATATATATATATATATATATATATATTCACTGAAAAAAAAAAAGGTTACAGGGACGTTATAGTTAGGAAATAGAATTAAAAAAAAACAGAAATTAATTGAAAAAATCAGACTGACATTTCACTCGTACAAAGCCAGAGAAATTCAGTAGTTATAGTTAGTTCTCAACCACTGAGCTAACTATAACTTGTGCCCCCACAATGCACTGCTTATGACCTCACAAATTAAATCACTCATGACATGGTAAGTGACATAAATGATGACATCACTGATGAAATCTCAATGACATTACTGATGACATCACTGATAACATCATCCACTGACTGTGAGTGTTTTAAAAGGTTTATGAATTTTAAATATATATACCAAGGTGGATTGATGAATCAGTGTATGGATGATTCAGTGGGTGACTGACTGCACGACTCAGTGATTTGCTGTCTCAGTGAATGCATGGGTGAGACTATGCTGTGTGAATGTCTGTTTCAGTCTATCAGTTGGTGTCTAAGTGGCTATATGGGTTGGTAAGTGGGTACATGAATAGCTGTATGGGTTATTGATTGGTTGTCTGAGCATCTGTATGGGTGTATGAATGTATGTCAGTGGGGGTGTGTGTGACTGCCTGCATGGGTGAGTGAATGGGCGAGTCAGTGGCTTTATGGGTTAATGAATGCATCTGAGAGGGGCGGTATGGGTGACTGAGTGTGTTTATGGCTTTGTTGGTGAGTAAATGGATGTGTCAGTGGTATTTGGGTGAGTAACTGAATATGTGGGAGGCAGTATAGGTGAGTGTTGGAGTATATGAGTGACTGCATATGCGACTGAGTAATTGTAAGAATGGCTGTATGAGTAAGTGTGTGCTTGTGTCACTGACAGCATAGGTGAGTGAGAATGTGTTAGTATATGTATGAACAAGTGAGTGGGTGTGTGTATAACTGTATAAGTGAGTAAGACGTTGTGTGATTGACTATGGGTGACTGAGTAGGTGTGAATAGCTCTATGGGCGACTGACAGTCTGTGAGTTGCTGTATGGGTGTATGATTGGCTATATCAGTGGCTGTATTAGTGAGTGAGTCGGTATATGAGTGGCTGTATGGGTGACTAAGTTGATGTGTGTATAGACCTATGAATCAGTGAGTGGGTGTGTAAGTTCTGGTATAGGTGTGTCAGTTGTTTCTAGAATGGTAATGTAGAAGTTGGAGTGGGAGTATGGAAGGTTATATTGGGGTATGAATGAATGTGTTAGAGGTTCTGTGGATGTCATCAGTGACGTCATTTGAGAAGTCATCAGTGATGTCATCAAGGATGTCACGGACCATGTAATGAGGAATATAATATGTGAGCTTTTAAGCAGTGCATTGTGGGGGCGCAAGTTATAATTAGCTCAGGTAACTATAACTGCTGAATTTCTTTGGTTTTGTATGAGGAAATGTCAGCCTAACTATAACATCCTCATAATCTTTGTTTTTTAGTTAATTTCTAAGGTTTTTTAACATTCTATTCCCTAACTATATTGTCGCTGTACCCTTTGTTTTTTCAGTGAATTTCTAAGGTTTTTTTAAAATTCTATTTGCTAACTGTTGGTTTTTTAACTTAATTTCTAAGTTAAAAAAAGCTAAATCCTAACTATAACATCCCTGTAACCTTTGTTTCTTTCAGTGAATTTCTATAGTTTTTGTAACTAGTAATCAAGTTTACAGAGTGGAGGAGAAAGGGGCCTGGCCTCCAAGCAGCTCTTAGCAATCCCAGTGTGTAGGACTTACAGGAGGTAGCAGGAGGGCTTCTTTGCCCCTAAGATCCCTCAGGAGTAAAGTGGAATTCATCCCCCAACAAGTGAACCACAAGCCGAGCCACATTAACAGAGTGGTGGAGAAAGAAGTCATGGCCTCCAAAGACCTCTTAGCAATCCCTCTGTGTGGGACTTACTGGACGTAACAGCAAGGGTAGTTAAGTCCAGTAAGTCACACACAGCGGGATTGCTGAGTGGTTGTCGGACGTCACGCCCCCCTATCTTGACCACTGTGCAAACACAGGTCCTGGTGCACTACTACTAGGGGGATTAAGTACCCTTGGTTTCAGGGGATTTCTGCTCCTACAAACTCCAGTAACACCCACACCGCTGGTTTGCTGAGAGGTTGTCATAGGCCATGCCCCCTTTCTCCACCACTCCTGATGCACTACCGGTTAGAGGAAGTGGTCCACTTTAGTCCTGAGGCCCTCAGGAGTAAATTGGAATTAATTCCTCAACAATAAGCATGTCAGGAGGTGTGTTTGCGGAATGATGGAGAAAGGGGGTTTGGCCTTTAAGTCCTCTCAGCAGTCCCGCTGTCTGAGACTTACTGGAGGTAGCAAGAGGGCTTGCTGCCCCCCAAGACCCTTAGCATTCAAGGGGATTTTATTCCCCAACTACCATTGCACTAGGAGGTACGTTTGCAGAGTAGTGGTGAAGGGGGTATGGCCTCCAGCGACTTGCCTGAGATTTTTAATTACATTTTATTTGTTCTGAAAAGGCATGGCCATCTTGTTGGGGAGCACAGGGAGCGACTGAAGGCCCCGCGGTCCCTGCTGGCTCCCCGCCTCCTGCAGAGCCAGCATTGCTTTTGGACATAAGGAGCTGCTGACATGCAGATCCCTCTGTCCAAAAGCAATTCTGCTCCACTTCATGGAAGCAAGAGCATTTTTAATGCTCTCACTTCCATGAAGAGTGTTTGCTATGGCTTGGCGGGAGCGGTGCTCCTGCCAAGCTGTAGCAAACTGCAATATTATGTGGATTAACACCTCAGAAATTGCTGGCCCTGAGTGGTGGCGGTCCCTATTCCATCTATGGCTCCACAAGGGGATTCAAGCCCTAACAATTATTAAGCCCCAGGGAGATGGTTGTCCCCGTGGCTGCATGGGGGGCCGGAGCTCTTCACACATTACTTTTTAATATTGAGATGGTGGCGGTCTCCAGAGTTTTGATCGGGCCACATGGCAGCTCCGCATTTGTGTGAGTTAGTCCCAGGGAGATGCCAGTTCCCGAGGCTGCGTGGAGGGTCTGTAGCCCCCATGCATTATGTTTTTAATATAGCCCCAGGAGGTGGCAGTCCCTGGGGCTGCAGGGGGCACATGACCCCCGCATTTCCTCTGTCTACAGCACCGGGGAGGTGGCAGTCCAATGTCTAATGTATGGCATCTAAGTGGCACTGTGACTGTCTGTATCAGTGTGGGAGTGGGTGACTGAGTGGCTGTTTGGATGTGTGAGTGGCTGTATGGGTCAACACATGGGTGTGCGTGTTTCTGTATGGGTGAGTGAGTGGCTGCATGGGTGGGTGAGTTTGTATATGAGTGGCTGTATCAGTGAATGTGGTGGCTGTATGAGCATCTGCATGGGTGGATGAATCTGCACATGTGAATTGCTGGCTTTTTGAATGGCTCTATGGGTGAGTGAATGGGTTTGCAAGTAGATTTATAGGTGTGTGGCTGTTTGACTTGGTGTATGGGTAAGTGAGTGGGTGTGTGAGTAACTGTATTGATGTGTGAATGGGTATGAAAGTGGTTTTGTGGAAGAATTAATGGATGCGTGAGTGGCTGTAGGATGAGTGAATAGTTCTGTTAATAGCTGTATGGCTGAATGAATGACTGTATGGGGGAGTGAAAAGTTGTATGAGTGGCTGTATGGGTCAACACATGGGTGTGTGTGTTTCTGTATGGGTGAGTGAGTGGCTGCATGGGTGGGTGAGTTTGTATATGAGTGGCTGTATCAGTGAATGTGGTGGCTGTATGAGCAGCTGCATGGGTGGATGAATCTGCACATGTGAATTGCTGGCTTTTTGAATGGCTCTATGGGTGAGTGAATGGGTTTGCAAGTAGATGTATAGGTGTGTGGCTGTTTGACTTGGTGTATGGGTAAGTGAGTGGGTGTGTGAGTAACTGTATTGATGTGTGAATGGGTATGAAAGTGGTTTTGTGGAAGAATTAATGGATGCGTGAGTGGCTGTAGGGTGAGTGAATAGTTCTGTTAATAGCTGTATGGCTGAATGAATGACTGTATGGGGGAGTGAAAAGTTGTATGAGTGGCTGTGTGGGTGTAATAGGTAAGTGAGTGGTTGTATGGGTGTGTGAGTGAGTATGTAAGTGGCTGTGTGGGTCTGGGAGTGGTTTTGTGGATATGTGAGTAGCTGTATGGGTCTGTGAGTGGGCGTGCATGTGGAAGTATGGGTGAGTGAGTGGTTGTTTGAGCATGAGTGTGTGTGTCCGTAGTTGTAATGTTCTGTAAATGAGTAGTGAGTGGGTATGGGAGTGAATGTATGAATGTATGAGAGGTTGTATGGGTGTGAGTGGGTATGGTAGTGCGGCTATAGATTAAGACTACATGGTTATCTTTAGTGATGCCATTTGTGATGTCATCAGTGATGTTACTGACCATGTCATGAGTGATGTAATATGTGAGGCCATAGGCAGTACATTGTGGGGGCATAAGCTATAGTTAACTCAGGTAACTATAACTGCCGAATTCAATGGTTTTTTATAAGTAAAATCTGAACCAAACTATAACGTCTCTCTCGCCTTTGTTTTTATCAGTGAATTTCTAAGGTTTTTAATTGTTTTTCCTAACTCTAATGTCCCAGTGACCTTTGTTTCTCTTCAGTGAATTTTAACTTTTTTAAATTGAATTTCCTAATTGTAACCTGTAACCTTTTAGGGCCCGATTCAAAGAATGAACTTAAGACTAAATCCTAAACTTACTACTATTTGGTATTCACAGAATGCACTTACTACTTTCGGGATTCACAAAGTGAACTTACTACTTTCGGGATTCACAGAATGAACTTACTACTTTTGGTATTCACAGAATAGATTTAAGACTACTAACTTTACGTCCGCAGTCAGGCCGGAAATTCCGGCCCGGAGGCGGAGCTTCCGGCTTGGGGGCGGAGCTTACACCACCAAGGCGGAGCTTCCGGGCTGGAGACGGGGCTTGCAGCTTGGAGGCGGAGCTTCCGGCTCAGAGGTGGGTATTTAGCCATGGCTGAAATCTCCACCTCTGGGTCGGAAGCTCTGCCACCAAGCCGCAAGCACTGCATCCGTCCCGGAAACTCCACCTCCGGGCCGTAAGCTCCGCCTCCAAGCGGAAGCTTATTTCCAGCCCGATTGCGGATGTAAAGTTAGTAGTCTTAAATCTAATCATAACATTAACAGAAACATATTAGTCCTGCTTAAATAGCCTTTTGACCTGTACCTGGCAGACCTGTTTTGACCACTGTTTCACTGCATACACTGAGCTCTGGCTATCTCTGTGCTGCTTTCAAACTCCCTTGGAGCTTCACAGGTTCTCTTCAAATCTATCTAGTTCAGTCTTGGGCTGTGTATATAGTACAACACCTAGTAAAGGGCTGGCATAGCATCAGTGGCGGCCAGCAAAGGTGAGAGGGTGTAAGTTGACAGGGTAGGTAAAATTAAATAAATAGAACTATTTATCTTGCGCTCGACTCACCGATGCAGCAAACCCAAGGTAAGTGGTTTTATTATGTATTTATTTAGTTGTATCTATCCTATCATCTGTCTATTCCCCCCCACTCTGCACCACCCCAGCACTGCCCCACCGCCCACTGCTCTTACCTGTGCTTGCCACCACTGTATAGTAGTACATGGCATTATAGCCCTTTGGCTTGTTTTAATTTTGAAGCCAACCTACCATATTCCAACTAGAAGCTTGTTTCATGATTTACTTGCAAATATTTCCATGGTTCAACTCGTGCATACCCTCCTAGAGCCAAGCCAGACCATTCGCTCAGCTCCGGCTCGCCCTGTTAATTTGTAGGCTCGCCCATCTCAATTGATATTCCATCTTCCTGGCGCGCTGCATTCTGGGAGAAGTTTTCTACATACCTCCTGCTTATTTCTTCTGGGTTTCTGTCACTGGGCATGCTGAGAAAAGAATCACAGGGTGGACGCAAAATGGCTTGCAACCATTTCCCAGCCTTACTACAGCCCTGTGTGTGATCCTTACAGTAGTGATGGAATTGAAATAGCTTTACACTGGGAACTCATAAATTGGGGGTCCTGGTATGGCAATGAAAAGGGGTTGGACTCATGAAGGCAGAGCCATAGAAAGCAGTCTGACCTTCAACTTATACATTTATTTAAAAAAAATCTGCCACAAAAGAAATTGGCAACACGGATAAACAAATCTGTTCTGACGTAACAGGTTGCAAAGGCTGTATTTTAAAAATATCTTATGAGGTTAAGGCAGCTGCAGAAGAGACCTGTAGCCAGTAAATCTCAGGTAATAATAATAATGGTAAAATAACCATGGCAGATAATGCATTTGCTGGAGAGATCTGTATGTTGGATTAGTTTCAGTTTTGACTCAAAGTGTCACAAAGGAATAATGCGTTGCCTGGGAAGGACATCATGTAACATACAGATGGCATATTTTTATTTTATGTAGGTAGGTAAGTTGTAAAGTGTAGTCTTTATAATGTAGAATTGTAAGTGATAAAGGATGATATGAGACTTCTACACCGTGTAATCATCATTAGGGCCACAGGAATTATTCGATTGTGCAGCAGCTGTATTTTCTGCATAATTATTAATTTGCCACATTGGCCACATTATTGATCATCTGCTGCTTAATCTGAAGATTTCAACAAAAAAATTTTTCTAGCTTAAACAGATCAAAAAATACTAAAAGCATGAAGACAAGGCCCTTCGCAAAGGATGACTATTCACCTTTCTGTTGCTTATTTCTGTATTTGGGTGTCAAAGTGGTACAACTGAGGTGAACCCTTTGCCTGGATAGTGTTAACGTGTAAAAATGTCAAAATAATGAGGTGCTACTGAAAATTTAGGTTACGCATAACAGCGCACAATTTGCTTATTCTTATTGCATAATTTACAGAGCCAGCTGTTTTGCATAACTTGATCTACTCCTGGCACAGAATTCTAGTGGCCCTGCTCTCATTGGTTTATTTAAGACATCTTCTACATTGACTTACACACTTGTATTATTTATTGTCAATGCATAATTTGTGTATATGATGTAAAGGTCTTTGGCACCGTATATTGGAATGAGTAATGCTATAAGCGAAGTCAAAAATAATATGTTATTTAAATTGTTATTCGTGTAAATATGTGTTCCCTTCACTCAATAGAAACGGTCTTGCACCAATTTATGTTTTGCTTTTCGTTTGATTGAATATGTTTTCCTAGCTTAAAATGTTATCCCAACAGGGCCATTTTGTTCTTTACACAAACCACAACATGGACACATCACATTTTTCCACTGAAAACTGACCCTTTTTTTGCAATGTGGGTAGCTGTGAATTTTGTGTCCTAGTTCAGCTGGCTCCTAAGGAAAAATAAAAAAACCTGTACATTCTTGAAAACTAGACATATAGGGGAATGTAGGGGGGGTGACTTCCGTGTTGCTCACTAGGTAATTTTACTGAGAAGCCCTTGCAAACCTTAAACTTTGACTAAAACCTACAGTTTCCTCATATTGCAGAAAGTTCTGGAATCTGTAGAGAACAACATATTTCCTACAACTGTGAGCTCCCACTTGTCTGTCAGTGATAAGAACAGTAACCCACTTGTGTGGGTGGGACAAAAGTTTGTCTTTATTCACCCTAAGTTGGCAGGGTATGCTCTGACGTGAGTCCCTTGCTCACTTTGCCACTGGATTCAAGCAAGCCCGGCTGAAGATGGCTGTAATTCCAGAAACCGGTACTGGGAAGCTTGATTCCGGTCCAGGGAAGACATGGCTTGGCAGTTCGGGCTGGACTGTTCCCATGAGGCACAGGGTCTGACTGATTTGCATATGGCCATGTCTGAACTGGGGTGGCGGAGTGAGCTAAAGAACGGTGATGGATTAAACCCAGATCAGTTTACTGGGGGTGAGTGTTTGTATTGTCAACTCCCCGTCCATCACCCCCTTTGCTTTTTCTTTGTTCGCCCTAAGTTGGCAGGGTATGCTCAGACGTGAGTCCCTTGCTCACTTTGCCACTGGATTCAAGCAAGCCCGGCTGAAGACGGCTGTAATGCCAGAAACCTGTCCTGGGAAGCTTGATTCCGGTCGAGGGAAGACATGGATTGGCAGTTCTGGCTGGACTGTTCCCATGAGGCACAGAGTCAGACTGAATTGCATATGGCCATGTCTGAACTGGGGTGGTGGAGTGAGCTAAAGAACGGTCATGGATTAAACCCAGATCAGTTGACTGGGGGTGGGTGTTTGTATTGTCAACGCTCCGTCCATCATCCCCCTTGGTTTTTCTTTGTTCGCCCTAAGTTGGCAGGGTATGCTCAGACGTGAGTCCTTTGCTCACTTTACCACTGGATTCAAGCAAGCCTGGCTGAAGACGGCTGTAATGCCAGAAACCGGTCCTGGGAAGCTTGATTCCGGTGTAAATTAAATGCTACTAGTAGGTTTGCGGTACAAAAGGGGGTGGTGATGGACGGAGCATCTGAATCAATCAAACACTCACACCCAGTCAAAAGATCTGGGTTTAATCCGTCACAATGGTCCAGGGAAGACATGGCTTGGCAGTTCGGGCTGGACGGTTCCCATGAGGCACAGGGTCAGACTGATTTGCATATGGCCATGTCTGAATTAGGGTGGCGGAGTTAGCTAAAGAACGGTGATGGATTAAACCTAGATCTTTTGACTGGGTGTGAGTGTTTGATTGATTCAGATTCTCCGTCCATCACCACCCCCTTTTGTACCACTAGTAGGCTTGCAGCATTTAATTTACAGGCAGGCCCTGGATACCTGTAGTAATACTTTACTAGGGATTTAAAAGTACATTAAATGTGCCAATTAATTGTAAGCAATTTCCCCATGTTTAAAGGGGAGAGAGTACAGGAGCATTAGCACTATTTAGCATTGGTAAAGTGCAGAGAGTCCTACAAGCCAACACAAAGTTTGGGGGTTATCCTGCAGAGAGCGTTAAGTCCAATAATTACCTTGCTTGCTGTAATATTTGTATTAATAATGTCTATTTAACATATATATGGCACAGTTGACCAAAACATGATAGTATAATTCACATTCATTAAATTAATTTGTAGACAGCTGTCTTGCTATGTGTGGAAAGTATTACTCGTTGGCTTATATCTCAGGAATGGATTTTCCATTTTGGGAAGTTTGCCCTGAGTCTCAGGCATCTTTGTTCAACCAGCCAAGCAAGAGTCACAGATATTGCTGGTACTACAATTATACATTATCACATGTTAAAAGAAAACGACTTCTCTAATATTTGTGTTTAGGAAGTGTTACATAAAACAGAGTACTAAAAGGTGTCACATGTCATCCATACTGGTAGGCAGGATTGGTCTACGGAAGCACAAACTAAGAATGTAAAACATAACTCCATGGATGGGGGTTCGCTCTAATAATCAGAACGGATTTCTATCCAAATAAACTCTTTTTCCACATTAGGATAAAAAGAGATGGGGACTGGAGAATAATCATAACACTCTAATCTGTACCTTGCAGTTTGCATGCAGCTCTTTGATGACAATTAGGAGCTCACTGCTCTATGTTAAGATTATAACTTATAAACTGCCAGTTACATAAAATCTCTTGGAGAAAAGCAGTAACCCACTGACCTATTTACATTATATGCACTTTGTGATCTGAATGGTACACGTTTTTTGCAGCAGGCATATTAACCCTCTGTGCTACCTCAGCATGAGTCAAAACATCCACTCGAAAACCTTCATCTCTTTCTATGAAGAGCATTAGTCATCGGAATTAGCTTGACATTTTTATTTTTGCCTGAAAATTGCTGGAGGCCAAGAATGCAGCAGCAGATGCTTTTAATATCATAATATACTCAACCACAGTGCACCCACCTAAAGCCAGCGCCTGGGGGGTTGCACTAGTCGCACCACTCTAGAGCCGGCCCTATATATAATAGTAACGAAAACCTAAAACATAATGACCCGTGAAAAGCACTGAAATTGCGGGGCTATTGATATTGTAAGGCATATAAAATATTTCGAAACGAATAGACAATTGCAGAAATTAGACATTGTCTCCTTCAATGCAGTTGAGCTAGATTTGTTGACCAAACGCTGGCTGTCCTGTTCACCCTAAAACCCATCTCACAAGATCTTACATGAAAGTAAAGCCTAATGCAATCTTTAAAAAAGTTGCATGCACACCCAGTGGAGATTAACAGAGAACACTCGCAGAAAATTCATTCTGCTTTTTGTGCATGGCATTTAATACACATGATGGAAAGAAAAGAAAAGAAAAGAAAAGAAAAGAAAAGAAAAAACAGATATCATTGCATCAATGATAAAAGTTTAATCTTTTTAAAAACAGGTGCTATAAATCACAAGTGCTGTATTTCTTTTATAACCATCACATGCTTTTCTGCATGACTTGGCAATTTGTATGATTACACAGAGGTTGGAAATGGTGTGCACATCACTATACTCATTCTATCCATGTAAATTATTAATTCATTTCCCCCTGCTAGAACCAGTACAGAATGCATGCAAAGCATTTTTACAGAAGGCTTTCATATTTACAGCATTATCACTGTTACCTTCTTTCTCTCTTCTCCTCTGTTTCCATATCCCTTTTGATTGTATTCATGCACCAACGAATTTATAATTTTACCTTCTTTCTCTCTTCTCCTCTGTTTCCATATCCCTTTTAATTGTATTCATGCACCAACGAATTTATAATTTTCTTCTAGCACAGTCCTCCTCCCTCTCTTCCTTCCTTCCTTTCTGTTCCTTGTTTTCCTTTCTTTGTTAAGCTACACCATAATCACAAACAATAAAATATACACCAATTTTTCTCTCCTGCTCAAATAGGTAGAGAATGCAGGTGGACTTATTGTTTATACATTCAACTTGTCAAAAGTGTTTCCATATGTATTTGCAGCAATCCAAAAGCAACCATCTGTTGTTGGTGCTAACAGTGTAAGACACATTCATTGAAACCTTAAACGTTTCTGAATAATAGGCAGAGAGAGGCAAACGCGATATTCGTGAACTTATAGAGGAGAATTCATTACTGTACACAAAGCGCATATTTGAATATATTTGCAAATTATGAAAGGCACATATTTTGAGTGAATAATAGCTAGGTTGACTAAGATCAAAACAAATTCACATCTCTGCTCTTGGAGGAAGACAAAGAACTGTAAAATAATAGTTCTGATGTGAAAGCCATTAAAGTGTAAAAAGACAACATTGTACCTCGATTTTTAAGAAAAGGGTATAACGCTGTTTTAATATACAATAACATATAGAAACCAATCGATTACAGAAAAGTAGTTAGGGGCAGATTTAGGTTAACTGGCGCATCCCCAGGGATGCGCCAGTTAACGTGCGCCACAGTGCGCCACAGCTCCGCCACCCATGGTGCGCCGCATTTATAATGCGGCGCACCATGGTGCAAAAACGGCACAGATGCGTGACGCATCTGTGCCGGAAAAGTGGCGCATTGCTGGAGTTGCATCGCAAGCGCGACGCAGCTCCAGCAAGGCTCAGGGGTACACCATCTGCACAATGCTGCGTCAAGACCTACGCCTGCTTCAAGCAGGCGCAGGGTCTTGACGCAGCATTGCCCTGAAAGTGACTAGGTGAAATCTCATAGATTTCACTCAGCCACTTTCAGGAGGCGTTCCTGCGCAGGAACGCCCTCCCCTGCGCAGGAACGCCTCCTTATGGCGCAGTGCTTTACAACGTGACGCATCTCCTAGATGCGTCACGTTGTAAATAGGGCGCATTGTTTGCGCCGCAGTTGCGTCAAATAAAGTGACGCAATTGCGGCGCAAAGAGGCGCAACGGCCTCATAAATCTGCCCCTTAGTTCTTTAAGGCAATAAAATACAAAACAACTATTCACACAAAGAAGTTTACTTGTCTAAATTAGTAAGATGTATCGCTAATATCTGTTCAACGTTTCACTAGTTAAAGCATGACAATGCATTTATTAATATGTCGAGCTGGAAAGGCTCGTTTCGTCTTTGGTCTCATATATCGACCACTTGGGAGAACTATCCTCGATTCTAACATTGCCTCTTTAGCGCATATTCTTCTGCCTCTGGCAGCCATATCCAGCCCTGGCTGACTGAAAACTGTGCATAGAAAATTAGACCTAACACAAATCAATTAGAGAAGCGCTTTTATAACTGTTCTCTCGTCACTTGTGTTGCTCCAGACCAGTAACCGGAACATACTTCCAAACGAGCAAGCGTCAATGTTGAAATTGCAGGAACCCATAGCTGGTTAACTCACAATGTTGTATGTATTGTTTAAAGGAGTCGTTCTGTTACTGAACCACTGTCTGACCTGATAGTCTTTTAAAAAACATTTGCTGAAATCAACCTGCCCTCATGCAAATTTTTAAGCTGTATATTTTTCTCAAGAGAGGGCGCTTCTGTCGGAAAGAAAGGCAGACACCCTTTTTTTTAATGGTTTGTCGAGGATTTACCTGTCCACGTTAAAAAGAACAAAAGCTTAGGCATTCTGGGGCATATTTACAAGCCCCTTGCGCCACTTGCGCCACCGTTGCTTCAATTTTGCGACGCAGGGGCGGTGTAAACAATGCAGCTAATTTAGAACGTGACGCATTTAGGGAGATGTGTCACGTTGTAAAGCCCTGCGGCACATTACACCTGCGTCAGGTATAATGTATGCAGGGTGGGGGTTCCCACGCAGGAAAGCCTTGTAGAAGTGATGCAGTGATTTCACTGCATCACTTCTAGGATGCCACTTCGTCAAAAACCTTACACCTGCTTGAAGCAGAGATAAGGAGAGACGCAGTACAATAAGTATAGGCCTCAACATTAATTGTTGGAGCTGCGCCGTGCTTGTGACACTACTCCATCAATGCGTGACTTGTGGGCCAACAGATGCATCAGAATTTCCATGACTTGCCTTATTGTAAATACGGCGGATCCATTGTGGCGCAAGGGTATCACAGGCTGGCGCAGGGATACTGATGTATCTCTACAAATGTGTCAGTTTCTTGTAAATCTGCCCCTATATGTTTTTTGTCAGTGCCTAATTTGTAAAAATCATAATAATATTAATAATGTTGGGGCCCAAGTAATTTTTTTTTTAGAGGCCACTTGTCTGCCAGAGCTGCCACATGCCTGTACGAACACTACCAGTTAACAATCACATTCCTAAAAATCAAACATTTAGACTATTCCAGTTTACCCTCAGTTGAAAGAATGGCGTGGGCACACTTGCATTATTGTTTTCAAAGTAGATTAAATTGTCAGACAATTTGCTGATGTACTCTGCAAACAAATAGGCAGTACCAGCATGTGGTTTTCAGTTAAAAATAAGTGCTAGTGTTTAGAATTAAGTGACGGCCGAGCACCTGCCTACATCGCCACAAATGAAACCCGTGCGTATTTGTGGCTCTATGTCATTGACACTTTTATGTTTTTGTTTCAGTAAGAGCTACAGAGTGCCTCGTCTTGCTCTTTCAGCAGAATGCTTTACTCATGGTCATGGTTAAACCTGTGAGCTTTGAAGGTTGTGTTTGTGTATGAGTTAGAATATTGTGTCCGGAGACCCTATCTTTGTACTAATGACAGAGATCCAGACACATTTCCACATTAAGAAGCCAATGGCAGATATTTGCTTGTTTATTGTAGACAATGAACAAATCTTCATACAGCTTACAAAATTCCAGACATAATCCCATCTCAAGAGGCGACAAGCAGCATGGAAGGGCTGTGTTGGTCCAAATAACATTTCAAACTTTTATAGATGGTTGGCTCTCTCCACTGACCACGGGAAAATCCCTCCAGGTCATCAGAAGGTTGTCACAAAGTATAAATGACAGGAAATCCCTAAGCTGTGTCTCAATCGGAAGGTTTCCCCTCTGTTTCCCAAGAATAGTACATGTCAGCCTTCTACACAACTGTAGCATGATAAATCCACATACACCTGTCAGCAATAATCAGGTTAATTAAAACAGACAGGCGTAAGGTGTTTGTGCTAGTTAACTCTACACCACTGAAATGTGGTCCTTCCCACCAGCTAGCTAGCACAGATTTATACAGTCTTCGATGTAGGCTCCATAAGTTCAAGCATGTTTTCTTTCATCAGTATCCCAAGTATGTTTTGTATGTCTTCGTAACAATATAGTTCCAAACTCAACATAAAGCAACAACATTCCCCATGAAAACGACGGGCAGTAAAATTCAGGGAATTAAAGGTATGCTGCAAATAGGAAGGTCAACTTACCAGTGGTCATTTACTGATAAGCAATAAAAGAACGTACTTCTGGGAAAGCTGATAATTGATGAAGAGGTTCTTCTGCTCCTTCCCTGGTCAGTCAGTGTGCTGTGGATGATGTTTATTCCAATGTTTTTTTGGACTAATGCCTTAATTCATGCGCATCTTAATACACTCTTGTATTTTTTCATTGATCCATAGATAACAATAATGTTATTGTCTTTATTGCAAAACGTTATTTTGCTTTTAATATTGATACCGTTGCCTACGTAATTACGTGTATAGTTTACCACCACAAGGACAGTTTGGTATCTTTAAGGAGATCCTATGTGGCTGTTTATTCTTTTGAGAATAATGACAGGTGTACAGCAAAGTCCCATCCCTCTACGTATTCTAGAGATTATCTTTACAAAGTCCCCCTTCAATCATTGAGATTGTGATGTTCCATTCTTGCACCATACACCATCACTCTAGATGTCTTCCTTAGTTCAGTGTGTGCATCTCCAACGATTTTTTTTGTTATCATCATATATGACTACCATAGCTCTCCCTAATATTTTCTCTCATTAATTTCACAGTTTTAATTTTTATTTGTAAACTTTTCTCTGTGAAGCATTTCTACAATATCTGTGGTCAGGATGGTCTCAAGAAACCGACTCAAATGAACGTGTATGTACAAGTCCAATGTGTTTTGCTTCCCATTAGATCTACAGATTGTATTGTATTGTATTGTATTTTATTGTATTGTAATTGCATTTGTATAGCGCTTACTACCCCTGATGCGGCATTGAATCGCTTTTTCGGCGAGTAGCACGCTACTCTGGGACCCATAGAGGATTAGTGTTGAATTAGTATAGTGAAACATGCAAGTAAGTTTCAAGTGGTGAATATGTTAGTCAGTTATTTGGATTAGGAAGGATAGCAGAAGGATAGAAGAGGAAAGTAAGCTTGTATATATATAGCTTTCTAACCCCTGATGGGGTGTTGAAACACTTTTTTTGGCGAGTAGCACTCCGCTCCGGAAACCCATAAAGGATTAGTGGTGAATTAGGTAAATTGAGTGGTGGATATTAGTCAGTTATTTGGAGTGAGAAGGATAGGGGAGGGATAGAAGGGAACGAAAGGTTTGCATTCATATAGCGCCTGTTACCCCTGATGGGGTGTTGAAGCGCTTTTCTGGCGAGTAGCAGGCTATTCCGGAACCCATAAAGGATTAGTGTTGAAAATTAGTATAGTGAAAAAAGAAGTAATTTGAGTGGTGGATGTGTTAGTCAGCTATTTGGATTGAGATGGATTGGGGAGGGATAAAAAAGGTTTGCATTTATGTAGCGCTTGTAACCCTGATGAGGTGTTAAAAAGCTTTGCTGGCGAGTAGCACGCTACTCTGGAACCCATAAAGGATTAGTGGTGAATTAGTATAGAGGAATATGGAATTAGAAAAGTGAACATGCTAGTCTGTTATTTTGATTGAAAAGGATGGAGGAGGGATAGAAGAGTGAAGGATTTTTTTTAGGTCATTTTAGTAGGAGGAGGCTTTTGGATGAGTAAAAAGGGTTTTTGCAGGGGAAGAGTCAGAGGGAAGAGTTTAGAAAGGTTTGATTTGGGGGATCGGAATAGTAAAAGAGGTGTCAGATGATGCAAAGAGGGGTAGAGTAGGAGAGACTCAAAAAAGGGTTATTTTGGGGAACATAGTAGTGGTATGGGGCTTGGGATAAATGAGTAAGTGGGTGTAGAGGATATAATGATAGATGTATAGGGTGAGAGATAGGGTAGTGAAGTGAAAAAAGTAGTAGAAAGAAGTTTGAGATGTGTCAGAAAGTGGGACTAGAAGATATATTGAGAGACGTATAGGCTGAGAAATAGGGTAGTGCATTGGAAAGTGATAAATATGTATATCCATAAGTACATTGAAATTATATAGATTCATAAAGGAGGTAAGTATATGCAAATTAAAGATATCGATAGAGGTAGTGGATAAGAAATAGGGTGGTGCATTGGATATGCTTTTTCAGGCGAAACAGAACAAACACACAGAACCAAGTACATGGAGGTACAAAGATGAACAATGGAAGCAAGTACATGTAGACCAAAGATTATTTTTTTCTTTTGTTTTTGTTTTTATATGAACATAATTATTGTACATGTTTATACAAAGCAATACACACATATAGGCACATATCTATAGTGAAAATAAATGCTTATATACAGAGGGACAAATACATAGGGTGGGTATTAATGAATGAGAAAATGGGCAGCATTCCTGGCCCTGGTCCCTACCAGTCTCGAACAGGCTCAAAGAGTCACTCACCCTTGTCCTCTCCACCCTTAACAGGCTCAAACAGGCACTCACCCTCGTTCTCTCCACCCTTAACAGTCTCAAACAGGCTTTCACCCTTGTCCTCTCCACCGTTAGCATTGATGCCCGGGCTGAGACGCCCTAAGCCTTGGCTACTTATAGCCCCAGTAGACAGGTGACCCTTTCAGCCAATGGGAACCCTAGCCCTAACACGATCCAATCACAGCACTAGCTCTAAAATCTAGAACCAATAGGAGACAAGGACCTTACAGCTACTCTTAGCCCAAGCCAAGCACCCAATCAGTTTCAAAAACCCTGATCTCTATGTCCAATGGAAGCCCTAGCCCTACCAGTAGTCTCAACCCTAGTCCAAGCAACCACTGGCACAGGAAGCCCTAGTCCCTACTTCCAATAGAAAGCCTAACCCTACTCTTAGTTCCACACCTTGTCCAGCAACCAATCACACCATAAGCCTTAATCTCTACTTCCAATTAAAGGCCTAACCCTAGCCCTAGTCTCAACAACCAATAACACAGGAAGCCATAGTCCCTACTTCCAATAGAAACCCTAACCCTAGCCCTAGTCCCAACCCTACATTGAGTGAATCACTGACCCAGAAACCAATAAGAATCCTCAAATACCCAACCAATGAGGACACTAACCCTAATCCATTAGAAACATCAGATACAACCACCAATCAGTGTTCACATGTACCAAACAATATCAGACTATATAAGGTCCCAGCTACCTCAGATAAGGGTTGCTGGCCAGGGAGTTGGATGCTGCTCCTCTATTCAGAAATGAGACAGACAGGCTCAATCCACACTTTGGACTTCTGCAGGTAAGGCCCCAACAAACTTGTCCTCTAACAACACAATTTGTATAAAACTTTACTCCATCTCCTGGCCAAAAAGCGAAGTGCACGTTTCCTATTAAACACAGTTTAAACAGCTTACAGCGGATTACTGCTGTCTCAGGGGGAAAGGGGGGGCTGGTTTCACTGATTTGTTAACACAAAATGGTCAATGGGGGTGCACTGCTTAACATACAGGTCTTAGCAAAGTGCAAAGGAGACATTTGGAGGGAAAAAGTGATAGTCACGGGGAATGAGAGGGAAAAACTACAGAGTTTGGACTGCAAATCCCACAATTCAACAGGTTAAATGGAAGCAGTCACATGCAGGAGTAACCATAAGTTTAAACACAAAAACATGAGATACATTATGCAATAACTGGCAGGTTAAAACTACAATTTTAAACTGTAACAACCACAGGCAAAGACAGTTAAAGAAATGAAAAAAGAAAAAAAAAAGATGATGCAATGACAGGTAGGAAAAATAATGTTTCAACCTTTTTAGGAAAGAGACAGCACTAGTGTGCCTCCTTACCACTTCCTGGACTCTGCTCACTGCAATCTTGGGCACAGGTAGGCTGAAACTCACAAGATGGATGAGAATGAAGATTACCAATGTCAGAAAGGTTTTAAACAAACATTGTCCATGTGTTCTGCATGTTAACCCACTTTAAAGCATGTTTAGAAATATGTATACTTTAGAATCGAGAACCATTATTCAAGTAAAACAGTCATTCCTGCACACAAACAATCAATAATGGTGATTTTTAACCCATATGTGTGCTGCAGAATGCAGCACCCATAGTAGTTGCTACTCCTCATCTTCTAATGATTGTTTAGGTGCAGGAAGGGATACCTCCCTTCACAAGAGCAATCACTACTGCCGATTTGCTCTAAAACGACCAGGTTTTCCGGGTCTTATTTTTGGCAATGCCCCTTATTTACAACACCCTTATAAATGAGGGGCTGTGTCAAAAAGCAAAGGATGTTGCTGCGGAACGCCCACTGCAACACCCATTGCACACCCCTTTCACGATAAGTGCTGCTTGAAAGAGGCATTATTTACAAGGTGGTGTTAAGGCACATTAGGTGGCTTAAAGCCGTCTTGCAAATAAGGCAAAGGGGATATTGCCCCCAGACTGTCACAAAAAGTGACGTTCTGATGGCGATAAACCCTTGTAAATATGCCCCTAGGTGTTCCAGAGGTCTCCTTATTACACTTCTTGGTCTCAAGTGTGGTAATTGCATTACATTGTGTGGGGTGTTGGCAGCTGGATATTTTAATCCTATTTGTAGGTTGATTTGCCAGTTGGAGTTCTCTAACCAGAAGGTGCCTGCACTTTTGCCCTTACTCTTTAGCAGTTTAATCACATTTAGTTCATGGGTCCTTGCAAGGATGGATGACTGAGACATGCTTGCCATTAATTCTACTCATGACGTACTAATCATGTTGAATGAGATTACATATCATCAGCACCTTAGGGATGCTCTTTAAACGTGACACATAGGTATCTGAAAAGCTGGCCAGCACAGTGTACCCTTATTCTAGATGGATACGACAAGTGCATAAATTGCCCTTCTGGACTTGAACTTAAAGAATTAATTCCTTTCCTTAATAGGAAGGAAGAGACGTTATCATGTTTGTAAAGCCTTCCTAGTAAACGTGTCTTGAGCATCATTTGATGTGGCGTCCCAGATACTTTATATGACAGTTAAAGACGGATGTCTTAAATTTCCTAGATAAACTGCAATTCTTTTATTAGAGCTTTACTGTTCTTTGTGGCAACTTCAATGAACTAATTTTTCATTGGTTTTGCTTCAGAAATCTAGGATAGTATGGCATAGATGTAGGTCTCCGGGTGGTCAATGTTGCCGACCAATCAAATTGTTAAGTGCTCAATCTCTTCCCACAGAGAGGCCAAATATTTTTTTAATGTGAATAATTTCCCGAATGTTAAAAAATATACAGGGGCATATTATCAAGGGGGTTTATCTCCGCTTTTTTGGCTTTAAAAGCCAAGAAAGCGGAGATAAAATGATCTCCCTATTACCTAGCTGCCGCTAACACCAGTTAGCGACAGCTAGTAGGAGATAGCGACCATCTTGGGCCCCACTTTGCATGTCAGTGATATTTATCACTAATGAGATGCAAAGTGGGCGTGCCAAGATGTTAGCGACTGAAAACAGTCGCTAACATCGCTATCTCCTATTACCAACTTTTGGAGATATTCGCGCTAAGCAGGAATATCTCCAAAAGCTAACACCTGCCCTGAGCAGTTCTTAGCCATGTTATCCAATGGGAGGTGGATAACATGGCTAAGAGCATTAGCTCGGTAAAGCATGAATATCGCTGACTTTGCAGCAATTTTTACCGCATTTGTGTTAAACCTTAGTAATACCAAGGTTTATTTGCGGTAAAAATCGCCGCAACGCTGCGGTACATTTTTGTCTCTAACCAAGCAATAGCGATAATTATCGCTATTGCTTGGTAATATGCCCCACAATGCCTTAAATATGACTGATCCTACCGACTGCAAACACATTGGTTTGAGCATGCTGAGGTATGACCTTCCTTACAATTCATGTTGTGTTTCTTTTAATTCGGCTTTTCACCTACTGAAGCTCCGCCGAGACTCATATAAATTGTAATTGTTGGAAATATAGAAATTATGGGTCATATTATCAAGCAAGGGCGATACATTATCGCTGCTTTTATCGGCAGGAAACTGACGCTAAAGCGGTGATAATGGGCTTGATAATATGCCTTTGTGAATTCCCATAGAAACCCAGGTTAACACCAGAACCTGGGCTGCTATGGGAATTCACAAGGGCATATTATCAAGCCCATAATCGCCGCTTTAGCGGCAGTTTCCTTCTGATAAAAGCGGCTATAATGTATCACCATTGCTTGATAATAAAGCCCTATGGGGCATATTATCAAGGGGGTTTATCTCCGCTTTTTTGGCTTTAAAAGCCAAGAAAGCGGAGATAAAATTATCTCCCTATTACCTAGCTGTCGCTAACACCAGTTAGCGACAGCTTGTAGGAGATAGCGACCATCTTGGGCCCGCTTGGCATGTCAGTGATATTTATCACTAATGACATGCAAAGTGGGCGTGCCAAGATGTTAGTGACTGGAAACAGTCGCTAACATCGCTATCTCCTATTACAAACTTTTGGAGATATTTGCGCTAAGCGCGAATATCTCCAAAAGCTAACACCTGCCCCTGAGCAGTTCTTAGCCATGTTATCCAATGGTAGGTGAATAACATGGCTAAGAGCATTAGCTCGGTAATGCATGAATATCGCTGACTTTTCAGCGATATTCATGCATTGCGGCAGATTTTTATCGCTTAAGAGATATACCTTGATAATAGCAAGGTTCCTAAGCGATAAAAATCACCGCAGCTCGGCGATAAAAATATCGCAGCTAAACCAACATAGCGATAATTATCGCTAGTTGTTGGTAATAAGCCCCTATGTTTTTAAAATATTCATATTGTAGCTTTTAACTCTGCCCCGTTGCGGATCTAACCCTGAAACCATCGTTTCAAATATTTCTTTTTGAGAGTGGTTAACAGCCATGGAAATGGGAGACACCCCAACAACAACATGAAAGACTGTCAGTCCTGCCTTTTGAAAAGTCAGTCTAATAATAAATGTGTGCCGTTTGGGTGGTAAATCCTGCTGCGTGTCATCATGCTGAGAGTTTTTTTAAGAATCGATATTTGAAAACATTTTCTTTTCTATTCAGAAATGTGGCTTACACAGCTGTTAAACGTGCAGTGTTTCTCTTGGAAACATTTTAGACTGTAGTGATATAGGCTGTTTCTACAAGAGCAGCAGCTGCTCAGTATCAAACAAATTAAAGAAAAGAACATGGGCCAAATTACGATTCTTGTACCAGTTGTGAAGGTACCACATACTGATAATAACAAGGAAGTAAAAGTCACACCCAAAAACGATTAAAGTAATTAACATGGAAATATTTACTTGAGTGATTAATCATGAAACACCAAATGCAGCCAACGTGCTGAACAGTTCGCCAAAGGGCTTTACCAGTTGGGTGCCAAGAACACTTTCTATACATAGGGAAGTTGTGCTGTTTATTTAGGAGCCATCATCACACAGTAGCTGCAGCTGGTCTCAGCTCAGGAAGAGCTATCACAGATGGATTTATTTGTTCTGGAAGGAAGGCGCTGCAGTTCAAATTACCAGGGCAAAAAAATGCCTGTTTATCGACAATGTAGTGCGGCAGCAGTCAGTAGTGCGGTCAGTAGTGCTGAAACTGAACTCGGACAAGACGGAGGTCCTCATCCTGGGCTCCTCTCCCTCCGCCTGGGACGACTCCTGGTGGCCTCCCGCCCTGGGCACCGCACCCAAACCGACAGACCATGCACGCAACCTGGGCTTCATCCTGGACTCCTCCCTCTCCATGACCAGGCAAGTCAACAACGTCTCCTCGGCATGCTTCAACATCCTACGCATGCTACGGAAGATCTTCTGGTGGATCCCCACCGAGACCAGGAAGACCGTCACCCAGGCCCTCGTCACCAGCCGACTGGACTACGGCAACGCCCTCTACGCCGGTACCACCGCCAAGCTCCAGAAGAGACTCCAGCGGATCCAGAACGCCTCAGCCAGACTCATCCTCGACATCCCACGAACCAGCCACATCTCCGGACATCTGAGAGACCTTCACTGGCTCCCCGTCAACAAAAGAATCACCTTCCGCCTCCTCACCCACGCACACAAAGCCCTACACGACCAAGGCCCGAGCTACCTCAACAGCCGAGTCAACTTCTACGCTCCCAAACGCCACCTCCGATCAGCCAACCACGCCCTCGCCGCCGTCCCCCGCATCCGAAGAGCGACTACAGGAGGAAGGTCCTTCTCCTACCTGGCCGCCAAGACCTGGAACTCCCTCCCGACCGACCTGCGCCTGACCCAAGACCACCTCTCCTTCAGGAAGAAGCTGAAGACCTGGCTGTTCGAGCAGTAGCGGCTCCCCCCCCCCCAGCGCCTTGAGACCCTACGGGTATGTAGCGCGCTTTATAAGTGTCACTGATTGATTGATTGATGTTATGTTGGAACGCACAGCCCTGTCAGCAAACGCAGAGCATATAATGAAGTACACTGACACAAAATACTATGGGGTATATTAGCAAGGGCAGTATCGCCGCTTTAGCAGCACTTTTTGCCGCTAAAGCAGCGATATATTTACCGCCGTATCAGCTAGCTGTCGCTAACAGCAAGCTGTAGCTAACAGCTGTTAGGGACAGCTTCATGGCGAAAGTGACCATTTTGGGTGCCGCTTTGCATCTCAGCGATATTTATCGCTAATGACATGCAAAGTAGGCTTTCCCAACCAAAAGTCAAAAAAACAGCTGCTAACAGACCTACCCCCTATTAGCAATGAGGCCCCGGACCCTGTTAGCGATGACAAAAGTCGCGCTAACCGCATTAATCGCTGGAATTTTTACATCTGCTCAGAACACTACAGACCTATCTACACAATAAGAGGTGGATTGTGGGGCTGAATCCACCAGGGCATATCCGCACGCTTTTCCCTATTGCTGGCCTATTTGCACTGGATTCCATGCGATGAACAGGCATTTCGCCACTATGGCTGGATTAAGTATCGCATTTGAGATAAGCGTTGCTAATAATTCACTATATCTGCGATAAAATCCAGCGTTCGCTGGCGATAGAAAAAAGTGCACTTTGCGATATTTATCGCAAAGCTTTGCTTATATGCCCCAATGGTTGTCTGACCACGAGGTTGTGCCCGGGGCCTTTTATTTCCTCCCCATACACGTCATGGCCACTAAAATTCAGCTCATGCGTGACGAAGTTGCTCAACAGACTCCCCTCACTTTAATTATGAAATGGAATGTTCCACTACCCCAACACAGCATTACTCCTTTACCCAAACAAACAACCCAAATAAGCCAAAACAAACGATATATGCTGTATCTAGCATGCACACCAAACATTTGCAAACATGCACAAAAACACTTCTAAAAATTATTCAGTCATCATGCAGAATAACTGTGGGAAACATACTCAGATACAACAGTGCATTTTGACATTAAACTGAAACGTTTTATGTTTATATCAACACAAAATCCTTCAACCTCTTTGTGGTCATGGGTCAAGGATGTAGGTCACATCTCCCCATCACTTGAAGACTATGACCAGGCACACTGCCTTCCATCTCATCTTTATGTTTAGGGACCCCCACACAAGGGTCTGCACCACTGGGACTTCTCCTACTATTCTCCTGAGATTCAGAAGAATCTATCAGCCTATGGTGACCATCGAAATTCCCAGATGGCAGAGGGGAGGAGCAGACACCACTTTGCAGGAGTCCCACATTGTCATCATCACCTCTCAATTCAGCCACTGGAGATGTACAGCGAGGGCTCTCTGGTTCAGACTCCGACTGCTGGTATAGTTTAAAAAAAGGACACATTTCTCTTGACAGGTTCTCCATGTTTCCAGTCAGTAGTCATAGTTCCCTTCACAACACTCACTCTCCATGGCTCAACCTCAAACAGCAACAGAAACTACGTTCCTGGACACGGTTCTTCACAAGCACCAAATCGCCAGCTTGAAAATGCCACCACTTGACCCTTCTTCTCCTTGACATGCTGTCATTCTGTGCCTGGCGCTGCTGCAAGGCTCCTGCAGTTTCTTCTCTGATTGCAGAAGGTTTGTCAACATGAAGAATGGTGTTTCCCACAATCTGATCCATACAAATAGTGCTGGGGTACACTCTGGTCATGACATGCGGTGTGAGACAGCATTCACGAAGTTAGGTATACAGCGAGCACTCCATTTTCTGACTGTTGCCAAGTGTGATTCTCAGGACTTTATTTAAAGTTTGCATGAAGTGTTCTGCTTCACCATTGCTTTGCGGGCAGCAGGGAGTGATCTCTTGATGGTGAATGCCTCATGAGTTGAGGTACTCAGCAGACTCCTGACTAGAAAAAGGAGGACCGTTGTGAGTCATGAGTTCATTCAACAGACCATGAGTTGCCATGAATTGCCACTACCTTCTCATTGCCTTCGCTAGCCGAGGTATGCTCTGGCCAGCAGTCATTGACTACATTATCACAACCTCCAGATACTTAAAAAAAGGGTCTATTATCACCAACATATGTCAGTCATAGGGTAGACTTCCAAAGTCAGCACTCGCTCGTTACCAAGGAAAAAGGGGAAATGGACTCTGTAAGAAATCTGATGTTGGACCCCTACATTAATTCCGGGTTTTATGTCTTTTCATAGACCATCAATACCATCCAAACATGGTCGGTCTTTGGGAGCGCTGCTTACACTTGTGAACCATACATTAAATTGTGAAGCAAAGAGTTGGTTACCAATAGCCCGGATATCTTGGGATTAGGTTAACCAATGGCAAGGGGTAGACAGCCGATATATATAACGTATATGCTAGTAGCACTAGAGGTGGTAGTTCTCCAGCCCTCCAGGTTCTGGATCATTTATTGGAAGCCAGGCATGAAAGTCATCCACTGATCGTTGGTGGTGACTTCAATGTAACATTTGAGCCGATCAACCTGGCTGAGGCCAATGATTGGAACTAGGAGGACAAAGTCTGGAGGGTACCTCCTCTGGAGCCTACTCCGATTAAAAAATGGTCGTAAGCTACTCTCCAGTTGAATGCGATATCTCTAGAATATAGGTTAAGGGCCACTAACGGTAGAACCATCTCAGACAAAGGCGAAGGAATGACCTTCACTGGGCCAAATGGGTCAAGTAGGATTGACTACTTACTGGTGGATTTGACACTTTGGCCACTGGTACAGGACATGGTTATAGTCCCATCCTGTGATAGTGACCACAACCCCCTTATTCTGTCTATTGATAACCTCTGGGGAGATATAGGGAGTGAGCCCTCAATGTCATTAAGTACAAAGGCTCTAATCCCCACAAATGATAATCGTCGACTCAAATGGCCAGTGGTTTCGGCAGACGATTCTAAAACCCAATCGATTAAGGATGCCTTAACTGATCATTTAGCGACTCTCATATCAGCGAGCAAAGATTCGCCTACACAGAGCAGTTGTTGTATCCAGTATCCTCCATAGGGAATTCTTCGATTGCCTGGCCTGTTTTTTTCATGCCCCTATTAACAAGACCAGGATATTACAGGGAATGCTTCTAGGAAAACACTCATGGTTTAATAAAGAGTGTATTGCCCTGAGAGGGAGACTGACTGTTGCTATCAAGAATAGAGATCCAGCTAGTATTTGTAAAGCCAGGAAGGAATATAACCAGGTGCAGGGAAAAGCCAAAAAAGAATTGGATGAAAGAAGATGGGAAGACCTAGGAGAGGCCATTGGGCACCCCGATAGTCAGATGTTTTGGTCCCTTGTGTCTAAACGCAACTTCCAACGTACACCACCTCTTGACAAACCACATTCCGGCTGTAGAATGGCATAAACATTTTAGTGAGTTATACTCCAGTGGTAACACTATTGACAGTTCCCAGATGCTCCACGATATAGGTGTTCTAACCTGTACCCTTACATTTACTACAGAGGAAATAATGCGCTCCTTAGATGCTATTAACCCTGCAAAAGCCCCCAGACTCTTTGGCATCCCTGGCGACCTTTTTCGTGTTGATAGGGATAACTGGGCAACATATTTCAATAACTGGCCAATGATATTGCTGGCGGGGGGAGTATCCTGGACACATGGAAGGGGGCGGAAGTAGTACCCATTTTTAAGAAAGGGGAGAGGTCGAAGTCCGCCAACTACCGTCCAATTAGGCTCATAGATTGTGCCAAGAAGGTCTTCTGCCGCTTGCTCCTAGCTAAAATCCAGACCTAGATGGATGAGAACCACATTCTCTCTCCTCTCCAGGCAGGTTTTCAGCGGAAGACCGGCCCCATCGATCAGGCGTTTTGCCTGGTTTTGCTGTATTGAAGGTAGTTGTGCTGGGTAAAGGCAGCTTATATCTTGCCTTTATAGATTTTAAACCAGCTTTCGACCTAGTCCCCAGGGATCTACTTTGGCAAGTTCTTCGGGACATGGGAATGCCTTTGGTAATTCTAGAACCATTGATCAGGCTACATGAGGATAATTTTGCCTGTGTGAGATGGGAAAATAAGGGGCAAACCACCGAGTCATTTAAAATCCAGCAGGGGGCAAGCCAAGGATGTCTGTTGGCCCCCACCTTTTTCCCCCTATATGTAAATCAGGTGGCCGACCTCTTGTGTTCAATTCTGTCCGAGGCCCCCTCCCTGGCAAATCATAATATAGCCACATAATTGTTTGAGGACGATACCCTTTTGGTGTCCAAAATACCCATGGGCCTACAAAAACTTCTAAATCATTTTAAGGCCTTTTGTGATTTGAGGGATCTGGTCATCAAAACTACTAAAACTAAGTAGACGATTCTAAATCCCCATAAATCCTTTAAAGGTAACTTGGTCTTAGACAATGTTCCGCTTGAGAGAGTTGGTTCTTTTGAGTACTAGGGAATCAAGTTGTCCGAGGGAATGGCTTGGAAGAACCACTGAGAGAAGGCATCCCTGAAATGTTCCTAGTTAACTGGGGCTTTGTGGCAGGAGCACTGCCCTTTCTAATACCAAGCCTGTAGCCCCACCCTCAAACTATACAGTTGCAAGGTAGTGAGTAGTGTGCTTTATGGGGCAGAGCTGTGGGGTTCAATAAATGTAAACACTCTTTCAATAGTGGAAAACAAGTTCCTTAGGAGCTTGGTATCACTCCCTCAAAGCACTCCTCTTCTCCCCTTGAAACTTGACCAGGGTGTCAAGTCTATTAATGACCAGGCGAGTCTACGCCCACTGCTCTTTTGACAAAGATTGGTCACCACCCCTGACCCCTTATGCTGCTGCTTTTACAGAAGTTGCTGCTCTGGACAAAAAACATAGAATTGGGTGCATTACACACATAGACACCATCTGGGCAGGCATAGGCGTGCCTAAGGAGCTTGATGACCTCCCACCCACATACCCTGGGGACCAATTAAAATCTCAGTATTGGGAATGGGTAGAACAGAAGAATTTCCTGAAAATCCGCCATGCTTGTTTAACTGATGTTTTTACTGATATGAAATCCATCAGCTGGCTAGAATGCTATCTTTATTTTATTAAGGTGCCGGCAGACAGGAAATTGTACACTCAGTTCAGACATGGCAGTCTACCCATTAATGCCTTCACTAATTCCTGACTGACAAATAACTCACAGCCTAAGGACTGTCCCTCCTGTTCATGCCCTTACAAAAAATAGTCCACGTCTTTTTTGCTTGTGCTGCCTATGCCAGACCTAGAAGGAATTGCCTAGCTCCGGTATGTAGACAACTTGGGACACACAGCCACAAAGATGCCCTATGTATTTTAAAGTCAGATGCGAGACCACTCTAAGCTTGTGCAACTGCAAAATGTTTGGGCCAGGTTTGGGACATTAAAAGAAGGCTTTAACTATTTCCACGACTGGTGTGGACAAAACTAACAGAAATCATAATGATCAGTCCTGATGGGTATGTTTTTTACACTCGGATACCGGCCTTGTAAATAATTCGTTTTTATGTCATTATTTTAAGCTTTTTATCCCTTTTATTGTTTACTCGGGCCATGGGTTTTAAAAATTGGTTGATGCTGCCTAATCAGGCCGCATACACCAGCTATCGAGATATAATCACTATTTATTAATGAATTAGCACTTTAGCTTGCGACCCTATTGATAGAATCATTTAGTAATGAGATCTGTCTAGTCTTGATCATTCTCTGTGCTTGTACAGTTGTATAAAGAATTTGTTCATTCTTATTTTTCTTTTTAAGAGTTTATGTATGGAGCATTTTATAATACCCTTTACCCTGAATATTATTGACCAAGATTTATGCATTTGTTTCTATTATGGTACTGTAATACCGAAATAAAGACTTGATGATGATGATGACTCAGTAAGTATGGGCGCCAGTGGCTTGGCTGGGCAGGCCACATTGAACACTGTCTCATGGTGCCTTCCACCCAGTCATCCAAGCTGGGGAACCAGACCTTACACCAGAGCCTGGATTTAGTCTTCACCATCCCTTGATGGGTAGAGTGTGCTAGGTCGACCACTGGTTTTGCAACAATGCAGGGATTACCAAGTGAGGACCTCTTAGTAGGCATCCTTCAGGTGAAACAATAAGTTCATGCCGGACATGACATACTGACATCAGTCAGACGTGTGGCATAAGTTCAACAACAGGCATTATGGTAAGGCTGATATCGTTAACTGAAGACAGTCATCTGTCTGTGTAGCGGCTACAATGTCCTCCAGACAAATAGGCAAATGCATTGACCATTCTACAATGAGCGCCACATACTCCTCCACATCCTCAATGTCTGACTCTTCACTGACAGCGTAGGGCCTGGAATGCCTGGAGCAATGGGCTTCTGGATTCTGTGACCGTGGTCATTATACTACTGTGAAACGCTATTCCTGTAACTGAAGGATACACTTCTCAATCCTTGGAGGTGATGTTGATGAGGATCCCGTTATCAAGGGTATAAGTGGTTTGTGGTCCTTTTGATGTACAGTTAGCCATAAAGATGAAAATGGCAACATCAACAATGGCTTCTTTCTCAATGTGAGGATATTGCTGCTCAGCATTTATGAGAGCCCAACTGGCATGTGCCACAGGAGCCCATTCACCATTGTCCTGTTTTCGGGAATGCACTGCACCTAGGTTAGAAGGACTTGTTTTCGACAGACAACCCCCACTCACGGCAAGGGTCAATATAAGCCAACATGGTTTGTGCAGATAGAGCTTTCTTTGTCATTCGAAAAGCCTCCTCTTGTGTGAGGCCCCTTTCCCAGACCAAATAAGTTTTGATCAGTTGTTGAAGTGGGGCAATAACAGTGGTCACATTTTGAATGAATCAGCCACAGTATGTTGCCATCCCCAGGAAACTGCAGACTCCTGTAACGCTAGTTGGCGCCAGTGTTGATTGCTTATCCAAAGAACACTATCTCATTTTGGAGAAATGCACACTTCACATTGTGTAGGGTGAGACCGCTGTCCTGCAAACGTTTGAATGTTGCCCTCGGAATGTCAAGATGTTGTTCGATGGCAGGGGCATGCACCAGGATGTCATCACTGATGCTGATGTCACCTCAAGACCAGCGAAAATGCCCCTGATGGTACCCTGAAAAACCTCATCCTGCTTGACACCCTGAAACTGAGGCGTGTGTATCTCCTTAGGTCCACAGAGGGGGAGAAAGTAGTGATGGACCTTGATTCCAGAGCCAGCAGCAGTTGATGGTATCCTGCTTGGAGATCCATCTTTGAGAACCGTCTTGAACCACTCACTTCCGTCACAATATCATCCATGGTAGGCCTCAGGTGGCACTCATGCCAGATGGCCGTATTAGATAAGCGCATATCAACAAAAATCCAGACTTCACCAGGCTGTGAATGGTAGCACCCCTAAGTGCCGGAGCATGGGGCAATGTCTATCATTTCCTAATGCCCCCACAGCAAAGTAGTTCTTGAGTCTCTCCACCGAATCTTTCCACCATGTTGTCTGTGCAGATGGTGAGGGCCCTCCATGAAAAAAGTTCAAGGGCTGGTACTGAAGCCACCACAGGTCAAACAGGTAGCCGAGGAGCAGGAAGAAAAACAGTGTAGTCAACTCACCAGCCAGGTAAGCAGTGATGATAAAGTTAACCACCAGGCAGAGAGCACACGCCTTGGGCAGTGAGTTGGACCCTGCCCACGGTTACCAGAAGTCACCCTTCATGCTTCCCTCTTGGCAGCAGGCATTACAGCAGACACCAGGAAGATTCTCACCCACCTCAAGGATCAGGTGGAAGAAGGGTATTATCGGAGCAGGTGACATACTGGGCAGCACAATGCTACATGCAGTACTAAGTCATGACAGGCAGAGTGACTTGCACGTTCTTGAATAAAATCCCCCTCCAGCGGAAGAAAAGAAAGCAGCTTCAGCATGCCCTATGCCATGGAGTGAAAAGAAGTCAGTATGAGCTCTGCGGCTGGGCTAACATGAATTCCATATGCCCTCGGAAGGGCCTGATGCTAGGTCAACGAGCTCGCCTCAAAAGTCACAAGCACTTGCATGACCATGGTGAATGCAGGCAGTAGGAGAGTCCTGAGTGGGCCAACAGGATGAACAGACACACCCAAGAAGAGCTAGAGGCAGGGTCAAGCAGCCCACCACAGGGGGCATCAGCAGCAGCTTAGTCTTGTGAGCCGTGAAGACAGGAGCAGCGGCAAACGCTCCCCAGCGGCTGGCAAGCAGGCAGGTGACACATCAGTCAGCCCCAAACAGGTGCCATACATTGCATATGAGCAGTGGGACCAGAGCAGGGTTCATGGGTTGGGAAAATAAAACTCCGACTCATCAAGTACACTGACTCAAAGTACTGTGGTTTTCTGAACCGAGAGATATGGGCCCCTGGCCTTTTATTTCCTCCCCTTGATCGTCATGGCACTACCATTTGGCTCATGCGTGACGGGTTTGCTCAACAGACAAAGACGGTGATCCTATCACCTCCATATCCAAATGAAAACTGACCAAGTGATGAACAAAGTACTGGAAAGAGCATTCTGGACAGAAAGAGGAAGTTGGAGTCTCTGTGGCACTTCCTTCCTGTTCAAGAAAAGTAGAATAAAATGTAGTGCGTATTGTCCTAAAAAAATACCTTAACCATTCGTTTGGTTGGAATATTCACTCAAAAAGGTGTTTTCAAGTTGATTTAGCAGATACTCGGGTAGAAAATCAATTTGAGAAGCAGCCCCAACTTCTTGCAACTGCTAGCATTTACAAAATGGCACATGAAGGCTCCTTGGGGACTGGAAATCGTGACAGGGGTTGCCCAATCTCACACGTGTCCGCAAGCTTGCATGATGAAGCCTCGTGTTGTTCCCATTGTCATTTCATTGCTCGAATGGAAGCAAATTCCCACCACGCAGCAATTAGAATTTGGTAGGAACTCTGAATTACAAGAGAAACGCAGAGTTACTAAATTCCGCCAATTCCGCAAGCCGAATTAAAATTCCGCCTGGGCCTAGTGAAAATGACGCAAAAAATATTTTCACTGAAGCAGGGCTATCTGTTTCATCAGAAAGCATTAGGATACAATATTACATTTAATAATGTTATCTCTGCTGAGGAAATAGCTAAAAAGTTATTTCTTGACATTTTTAGAATATTTATTACAAGTGCAATTCACTGGTAAAGTTTGATTTGTAATAAATATTTAGCAAAATGTATTTTCAAATCTTCATCTTTTACCTGCCTAAAGCCTCAAAAAGCCCATTTGCATGAGCTTCCAAATGTCACCCAGGGGATGAAGAGCCCCTTGTTGAGGTATAAACTTGCTCCCAGAGCATAGGCTGGCCTTGTGTATGGGGAGGTATCCTGTTCCTCTGACAGGCTGATCATATTGGAAGTGCCCAAGAACTTAATTGACTTCAAAGCGGCCAACCCTGCCTAATCCTTTGCCCTCCTAGTCAGACACACACCAATCCCAGTGAGAGAGGTGCTGCTCTCCGAACCGGCATTAAGTGACGACAGAGGAGGGGGTGCTCATTTTCTTGGCCACATTCCTTGGAGGGCACAGGAGCTCTGCACAGAGGAAGAAAGGTTCTGCCATTTTGGATTTAGGTGAATAGTAGCACTGTGGGATTCTTTTTAGTACGGCACTGTGGTCACTTGGTCATACAGAGTGCCTAGGCGGAAGTGGGCTGTCTTTTTAACAGTCATAAGGCAAAAGTACAGGGGAGAGTTCTGGGGAGGTTAGAAACTGAAAAGAACAAGGGGTGGACAGCCTCAATAGCGCCAGTTCATTCACTGCACATCCGGCGGCCCTCTCTCTTGAACTGAGGTCTTGGTCTTGTGCTCTGGTCGTCTCCGCTTTTTCTTCAGGTCTCGTCAGGAAGAGCGGGGTTTTGGTGTGTCGCTCGGGGTAAAGTAAACAAGCATCAGGTTTGTTAGTCCTTAATCAGAGATATTTGTTGTACCATTACCTTCACCCCAGGATAGGGTAGTTCTATTAGTGTGAAAGTGTGACTAGAACAACAAAGTTTAGGGTAAAGCCATTTGTGTCCCAACCGGCACCTGCCAAATGTGAAGAAGTTATAAAAGGGTACTTGCCGTAAGGCACAGCCCTCCAGGGTCATGACAAATAGAGAATCACCTCCCTCTTCCTCTCCAGGTTGGTTGGACTGTTTGGTGTTCCCTCTCGGCAGGAGAACTTGTCGCTCCGCTGCTTCCTCCTGCTCGGCATCTTCCTGTTGCTCCTCAGGCAATCGTCCTATCTCCTTGAGGGCAGGCGTCTCTCCAGCTGGTCCACGTGCCTCGTCACTCTGACACTGGATTCCATGTTCTCCTCTCGTTCCTCCACTCCCCGTGCTCTCTCTCCGCCTCCACAGATGACGCCTCTTGACTCATCCGTGTCACATCCCAGGCCATGTCTAGAGTGCTACCCTCACTTTCCTTGAACCTCATCCTGGGTGCCATATTGGAAATCCGCTCTGGAATGTTGTGGGATTACAGGCACATAGGAACTGCTGCAAAAGTGGGTAGGTTTACCCCTGGAAAGTATTTTCTATATTGGTTAGGGAGGAGCTAGGAGTCAACTCATCCACGGGCATGTGCCAGGTATACATGTGTCATCCCTGGGAACCGCTGTCAGAACATTACTATACTGTGGGAGACAGAAGAAGGACAGCATGTGCTGTTGAGACCTGAAAAACTGGATCTGCTCCCACAGGTACTCATGACAAAGAAGTGGACTCCAAGGGTCAGTTGGTTGACCTCTTGGTAAGGTACAGGGATACAAGAAGTACTTTTCTTGAGGAGCCCAGCTTACCATTTCCAACTGGACCTGCCTTTTACCCTGATGATGGGTTCTGCTATAGTGAGTCTTAACCTCCAAGTGCTGTTCCAGAGGTAATGGGAACGTTGGCTTTGTCAAAATGTACTCCTCCTAACATCCTGAAAAACCTGGAACTGAGAAACCTTTTGGTTCCAAAGATCTCTGGAAGACCTGGGCTGTGGTCAAACTGCCATGTCAATCCGACAAAGGTGCAATGCAGCTGGGCCAAGATTCTGGGTGCTGCTGCTCCATAGCAGTATATAAATTTCAGTGGGACGTCGCGGAGAGGATGTCTGAACCCTTGGAGCCCTATTTGGCTACAGCTTTCAACCTTGCCCTGCTGGTGGAATTCGAAGTTCAAAAGAGTGAGTACATCTAAACATAGAAACTTCCACTGGGTGAAGGTGCCAACAGTATCTGGCCACTGAGGAACCTTACTTCTGCACAAATTTTGAATTCCCCAAATATGAGTCAATTGATTCACCATGACCTTGTTAACTGCTATCCGGCATCATAGGGCCCATCTTAGTCTCAGCTGCTGCCTTGTCCCGCTAAGGATTTTTAACTTTCATTCCAGAGACCAAGGGCCTGATTATCAGTTTGGCATTACAATGGATAGCCAAACTCACAGTGGCGGTGCAGCAACCGCTGCAGTATTCTTACTTTGGCAGTTGGACTGCCATAGGACCACTGCTACCACCAGGAATTTGCGATCTCTGGCAGTCTTTCAGTGGTCTGAGGCTATAATTTGATTGCTGTTCATCTGCTGAACCACCAAGCATTTTATGAGGTTCTTCACTGACCTCCTTTTCATAGTAGTGAGCCGGCCATAAAATGGGTGGCGGTGAGGAAATAAGCGGGCGCTTGGTGTGCCCCTCTGTCTGTCTGCACCCCCAGTTCCTGCATGGCATGGACATTACAGTCCATACCATGCAGGAACATGCTGTGTCAGACCCATGGCGCTGCCTTTCTAAAGCTTTTCTATGAGCTTTTGAAAGGCAGAGCTAGCCGCCGCAGGATGACTTGTCCAGAGTACAACTTGTAAATCGGCAGGTGGGTGGTCATTAGTGGAGGTTGGTGGTGTAGGCGTGGGGCGGTGGTGTGCCGCCCTGCTCCCACACCACCAAACTCATAAACAGGCCCTAAGTCAGAATGTAAAACTTCTAATCGGGACAAACCTGGTTTCTATATTTGACCTACACTCCATCTTGTTTGGCCTTAAATAGCACACAGGTACCGGTCCAACATAACCAGATGACTGCAGTTGGCACTTAAATATTTTTGGAGCAATTTTTATTTAAATCATTCAAAAATCATATTTCCTGTTTCCCTAATTGTATTTATGTCTTTTTGTTCATAAATTCCTTCTGAAGGAAAAAATAGATACACACTGAGGAATAAAAAGTTTGGGGGGAGCGAGCTACAGGGAAGCAGAGTGACCCAGATCCCAGATAGTGTAACTACAGCTTCTGAGTAATTTTGGGGGAGTGCAAACACAAATACCTAGACAAGTTCCGTCTCGTAAAGTTACCAAAAAGAGAACAAAGCCCAAGATACCATCTGTTAGTAGCTCAGGAGAGAGAATTAAAATCACACCTTCATTGAGATCTTTTCTGAAGGTTAAGATAACAGCAAAGGGTCTCAGTCCAACCAGTCTCAGCCTAATCAGTCTAATCGGAACCGGAGGCTGTCTAATGGAACTCCCTCCGCAGGTATCCAAAGTGGACCACATCCTACTTTCGGAATATCGCTTCCCTCCCTTACTGAATGATAAACTGTCTAGTGGCCCCACCGAGGACATTTTTGCACGGTCCCCCCAGATAAGAGTCGATACATCTCAGGCTGTCACGAATATTAAAAATTCAGAGGGAAGTGTGGAGAAGGTTTAGAGTGCAGAGAGTACAGCGGTTTCATGCGTATCAGAGAAGGGACAAGAACAAGATCTACCAGGGATGGATGTTTCACAGATTCTCCTCTCCTTATCAAATGTTACTTAAGAAAGATTTGCTGTCTCTGAGAATCAAGCTAAAATTCAAATGGCGTGTGAGAGGTTGGAGGCGAAACTGGTCGACATCTCAGAGAGACTTCTTGCTATGGAAACCTCTCTGGGATTATTACAAGAGGAAGTTAAAACCAACCAGAAGGAGGTGCTGAAAGCAGGAAAGAAAGAGCTAAGGGATGCATTGGAAGTTTTGGAAAACAACTCAAGATTGCAATAATGTAATGGTCCTGGGCATTCCAGAAGGCAGTGAAGGAGGAAATGTAAAGAGATGTGTGGCGGACTTGTTGACAGAATTCTTTCCAGAAGCAGCAAAATGTGATTTAGAAAATGTTATCCAGAGGGTACATCGTGATCCTTTTAGGAAATCCCCAGACAAAGGAAAGCCTAGGAACATTTTGATAAACATCCGTACTTATACGATTAAGGAACTCATTCTCTCTGTGGCTCTTAGAGGTAAACAGCTTAAAAAACAGGACTGGTCTTTCACAATCAGATCCGATATCTTCAAGGCTACTCAATTACACCAGTGGGAATTAGGAAAATACATTCAGGACTTGAAAGCTTTAGGGGCGACAGTGCAGCTGAAATTTCCTGCGACCCTTAGAATAATGTGGAACAATAAGATGTACAATGTGAAAGAGATATCCAAGGTGGAAAACCTAATTGTTAAGATTAAGTCTCATCAAGTTCCTTAAATAATTTTGAAATTATTCTATAGGGTGGAGGATTGGAGGTCAAATAGGGTATGTTGGAATGCTCAGGCAGGATACAGTGAGGACTCTCCAAGGTAGGAGGGAGGGAAGCGATACAGATACTTTCACAATTTTTAGTTCATTTGAGCACAGGGTGGGGAGCATTTAGGGAAAAAAACTAAACATATGGTCCTCATTAACACAAAGAGATAGAGCACTGGAAGGGAGTGGGAAGACTGAAGACTATAGCTTTAAAAGGAAAGGAAGGAATGATGAGTAATTGTCAGATTTGGGGGTCTCTAGTTGGCACAGGTAGGTACATGTGACAAATAGGGACCCTTGCCTCTAGCCAGGAAAAGGGGATTATACTCCTAAAACAACCCCTGCTCACCCCCTGGGTAGCTTGGCACGAACAGACAGGCTTATCTCAGAGACAGTGTGTAAAGCATTTGTGACCACAAACAGTAACCCAGTGACAACACTACAGATGGACACCACAGAAGGTTTTATATAAAAAATAAGTATACTTTATATGGATTTACCACAAGACCATAAACAACATAAATACGCAATACTGTTACTTTAAGATGGTAGTTTTAGCTTAGTTTAGTTCAGTTCTTAAGATGCAACACTTTGCATCAATGTACCTTGCGATGCGTTGCGCTTCCATGACAAGCAATGTCGCAGTGAGGAAAATTCGTCAAAGTTCAGGTACAAAGAAATAAAGACGTGAAGATCTTCCAGATGCAGCATGCTTCTCCGGGGATGTGAAAATTTCTCGGTTCGAAGCGTGGACTGCAGCGGCGACACCCTTGTTCAGAAGTGCAACGGCAACTGCCCCAACTGCGACACTCTTCTCCCACGATGAGTGAAGATTCTGCTCAATGCGACAACTACAGCAGTGACATCCTTGTTCATAAATGCGATGGCAGCAGCTCCGATGACAGGGTGCTTCTTGGGGATGCGAGGCGCTTTCCTCGATGCGGTGCAATGCGACAGCTCCAACGGTGACACCCTTGTTCCGAAGTGCAACGGCAGGTACAGCGTCGGCAGCATGCTTTTACCTCATTGCGAGACTCTTCTCGCGATGCAGTGGGAGAACTCCAGCGAAAACACCCTTGTTCAGAAGTGCGACAACAGGCAGCAGCGACGGCGGCACGCTTCTCTTAATGCGGTGCAGTGCGACAACTCCAGCGACAACACCCATGTTCAGAAGTGCGACAGCAGCAGCAGCGATGGCGACACATTTCATTTTCATCACCCAGTCCCTCAGAAGGCCCAAAACAGCAGCAGGGTCTTCCACAAGGACTCTGGGGAGCTGGGGGTTGAAGTCTGTTGTCCCTGAGACTTCAGCAGGAGGAAAGCTCTTTTCCAAATCCTTGGAGATCCTTCACAAGTTGAAAGCAAAGTACACAAAGTTCCTTTCTCCTTCCTTTGGCAGTAAGGCAACCACTGCAGGCCAATCTCCCAAGCAGCACTTCAGCTTGGGAATAGTCTCTCCTCAGTTACTTCAGGTTCCTTTCCTCAGTAAAGGTTTCTTCTTGTAGTCCAAAAGTGATCTAATTCCATGGGATCAGGGTCCCAATATTTATACCCCAAATTCCTTTGTTCTCTGAGGGGAGAGGGGCCTTTGCCCAGTCCAAACGAGTTCTGAAGCACTCTGTTTACCAGACTTCTCCTTTCCTTTCACAGTGCAGGGCAGAAACATCAGACGCCCCACAGGGGGTGGAGCCAGCATTGTGGAAGGCAAGTACAGTCCTGGAGCACTTTGTTGACAGGACTCCTTCTCTTCTTTCAGTGTTCAGGGCAATGACATCAGCCGCGCCCCGGGAGGTGGAACCAGCATTGTGGAAGGCAGGCACAGCCATATTCAAGGTTCAGGCTGACTCATCCTGTCTCTTGGAATCACTGAGCCCAGTCACTCACAAAACCAGATAAAGGAATACACAACCTTAACAGAGGCAGGTTTGAAAGGTTAGACAAGCGAATACCCACTTTATAAAAGTGGTATTTGCAAACACAGAATGTTAAAACCTACTTCACTAAAAGATGCATTTTATTATTCTGAGCCCAGGCATACTAAACTCGAATTTCTACCATGTCAGTTAGTATTATAAAATGTAATAATTCTAACAGCCCATTCTGGCCTATGGAGAACAGGTAGCCTTGACATGCCACACGCACCAGGGCATGTCCTACTTTATACTTACAATGCACCCTGCCCTTGGGCCTACCATAGGGGTGTCTCATATGAAGAAAAGGGAAGGTTTAGGGACTGGCAGGTGGGTGCACTTGCCCTGTCAGCATGGCAGTACCAGACTGCACACAGGCTCTGCAATGGCAGACCTTAGACACATTTTACATGGCTGCTTCTGTGAGTGGCACAACCAGTGCTGCAAGCCCACCAGCAGAATTTGGATTTACACGCCCTGGGCACACTCAGTGCTCTAGACTAGGGTCTGACAGGTAAACCAAATAGCCAAACATGGAACCACTGATTAATACATCAATTTACAATATGGAGCACTTGCACTGTGGCACTGGACAGCAGTGGCACAGTGTCCAAAGCATCTAATACCAGCAAAAATACATGAGGCAACAGCAAAAATGGAAGGGAGACCCATGCCAATGGTGCCAGGTCTAACAGTAATCTTTAACAAATGTCATGGAATGTCAATGATCTAAGGGTAATTTCTAAATGAAGGAATATTATGGAGTAACTAAGACTTTCTGATAGCGATGTTATCTTATTACAGGAAACTCTTATTACTGGTGCAACCCAGACATAGTAGTAGCCCTCCCACAAGGATTTCAAATCCAGCGTCTAGATAGACAAGAACAAAGGGGAGGGGGTCTGGCTATTATTCACCGCAACACCATAACCTGCACTACATATGAACTATCCGATATAAAGGGAGCAGAGGCTATGGCCTTTTGCTTAAATATCCATGATTCCTTGTCATTTTCTGGAGCCTTGGTATATCGCCCCCTGGGACAACCCCAAGAATTCCTAGAGAGCATAGGGGATGTACTGAGCAATCTTACGCTCAGAGCTGCCCATTTCACATTACTAGGGGATCTAAATTTCCATCTTGATTCCCCTAATGACCCAGGAGTAATGTGTCTAATGGAAATAACTAATGTTCTTGGTCTTACCCTGTTGAACAATGAACCTATGCATAGTGCGGGCCATATATTGGACTGTATTTGTTCAAATTTTAACCTGTTGACCTGTACATCCCCAGTAGCCCAAACTTGGTCTGATCACAAACATATTCCTTTTGAGGTGACCTTTAATTCACCCCTTAATACCCACAGAGATACTAAAATAAGATCTACAGGAGGAAAGAAACCTGACTGGAAAAAAGTCCTTGCCCAACCAAATTTTCTAACAAATGTAACAGAGACTAAACCTATACTATCTGGTCACACCACAATAGACAATCAATATTTTTGTGATTGGATTACAGCTCTTAGTAACCAACCAGACTTGTCGAGGGAAACAACTTCAGTGGGTAATAGAAACAAAAGGAGTGCCCCTTGGTTCTCCCCCACTTTGAAGAGTGAACTAGGCAAAGTGAGATCATTAGAGCGCAGATGGCATAGAAAATATGCGGAAGAAGACCATAGGATCTATAGAGCAGCACGTAGGCAGTATCATGCTGCTATTAAACTAGCAAAAAAAGCTCACTTCTCAGAGGCCATTGCCTCTTCGGGAAATAATCAAAAAGAAATATTCAAGATTGTAAACAGCTTTACTAATCCTAGGGCACTTGCCCAAGATATTCCGCCCTCGCTACCACTGTGCAATTCTATAGCAGATTATTTTGACAACAAAATTCAATCTATCGTCAAGGAATTTCCACCTCCAACCTTAACTTCAACCCCCACCGAAAATAAAATTATAGAAGCAAGTGGAAGGAACAACCCAAAAAAACCCCATCTCAATGTTTTTGCTCCCATTTCTCTGGAGGAATCACGTCAGGCCATTCTGTCTGGCAAGTCAGGATCACCATTCGATCCTTGTGCTCCCATGTTCTTAAGAGCCCTGGCCAATGAGGTAAATCCCATAGTTAATGGGATTATTAACTCATCATTGGCGACGGCAGGGATTCCATCAGAATGGAAATTAGCCGCGGTTAAACCCCTGGAGAAGAAGCCTCTACCTGACCCTACTACTCTTTCCAACTTAAGGCCCATCTCACTGTTGCCTTTGCTATCTAAACTGACTCATTCGTCAATAGTCAACTTACTACATATCTAGAAGATAATAACATCTTGCATTCAAATCAGTCGGGACTCAGGTCCAAACATTCAACCAAATCTGTACCTTTGTTCTCTGCTGAATCCCTGCGCTCCGCTATGGATCAAGGGAAGAAGGCCGTCTTGATATTACTCGATTTATCGGCGGCCTTCGATACGGTCTCCCATACCATCCTGATTGACTGTCTCGTGAGCGCAGGGATAGGTGGAGTAGTGCTAGACTGGTTCAAAAACTTCCTGAGCCAAAGACGACAAATCACAGTGCTGGGCCAATTTAGATATGAGGAAAAAAACGATCAAAACAGGGGTACCGCAGGGCTCTACTTTGAGACCTTTACTTTTCAATCTCTATATGGTACCTCTGATTGAGCTTATTTCCTCGTATCAGATCAGCACTATTTCCTACGCTGACGATACGCAGCTCATTCTGGTACTCGACAGGGAGTCACTACAAGCGGAAGATAACCTTAAAACTTTCTTAACAGAGACATTCGAATGGATGAAGACCAATCACTTGAAGTGCAATTCTGGAAAAACAGAAATACTTCCATTTGGCCTGCAAAATCTGTTCTCCCCTAAGCAATGGTGGCCTGAAGACGCTTAAGCTCCTCCAAACACCATCTCCTCTGCCCGCAACCTGGGTGTTAAGTTCGACAATGCGCTATCCTTCAAGCAACAAGCCATTGGGGTAGCAAGTACCTGTTTTCATATCATCAGAATGCTAAGGAAGTTTTTCGACCTCCTTCCTTTGTCCACGAGAAAGACGGTAGCGGTGGTACTTATTACATCAAGACTGGACTACTGCAACAGCCTGTATGCGGGGGCTAATAAGGCCGTACTACACAGGTTGCAGATGGTCCAGCATGCCGCCGCCCGCCTGGTTCTGGGCTGGCACAGGAAATCATCGGCCTCAGCCACACTTCATGCCCTCCATTGGCTTCCTATCCATAAGCGCCTACTATTTAAAATCTTGATCATTACTTTTAGAGCCTATCACGCACAAGGACCTAGATATTTCTATAAAAACTTCAAACGGCATCTTCCGACTCGGAATCTGAGATCCTCCCACCTTAATCTGGTAGTTGTTCCAAAATTTAGGCTAGCGACCAAAGGTGGAAAATCCATCGTAGTGTTAGGCTCCAGAGCCTGGAACAAACTTCCTCTTGCGCTTCGTCAAATTCCATCAGAATCTCTTTTTAGGAAAGCCTTAAAGACCTGGGGGGCATATTATCAAGGGGGTTTATCTCCTCTTTTTTGGCTTTAAAAGCCAAGAAAGCGGAGATAAAATTATCTCCCTATTACCTAGCTGTTGCTAACACCAGTTAGCGACAGCTAATAGGAGATAGCAACCATCTTGGGCCCCACTTTGCATGTCAGTGATATTTATCACTAATGACATGCAAAGTGGGCGTGCCAAGATGCTAGAGACTGAAAACAGTCGCTAACATCGCTATCTCCTATTACCAACTTTTGGAGATATTCGCGCTAAGCGCGAATATCTCCAAAAGCTAACACCTGCCCTGAGCAGTTCTTAGCCATGTTATCCAATGGGAGGTGGATAACATGGCTAAGAGCATTAGCTCGATAATGCATGAATATCGCTGACTTTTCAGCGATATTCATGCATTGCGGCGATTTTTATCGTATTTGCGATAAACGTTGGTAATACCAAGGTTTATTTGCGGTAAAAATCGCCGCAGCGCAGCGGTAAATTTTTGTCTCTAACCAAGCAATAGCGATAATTATCGCTATTGCTTGGTAATATGCCCCTTGGTCTTTACTCTTACTGATACTGCCTGCAAGGCTTTGGTGTAAGGTTTATGTGCTTGAGAGTTGTTCCAGCTAACCCACCCTCTTCTATTCTGGGATGGCTCACAGCGCCAAGATGCTCCTTGGAGTGATAGAACGCGCTATACAAAAGCCATTTTACATTACATTACTGATTTGTGTCATGAAGAATGGCTAGAAGTCATTAAAAAGAATAGATGGATTTCTCTTTTGTGTGCACAAATCAGTTTTGGAATGTAAGGGGGTGGTAGTCCTATATAAAAATCATCTCAGGCAAAGCTGGAGGGGTCCATGACTGACATTAGGGGTGGATCAGCAATAAGCTATGTTAAGATTCATAGTACAGGATATGCTTTTGTGACCTATTATGGCACAAATATTGATGACCCTTCCCCACTTAGAGAACTATACCTACAGCTTCTTGCCACAAAAGATCATAATATTTTGGGCGGGATTTTAATACATTGCCAAACCCAGTCTTGGATAAATCTACCACCAGGCCAGCAGTAAACGCTCCTAAAATGAGGGACTTTGTGCACCACCTGTTAAAAAATCTAGGGGCATATTATCAAGGGGGTTTATCTCCTCTTTTTTGGCTTTAAAAGCCAAGAAAGCGGAGATAAAATTATCTCCTTATTACCTAGCTGTTGCTAACACCAGTTAGCGACAGCTAATAGGAGATAGCAACCATCTTAGGCCCCACTTTGCATGTCAGTGATATTTATCACTAATGACATGCAAAGTGGGCGTGCCAAGATGTTAGAGACTGAAAACAGTCGCTAACATCGCTATCTCCTATTACCAACTTTTGGAGATATTCGCGCTAAGCGCGAATATCTCCAAAAGCTAACACCTGCCCTGAGCAGTTCTTAGCCATGTTATCCAATGGGAGGTGGATAACATGGCTAAGAGCATTAGCTCGGTAATGCATGAATATCGCTGACTTTTCAGCGATATTCATGCATTGCGGCGATTTTTATCGTATTTGCGATAAACCTTGGTAATATCAAGGTTTATTTGCGGTAAAAATCGCCGCAGCGCAGCGGTAAATTTTTGTCTCTAACCAAGCAATAGCGATAATTATCGCTATTGCTTGGTAATATGCCCCTTAGCGTTGGTGGATACCTGGAGAATGAAAGCAGGACAGGAGAGAGGGTATACTTTTCAAAACAAAAAGCTGTCCCATTCATCCAGAATGGACTTCTTTCTGACTCACCAGAAACTAAATAACAGCATTCTTATGGTAGCACATCAACTGTCACATTCATCCGACCACGCAGCGGTTAAATTAGAGATTCAGGTTAAGCCAATGTCAACACAGATAAGGTGGACTTTAGATAAAACCTTATTAACCCCTTCACTGCGGCGGCTATTCCGCCGCAGTGCTAAGGGGGCGGGGTGGAAGAGCGGCGGGCGCATGCTGGTGACGGAACTGCTCCGTCACCAGCTGCGGTTGTGCTGTGCTCATGACTGAGCGGTTTCGTCACCGCCCCGCCCGCTCAATAGAACGTTCAGCGCAGGCGCGGAATCCGCGCCGCATAGGTGTTCCGAGCGGGCCTTGGCGGGACCGCTCCATCATCAGCACAGCGCGACCGCGGCTGATGACGGAGTGGTTCCGTCACCAGCAGGGGAGGGGTTAAGGGTTGCTGAAGTGGTAAGATTGTTGAAAGAGGCACAGTTTTCTTTTTTAAACAAAACTCTCATACCGCTCAACCACATAATGTCTGTGATGCTTACAAAGCGTTTCTCTGGGGGAAATTAAGAAATATAGCTGCCTATAAAAACAAGGTGGGGGAAGAACAGAGTAAGGGATTATGAATAAGCTATTGATGAGCTTCAGCGAAAATTAACAAAGAGTGAGTCTGCTCAAGTCTCAACTAAAGAGGAACTACAAAGTAAATTGTTAGAAGCTTAAGGGAAATTGTCTGATCATTTGGAGGGATCAGTGAAACAGAAATGGGAAGCTAGCAGGTTGGCGAATCATCAATATGAGGAGGGGTGCGGGAAGATGCTAGCATGGAAAGCAAGACAAAACCTGATTACAAATGATATTAAGGAAGGGATAAATAATAAAACAGGAAGGAAGTGTATGGAAGACAAAACAATTGAGGAGGCTTTTGAGAGCTTCTTCCAGGAGCTATGTACTGATGATGCGAAGGGGACACAATTGGAGATAGGAGAGTGGCTAAATCAAGACAAACTTCCCTGGCTAAATAATATTCAGCTGACAGCTCTCAAACAAGAGATCTCCAAGGCAGAAAAAGACATCATTATCAAAACTTTAAAGAACAGGAAAGCTCCGGGCCCGATAGCCTTCCTAACGAGATATACAACATTTTGAAAGAGTAAATTACCCCCCACCTGGTGGAGATGTTGAATGTCATTTATACACAGCAAGCACTCCTCCCCCATACGTGGAGTAGAGCAGTGATTACGTTAATACTTAAACCTGTTAATGACACAAAAAAAATTGACTCTTATCTGCCAATCTCTCTGGTAAATGCAGACTATAAAATGTACTCACAAGTTCTGGACAGACAACTGGATAAGGTCCTAGGGGACTTAATAGGTATAAACCAGAAGGGTTTTATGAAGGGGAGGCAGCTTTCTGACTTGACACAAGATCTGGTGGGTGCGATAGACGTAGCTTCGGAGGCGGGGCCCCCCTTGTCGGGTATTTTGGTTGAAGCCGCCAAAGTTAGTTGGCCCTATCTGTACGAAGTGGCAGAGCAAAATGGTCTTGGTGGTAACTTCCTCCATGCTATCCAATGTATATATGCCACCCCTACAGCAAAGATATTAATTAACAGCTCGCTAACTACTTGCTTTCGGATAAATAGGGGAACGTGGCAAGAATGTCCACTTTCACCACGGCTTTTCAATCTCTATTTGGATCCACTTGCAAGAAGAATAAGAGAGGGTCAAAGAATTCCCCCTTTCCAGTATGGGGACTGGTACAGGAAAGAGGCCCTGTATGCAGATGACTTGGTAGTATATAAAGCTAACTTGAAGGCATCCTTACCCATAGTCCTGGAATTAGCAAACAACTTTGGGCGTAAAGTCAATGGAGATAACTCGACTACTACCTGAAATAACACTGGCGAAACTTAGGCAGGAAGGGCTCCTGAGACCACCTGCTAGTTCTAAGTTGGCAATCAGGCCACCCTCTCTGGCACCGTCGCCAAAACAGGGTTGTAGGTTTGCATTACTTAACACTCGTTCACTACCAAAGCATTGTTTGGAGGTTTTTTCCCTCCTGCAGGAGGATGACGTTGATCTCCTCTGTGTCACCGAATCCTGGCTTAACAAATCTTCAACGCCGGAGCTGGTGGCGGCCCTGCCCTCTAATTTCTTTGCCATCCATGCTAACCGCCCAGAGAATACTAGAGGGGGGGGGGGTTGCCATCTTGTTCAGAGACACTCTGAAGACTGAAACCCTGTGTTCGGAGTGTATCGAGGGTGCTGATGTCCTGGCCGTGAAACTCTGTTCTCCCACAGACTGTATGGTATTCTTGTTAGTTTACCGCCCGCCTGGCACATCAGCTAAGTTCATGGACCCCTTCATGAAGGTGGTGCATGACCTCCGTTCCCGCTATGAAGGTTTGGTGGTGCTCGGTGATTTTAACTTTCATTGGGAAAGGACCCCGAAAGAGAGTCAGGCCCAACACCTGGAAGAGGTCTTAGTGTCCCTAGGTCTCACTCAGTTGGTGGGAGGACCGACACATGAGAAGGGTCATACGCTGGACCTGATTTGGTCCTCTAGTCCACCTTTGGCCCAGCTCGCGATCTCCCCCTGCCCCTGGTCAGACCACTATTTGATTAAAGGCCATTTTCCGCTTTCATTAAAACGGCCAGAATTCAAATCTGATTGGAAATGGCTACGCAGCTGGAGCCAGGTTAAAGCAGCAGACTTGTCAGCTATCTTATCACAGTCGGACCTCCCCCCCGTCGTGCGGGAAAAATCTGGAAAGTGAAAGCATCGCCTTGGTGTCGGTAATCAAGGAGGCTATTGAGGTAGTCGCCCCGGCCCATAAAATTAGGGATAAGGGCAAAAGAGCACTGTGGTTTAATAACGCTCTTAGAGAAAAAAAGCAAGTTCTTCGTAAGTACGAGAGAGCTTGGCGCAAATCCCGTTTGCCTGCTGCTCGGGATGCCTATACTGCACAGTTCGCAGAATATAAAAAGGCTATCCGCCTGAGGAAAGCCGATTTCTACGAAACTGCTATTTCGGAGGCGGCCAATCCGCAGAAAGAAATATTTAAAGTCCTGAATGATCTGCGGACAGTGAAAGGCCCAACCCCGACTTTCAATTTGAAGGACTGTCAAGATTTTCAGGCCTTCTTTTTGAATGAAATGAAGGATTTGATGGTAGAGATTAGCCAAACCCCGCATTTTCCCTGTTCTATTGAGCCTCCCCTCATATCCCAGAGATCAACACTGGGTACCCTAATGGACCTTCCATCTCTCACAATGGAGTCGTTATTCACTATGATGAACCGGGTGAAATCAGGATCCCCAGCCGACCCTTGCCCGCCCAAAATCTTCAAATTGGGTTGGCCTGGCATGGAGGATAAAATTCTCAACCTGCTGAATCGCTCCTTGGCAGAGGGACTGGTTCCCCACAACTTTAAGGAAGCACGGGTGGTCCCCCTCTTAAAGAAACCTGGTGCCGACCCAAAAGTTTTTAAGAACTTTAGGCCAATCTCCCAGCTACCCTTTCTCTCTAAAATTTTAGAGCAACATGTCCTGCACTCCCTCACTCACTTCGTAGAAAGCAACCTTCTCTTGGAGTCCAATCAAGCAGGGTTCAGAGCTCATCACAGAGCTCATCACACCACCGAATTGGTGATGCTCTCTGTGTTGGATGATTTGAGATTGAAGGCTGACAAAAGAAATCCATGTGCCTTGGTCCGTCTGGACTTATCCGCGGCATTTGATACCGTAAACCATTGTCAACTATTGTCGCGGGTTGAGGACTTTGGGATCCAGGGTACGGCCCTGGCCTGGCTGACTTCTTTTCTAGAAGATCGCTCACAGCGAGTCCAACTGTCTGACCTCGTGTCAAGTCCAGCCAAATTGGCATGTGGGGTGCTCCAGGGTTCAGCTCTTTCACTCCTGCTTTTTAATATATACCTACAGCCACTGATTGCAGCCCTAAATAAGTTGAACTGTAGGGTTTACAATTACGCTGATGACACACAAATTCTGATCCAGATTGAACACTCTCCGATCGCTTATTTGAGAATGCAAGACATTCTCAAGTTTACGATTAACTGGATGTCGGATAATTGGTTGAAAATTAACCCAGACAAAACTGAAGTCTTGGCAGTTAACACAGCTACCGATCCATGGAACGATCGGTTCTGGCCAGCTGAATTGGGGCCATGTCCAGAACCTGCGGTAGCAGTAAAAAGTCTGGGAATCAAAATTGATGCTCTGCTGTCCATGACACAGCAGGTGTCGGCAGTGGTGGGCACTTGTGTCGGTCTACTGTGCCAGCTTCGGAAATTCTCCTTATTGCTGTCCGTCTCCACCCTTAGGCTGGCTGTTTCTGCCTTAATTTTGGCACGGCTGGACTACGGTAACTCCTTATATCTGGGCCTACCTAACAAGCTTTTAGCCAGACTCCAAGTAGTGATGAATGATGCGGCCAGGCTGATTTTTAATAAGCCTCGGCGCACAAGGGCAACGCCCTTACTTCAGGACCTACACTGGCTGCCAATAGCTCAGAGAGTTAAATTCAAGAGTCTATGCATTGCTCATAAAGCGGTCCATGGCTCAGCCCCTATCTATATTAAGGATCGACTGACTAAATATGTACCAAATAGGACCCTTCGGTCTGCTGACGCGTGTAACTTGACATGCCCTAAGTTCAGCCTAGTATCCAAGGGTGGCAGAGCCTTTTCAAGCATGGCCCCCCGAGTATGGAATTTGCTCCCAGTCAGATTGAGGAAAGAAACTAATCTTCTCACCTTCAGAAAGCACCTGAAGACGGTGCTCTTCTTGGAAGCTTGGGGTTCATCGTAGTGGGAGGCTGTGTGTTCTTACCGGTGTTATGTGTCCATCGTGAGCGCTTAGATACCTCGGGGTGATATAGCGCTTTATAAAAGAATAATAACATAACATAACATAACATAACATAACATAAGACTGAAACTATGTCATGGAACAACTCCGTACCCAACCACCTTAAACATCTGGATAAGACGCAGATTAGATATTTAGGAGAAGAAGTAACAAAAGACTTGGACAAAATGGGTGAAATAAACTTTGCTAGACTCATGCAAGAGACTAAAAGGCTTTTGCAAAGTTGGGCGGCCTTCCCAATTTCCATCATAGGGAGGGCTATCCTAATTAAAATGACAATTCTCTCAAAGTTTACTTTTATTTTCAACACACTCCCTTTGTTTTTTAAGCCGGTTTGGTTTAGGAAACTTCAGGGGCAACTTAGTAGTTTTATATATATGGAGGGATAAGAATGAGAGAATTTCCTGGAGAAAACTTAGGAAGAAAAAGCTGGAGGAGGAGTAGCTGTCCCGGACTTTCAACTATATTACAGGCCGTTTTTATGAAAAATTCCAGGCAATTGCAGTTAGACCCCCAGGATATGCCGATGAGATATAAGGCTCTAATATGTAACTCGGGAGAAGAAAGCAGAGGCTTTCTATTTAAATTTGGCCACACTACATTTTTCAAAAACATTAAATTTAAGACCCTAATCCCTGCATGCAGAATTTGGATTCAGGTCAAAATGTTTCTAGAGATTCCATACTATAGCTGCATGGCGCCAATTTGGAACTCTCCAGGGACCCCAATCTGCTTGAAGGATAGTTTAGCCTTGCCACTGGTGAATACTGGTTTACTAAGATGGGGTCAACTTGCGGAGGAAGGCAGGTTATTAATGTGGGACGCTCTAAACCTAAATACAGACTTTAACCTATCAACATTTAAATACTATCAGCTGGCCAGCTGGTCACCATCCCAGATAAATCTTGGGGCGGAGTCAGAAGTCGAGGAGGACTTAGTGAAGATACAAGCCTATGGGAAGGAAATCTCAAAATGGTACTGGTCATTAGTACAAGGAGATGATAGAGGAAGGACCCGATAGACGAAATCTGGTAGCTGTTCATGCCTGGCTGTGACATCCAAAACATATAGCAAGTATCCGCTGCTACACTGTGGGCAGCAGTGACCTCAGCACCACTCAGGAGGAATCATTTGTTTACCATACACAGGGCATATTGGTCGCTTAAGAAGATGCTAAGATGGAAGGAAATAAAAGAAGATGCTGTCCGAAATATCAACTAGAAAAAGTGGATGATGTGCCTCCAGTTTGGCAGTGCCCAGCTATCCAGTTCTCCTGGCGAGAAGTGGGTAAAGTATTGAAAAAAGTCCTGGGTAGGTACATCGAGGTAAGCCTTTCCTTGGTGATATTCAGGGTATGGGAAGTAGACAATACAGTCTTTGGGAAAAATGACCTGTCTCTGCTTTTTATCTTAATAGCTACTGCTCGTACGGAAATTTGTTTAAAATGGGTCTCTGAGCTCCCTCTTACTAGGACAGGATGGTTAAGCTTTTCAGGACACATAGCCAGACTTGACTGCCAGATGGGCTCCTACAAGAAGGCGAGAATGTGGGCTCCCTTTATAGCTTTCGATCCTTGACTCCACCGCAGTGAACATTATCCTTTTTTCCTGTCCCAGGGGCTGGCGGAACTACATTGTGCCAGGTGTTTGGATTATGTCTATGAAGTCCAAGGATTAAGACAATGCTCAATAGGTTGACGAGATTAATGGTAGTTTGCCGTTAGACCTCTCATCAACTGTGGGTGGGAAAAGGCTGGCGCCCAGGTTCCATAGATCTCGGAAGGTGTTTGGCGTCCAGATCCTTCAAACCTTTGGCTAGATCTTCCTAGATGCTCCCTCCCTTTGTCAAATATGAAAACTTAAAAAAACCAAACATTAAATCATTCTTTTTTTTATTGAAGTGAGATTTGGATTGTTTGTGTTTTTGACTTTGTAACTGTGTTGTACCTTTACATCATTTCTTAAATTGAGCCTTTCTACTCTGTGACATAGCTACCGGAGGTTGAGCTCAGGTTTAAATGACTGAATTCTATACGGGATCCAACAAAAATAGTGACATTATTACTTGTGGCAGACTACCACCCAACCCAACTAATAATCCACTTTCTCACAACCATGTGAAACCACCAGTGGCTGAGATTAATTCAAGCAATCCATCCATCACTTTTTTGTATTCTTCATTTGCATAGCAGCACTTACCTTCATTGGGCATTACTCACCTTTTTCTTCAAAACAAAACTGCCTACACAGAACCTTTACATTTAAGCTGATAATGTGCTTTTCTAAAAATAAAAAATAAACACTAGACTGTCCCCCTGATGACCTCATGCATACAGCACACATCCACAGCCACATATTTTACAAGGTGCTGCCAGCTCTGGAACAATCTCCCATTCCACACTAACTTACATTTGGGACAAGCTCAAAAATATTTTGCTTAATCATACCACAAATTAGGCACTCAGCATTGCACCAGAGCTACTTACTTGACAAGCTGTGTAGTCTAGAAAGCTCTCTGCATAAGGAGAAGCAATGGGCAACTGATGACCCAGCTCACCAAAAAACAGCAAAGTCAGTTGAAATCCCATCCATATATATAACAAGCTATGAAGATCTTTAGCAGAATTAAAATCATTTTACTTTAATATTGAGAACATGAACAATTACTAAACAAAACACTTGTCAAATCTCTATTATCTGGGAAACAGCAGTTACAACGCAACTGTTACAACGGACTACTTTTACAACGCAACCACTACAACGCAGGATCCTTTACAACGTATGCCTTTACAACGCATGACATTACATAGCAGATGCTATTACAACGCATGCCATTACAACGTAAGTATAGGTAAGTATATCTTTTTTAATACATTTATTTAATTTGGGTTTTGGGGTACAGGGGTATTTTTAGGGTACAGGGCTAGGTATGGGTTATGGGGTACAGGGGTATTTTTAGGGTTCAGGGCTAGGTTTGGGTTATGGGGTACAGGGGTATTTTTAGGGTTCAGGACTAGGTTTGGGTTATGGGGTACAGGGGTATTTTTAGTGTTCAGGGCTAGGTTTGGGGTATGGGGTACAGGGGTATTTTTAGGGTCTAGGGCTAGGTTTGGGTTATGGGGTACAGGGGTATTTTTAGGGTTCAGGGCTAGGTTTGGGTTTTGGGGTACAGGTGTATTTTTAGGGTTCAGGGCTAGGTTTGGGTTATGGGGTACAGGGGTATTTTTAGGGTTCAGGGCTAGTTTTGGGTTTTGGGGTACAGGGGTATTTTTAGGGTTTAGGGCTAGGTTTGGGTTATGGGGTACAGGGGTATTTTTAGGGTTCAGGGTTAGGTTTGTGTTTTGGGGTACAGGGGTAGCTTTAGGGATTAGGGATAGGTTTTGGGTACAGGGGTACAGGAGTACAGGGGTATTTTAAGGGTTTAGTTAATTAAATATTTATTAATTACAATTTTAAAATAAAAGATATACTTACCTATACTTACGTTGTAATGGCATGCGTTGTAATAGCATCTGCTATGTAATGACATGCGTTGTAAAGGCATTCGTTGTAAAGGATCCTGCGTTGTAAAAATTGCGTTGTAATGGTATGCGATGTAAAAGTATGCGTTTTAACGCCATACATCCCTATTATCTATATGTAATGAAGTAAAAATAAAGCAACACGAAAAAAAAGATGAATGGAAATGCATGAATCGTCTAAAAAGGGAACACAGCTTAAAGACGCACTTTGTGGAAAGTGCTGTAATAACGTAGATTGCAAAATAATAATTAATGCGCCTACTTTAATAATTCTGAAGGAGCTAAGTGCATCCCCTGAAGACAGGGTCCCTATTTCAAGAATGAGTCAACGAATAAAATATTGACTTTTATTTGGAAAAACAGGAAATTAGGAACATGGATTTCATATGGACATGAACTGACATCAAAAAAGTAATGACTATGGATTGACAGTGTGCATAGGAGAAAAAGTAGATTTATTTTATTTGATGATAATCTTAAAAAAAAAATGTTTCCTTTTTATATAATGTATAGTCTATAAATACATAGTATTGTACACATTCATTTTTTGGGTTCAACTGTAAATATCTTAGTGTGCAATTTATAATCTTTTTCTTTTAGGTCACAGTACATTACAATTCTTTATACAGTAGAATAATACCAGACCCCCTAATTGGGGGACGCGACCGACCCTCTAAACAGATAACTCGCATCTCTCCCCCCATGTATCACCCATGCTGACGGCCCTCGATGTACCTAATTATAAATAACAAGTTCTCACTACACTGGGGCGCAGCAATCGTCAACCCTTCCGGTACTATTCCCAGTTGAAACCAGTGTTCCATTATCCAGCTTATTATATTGTTGACAACCATCTGACAACTTCTCCACTCCTTCATAACCATCCAATCTTAAAACAGAGTGAAGAGCTCCATCATGCCTTTATAGAGGAGTTGTAGCATTGATTCCAGTTGTAGTGGACTCTGCGGTTGCCATTTTCTGGTACATTTGGAATATACATCATGGCTTCCTGATGAAGGCTAATAGCCGAAACGCGCATAGCAATTATCCATTACTTTTAGCCATGTTCTCAGACCAATATTAAGCTATTTTGTTGTATTTCTGAACCTCTTTTGATTTATTTTTCTATTGTATAAAGAATTGTAATGTACTGTGACCTAAAAGAAAAAGATTATAAATTGCATTGCACAGTAACATATTTACAGTTGAACCCAAAAAATGAATGTGTACAATACTATGTATTTATAGACTATACATTATATAAAAAGGAAATTGTTTTTTTTTTTAAGATTATCATCAAATAAAATAAATCTACTTTTTCTACTATGCACACTGTCAATCCATAGTCATTACTTTTTTGATGTCAGTTCATGTCCATATGAAATCCATGTTCCTAATTTCCTGTTTTTCCAAATAGTATAGATATCCCGAATTAGGAACTTTAGTCGGGGATACCCCCTTTTTTCACACACATAAAATATTGACTTCAGCAGATGATTTCCATAGACCATGCAAAAAATCTTGCTGTGGTCTTTCTCAAATAAAATTATGCCCCACAACCAACTAAACACCATCGCTTTAGAATCAAATCCTATGCACATGTTTCAGATTGATGGTTTCAGTGCAGAAACCACTATACCTGTACTCTTTGTACAAATAATTCACAGGTTGACATCAGGCGAATCTTTGTGAAGATATTTATATATTATACCAAATCAATATAGAATAAAAAAGACCAGCCAACACGTGTTTCGTCACAACGCGGTACAATTGTGACTCTTCAGGGCTGATGCTTGGAAAAATCAGTGGTGTTTGAGTCGCAATACCAGTGATATTTCCAACCCGGTAAGAACACGGGTTCATCGAGCAATTTCACAAAAAAGGAAGGGTGCAATTCTGCCTACCTCTCTGTCTCAGAAGTAAACTGAAAACACAACAACGAACGGATGTGTAGGTCAGTGAGTTCGGGAGACCTCAGCTCCCAGGAGAAGGGCGACTACTGGTCTCATTTTGAATTTCATTGCATTTGCTATGCAGGAGACCTGAGAGGCACATCAATTGTTTTTGGGATGCACTATAATCCTAAGTACAGATAAAGAGCAACATACTCAAAATAATTTAGAAGAGAGCATGTAGTATTGGGACCTTCTGGAGTATCTTGTATCATAGTTTCTGGCTCCAATGCAGAGCCATGATTATACAGCCACATTCTCCCAAAGGTCCTACGTTTCGAGTCTTAGCTACATCTATACAAATCTCAACTGGCACATCAATTAGCTTTTTTAGGTATTTGTGAATCTCTCAATGGATCACTGAGGCTTATTCAGAGCTGTCAAATACTAATGATCCTTAGTGATCACACTGTATACTCCAACCTGCCAGGTGGATAAGACTTGACTGTAATACCATTTTGTCTCCTAAAATCCTCAGGGACATTGTGGAGTCCTCTGCATGCTTTCCACTTAGCAAAGGCAGCTTTGTTTGTGGGGCTCCGTTCCTCCTATACAGTAGAGTAGAGAGACAGGTGGTTACGGAAAGCTAGATAGCTCAGGGGTTAGCATAAAATGTATGCCAACTGCCTATGGAAAATCAAATAGAGAGCATACCACTTCAACAGCAATTGCAACTGGTTAGTGATAGTTGTCAGTCATCAATATACACTCAAGTATTTATCATATTAGGCTTACTAAAATGCCCTCACTGGAGTGGGCTTGAATGAAGTCAGGGTGTTTGTGGCATCACTTCGTATTAGAATGAGGGTACTTTGCATGTGCTGGGCATGAAAAGATGTAGACAAGTTGATATACAGCAGGCCCAATTTAGGATTTGGCCGGTGTAGACAGCCCATCAAAAAGCAGCTGTTTACTCGTCCAATGGCATGAAGGTCTGTTCATGCATCCTATTTAAAACATGTTGATATTAAGGACACAGCTCCATCACCTGTCTGCCTTCTCTGCTGTATTTTTCTTACTCTGTCAACAGCGGTATACCAAAAACACAACAGAAACATGGTGGTTCATGATCAATGCCTTTGTTGGGGGAATAAGAGCCTAAATGACCATACTGAGACAAACTACAACCAATAAACACATCCCTGCTACTCCAAACAATGGGCACTACCTGACAGTGATAGAGGAATAATACCATCTAGTACATCAAAACAGAAGGCAAGCACAATTATTTTAACTATTTTGAATCAACTTTGTTGACCACTAATGTATTTAAACTAAACTGTATGCATACAAAACCCTATCTAACATCAATGTACCTTATCTACCTGTCTGGCCACATATATGGTAGTCCATACTCATACATAGTCAAATAAAATACTCCCCTAATACAATGTTAGTATCCCTCCTATCTCAAATCAGTATGAAAAGTCACATTTCCTAAAAATGTACATGCTCAGACATATAATGTTCCTAAAAAAATCATATGCATCCTAGCAATAATTCTAAACTGAATTTTTGATTAAAAAATCGCAAATTTCTGAGCCTAGACTTGATACCAGTTTACCTGCTTACCACGCAATCCACAATCATATGATGCAAGCATGTACCCCAAGCATGTATTTCCACAACCCAATAATTCTTATGTTACATCTTCAAATCTTGCACATAATATCAAGGGCAGGACACACACTCACATGTTAGACAATGCACTCATATACTCAAACTAGGTATAAGCATACATAATGCGTGGCATGTACTATACCTGAAACTCAATATCTGAAGGAATTCCTGCACTTTAACAGAAACATAATTGTTAGACCTGGCATCTTTTGGAGTGTTTCCCCTGTCTTTTTACTCTCCGACCTATTGTCTTTGCTAGTTTAGTGTCTCTGCGCACTTTCTCACTGCTGTCCACTGTTGAAGTGCAAGTGTTCCTATTGTAAATTAGAATATAGATTGGTGTTTCCATAGTTGGCATATTTGATTTACTGGTAAGTCCCTAGTAAAGTGCACTGAGAGTGCCAGGACCTGTAAATCAAATGTTGCTAGTGGGCCTGCAGCATCGATTGTGCAACTTGACCTATGTGCCCTGAGTCTGTTCCAATCAGGTTTCCAGGGCCTGTGTTCTCTCCCAAACCTGTACCTTTTTGCCCACAATTGGCACATCTCTGGCCACAGGTAAGCTTCTTGTAAAAAGTACTATGGGTACCAAGGATACTGTGACCAGGGAAGGCCTCTAAGGGCTGCAGCACCTATTGTGCCATCCTTAGTGGTCCAGCACCTTAACATCCACACACTGCCATTGCAGGCTGCATGTTTTGGTGCAAAGAAAAGTGAAGAGTGAACAGGGCAGACATCTCTGGGTGCACTAGCCCTCGGGTGAGGGCACAGTGGCATGAGCCCTGTACCCCTGCAATGTCTAAGTCTGTTCTTAGACATTGTAAGTGAAGTAAAGCCATAAACAGTATATGGGCTGGGAGATGGCCATTACAAACTCCACAGCTCCACAACGACTTTACTGAAACCTGGGAAGTTTGGTAGCAAACTTCTCAGCACATTAAACCAACACTGATGCCATTGTGATATTTAATATAAAATGCACTCAGAGGGGATCTTAGGGATGTCCCCATAGAAACAAAAAGCCCCCGCATGGTTCCTGAATGGCTGCCCGCATTTGCCACCACCAGACAGGTTTCTGGACCCCGGGGTAGAGGACTCAGCTCTCTGGGTCCAAAGACTAAGCCCATCCTGGGAAGAGGTGTCATTCCTCCTCCCCCAGATTGGCTGGGTCCAAGAAGGGGAAGCTTCAAAGGCCTGCTGCCTTTGGAAGGTGTCCCTACCTTGGGTGGGAGAATCAGTAAGAAAAGCAAACTAGGAAGCGAGGTGTGTCCACCTTTGCTAATCATACCCCTCAGGTTGGGAAGGCAAGGTGAAGCACACAGCTCAGTCCCTTTCATCTTGAAGATGAGGGTGCTCAGCCAATTAGGCAGAGGCTCATGCCCCCTCCCATTGGGGGGTGGCATAATAGGTGGTGTACCCACCCCAAGGAAGTAACCCATTGGTCCCGTCCTGCACAATCCTTTACATTCACCTAAATCTAGCACTTAGGGGCAACTCTGAACTTTGCCTCCTCAGATTTGAGGAAGAAAGAAGAAGAACCAAAGAGCTGGGCTGGCCTCGAAAGAAGAGGACAACTACTGCTTTGGCCCCAGCCCTACTTGGCCTTTTCACCTACAACCTGCCTACAGTGAACAAACCAGCATGTCCAGCAGCCAGCAGCTCCCCAGAGCCTGGAGGACCTGCCCTGCACTCCCCTTACAGACTCTGTCTCCCATGAGCACTGTATTTGCTCAACACAGACTCTAAGACCAGAATCCGGATTCCGGCGAAACAGCAATTCTGCACCATTCTGGCCTGAGTTCGAGTGGCCCAACACCATTAGGAGGTCTCCCCAGTGATCCTGACCTGAGAACTGGTGATCCCCTACTTCACTCAAGCCGTAAGATGATGCCAGCAGCCTCAACCTGAAGAGTCCCCCCGACTGCAAACCAAACTGGTAAAAAAAAAACAATGCCAGAAGACACCCCTACACCCGATGGCCCACGGACTTGGGTGGCCCAACCGACGGTGTCCAGACATTCCCAAGAACCCAACTTACCTCTCCAGCAGGTGGTCACCCTCAGGATGTCTCCCTACCTGAGCCTGCATCAGTTTTGCCAAACCGAAGGTCTCCATTGAAAAGCGAAAAGGCCTCCAACATCTCCTTGGCACCCTGCACCCAGCCATCCCAGTGCCACTTGTGGTGCAGGTCCTGTGCTGGTCGTTTTCCCCTGCAGAGCTGACCTTAACCAAAGGAGCTTTGCTCTCATACCTGAGTGATTAGAGGAGTGGGTAACCCAATATACCCTTGCGGGCTCGGGCAAACAATATGTGATTAGGGAAAAGTACCAGCAACTGTTTTATTTTAAGAATCAAAATTTTACAGTGTGATAGGGTCTATAACCTTACTAAGACTCCTCAACTGAAAAAATCAGTCACTGTTATGATTACTGATATTTGGTAAAGACCTCATAGAAGCTACCACACTAGCCCTGAGGAAATAAAACAATTTTAAAAATAGCAATTCTGTTCATCAAATGAAATTCAGAGAATAATGAGAAGCAACACAAGAAGAAGTATTGTTACCGAAACTTATTATTTGTATCTTCAAATCAAATTCAAATTTTGCAAGGGTTCATAATCAAAGTAATTGCAAATAAATCTTAGGTATAAGGAAGCGACAAAATCATTCCATCAATACATAAGAAAATCAATCCAGTCTGTAAATTAAATAGAAAGTTGACTCCTTTTTTAAATAAACAGAAAGTCAGATGCAGGGTGTAGACATGGACTGGTGTGTCGACGTTTCGGTCTTATATGTTTTTATCCAAAGACCATCATCAGGACGGAGAATTTTAATGCAGTACGGATGACCCCTATGAAATGATATAATCATGAAATTAACAAACATTCTTTTTGAGTGTTGCTGACATATAGTCATTGAATATATACATTATATTATATGCATTTTTTTGATCTATTTACATTTCAAAAATATATGTAAAAGTTGTAGCTTCACAGACTAGTCAGTGTGGTGACAGAGAATGCTGGCTTCCAAAATTAAATTTAAGATACTAATCGAGGTAGATACAGTGAATAACTTACTTATAATAAAACACAGATAGCACTAAGAATGTTCAGAAGTGCAGTTCAACGTGTGAATTCATACCCTGTGGGAAACGAATGTAGATGAAGAGAAATTTCACTTCTTTATTCTGGTATATAATCATGATCTTTTTGATTTGTCTCTACAATTCTAAGGAACTATTTTTTACCTCAGGGATTTAGCAACTTATCCCTTTGCTTGTGTCCCAGGTGGTGATCCAAAAAACAGAATTTATTCTTTATTTCAGGGTCCAGATACGCTGAAATGAATAATGTATATTTTGTAACACCGGACTTTTACATGATTGTATGTATAGTCGAATTGTTTAAACCTACATCTTAATTATCTGTAGAAAAGTATACTGGGCGAATATACAACATATTTCTGCCCTATGGTCTAAAGCAGGTCTTAGCATTCTTTTACTAATCTAGCCCGAATTTATCGAAGTCATTTATGAACTTGGAATGTACAATAACTTATGCTTGTCTAAATAGAAACATTGTATGCCCAAAAGGTTGATGTTGCAGTGCTTTAACGCCATCATGGTTTGATTACAACTTTTTTTAAGTTTGGCATGTCAAACGAAAGGTGATTGAATATCCTTAGCGTTGTGCCTGGTAACTAACTGTGTAATGGAAGGACTAAAGTCACCTTGCCGGAGTGTTATAGCAACTTATGGGCACGACAAGTATGGGGAAAGTAACCCGTTTTGAAGGAGCCCACATCGTAATAAATAATCGCCATTAGAAAAGCTGCTTAAGCGTTGCCAGAGTGTATTCGGCTTCGTAAATTACACAAAAAGACCAATATTTTAAGATTTAAAAGAGCGATTCTAGCGTCCACCCCGTTTTAGATAAACACCAGCTATATGGCGTGGCCCCGTTTATTTCGGCATGTTGATACTGTCTACTTACTTCTTGATCAGAGGAAAGACGGACGCACAGGCTCGTCAGCATCGGGCCAAAGGTGATCATGGAAATGGGCCAATCAGATCGTATTTATACTTCTCTCACGTTAAACGTGCTGGTCACATGTGCTACTTGTGGCTGATGTTATTTTATATTGTATGAGGCGGCGGCCATATTAGACCGTCTACCTTGGTAGCGATTTTAGATTAGAACACACACATAATGTTTTTCTTGATTTTAACGAGGACCGAATGTCACTCGATTGTTAGTCAACGGTCATGTCCTTGGTTATTGGACTTATTATATCAATATTTAGACACAATGTCGAACGTTGTTTCGTGCTCGATTCGGGTTTCATAATTAATTGAGGCTACAAGATCAGTGTTGATCTATCGAATTAATGTGTTAGATACATTTTTACCGGACTCGTCAACAAAGAGGACTTGCTGATAGCCTATCACTTCTGTGGTGCACGTGAATTATGCATTCAGTTTACTAGTTTACATGCATACAGGCCATATAAACAGTGTAATGCAAACACAGAAACTTGCATAGTGTAAATTATTTAGAGTTTTTTCAAAAAACAAACTGGCGCAGTCACATTGTGCGCACATTCTTAGAGTTCACCTGGATTCTTGTGCTTTTATATATAAGACTCTGAGTTATATACATTTCACTTAGAAGTTTACATAATCTAAATTTCAGATTTTTATGCTGTTATACATAAAACTTGCAGTTATATACATTTCACTCTGGAGTTTACTTAATATAGATTTTAGATACCGCCTGTCGCAGTTGTATTGCGCGCACATTCTCAAAGTTAACTTTAGAATTATATTATGCTGTTGTATTTGAAACTCTAAATTATGCACCTGTCTGTAAAAGGCAATCTCAAGTTATGCAGGCCAGTGTGTGCCATTCAGTCGAGGAGTTCAACCCATTTCTAACGCTATTGGCAAACTCGATCCAATGATTTTCTTTTAGTGTCAGGAGTCGATCCACATTTGGTTGTCTAATAGTTGGTTTAATGACATCTATGACCCACCATTTCATGTCCCTTTCGTTATGGTTTAAGTGAAGAAAATGTTCCACAAGGGGTGCATTTTCTATTTTACACCTAATCCTGGACTGGTGCTGCAGGATTCTTTGTTTAATCATTTGTGTGGTTTTGCCTATGTATAATCATACCACACGGGCATTGTATGCAGTACACTACATTTTGTGTGCGACATGTAGAAAAATTCTTGATCTTCATCATTTTGCTGTTAAGATCAAATGATTTGATATTCTGAGTGGTATCACAGGCAGTACATTTGTTGCATTTGTAATGTCCTATCAGAGGGACCAGTTGTCTCATGTTGTCAACAAGGTTGTGGTTATCTTTTTCATATGCATGTACTAGCCTGTCCCGTAGGTAGCGACCACGTTTGAATGAAAAAAGTGGCTTCTCTTTAAATTCAGGTAGCTCTGAAAGTAATGGCCATTGTTTTAATATTACTTTCTTCAGTTGATTGCTGATGGTACCAAAGGTTGTAACACATACAAGGGGATTACTATCTTTTCGGACATGGTTGGCGAGTAACAGATCGCGATTATTGTACCATGCTCTCTTCAGCGATTGTTTGAGAAGTTTGTTTGGATATTCCCTTTCAGACAATTTGCTTTTTAGTATCTTTGCCTCTCTGAAATAATCAGTTTTCTTGGTGCAATTTCTCCGTAAACGGAGAAATTGGCCAAATGGTAAACCATCCCGCAAGGCCTTGGGGTGATGGCTACTGTATTTGAGGAGGGTATTTCTGGACGTGGGTTTAGTGTAAAGTGTTGTATACAGCGTATTGTCCTCATTGACTTTGATTGTGATGTCAAGAAAATTCATCTGATAGTTATTGCTTTCTAGGGTAAATGACAGGTTATAATTTCTTTCATTGAGCCACAGATGAAAGCTGGTGAGAAGGTCTTTGCTGCCTCTTCAGATGACAAAAACGTCCTCGATATACCTGAGCCAACAAGAAATGTTGGTCAGGTAAGGATTCAATGGATGGTAAATGAATCTTTTCTCAAATTCTGCAACATAGATATTAGCAATGTCTGGGGCAAAAATTGCCCCCATGGCTACCCCTTTAAGTTGTTGATAGTAGCTTCTTTCAAATAAAAAGAAATTCTCACACAAGGGGATTCTACTACATTCTAGTATGAAGTCAGTTGGTACCTCATGTGGTCTGCTGCGACTGTCTAATAGATCTTTCAATATAGCCAAAGCCTCAAGCTGGGGAATGTTCGCATACAGGCTTTCTATGTCCATAGTGACCAAGTATTCTTCTTCTGGATTAAAGGAATGGTTTTCTAATTTATTAATGACTGATGTTGTGTCCTTAATATAAGTTTCAGATCCTACAGCAAATGGTCGAATAAAGTAATCGGCATATTTGGCAAGGGGTTTTAGTATTGAATTACACCCTGGCACTATGGGTCTCCCTAGGTGGTTGCTTGGTGTTTTTGTGTACCTTTGGAAGAATGTACAGTGCTGGTACTGTTGGTGCTTTATTTGTTAGGAATAATGCTTCTTTTTCGCAAAGCCAGCCTCCTTCTAGACTGGTTTGGCTGAGGTATGAAATCTCTTTTTCTAATCTGGATGTTGGATTAGTAGAGAGTCGTTTGTAGTTGTCTGTTACAGAGACCTGTTTTAGGACTTCATTTTTATAGGCGACTTTGTCCCAATGGACAATGCCTCCCCCTTTGTCAGCCGGTTTGATCAGGGTTCCTGGTAATGATTCTAGATTTTTCAAAGCTGTTAGTTCTTCCTTGCTAATATTGTTTCTAGCAAAAGGCATCTGCTTGAAAAGATTTTCTGTTTCAATCAGGACTGCTTGCTCAAAAGTCATTATTTCCTTTGCCACCATATTATTAAGTGGAAAGAAAGTTGATGGTGGATGTAGACCTGTGAAATGTATTTCCCATTTGGATGTTTTATCAGAAAAATAATTTTTAAGCCTGACAGTTCTAAAGAATTTATATAGCTCTAGCTTGGTTTGGAACTGGCTATTCCTATTTGTAGGCAAAAAGGAAAGTCCAGCAGAAAGGACTTCAATCTCAGGTTCAGTCAATATGTGATTGGAAATATTGAAGATAGGGATAGTGTTGTTATCTCCTACCATTCGTAGTACTGGTTCCTGTGATATTGCTTATTTATATTCATGCTGTACCTTTAATGTGCTGGAATCTCTCATGCTTGTATTCTGGAATACATGAGAATTCCAGCTGTCAGCTGTCAGTTTAAGATATCTCCTGTGGCTGAGGTTTAATAAAGTACCTCCTTAACTTAATATATATGTTCCTGTATATTTATATTTATGAGAAGACACCACATTATTTTGGCGACGATCGGGTGAACCTTGGATTTTAGTTTCAGATGAACTTTCTATACATTCTGGATTTTTAACTCGGGGTACAAAAATGGTTCCACCACTGGGTATTAGGAAGAAACTTTTGTCCCATGCACACTCTGGACATCTTGGTATTGTAAAAACCAAAGAAATTTTACGCATGCAATTTTGGTGGCCAGGGATGGATCTAGAGATTGAAAGACTAGTGAGAGATTGCCCAGAATGCTGTGCTAGTGATAAAATACTAAAGACAAAGCAAATGCCCATGGTTAAGAGATCTCTACCAAGTCATCCTTGGGATGAATTAGCTATAGATATAGTTGGTCCATTGTCAGGTGTAAATGATACACCTTATCTTTTAGTTCTGATGGATTTGTACTCTAGGTGGATTGAGGTGAGTGCTGTGAGAGAAATCACTTCTGAGGAAGTGATTAAGTTCCTTGATACCATTTTAAAAAAAGAAAGTTTTCCTAATAGTCTTCTATCAGATAATGGGCCACAATTTTGTTCAAGAGATTTTGAAGAGTTCATGAAAAAATCTGGTATTTTACATAAAAGATGTTCATTATATCATCCTGAAACTAACGGTGCAGTAGAGAGGGTTAATAAAACATTGAAAGAGGCTATACAGTTAGCAAGGTCGTCTTGTTTGAATTGGAAATCTGTCCTTCAAGAAAGAATAAGTGCCTATCGTTTTGCTCCCCATTCGACAACAGGTAAATCCCCATTTGTCTTGTTTAAAGGGAGGGCTCCCAACACTTGTTTGTGTCCTGGTTGGATGGATCTCAACAAGGGTTTGATTGATAATGGAATTGGTGAGTGGCGTAAGAAGGAAGAAAAGAAGCTGGATGAAAGAAAGACTTATTTTGATAAAAGAAATTGTGTGAATGTACAGAAGGTTTTGGTTGGTGATCTTGTTTGTATTAAAGCTCCTGTTGGCTGTAGATCCTGGTCAAAATACACTGATGTGAGAGCTGTAGTGAAGGTATTCAAGAATGCCATCAAAACAGAGGATGGAAGAATTTGGAATAGGAGCAGAGTGGTTGTGGTTAAGTCAAGAATTCCTGTACGTGATTTCCCTTATGGAAGACAAGGTTTGCCTCTTTCAACTTCTAAATTTGCCAATGGTTTGAATTTCTCTTCATCTTCTTCCAGATGTCAAAGAATACGTAGGCTTCCCACTTATTTAAGAGATTATTCACTATAACCTTCTCTCTCTTTATTTTTGTGTATTTGAAACTGTATCCCTGTTATAACTTATTGTTTTTACTTTCTGTTGGGAAGGAGATGTGTGATATTGCATATTTATATTCATGCTGTACCTTTAATGTGCTGGAATCTCTCATGCTTGTATTCTGGAATACATGAGAATTCCAGCTGTCAGCTGTCAGTTTAAGATCTCTCCTGTGGCTGAGGTTTAATAAAGTACCTCCTTAACTTAATATATATGTTCCTGTAAAATTATATTTATGAGAAGACACCACAGTTCCGTGTTTGGCGTTGGCCGGGGGTGTACTGGTTTCAAAACCATCCCCTCCTTCCACCTCTGTTGTTCCGAGGTCGCCCTGTTCTTCTCCTGTCCTGTACTAAAAAAGACGATTGTCGGGTAGTAGATGGCTGCTGGTCAAAATTGGATTTGGACTGTCCTCCCTGTTGTTCTGAGTCTGTATCAGATCCTGTATCTGAGAAAGTTATGCGCTTCTGTTGAAATTGTTGAGGACCTCTATGGGTGTTGTGAGGTTCGTAGAAGTCTTTCTGCAGGTAAGGATATGGCTTATCCTTGTTATAACTACGAATGTCTTTGTGAAGTTTGTCAGTCTTCTTTTGCGCATTGAAGGTTTCAAACTCTTTAATGGTTTGTGTCACCTTTTCTAAGAGCAACTTAGCTTTGGTGATGTTGCTGTCAGAGTTGATCTTGTTTTCAATTATTTCAATTTCCTTCAATAAAAGAATGATCTGTTTAGATGCAGTCTCAATGCTTAGGACCATCCATGTCCTTGAACATATGTTAGCAGCGAAACTAAAGTTTGTTTTAAAGTCATTGTCATCTATGAAAATGAGGGGAATGTTTTTAATCTGCAGCCTTGTTGGGATGATGTTTGCGTTGAGACAATCAGTGAGGAATTTGGCATGTAGCTCAGTTCTCACCAACTTCTTTTTAAGTCTCTCTAGTTGGATTAGATCTGTTTCATATGATAGTTGTGTAGCTGTATTTTTATTACCCAATAGAGAGGGGCCTGCTGCTATTTTTTGTACATATTCTTCCGTATACGAAAGAGTTTCGATCTCAGACATCAAGAGAAAGAATTACAGGTAGTTACCTGTTCAACAACTTAGGAGTGGCCCACAGCAGAGGTTATTATTATTATTAACGAATTTTGTACCGCGCACGGTTACCCAGGGGCATCCTAGCGCTTATAGAGACCTAGAGCAGGCTACTAATGGAGAACGGAAAGAAGATGCAATTATTCTGGAAAAAGATAAGTTTTCAGATGTTTCCGAAACCTGAGAAAATTTGGGTCAGAACGTAGTGAGAATGGGAGGGAGTTCCAGGCGCGCGCTGTATGGACAGAAAAACTCCTGCCACCTGAACGGGCTCTCCTAATTCTCTTTATCTGAAGGAGGTGTTTGTTATCAGAGCGTAGAGCTCTTATGGGCTCATAGGGCCGAATCATGTCCTTCAGAATGGCTGGTCCTTTCCCCTGTATGCTCTTGTGGGCGATGCAGAGGGCCTTGAAGGTAACTCTCTCTCTTACAGGGAGCCAGTGGAGTGCCTTTAAAGCAGGCCTGGCTGACTGCCTGGCCGGAACGTTCCGCAGCAGCCTTGCTGCTGCGTTCTGCACTTGTTGCAGGATCTTGAACGTTGACTCCCCTGCTCCGAGAAAGAGCGCATTACTGTAGTCCAGGTGTGAGATGATTAGACCTTGGACTAACAGCTTCCGGGAGAGTTCTGGCAACAGGGGGAGAACCTTACGGGCCGACCGGAGCATTCCATAACACACACCAGCGGTCTTCTTGGCGTGTGTCCTAAAGGACAAATCCGGCTCCAGCCAGACCCCCAGGCTCTTAATCTCCTTCTTTGGGTCAGGCGGGGTGCCCATGCAGTTGGGCCAGCTGCTCGGCGAGAGGGCAAAACTTGACTGGCCCAAGATCATCAGCTCAGTTTTTGATCCGTTCAATTTGAGCGATGACCTGGACATCCAATCAAACACCTCTCTCAAGCATGAATGAAGCGTCTCAGGCTGATTCTCCAGCTGTGTCAGACCCACCACTAGCTGGGTGTCATCCGCATAGCTTTTGGTCTTAAAGCCAAACGGAGACACCACACCCTCCAGGGGTGCCATATACACGTTAAATAACGTGGGGCTCAGGGATGAGCCCTGGGGCACCCCGCAATGAAGTGGGAGGGGAGGAGATTTTGCGTTTCCTTCCCAAACCTCGAAGGTACGCCCCTCCAGAAAGGAGGCCAACCATTCCAGGGCCACTCCTGTGACACCCGACTCAGCTAGGCGTTGTATCAGCACCCCATGATTGACGGTATCGAAGGCCGCACTAAGGTCCAGGAGGATCAATGCCACTGACTCCCCTGCGTCCAAAGTGCTTCTGGCCTCCTCTACCACTGCTAGCAGAGCCGTGTCAGTTCCATGACCCGGTCGGAATCCCGTCTGGGAGTCCCTCAACCGGCCATTCTCCTCAAGAAAGTTGGATAACTGACGATTAACCAACCTCTCGGCAACCTTGCTAACCCCTGGTAGCAAGGAGATGGGCCTGAAATTGGCCAGGTTCTGCGGGTCCAAGCCAGGCTTCTTCAGAAGCGCTTTAACGACCGCACTTTTCCAGTCAGGCGGCACAGTCCCATGAGCGAAGGAGAGATTGACCAGATCGGTCAAAGGCTCTCCTATCGACAAGGCGGCCTGCTTTAAGTACCGCATTGGGACTGGGTCCCGAGGTGAGCCACTTTTCAAGCTCCCGAGGATCTTCAGTACTTCGCCTGAGGTTACAGGGCCAAATGACGTCAATAGATTTTCCGACATGCTCAAGTCCTCAAAAAAGGCCGAGGCTCCCATCACCGGGGGGAGAGAACTAATAATGGTATCAATTTTATTCTTAAAGTAAGTGGCTAATTCCAGACATTTTTCCTGTGGTCTGTCGTGGACAAGAATGGGATCAGGCGGTTTAAGAAGCTCCTTCATCACTAGGAAGGCTTCCCTGGATGAGGACGCAGCGTGATTTACTCTCTCCCCATAAAAGGAGGCCTTTGCAGCGCGTATTGCAAGTTTGTATGTCCTTAATTCCATGCGATATTTTTCCCTGCTATCTGTCTCCGGGTTCCTCCTCCATAATCTCTCCGCCCGTTTACAGTTCTTTCTCAGGGTTCTGAGCTCTAGGGTATACCATGGGGCGGACCCCATTCTCTTATCCCTAATAAGCATCTTCTTGAGTGGAAGCACATGGTCCACTGCATTGGTCAGCCAGTTCCTCACCGTAGCATCTGCAGTCACCGGATCACAACCCTTCTCAGGCTGGGTGCCCTCCAAATGGGCATTCCAGGCCTCTACAGGGAGCCTTGACCATGCCCTGTCTATTCTAAATTTCCTGGGTGGGAGAGTGTCATCACACTTTACCTCCCAATTAGCCATGATCAGTGAGTGGTCGGACCAAGGAAGAGCGAGGGGGGCATAGCAGATATACCCGCCATATTCGCGAAGAAGGGGTCCAGAAGATGACCTTTAACATGTGTGTCCCCAGTGTTTATCAATTTCATCTGCAGGGCGCTCAACTCGCTCATCAAATTAGTTGCCAATGGGTCAGTTACTTCATCGAAATGGCAGTTGAGATCTCCCAACAGAATGAAATTGGCCGAGGCCAGGAGAGTGGTAGTTTCCATTAGTGAAGATGTAAAATCACCCACACTCCCAGCTGGCCGATAGACTAGGAGGCCTGTCAGCGTGCAGGTAGGGGAGAATTGAAGGGAGAATTGGCAGCTCTCACAGTCTTTAACCCCTGCCTCCCGTGCCTTACAGCCCAGTGATTCCCTATAAATAATGGCCAGACCCCCCCTCCCTACGCCTCTATCAAGATGGTAGATCAAATATCCCGGCGCCAACGCTGTCACCACGTCCGGACCCGAGGTGTCAGATAGCCAAGTCTCAGTAAGAAACAAGGCATCAACCTTGTGATCCAGGAGTAGGGAGTTAATCTCCATAGCGTGGCAGGGGAGAGACCTGCAATTCAGCAGGGCGAGCCGACGCAGGGTAGTGGGGGTAGCTTCTCCTAAATCTGGTTGACAAACTCTACATCCCCTAAAGCGCTTTCCCCCTTTGGCAATATAGCAGCATATGTCATACTTCGGTATTCTATAGGATAAGAGCTCATCCTTCGTGTACCTGATCCTAATAGCTTGTTGGGGGCTCGCATCGAGCATAGCCACTGGCCCTAGTCCCGGCTGGGTCCGGACGGGCACAGACGGGCTTGACTCTGGCGAAACTCCGGCGCAAATCCGGCGCGTCCGCTGCACGCGTCCGCTGCGCGGAGCCATAAGGGACTGTTTTTATAGGGCGACTAGACCGCTCGGCGAATGTGACCCCACCTAAGATGGCCGCCAAAACCGGATCGAGCCCGGGACCTGGTCGAAATACAGCACCCAGGGATCGGGGACCGAGGGAAATGCCTAAATGAATTCTCAGCCCAAACGAGGGTAGGAGCGTTCAGTAAAAAGATTGTAAAAGAGATTTTTTAAAATTCTGTATCTTAAGTTCTAACATGTAGTGCAGATGCAGGGGGGGGATCGGACACAAAGGAAAATTCAAAAGCAGTTTTTATCAGGCTAAAACAACGACTGAGCGCTCAACTAGCAGCCTCTCAGTGATTCTCTATCTGCGCTATATAACTGATTAGAGGAGTGGGTAACCCAATATACCCTTGCGGGCTCGGGCAAACAATATATGATTAACGAAAAGTACCAGCAAGGGTTTTATTTTAAGAATCAAAGTTTTACAGTGTGATAGGGTCTACCTTACTAAGACTCCTCAACTGAAAAAATCAGTCACTGTGGTTAAGACCTCATAGAAGCTACCACACTAGCCCTGAGGAAATAAAACAATTTTAAAAATAGCAATTCTGTTCATCAAATGAAATTCAGAGAATAATGAGAAGCAACACAAGAAGAAGTATTTTTAAAGAAACTTATTATTTGTATCTTCAAATCAAATTCAAATTTTGCAAGGGTTCATAATCAAAGTAATTGTAAATAAATCTTAGGTATAAGGAAGCGACAAAATCATTCCATCAATACATAAGAAAATCAATCCAGTCTGTAAATTAAATAGAAAGTTGACTCCTTTTTGAAATAAACAGAAAGTCAGATGCAGGGTGTAGACATGGACTGGTGTGTCGACGTTTTGGTCTTATATGTTTTTATCCAAAGACCATCATCAGGACGGAGAATTTTAATGCAGTACGGATGACCCCTATAAAATGATATAATCATGAAATTAACAAACATTCTTTTTGAGTGTTGCTGACATATAGTCATTGAATATATACATTATATTATATGCATTTTTTTGATCTATTTACATTTCAAAAATATATGTAAAAGTTGTAGCTTCACAGACTAGTCAGTGTGGTGACAGAGAATGCTGGCTTACAAAATTAAATTTAAGATACTAATCGAGGTAGATACAGTGAATAACTTACTTATAATAAAACACAGATAGCACTAAGAATGTTCAGAAGTGCAGTTCAACGTGTGAATTCATACCCTGTGGGAAACGAATGTAGATGAAGAGAAATGTCACTTCTTTATTCTGGTATATAATCAAGATCTTTTTGATTTGTCTCTACAGTTCTAAGGACCTATTTTTTACCTCAGGGATTTAGCAACTTATCCCTTTGCTTGTGTCCCAGGTGGTGATCCAAAAACCAGAATTTATTCTTTATTTCAGGGTCCAGATACGCTGAAATGAATAATGTATATTTTGTAACACCGGACTTTTACATGATTGTATGTATAGTCGCATTGTTTAAACCTTCAGCTTAATTATCTGTAGAAAAGTATACTCGGCGAATGTACAACATATTTCTGCCCTATGGTCTAAAGCAGGTCTTAGCATTCTTTTACTTATGAGTCAGAGCATTCTATGTTGCTCTGACTCATGATACCTAGGTAGACGTTCTAATATGGCCGCCGCCTCATACAATATAAAATAACATCAGTCACAAGTAGCACATGTGACCAGCACGTTTAACGTGAGAGAAGTATAAATACGATCTGATTGGCCCATTTCCATGATCACCTTTGACCCGATGCTGACGAGCCTGTGCGTCCGTCTTTCCTCTGATCAAGAAGTAAGTAGACAGTATCAACATGCCAAAATAAACGGGGCCACGCCATATAGCTGGCGTTTATCTAAAACGGGGTGGACGCTAGAATCGCTCTTTTAAATCTTAAAATATTGGTCTTTTTGTGTAATTTACGAAACCGAATACACTCTGGCAACGCTTAAGCAGCTTTTCTAATGGCGATTAATTATTACGATGTGGGCTCCTTCAAAACGTGTTACTTTCCCCATACATGCCGTGCCCATAAGTTGCTATAACACTCCGGCAAGGTGACTTTAGTCCTTCCATTACACAGTTAGTTACCAGGCACAACGCTAAGGATATTCAATCACCTTTCATTTGACATGCCGAACTTAAAAAAGTTGTAATCAAACCATGATGGCGTTAAAGCACTGCAACATCAACCTTTTGGGCATACAATGTTTCTATTTAGACAAGCATAAGTTATTGTACATTCCAAGTTCATAAACGACTTCGATAAATTCGGGCTAGAATAAACAACATAGAATGCTCTGACTCATAAGTAAAAGAATGCTAAGACCTGCTTTAGACCATAGGGCAGAAATATGTTTTATATTCGCCCAGTATACTTTTCTACAGATAATTAAGCTGTAGGTTTAAACAATGCGACTATACATACAATCATGTAAAAGTCCGGTGTTACAAAATATACATTATTCATTTCAGCGTATCTGGACCCTGAAATAAAGAATAAATTCTGTTTTTTGGATCCCCACCTGGGACACAAGCAAAGGGATAAGTTGCTAAATCCCTGAGGTAAAAAATAGTTCCTTAGAATTGTAGAGACAAATCAAAAAGATCATGATTATATACCAGAATAAAGAAGTGAAATTTCTCTTCATCTACATTCGTTTCCCACAGGGTATGAATTCACACGTTGAACTGCACTTCTGAACATTCTTAGTGCTATCTGTGTTTTATTATAAGTAAGTTATTCACTGTATCTACCTCGATTAGTATCTTAAATTTAATTTTGGAAGCCAGCATTCTCTGTCACCACACTGACTAGTCTGTGAAGCTACAACTTTTACATATATTTTTGAAATGTAAATAGATCAAAAAAATGCATATAATATAATGTATATATTCAATGACTATATGTCAGCAACACTCAAAAAGAATGTTTGTTAATTTCATGATTATATCATTTTATAGGGGTCATCCGTACTGCATTAAAATTCTCCGTCCTGATGATGGTCTTTGGATAAAAACATATAAGACCGAAACGTCGACACACCAGTCCATGTCTACACCCTGCATCTGACTTTCTGTTTATTTAAAAAAGGAGTCAACTTTCTATTTAATTTACAGACTGGATTGATTTTCTTATGTATTGATGGAATGATTTTGTCGCTTCCTTATACCTAAGATTTATTTGCAATTACTTTGATTATGAACCCTTGCAAAATTTGAATTTGATTTGAAGATACAAATAATAAGTTTCTTTAAAAATACTTCTTCTTGTGTTGCTTCTCATAATTCTCTGAATTTCCTTTGATGAACAGAATTGCTATTTTTTAATTTTTTTATTTCCTCAGGGCTAGTGTGGTAGCTCATACCTGAGTGGCCTTCTCGTAAGCAGTCCCTAACAGAAAGCCCCCTTAGTCCCTTTGGATAACATTGGGCCCCTGCACTCTGCACCCTGTCATTCAAGTGCCACTGGTTGTGCAACTAAAGTGTCTAGCTAGAACTTGGGAAATCTTGGTCCTATCCCCCAAAACTCCCACTTGTGGAACAAGCAATTTTCCCCATAGGAACCCATGTTATGAGACTTTGGGTCTAAAATGTTCTAAGCGTTGAACAGTTGTTTTGTATAGGAAAACAGATAATTTAACTCAAAGCCAAGAAAAGTCTTACTTACCTTGTATTGCAAGATCCTTAGATGTGGTATCTAGACATACCACCCCCAGTACTCAAATGTAATCTAAAAGTAACACAAAAGTATTCTAAATGCAATTACTGTGTAATACAAACTGCGTTTTAAAGTGATACTGACCTGTAGTAAATCTGTGTAAAGGTTTACAATTGAAAGTATATTTTACCTACTTGTTGTCCTGCTTGGTTCTAGAAATAAAATACAAGTGTAGCTTTTTCATACTTACCCAATTGGTCTGGATACAGTCTCTGAGCTTGTGTATCAGACTTGATTGAGTGAATACAATAAATGCTTAACACACCCTCTGAATAATCCTAACTGCTTGTCCACACTACCACAATGAGACCTGTTAGTACTTACCCAATTTAGCCTCTGCTATTCCTCTGGGGACTCTCTGGACACTGTCCATACTATACCTTACTTTTTTTTATAGTATATGCATAGCCATCTTCGTACAGTAGTGACACAATTTCTCTCTGCTAATGTCACATACACTAGACCCTCACAACTCCACTCTCAAGGGCATATTTACAAGAAACTGGAGGAGCACGATGTTACGCCATAATTGGTAATGCCATGTTCTGCCAACTTCAAAAAGCAGGTATGTACCGTAATCCCAAGTATGGGTGCACCCCTGTAATACCCCTAGTACTGGTGCTAAAAAAGCTGCCTGGCGCCAGTGCAGGCACACTAGTGCCATTTTGCTAGAGTGCCTGCATCGCAGGGGCAATTGTTTACTTGCAGAAAGGCACACCCATTGACACCCCTTTCAGGCTAAGTGTTGCGTAATTAGGGGCATTATTTATAAGGCATTTTTAAGCCACGTTAAGCAGCTTAATGCCGCTTTGTAAAAAGGCAAATGAGTCAACACCACCAGAATGTTGGAAAAAGTGACGTTCTGGTGGTGTTAACTCCTTTTAAATATGCCCCTCAGTTATGTAGTGCTCCATTAATATACAGAAAAAAAGTGGGAGCTAGTAAACAGCCCAGGTGTACTCTTCTGTTAATAGGGGTAGGATTTTTCAGCTCCCTCCCTCCTCTGCCTTTCCTGATCTTAGCATACTTTGATTCATGTCGCCCGAATTATGTGTTTAATATATGTAATGGAACACCCATAGAGCCAAGAGCATCCCCAAACTTTTTTCATAGGAACCAGGTTAAATGCAGCCCTGAGGCTACAAACACCACACACATTTTTTTAAAGGTAGGCATATTTACATATTATTAATGACAAACAGAAGGCTTGGCCTGTAGTCCTGATTTTGGCACAAAACCCTGCCTGGTAAAGGGGTCAAATCTGGGCACCTTCTACCCAGTCTTGAAGTTTGACTTGTAAGTTGTCAAGAAGGCTTATAGGCCTATAGTTCCATGTAGAAGCTCAGTATCAATTTTTATAAATTGGAATAATTTGTGCTCCCCCCTGTAGCAAGTAAATGAGCACATTCAAGAAAGGCATTAGATAATGTATGAATGTATGGGCCCAAAATGGCAATTTCTGACTAATATAGGTCCTTCAGAATCATATGGGGACTAGGGGCTTCGCTGGCACTAATTCTGCCTCACAAGGAGGAAAAAGTAGGATCTTGGTCAGACAAAACTATTTTGCCACCATCATGTGATCTTTTGTGTAGTTCAGGGTCCAGAGGGTCCTCACTTGTATAGAGCTCGGAACAATTATTGACCCACACACTTGGTTGTAAATAGTGATCTATGAATTTGTGTAGGGATAAGCTGTCATTGGGTATTATTTGCCTGAAAGCTGTGTTTTGATTAGTGCAGGACGCCGGTAGTGGATCCTGCAGTTCTTTAAACCCATTCTTTCTTTTTATTAGCCAACAGACACTGGTAGTCAGATCTAGCTACCCTAATGCCATCACAAGATTGTAAATTGATGGTTCAATTAAGTTTAGTTTTAACCCTTCAAACCTCGATGCCATTCCAAAGAGCTGCCTTTGACTTGCCCTTTGAAACTAAAGGTTTAGTATATATAAATAAAACCTTTATGGGCAGTAAGGGATTTGTCATAGAGCTCCATTATTGGTGTTTCTGTCCCAGACTTAAGCTCCGCAGGGGTGAAAGTAGTAGCAGGAAAGGTATCATATATATTTTGTCATGGTGAAAAAACTAGACTGTTTATTTGGCCATCTGACAACTCTACTAATATTAGAAGTTTGAGGCTTCAATGTGGCCTCTCCCAGATCTTTGCCTAGGTTAACAGAACATCTACATTTAAAAGTAAATCTAGTGCATTATGTTCGCTATCTGATCATGGGACAACCTTAAAATCGATCAGATTTGCCCAAAGTTTATTGTCAATGATGAAGCAGTCAATTCCATTTTTGTATTTGGCTCTCCTAAAGGTGTACTGTCTAGTGGTGGCAGAAACTAATCTTCCATTACATACCCACAGACATAGGACAAGGTTAAAGAGGTCAATTGTAAAGTAGCAGCAAGTAGGAATGCTTAAGCTCTTGTCTTCTCATTCTGTTAAATTGAATATACAAGTCAAAGGTACATAGATAGAATTAAAAAACCCCGGCAAGAAGTATTATGGGACAATTTGTTGCCTCAGCTAGATATCTGTCCAAAATGTTTAGAGTTAGGGACTCTTTTCTTATTAGGAACCAGGCAATTGTAAACATTAAAAATGTTGAACAAAAGCCCCTTAGGTGTCCTAATGTTTAGGCCATGATTGTCAGGTTAAGGAATGTGTAGTATTTTGATTAAACAGAATAGTGAAATTCTTAACCATATTATTAACCCTCCTGAGAGAATTACTGACCTTTGACGGAATGGTTTCTAGAATAAATGTCAAAAATCCTGGCCTGGGTCTGGGGACGTTGCCCATGTTTCTAGAAGTGGACACACATGGAATGAATCCATGAATTAATTTCAAGCACGATCTATTCTTTTTGACTGAAGCTCTGCTTCATTCAAAGATAAGAAGGGGGTGTTTGTACAGAAGTAATGAATGGACACAATGAGGTTAGATTTAAAGCTGCTCAGAGAAGAAAACATGATAGGTTCTTTTGCTGGTTGAGCATCTAAAATATTAAGAGATAAATGTGTATTATGATTGGACTCAAATTTGATAATTCATAAGTTGTTGGAGGGGAAGATGGGGTTGGGAAGAAGTTAGGTAAATGTCTCTCTCATATGGACTGATGATGCGTGACTCTCTGGCATTATTACTCAGTCAATCTAGAAGATCTGGTTGCGATAAACCAGCAAAATTATTGGACACTGAAATGGAAAATGTCGAAGAAGGTGGCTTTATAGGACTCAGATTTCCTTTGCTGAATTAAGTTAAAAAATGGACAATTGGCCTGTAGAAATACCCTAGAGGTAAGTCTCAATCCTTTTGTTGACACTTGGAATGTTTTTCAGTATAGAAAAGAGGATACAAACAACAAATTCATCTTAAAACAAATTACAATGACAAGGCTGTCTGTAAGTCTAATGTTTCTACTTTTGAGGACTAAAGGACCTCTTTTTGCATCAAAATAGCAACAAAGATACTTACTTTATAAAATCACATATTAGCTGCTTTTATTCAAGGCTCGGAGTAAGTCTGGGTGGAGTTCGCGTAGCGGATCAACATGAAACTCCTCAAAGCAGTAAAAAATACTCTGCAACGCTACGCGTAGCTTCACGAGCATGCAGAGTTGCTTGTTACGCATGCTCGAGCATGCTCGTGAGAAGTTTCTGACACACGGCAACGTGAATTGCGTGTTTGGGGGGAAATATTGTGCAAACTTCACCATGCGGTTGCACATGGGTGCAGCCATCATGTTTTTCTTGTCTGGTTATGGTTCTTGGGCCTGTTTTTCAGTCCTCCCCAAATCTTTCCACTCTTATCTTTTTTATTTAATATCTGTCCCTCTCTCTTCCCAAATGTATATTTAGCAGGTGTTACCTACTTTTTGTGTGTTTATCCTGCGTTTGTACTGTTTTTCTATTACTTGCTTTTTTTGCTTTCTTTTTCATCTGAATTAATTTGTTGCACCTATATTTTCTTTTCTGACCCCCGCCCACCCAGAACCATGGCCATGAATAACAAGAGTGCCTCGGCTTCCTCCAGTTCCCGGGAAAACAGGAGGGGCCGCTCTCCTTCCGAAGGTAGCGCCCGGAAGGGGTGAAGCCTCCCGCCTTATTCTCAGAGGTGGAGGTGGCTGAACTCATTTGTTTTGTGCAGCGCCACCTCACGTTAACCCTGGCAGTAGGCGGCAGGCCTGGTTCTGGGTACGGGATTCAGGAGCTTCACAGTAGGTGGGCGAGGGTGCTCTGGGCAGTGTTTTGGTGCTCTGAGGTCCGGTGCACCCATAACCAACTGACGCACCAGTGGTCCTACATCCTGCACCGGGAGCAGGACCTGCAGGACCTAGTAGGTGTTAAGGTCTTGCGGCTTGGAGAGTAGCTAATTATATTACTATTGTGTGTTCTGTTCTGTGTTATTGTGAATCTTATTTTTTTCCAAAAAAGCAAGAATGCTGCTGCTGCTTACATGCAGGTAAGTTACATTTAAAAATCTTATATTATGGGATTTTTATTCTTCTAGAAAGGTGCTCAGCGCTACTAATCTTACTTGTTTGCAAATTTGCGCTCACTTGGGATGATTATGTAAGAGAGGTTAGAGAACTTAATCAAGTAATGCAGACTAGAGAGACTCCTTTCCGCTGTCCTGTCACTATGGTAGTGGTAGGTAGTTACTTAGTTAGTTAGTGTTAGTTGGTAATTTTTTTGCTGTCCGCGTGATGCTTTCTCCTCTCACGTGCAGTGCTGAATCCTTAGTAGAACCTTTTGTAGATCGTTAGTGAGTGACTAATATAACAACTCAGCAACCAACAAAATTTGGTGTATGCAATATGCATGTGTCCATCTACGCCTTTTTGAGGACTAGAAGAAATGCAGACTTAGTGAATTGGCTTGTCAAAGGGGGTTGATGATTGCAAATGAGATCGGAACTCAGAAGAAGCAAATATCATTTTTGGGCAATTCATTCCAAAGACTTTGGAATAGGCCAATGTACTTAGGTTTAGGGTTCTGGAATCAGAGTGGAACTGTGGAATTATTAAATAAAGGACGGTCAGCGACAGCGACTTCTACTAGTCGATCTGATTAGTTAGGTAAATTTTATATCAATTGTTGTTTCCTGTCAAAAAATCTTTTTGGAGCGAGTTTTTGATATTTCTTTCACACCAATGAATTTTTGTCTCTAATTATGTCTTGCATGATCAACATCCAGGGGTAAGAAGAAGACGGAGTCTGCCGAGGCGGGAGCTGCAGGTGCCTCCCAGGACCGCTCTTCTGCAGGTGGCTTTGCTGGCACCAGTATGTCAGCCAGTTGTTCTATATATTCCCCTAACTTTTACTGTACCTTATTTTTTTCGAACTATTATTTCTGTTTCCTAATTCAATTTTTTACCAAATCTTCTTCAATCTGTCTGTTTCTGTGTTCTTGTTATCCCTGCATTACCTACCAACTTAGTTATTTATATTTCTTGTGGTTTTTTTTTACCTCAAAACCAACTGTCTCTGACTCTGTACTACAATTAGTCAGTCTGTAGCTTGCTTTATTCTGGCTTTTCAGTCAGCTTTCCCTCTTCCCCTATATTTTGTTGGCTGCCTAGTGATGGTGGTATTACTGTAAGACTCAGAGAACACATTGGTCTTTACTACTACTAGTACTACTACTCTGCTATGCAGATTGCATGCCCAACTATGCATGTTTGTTGAGATTAGAAGGAGTTCTTTTACTTTCTTTCTCATGCTTAATCAGTAAATAAAATAATGGTCACGTTGGACACCCCAAAGTGGTGTATTTTAATTGTTCTCATCTAGGTCTAGTACTATTTTTATTAGCAGAAGTTGACGGGGAACATTGATCAACTGATTACTGTGAACCATGGCTGGAAGGAAGTATGAGGAGGAGAGCACCGATCTATTTTCCAAACAAGAGAGACATCATGTCCGATTATCCTCCTAGTTGGCCACTCTTTCTTTTTAGAAACTCAGATTCACCAATAGCTCTAGCCACTGAGTCCAGTCCTTTTGGTTGTCCTCTTCTTGAGAGGCTTTTTGAAAATGTCCACAAACAAAATGGTTGCCCAACCAGATATTTTATTATTTTATTATTTTTGATAGGATAGGACATACTGTCAACTCTACTCTAGTACCCGATTCGTACTCGTGATGTGTATGGTGTATGTATGTGCTGTATTTGCAAACTTGCTTGTGAAAAAAATATAGGGGGAGGCGTATGGCATCTAATAAATGTGAAATGTTTATTCTAGGCGTACCGACCACCAGTGCCGGGGCCAGTGGCAAAGGCAATGCCAGTAAGGAGGGAGAAAAAGATGCAGCAACAGCCGGGGGTGAGCCAGCAGCAGTGGCGGGTGGTGGTAAGTTATATTCCTTTCTTATTCACAATACACTTGCTGCACGGCTGTACACTGTACTGTTGAGAGAGACTAATATGTTGTGAACAATGGTTGAAGAAGAGTAAGACACCTGAACACAGAGGCACATAAATATAGATGTGTTGGTCGGGCTATTCACTTGTACAATATTTGAAACACTTTTTTTTGCTTGCAAGTGGCTTCATAATGACAAGAAAGCTTGTGCCATTTACACCATTAAGTCCGTTTTAGATTTTTATGTTTCATGATATTGCACTAAGTAATCAAGGCTTTTTATTCTCAGATATGGACCAGATTTTGAAACAGTGCTTCATCATAACACCAGGCTACCCCTTGTGGGGAATCATTGGATTTGATTACGGTTGGTACCAATTCCAGTACTGATTCATGTGAACTTAGATCCTATAGTGTGTGTATACATGTAACTCTTTTTTTAACCCAGGGGAGTACTCCATAACATTGATATTGTTGTTGCACTGACGGGTACCTTCACCACCTGTCTTTATTTGGCTGTGAGATAGGGGGTCCTGTTCCTATTAGTGAGTAGTTTTAGGTAAAATATGAAAATATGATAACTTGCTTTCAGTTCGGCAGGGGAATTCTCTATTATTGATCCTTTGTAAAAGCTAGATTATTCTACCTCGCTGGTCTTCTCCACCTCATTTAGCACTTGTTTCAAGAGTATATAATGTTGTCCACTCTTGCATATGAGTGGAGCCTGATGTTTGTATCTGAATTGGTTTTTATCAACAGCATAAAGGAGCTACGATACTACTTGCTATGTTAACCATCGGTAGAGACGCATTGATTCTATGTACCAAATTGGTGAAGGGAACCTATTTGCCCCTAATGAATGGTGTCTTAAGATTTGAGACCGCGCTACAAATGCAACATTGTTTTATACATTTTTTCTATGTCTAGTATTTATGTATTCGGTGTATATGTGGACGTGTTTGTCCGTATGTAATACGGTTCTTGTAAAATGTGGTGACAGTGTTAGCATTGTTATGTTTACAGCCCTGAAGAAGCACGAATGGGCGAAACGTGTTGGCTGTCTTGCACAATTTGCATGTACAATATCAAACGATGAATAAAAAAGAAATATGGCCACATTAAGAATTAAATGCCTCTGTCATTGTGATTTTGCTGGCTTGTGGACTATACCAAAGATTGTGTTCAAACGTCTCTATTTATGTGCCTCTCTTACTCTGTGTTAACATTTTTTATTAAGGACCACTATCGGTGGCTGGTTTTTAGAGGTGGGCACGATCTATGGGACTAATTGGGAAACAAAACTTGTAGTTTGCAGTATACTGAACTTAACACAGGTAGTGGTGCAGCAGTCTAGTTACCCTGCCACTGTGAATTAGTGTGTTTAGGAGTAATACACTCTTTAATTAGCATTAACAATAGCGGCGGGAGTTGAGTAACTAATGGACTCTTCTATCAGTCTTCAACTCAGCTGGGAAAGTGTTATGAAGAAGACTAAGAGTCAGATTACCTTGATAAATGGGTTGATCGAAAAGGAAAAGAAGGGTGAAATGAGGAAGGACGGGTGACATGTAATATATAAGACTGGTAAGAAAGGTGGCATGTGTGAAAGACAGGGGACCGGTATGCATAGGTGGCTAATAGGATGCATGGTTGGTTGAAGGACGGGTGAAATGTGAAAGAAAGGATGCCTGCTTAGGTGAGTAAAACTGTATGGGTGAAAGGAATCCTCTGTGGGTTTGACGGGTCAAACTCAAAGCCAGGCAGGGACGTATGGGTGGTGGTTAAAATTACAAATGTATGTTGTTGGTAAAAGATTTGCTGAGAGTGACTTGTGAATGATTAATAATGATAACAGTGTATTGCTTACTTTGACTGGATGGATGTCTGGATGTATTCAGTCATAGCATAGGTGAAGACTGGATGAAGAGAATGTAAAATAAAAATAAACTGTGCCAGAGTAGCAAAGCCAAGGGTGAAGATTAGAATATAAAAATCAATTCTAGAAGAGCAATGCAATGATAAATGGAAAAATCACTGGGAAGAAACAAGGACTAGTTATTTTCAAGGTTTTTGATTCAAGGTTGCATTTCAGAACCCCTCCCTTGACTAACAGTAGTTTGCAAGCACAACATATATATCCTGTATGCAGGTACCCATTCAAATTTATCATTCGCCTCCCTCCGACTCTGAGGCCGACTCCCGCTCCCTACCTATGTCATTTCTACCATTTCAGCTATGATTGGCTGATCGGTTGCATGGTTGATTACACAATCAAACAATAGTAATACCTCACCTTGTTCCATATCAGTCAGTCAGTCAAAATCTTTATTTCGAATAATTAAAATCATAAAAGCAGCAACAATACATACATTCAAGATGCATAAAATAGAATAAAATATGTAAAAATAAATAATTGTGCAAACTTTTGCAAATATTCATATATATACATACACAATATTTACAGTTCATAATTTGTGCAAATGTCAGACTTTATAGCACCAATCTACAATTTTAAAAACTAAAGTGCATCTATTGTATTGCTATAATTTATAACAAGGTACCCCCTTCTCCTCCTACTGTGCCTTGGGGCAAACAGGTATTGATGCTTTTTTTATTAATCCTAGCTGCTGCCACCAAGAAACTTGCTACGCTAAAAATATTGCGCACACTACCCAGTAGTTGCAGGTGTATGAGTGCTGGTCTTACTTGCAGAAAGCCTGCCTCTCGTAGTATGGGGTATACATTTTTTTTACGCGCCTTTGAAAACTTTTCGCAGAACATGGTAAAGTGGAGAGTATCTTGTGTGGAAAAATTATCGCAGGAGCATGGTGCAGATTCTTCAGGTTTACCCCATTGCGGAAAAAAACCAAGAGTAAGATGTATTAAATTGAACCTAAATCTTGTCAGCAAAAAGCGATGGAAAGACTTTGTTACAATCTTCAGATAAGGTTCAATTGAAGTGGAAGATTGTAAGAGATAAATACTTCTTGCACCCCGTTTTTTGAGCTCCTCCTCCTCTCTATCTGCCTCCAGCATAATCCTAAAATTATGTTTGATCCAAACCACATCCTCTTTCCTGATTCCCTCTTGGGCTGTATATAATTCAGGACGACCCAGTCTGACACACGCCACTCTAACGTATGTCAGCCATGGGATTACCTCTGCCTTCTCGAGGGCTAGACAATCTTTAAGGATAAGGTGGTTAAGGGTGATGTCCTCATTAAGCCACGTCTGTACCCAACAAATCAGGGGGGCTGCTTTTAATTGATCTGTAATGTAGCCTAAGCCTAATTCAGAGTGTATAGACAGGGTTGGAGATGACTGAGGTACCACCAACAATGATCTAAGAAATCTATTTTTCACGAGTTGTATTTTACCCACAGAGGCGCATCCCCATATAGAGGCCCCATAGGATGCAATCGCACAGCATTTGGACTTGTATATTTTAAGCATGGCTCCCAACCTTTTGGCAAAACTAAGAAGGGCTGATGTAGATCTTATGACAGCTTTACTCTTCTGTTTCTGCTGTGGAACACAGTTGCCCTTCTCGTCGAATAACACACCCAGATAGTTAAACGCCGGCACCCTGGAAAGTTGGTTGCCCAGGTACCTAAATGTGTTAAACTTGCTGATCTTCTTGCGAGCCCCAGCAATCATTACGTGAGATTTGCTACTGTTTACTTTTAGATCTAATGACTCCATAAAGGCGCCAAAGTTATCCAGCAGCCTCTGTAAACCCAAGCCTGTACGGGCAATGAGCACGGCATCATCCGCGTACAGGAGGACCGGGATGCCCGATCCCCCTGCACGCAGAATGTCTGCCTTAACCCCAATTAGGGATATTTCCAGACCGTTAATGTAGATTGTGATGAGAAGGGGGGCCAGAATACAGCCTTGTCTGACCCCCCGCCTGGAATTAAATTGGCTTGTGCACCTGCCCTCCTGCGTTACTCTGATGGCTGCTGCTAGGTTCTGGTGGAGGTCGCTAAGGAAGTAAACCAACTGTGCCTTTACCCCCATTTCAAGGAGAATGTTCCATAGTTTGGAGCGGTTCACCAGGTCGAATACTGAAGATAAGTCCATGAACCCGAGGTATAAAAAACCCTCTTTAGCTATAGTGTAGTTGTTAATCAAAAGATGTAAATTTAAGCATTGGTCCATGGTGCTTCTATGTTGCCTAAATCCATACTGGAGATTCGAGAGCACCCCCCTGTCAGACATCCAATCTCCCAATTTCTGTAAAATGACTCTGCCCATGATCTTGACGGCAGAGTCCAACAGGGAGATTGGCCTGTAACAGGCGGGGTCCTCTCTCCTCCCTTTTTTAAATATGGGTACAATTATTGAAGAGGCCCAGGAGGGAGGAAAACCCACTAGGGATGCTGCATTGAATACATTAGTTAAAATATTTGCCCAGAAATTGGGGTACAAGATGTAAAGATCGGCAGGGACCCCATCAGGACCTGGAGCCTTATGTTTCGATGTATCTCGGATAGCTTTTTCCACTTCCGCTAGTTCAAATTTAACAAGTTGTATGGGGCGACCCAAAGTGGAGTTTCCTAAACTTAACTCTTGGTGCTCCTTGTCACTATAGATACTCATAAAGTGTTTGAGCCACACATCATCCGGGATTACACATTCTGTGTCTAAATTATCTCTTTCCGAAAAAAAGGACTGGCTTATAGTAGCCCAGAACTTTCTGCTATCCTTCAACACATCAATTGACTGCAGGTTTTCCCATGCCTCCTCTTTAATTTTGCGTTTCCGCATAGATATTGCCTGTTTATAGTCCTTACGGAGAGAGGAGACTAGGACCCTGTCCCTTGGTTTGCTCTGAAGGGCCTTTAAAAGAGCCACATGAGACTTAGAGCAAGAGGAATCAAACCATTTAAATGCCTTCTTGGTGTATGGCCTGCTCTACTTATGTAAATTTTCAGCAATTTGATTGCAGATTGCTGAGAAGGATGTTATGGTTTCTATACCCACAGCATGTTCATCTAGACAGGTACCAAAATTTGTCTCTCCCTTAGTGACTAGATCCTTAAAAAATGCCTCCGGGACTACGGCATCCCACTTTATCCGTCTTCCTTGATCTTTTGTGGATAAATTATGTGGTGCAACCCTACCTGGATTAGTGATGACAGCCTTGCACCTCAATTCAACTTCCAAAACAAGCGGGTTATGGTCACTAAAGGTTGATGGCATTACTTTAAACGCCCTAATTTTGGTCAGGACACGCAGGGATACAAAGATATAGTCATTCACTGACTCCGCACCTCATCCGATAAAAGTGAGAACAGCCTCTCCACCATCTTCCTTAACAGGTTCGAGTAAATTTAGATTAGATAATAATTCCTCTAAGGCGTCCTACTGTTTATTATGTTCAAAATGGGGTACTCTCCCGTTCGTGGATCCCTCCACATCTTCCCCGTAGCAGTCCCATGGGCAAGGATGTAAGTTAAAATCTCCCATTAAAAGTATCTCATACTCAAAGGAGTTATTAAGCTTATAGACTGACAAACTGATCTAACATGCTAAAATCTTCCTTCTGAAGGGAGTTTCCCATTGCATTGTATAGATTTATTAGAAGGTAGTATTGGTCCGAAATAAACCATTCTATTATTAGGAAATTATCTGACTCCCCGTTAAGTTTTCTAAAAGTGCCTATGAGGTTTAGGGAAATAAGGAATAGAAAAACCCCTTTGGTCTCCCCGCGGAGCCCCGCACCGCGGGGATGGGTAAACTTTGATAACCATCTAGGATAAAACTAGCACCATCTAGGATAAAACTAGAACCATCTAGGAACTTGTTCCATATATCATCATTCATATTAGTAATCAGATATCATCTGCCTTGTTGTAGTCAGGATGAAAGTGAAATTAAGCAGTTGACATTGATTTAACAGAGTATGGCTATAGTAGAAAAATAGATAATTGTGTAGTACAGCTGCCCCCACCTGCAGACAGGAGTAAAGTAACGTGAGTGTGCGACTGCGACACAAGTATATCTGTCTAGGGTGCAAGATGACTGAACTGGAATGCCTATAAGGTTAATTTAGCTAAACAAGAGAGAGAAGATGAAGACTTGTCTACTGCATAGTGCCTACTTATGCCTTAAACTCTAATCACACAAATATTAGGGGCTAAGGAAGTGGGAGGATACCACAAATGTTATGTACTGTGCTTGCTAGTGCTACTGTTCTGCTACAATTTTATGTGTATAATTTTGTGTTACTGTTTTGCTAAGAGTATTGGTTACAATTGTCTTTTTCTTTCTAGATATAGCTACTCCTATCCAACCACAATAACAACCTAAAAGGCAGGAGTTAGCAGCCAGGGCCCGGCAACAGAAGCTGGAGGCCATCTGTGACGAATTTCGGCGGCTGGTGGTTCTGGCGGAGGAGGAGGTGGGAGCAGCTGTAACCTCCTCGAGTACCCCGGGCCCCAGCCAGGCCGCTCAAGTGCCTCCAGTGGTACAGAGCCATGGTCTGGCAGCTGTCCGCTGCACTTCAAACACTGCTTCCCACCACTGTTCTTCATGCAAATATTTCAGCGTTGCATGCTCCTCCAGATGGATCGAGGAGTGATTAAACACTATGGAGCGAAGATCCGAAGAGCCCGGCTGGACTCTGTCTTGACCCTTGCCCATTTTTTTAATTTCTTTTGGTGAGTGGGTATTGGGCGTTGGGGAAAACTTGGGTTTTTTAAATGGATATTTAGACTTATTTATTCATGTTGCACAATTGTACTTACTGCTGGACATTTGTTGGGGTTAGGGAGAGGGGTGGGTCAGGTGTTGAGGGGTTTTTCATTCTAGTTTATTTGTTAGGGGAATACATTATTTATACTTTACATATGATATGATGTACATCTTTTGTGGGGGGTTACTCTTTTACTTTGCTCTGTTTCCTTTGCTGCAGGGCCACAGCCAGTTTTTGATTTAAATCTGCTGACACACCAACAGATAAATGCGGTACCCTCACTTGTCCTAATAGTCCTGTCAGTCTCTCCTCCTAGTCTATGCAGTCTGCAACTAACCATGGACTCAGAAGGGTGTGTGTGTGAATTAATTATTTCCATAGTACATACGTTATGCCTACCCACACTTCTTCTCTTACCTGTGATTGTTATTTATACGTTATAGGAAAAGCAATGGTTACATGGTAATGGTTTGGTTTCCCAAGGTCCCATGCCATGGTGGTGGGAGAAGTACATAGTAGTAGTAGTAGACACCAACAGTAGCATTTGCAAAAAAAAAAAAATGAGACAGTCAGTCACCTGAGGGAGACTAGGAATGAGTAGTAGAAGTGCAGTACACAAGAAGATACCATAATGGTAAGCAATGCTAAAGTAAAATAAACCAGAATTGAGGGCTAGCCTAGTACAAGTTACAAAATAAAGTCGACTCGAACTATGAAGTGGACAAGTGGCGGCACAACCTTTAGTGCTAGAAAACTAGGATGATGAATTGATGATGGATTATGTTCCTGTAGAAAAAAAATGTATATTGAATACTGTGCATGGGCGGGCAATCTAATCTATATTGCCAGTGTGGGGTATAGTATATACGTGGAGCAGAACAAGAACCTCGCCATGCCTTTAGTTAGTGTTGCTGTCACCACATCTACCACAGCAAGTTTGTGATCAATTATCGGTGTACATTTAATTTAGTCACACCTCACTATAAATCACACATCCCAGGGGAAGAGAGTTAGGTTTTGATGAATGGTTGGGAAGATGGGTTTGAGGAAAGGTTTGAGAAAGATAAACACTACACATGGGCAACACACATTAATCTTGTTAGACGAGCCGACCATCAGAAATCTGTTAACGGAGAAAAAGGAAATGCATGCATGATGATGACTTGATGAGTAGTATTAGCCTAGTACCCGGGCAGTATATTATTAATTATGCAATTGTCTTGCCTTTCTGCCCCCAGAGAGACCCAAGTTACATACCCTTTATGTTCTGTTGTACCGGGCTTCCTATGAGATATAGCAAATAAAAGTAAAAAATATCTGTAGGAGTCAAATATAAGCAAACATAAACAACACACTCGTAATGATTGAAGAGAAAAAATAAATCAAATGAAATGATACTATAATTATTGCCAAATTAGGAGTTGCATCTCCGCATTCCTCTAGGTCCTTCCTTGGACTGTCTGTCCATCAATCTTGGGTGCCTGGCAGATGCGGTTTGGTATGGTAAGTGTGAGTTGCTTTTCCTTGTATAGCCCAGGCTAAAGGCCAGCCTGTAGATGGAAAAATAAAAAGGATATTGAAAAATCAAGGTGAGAAACTAAACTGCATAATTAAGGAGGAGCACTACAGGAACACTTTCAAAGGTGGCATGGATAAATCATGTCTGTGTCCAGCAGTTAGCTCCAACAATAGGAGCAGGCCACCCCAACCAACCTCCACTTACCTTTGAATTTAAGCCAGACAGCAATGAGCACACATACACATGCAGCAACATAGCATTTTCCAAATTAAGTAACAAAATCAATGCACTGCTATCAGTCAGACCACCACACTTGTCCCCACCTCCACACAGACATGTAGGTCTGGTGTTGTTTACCTTTTAAGCTACTTCATGACCCAAGTTATTCCATCAATCATTTCCGATCATACTGACTCTGATTGTGAGTAAAGGATGGTCATGGTGTCCAACTTGGTACCAAAAGTGTCCCAAGTGAGTCCAGACTCATCCAGACTCAAAATGCAATGGATCCCCCTGAAGTAGTACAATTTTATTATTGAACAACAAGAAGGGAAATATTGACTTGAATCACTTTTTTTATGTCTAGCATACTTGCAGACAATCATCATGCACAACAAACACCAATCACTCAGCGTGCAATACATGCCATCATTTACCTCTTCTTCTGGGGCAGTCCCTCTAGGCTCGGAAAGGATAGATATATAGTCAGGTTTGGACTTTGGACTCAAGGCAGGAACACATTTCACATTTTTTGTATGCATTCTCCATCCAATGTCTTTCTTTAGGGAAATATATTTAGGGTGAGTCAGGAGGACTCAGGAGGAGTAGACGTACTTCTTCACTGACTTCACACAGTTGTAACTCCAATCCGGCAATTAAAGAGTAAGTCGGTAGTGATGGATTTGGTGTTACTCGAACCAGAAAGACAGTGACACACACAAATAATAAAGTAAATAATATTCCTAAGCAATATCTTTTTGGGGGCTTTTTTTTGTGCATCAAATGTTGAAAGAAAGTAACTCGAAAGCCTAGTTGGCAGGGAAGCAGAGCTCATCCTCAAACTCTGGTGGTTCACCCAGAAGTAGGTCACCTAACACCTACTTCCATGACCTGAGTCGCCATCATCATCTTCCTGCTGTGCTACTTGCTAGGTATGGTGTAATCTGGTGGTATAAAGTGTTGATTCATTTTGATCATGGTAATTTTTTCACTTTTTGGGGTGAGAGACTGGTCCTTCTCACAGTCAGAAAAGCACCAGCAGCACTGAAAACATGCTCAGCAGAGACCCTTGCGGCAGGGCAAGCCAGATAGTTTATTGGCAGCCTGCTGAGCACTGGCCATTGGCGCCTTTTCCATACCAATACAGCAATGCGTTTTTCTCAAAGTAGCCCTCTGTTGGGTCATCCAACTAGGCCTGAGCCATCCTCTCAATGCTCATGGGTGATCCGCTTTTCTCAACCTCTTTTGCCTTTGTCTCAGTACTGGACTTTAGCCCTGATTCTAGAAACCATTCCTGTGCTGATTTTGAGGCCGATGCTCCTCTTCTTGTTGTTGATGTTGTTCTTGGTGTTTTGAGGGTGTTTTTCTGGCTGCTGTGAGCCAACCGCACTCCCCTCAGGCTCTCAAGTTGAACTTGATGCCGGCTGCCCTGCAGTACTTGTTGTGCCCTTGAGGAGGGGGCCTTTAATTCCCAGGTGTTCTTTTTCTAGCTGACTGGCTTGCACAGCTATCCAAGTTTTGTAGCTGGCAACATCCCCTTCTGTAGTAATGTTTTGTACCGTGGATCAAGAATTTTGGCAGGCATGTAATGGTTTGATGACACAATGCCTCTTTGCACCCTTGTGTTCTCAGATAAGCGAAGGGTTAAGCTCTCCACCAACTCATATGCTTCTTTTTTTTCTTCACACCTGCGTAGATTGCAGACACCCCCTTCAGCTGTTCCTAGCATGTGCAAAAATGGGATAGCTTGGCTCATAGTACAGTTATCGTTGCTGCCTTCACGTGTGAAGACCTTGAAAGGAAATTGCATCTCTGTCAGGTATTTACTAGGCCCACTTGGTCAATCTCAATGATCATGCCTTTCACAGTAGCATCCCCTCTTTGCGTGACATATTTATTGATTGATCTTTACTGCTCAAACAGGCGTTCAAGCATCTAATAAGTTGAGTTACAACATGTTGGCACCTCCTGGATGAGTACATTAACCGACATTCTATTACCATGTTGAATGATCCACAGCTGATTTTGGGCTTTAAAAGAATGGCTTCAATGTGTGCAGATTTTTCTGCAAGTAGTCAGTTTGTTGATGACCTTGTCTTTTTTTTCAGAACGTATTGAGCAATGAAGTTAATGCAGTGCACCAATCACAGGATCCTGAAATGTTATATTATACTAGCTTACCCATCGAGCGTTGCTGCGATCTCAGAAGAAAGGAAATTAAAGGAAACTCGTTATGATAACATGAAATTTACATTGTGTCATTGTTATTGAAACTAATTCATATTATTTTTGAAAACATTTCTAAGTGTGGCTTGAGCAGTACGTCCTCGATTGGCTTCCAATCTTGATTCTGGTTGCTCTCCTGTTTCATTCGAGCGGGCTTGAGCAGTGCGTCCTCCATTGGCTTCCAATCTTGATTCTGGTTGCTCTCCTGTTTCATTCGAGCTCGCTTGAGCAGTGCGTAATTGATCGTTTTCCAATCTTGATTCTCGTTGCTCTCCTGTTTCATTTGAGCGGGCTTGAGCAGTGCGTAATTGATCTGTTTCCAATCTTGATTCTCGTTGCTTGTTCGTTTGAGAAGAACGGGCTTGAGCAGTGCGTACTCGATCGGCTTCCAATCTTGATTCTCTTTGCTCGTTCATTTGAGAAATACAGACTTGAGCAGTTTGTATTCGAACAGCATTAGAGGCTTGAGCAGTTTGTATTTGAACAGCTTCTAATCTTGCTTCCCGTTGCTCGTCTGTTTCTGAAGCTCATAATGCCTTTTCTTTCGTGCTTCTGATGTAGATTGACCAATCGATTTCCGTTTGTGGGTCATAACTATCGACGATGCTCGCAAATTCGCTGTCTATTTTAGTATTGGAAAGATTATGAGAGCCCTGGGGGGCCGACTTAAAAAAAATGTTTTTGACAGAAACCTTCACGGGAGTATACTAAACAACTTCCCAAAGTTTCATGGCGATCGGATGAATGGTGTAGTAATGCATAAAGGACAAACAGTCAGACGTTCTTTCGTTTTTTATATATATAGATGTTATATTATATGAAATGTTATATAAAGTAATATTACTGCCATTGTCCTTTGCAACAAAACCAATGTTAAGCCCTCTTGGTCACAGCCATTCAAAGACCTTGTTGTCGTAGTCTCCCAAAATGTTTGCAGCAGTATGAAATTTCTCCATGGCAAACATGGCTACAGTTGCATGTTTCCAAGCAGCATTAAAAATCTCAGCAGTAAAAAAATAAAATCTCAGCAGTGTGCACACCTGAAGATAGCTCTTCTCTAAACCCCACAAAAGACATCCAGTGTGCAGTGATGCACATGGAATCAGTTGCTTGGCAACTGGTCCACATGTCTGTTGTTAGGTGGATGGTGTGAACAGCACTCTGCTGCAAAGCTTGTCAAGCATTTCCAGCATGTTGTGATGTTGTGCTGGAACAGCAACTCTGGCAAAATAGGACTGGCAGGGAACCTTCCATTTCGGGCAGATGGCTGACACAAACTCAAGAAAACCCACTCCTTCCACAAAAGAAAAAGGGAGGAGGTCCAGAGTTAACATTTTAGCAAGCTTCGCATTGTACAAACAAGCCATTGGGTGGTTGCGTTCATACTGCCCCTAACATGCTGAGAATGTTAGGCTCAATGCACATTTTTTCATTGCGGTACTCTTTTGCCTTGGACCCCCTTGGTGTCTCAGCTTGACTCTTGTGCCATTGCCATGTTGCTGATGATGATGTTGATGGTACCACTGCACTGCCAGGGACAGCGCTGCTTTATGTACCTGAGCAAATGTCTCCCTCTTGTTCACTTTCCACCATGATCGGATCTTCTTCTTCATCCCCTCCACCAACAACACTTGCAGTTTTTTAGAGGCTATGGTGCGCCTCCCACTGGATCAAGTAGTGTTTACTTAGATGGGTAGTTTTGCCTCGGGTACCATATTTATGTATTTATTTAATGCATTTTCATATAGTGCAGACTTTACCCAAAGGTGTCAGAGCGCTTCACAATAGAACCAAGTACTTTACATGAGGAGAGTGTTACAAAATGTACATGTTACGGAAACAAACGAGAAACAAGAAGAGGTAAAATAAAGCAATAGATGGCAGTCACTCAAAAACAAACAAAGCAAAAACACACTAGGGTGACAATTGTCCAGGCATAGATAACAAATTTACAATAAAGAATTACATTTCTTGAGGTACTTGAAGAGGGGTGTATTAGTTCTGGAAGTGTCTTTGGAAGAGAAGAGATTTGTGGTCAGTTTTGAAGGTCCGAGTTGAGGTGGTGGTATGGAGTAACAGAGGAAGCGAGTTCCTTGTCCATAGTTTGTACCAGGCTTACCCCCAACTAACACCTGCTCTTCAAAAGGAGCATATGGCAATGTTCACCTCCTTCCTGCTAACCAAAAAGAAGTCCTAAACTGGGGAGGTCAACTTTCTGGCACTCCTGGTGCCACTTGCAATGTCGAATGAACTGGTAGGCGGGCGTGACGTTTGACTCTCTGCAGTACCTACTTCTGAGATGGTTGTTGTGGTGGATATAGGTTGCTGCAAGGACTTTGTAAATATGGCAGCTGTACGTGGTGTTGGTGGTCTCTATGTAGGTGGTATCCGTGCCACATCACTCACAGCACTTTGGGATGGGATAATGTCAGTCTCCACTGACGCGGGGCTAATGTCCATGATGACTGGCTTGCCATCATCATCATCCTCCTCTTCTTCATCTACCTCCATAACTCTGAGGTTTTCTGGAAACTTCCTTTTCCCTAGCATCACCTGGCGTGTCTCACTCTCAGATTGAGGTGGCTTCCAAGTGGCGTCCAGATCATCAGAAGGGGGGCTTGCAGAAGAAGTTGATGGACTAACCCTTCTTTTACTTGCTGGGGATCTGGAAGACAATGGATCTTCTGAAAGAGTGGCTTGCTCTTCTTCTGCCTCTGCAGAAAGCTCCATCTCCTGAACTGCCCCTACTTCGGGAGGAACAAATACTATTGGGGTGGTTGACCCTGTTGTTACCCACTTATCTGAGTTTCCTGCATTGATTGGGTACTACTTTGCGATAACGATAATACAATTTCTTCATCACTGCTCGTTGGCGTTGGACTCATGATTAGACAGGCTGCCTCTGTGACAGACATGGGCTGGGGCCTAAATTGGTGCGGTGGGTCCACTGATGTGGGATGCTGCTCCCAGCTTGATCCCCCGACACCGCTGCTGCAGGCACAGTTCTTGGTTTCCCAAAAAGAGTCTTGGGCAATATACTGGTCTTGGTAAGTGGCAGTGCCTTCTTCTGACTTGCAACTTTCTTGGTATTGGACCTGGTACCTTTCTTTGGGGCCATCTTGAAGATGTCATCAGCACCCAGTGGCACAAGTTGAAGAGATGTCTGTGGTCACACATCACATGATGTCGTGCGCAGCAGAACTTCTGTCTGGCAGTACAATGGGTGATGTTGTCTCCTCTTTTGTGCACCTAAAAGCAAAGAAGCACGAAGAACATCAGTGAAGCATGACATGCATTGTTGCGGTTCAATTGCTACTAGTACACACACATTTAATATATAACTTAGTGTATGTTCACACTTGTTAGTGTTATTAATATTATTAAATTTAGTACCTCGACTATTAGAAAAACAGTTAACAATACAATGTAGCCGTTTGTGAGACTTTGATAACAAGGGCTTTTATGGTGTACTGTACAGTACAATCAGGAAGGATAGGAAAGAAGAAGAACCACAACAAAAATACAAATGCAACGGTTTGGCATTGTGCATGTGGGATGCAGCATTCAGGGAGCTGCAGCTGACAATGGATGGAAGCAATAAGCCAAGAGGAACAAAGGAAAGACACGTAGGCATATGGCAAAGCAGTAATGCCCACTAACTGCCACCACAAAATGGCCACTAGCCACATGGTCACACAATTCACAACAATAACTAGCAGGAGGCCTGGAACAAAATTAACTCAAACAGGCCTATATGGACACAGACTTTATAAAATGGCCCCTGGTCACATGGGGAGGCTCAGCCAAGGCACAAGATGGCCTACTGTCACATACACACTGGCCAGACAAAGGCAGCATGCTAAATAACACAGCTTTAATTCAACAATGCTAAAAATGAAAATCCACAGGTCTAAAAAGGTTTTCGAGTTACAACCACACACATCAAAAGGCATTTATTTAATACACATGAAAATGTGAAATACAAAAAACACATTTTTGCATTTCAATCCAATCAAAAAGAATGTTACACATTGTAAGATAAGTCTTGAATCCTCCTGGCGCGTGGGATACGTGTAAGAATGGTGAAATTCAAAAGTAATCTCCAGTATTCTTCTTCATAGTAAATGGTTTATTTTGAACCAATCTCCCAAATATTAAATCATATGTTGGATCATTTCAAAACGATATTGCAACATTGCTGCATTACAAGAAAACTGTTTATGTGTACATCATTCATAAATGCATCCCCTATGCATTTTGAGTGTTGCTCTTCATCAGGGGAAATGTCTGAAAAGAAATTAAAGATTGCAGAACATATAGTGCAGAGTAGGAGCTCAGTGTTATCACAATAGGTTATTCATAATGGTGCTGAGATCTCTAAGTGTGAATAAGAACTGTGTCATGTGCATTAGAGCGTGCTGCTACCTGTGATGTCAATCCATGCCATACATGCCCTAAATGATGTTTAAATTCAACAGACACCACAGAAGCAGTTGTTTCATGCTCCTGTGAGTAGCTCTGGGCCTTTTGGTTGGAAAACCTATTGACAGACTAGGCCACATAGTGAATCAATTCAAATCAATACTATTGCAAATTTATTAGAAAATGTAATGAACTGTGATACATTTTGTTGCTGGATAAAAGAAGAAAAATTGCATGCAAAACAACAACCAGCAAGTAGGCATGGCCACCACAAAGAAGGTTTGCAGGCCTAGTGCAGAAGCACATTGGCTGCCCCTTCACAAAATGGCCGCCAGCCACATGACCAGGCCTCAACAACAAGAAAGGGAAGACAGATAATGCAGCCCAATAGCAGAAGCAAAATGGTTGCCTTCACAAAATGGCTACCAGCCACATGACCTGGCCACAACAACAAGCAAGGGAAGACAGACAATGCAGCCCTATGGCAAAAACACACTGACTGCCTCCACAAAATGGCCACCAGCCACATGGCCAGTCTACCAGAACAAGAAGCAATAAGCCAAAAGGAACGAAGGCAATACATGCAGGCCTATGGCAAAAGCACACAAACTGCTACCACAAATGGCTAACAGCCACATGGTCATTCACAAGTTACACTTACTACAACAACAAGCAGGAGGCCTGGAAAACAATGAATTCAGGCAGGCCTATATTGACACACACTTTACATAATGGCCTCTGGTCACATGGGGAGGCTCAGCCAAGGCAAATGCTGGCCCCCTATTACAAACACACTCTCACACTGGCCAGACAAAGGAGGCATGCTAAACAACACAGTTTTAATGCAACAATGCCCAAAAAAATCCACAGGGCTAAAAAAGGTTTGCAAGTAACAACCCCACACATCCAACAAAGGCATTTAGTTAACACACATGAAAAAAGTTAAATAACATAAAAAATGTTTGCATTTCAATCCTATGCCATCCATGCCCTAAATGATGTTTAAATTCAACAGACACCACAGAAACAGTTGTATCATGCACCCATGAGTAGCTTTGGGCCTACAGGCTGAAAGGCATATTGGCAAACTACTGGGCTAGACAGTGAATTAAATAAATATTGCAAATTGATTTCAAAAGTTGGAGAAAATGTAGTGAACTGTGAAGCATGTTTCTTTTATAAACAAAGAAAAAATAGTTACAAAGAAACAACTAGGCCCCCATGAAACTACAGTCCACCCACCACAATAATGTTTTTTGAAACAATGAAAAGTACAAAAAAATGTAGATGCATGTCCCAATCAAACAAACAACACCAATTTTCCGACCTACTTGTGAAATCTCAAATTCAAAAGTCCTCAAATCCAATGATATATTATGCAGCAGACACAAAGAATGATCCTTTCAGCTCCAATTCCAAATAAAAAGTGAACAGGAGACGAATAAAGCACTGGGAAGAGCCTGCTGGACAGGAACAGGAAGTTGGAGACTCTCGGGCACTTCCTTCTGCTTAAAAAAAAGTTTTTAAAAAAAAGGGCTCCTTGCACAAATAAATGCAGCCAAATGTCAATCTGATGATTTTTTTTTTTTAATACAAATCCCCATTTGGAGAAGGTTTAGATGCTGCTCGGGAGAGAACCTTCTCCAGATTGCAGATTCTGTGTGTTCAGGATTGCGTTCTTCGGAAAACATCTGCCGGAAGTCCAATGGCGCGTCTGAATGACGTGTTCTCATTCGCACACTCTCATGGGACCATGCAGTTGACCTAGAAAATCTTGTGGCGCTCGTAAATGGCTCCGGAAATCTCAACTGTAATCACGGGCACCCGGTAAGTCACTCCTGCACGCGCAAAAACGCATTTTGGGATCCCAAACAAAAAGAACCTCAGCTCCGTTGCAGAGTGCAGAGTTTTTCGGCAACACCGCATTATACGTGGAACGTGGTGTTGCCAAAACTCCTTAGACTCCATGAGTGGAGTGAAGTTTTACATCCAGGGTTAGCTAAGGGACATTTTCAAGCACACTGTGATTTGGGGTATACAAGGTTATTCCTCAACATTTTATCTCTTTTGATACAGTTAGCAATAGTCTTGGCTTTGTGCCATTCTGCAGCAATCAGTTGTTAACATTAAATATGAACCATCATTCATGATAATGTGTAACTTAGACCTAGCTCAAATTCTATGCAAAATAATCTAATTACACAATGGTGGATGGCCTAGAGGGTTTGTGCACGCACATAACCTTATGAATGTAGGATTGTCTTAAGTTAGGCATAAGAACTCAAACGGTAATTCCCACGTGTTTTGCAGGAAAGAATTGTGCATTGTGTCATACCAGCACTAGGACTAATACTTCTACCACTTGCCGAAATGGAAGGTTGTAATGTGAAGGAAAATTAGTCCATGCAGGAGCCCTGTGAGCGACGTGGATTTTCAGCTAAAAAATGTGTTTCTTACATTTATTCTATACTAAATAAGGTGAAAGTGGCTTCTTTTGAGGCGAGTCAAATTATAAGGATCAAAAACAGCACTTTCGTCCAAGAGATGCTATGGTATTTTCCCATCTCGATATCTGTAATGCCCATTTTTGCTGTATAATTACTCACATCTGAGTCTATCCATGTTTGAAAAGACTTCGGGCCAGATTCTGAATTTGGTGGTGTGGGAGTAGGCCGAACCGCCACTGCCCCGCTCCTACACCAACAAAGCTCACTGCTGTCTGCCCGCCAGATTACAAGTTTTCTTGTCGTCTGTTCTGGTGTTTCCACAGCAGTGTCTTTGAAAAAGGCACCGCAATGGGAATGCCAAAGCCTGTTCCTGCACACCATGGATTCTTCAGTGCATGCCGTGCAGGCAATCGGGTGCATACACACAGTGGGGCACAACAGTGCCCCCTTGCAGGTATTCACATGGCTGAGGCAACAGGGGGCCCTGTGGGGCCCCCAAAGTTCCCTAACCGCCAACCTTTTCATGACAGGCTCACTGCCATGGAAAGGCTGGCATTGAAAAAACTCATAATATTCTTGGCAGTGCCTCAACAGCACCTCCAGAATATTAGTACCTCACACCACTGTAAAACTGCAGGGGAACTGGGGTTGCAAAAGGGCTGCAGCATTACGACCGCTAAACTGAGAATAGGGCAGTCGGACCACCGGTGTGGCAGAAGCCGCCAAACCACCGAGGACTGACAAACTCATAATCACCCCCTTGAGTACCCTTTTATAATGTCAAGGCCTGAGGACACTATGCAATTTTAGAAATACACTGTTTTTGAGTATGTTTGCATAGCAATATTTATGTATCTGAATGTAAGTTGCAGAATTTTTCTGTCAGGTGTCTAATTCATTCAGCAGCTTCCTTTCCTGAATATCTTTGCCATTCAATATAAACTGCATAGGCTGCTGCATATATGAAATGTTCATTTTAGTTGGGCGTGGTCCTCGAAAGAAATCAGAAAAATCCATATTTTCACTAATTATGGAAAAATGCTCCTTCACAACCATTAGTCAGAACATGCTAACCAACGTTGGCACAGCTTCCTCACACTATGGGGCTCATTCGTATGGTGGATACTTTGTCCGCCCACCATACTCCCGGGAAATGGAACCGCCCACTAAGAGTGCGGTGGTCCCGCACATTCCATTAGGATGCGCCCGCCATATGTGGCAGGCGCATCCCACATTCCTGACATTGCGGCAGGCGGTGCTGAAAGCACCACCCGCCGCAATGCCAGAAATGCAAGTTGTGCATTTGCCAGCACAACGTTACAGGCACCGCGCGGTGCCTGCCATGTTGTACTGGCAAATGCAGGGGGGAACCATAGGTACCCCCCATGTGCAGCCCCCACCCCCAGAATCCTTGGGGGCCCACTACGGGCCCCCAATGGTGAGGATCACCTGCCTTTCCTTGCCAGCATGCGGGCGGGCAGAAATGTGGTGGCGATCCGCCCGACATGCTAATGGGCCCCTATATGTTGTTCTAGTTGTTGGAACAGGATTGTTGGAAAGAGATAGGTGCATGCATGTGTCTGCATCAATAGGCATAAGACTATTCTTTCAGGATATAACGTAATGGAGGTACACGTTCAATTCTGGATCACATTGTTTAGTCATGTTTTTTTTTCATTTGCCAATTTGGGAATAGTGTTAAATTGACGTTTGCCATTGAAGCTGATTTTTTATCTTTTATACTTCCAAACCCCGTGCAAGTTGTCTGTTGGATAGTGTTATTTGGGAAAATAAATTCCTTTGACAGTATACATGCTTTAAACAGGGCTTCGTTACCTTGTACTTGCCAAAATATTCTTCCCCAATCATTTTCGTTTATATATTTTTTCCAATACTGATAGTCTTGTATGGTGCAGTTCTTATTAGACACACAAGAATACATTATTATTGGTGATCAGGTTCCTTTTTAAATGTTCTGGGTTTTGTGAATAATAAAACGCTGAAGGATCTCACTTATCATCACTATTTAAATAAGGAAATTTGGTCAAGAAATTCCAATGGCTATTTAAAAGCAGGGCACATCATTTTTCACATTGTGTGTAATTGCATATTTATCATGGCTAACTCGTTTTTTGTATATATCGGTGTGCATAGTGAAGAAAATAATACGTTTCTTTATGTTCCTAGCATTTAGATAAGGATCCTCATTATCAAGGACTGTGCAAATCAGACATCATATTTTAACAGCCTTTATGTCCAGATCATCTGAAAAGGAACCAGGAATAATTATGTCAGAAATTGAATTTATTAACATAAACAGCAACTGCAAAAATTCTGTACTATTATCAGATATGGAACCCTTTCCCAAAACAGGGTAGGCGGTAATGTTTGCAGCATAGAGGTCTCCTCAAACTCTGTGAGAGGAAGAATGTTGTTGCAGTTCTCAAACCATTTTAAGTGGCACAGTTGTATCAGGAACATAATGCCCATACAACAATAACAAGCCACCAGTAAAACACAGGTAAACCCCTTGATGACCCCCCAATGAGAAATAGTGGACCACAGAAGCCCTGCTTTGATTTGTCAAAGAAGGTTTGAGTTTAGGCCTAATACCCAATTACTGTGGTGACGATGACAGTGGACAAACACCACCACTAGGGGTCACTGTCTGTATTTACTTTTTTCACATATTGTTTTACATATTTCATAACCACTTTATGCCCCATCATATGGCAGAGTGACTATTCAAGATATTTCTCCTGAAGAATGCCCAAAATCTCCTCTTAAGGTCAGAAACATGTTGCTCCCTCACTGTTATTGGGTTGAAGTATCACTCCCTTAGCCCTGATCTATTCAGTAGGAACACCGGAATAAAGCCATTGTTCAGTGCACAGGTAGTTTTACTTTCACAACTCACTTCTTCACACTCTGCATTCTCCAGCCAAACCTATAGCTCATATAGGGCAAAAACTATTTCAAAATCACTCCTGGTGCTCTTCCCCCATGGAATGGCATTGTAACACACACCAGTACACCAGTAACTTCGGTGGCTGCTGTGTGAAGGGATCATATGATGAAGCATGCCACCTAAAGGTGGGTGCAGGTTCTCGTCCTAAACACATTATTCTGTCAGAATTACAGAGACAGCATTCTTAGAAGTGATATAATACGATTGGTTCACTAGACCTTGTGCATCTTTTTGTGCTTTGGACTGTTTTGGGGATATATACATAGCTCGTCACTTAAACGATCCCACTAGAACCTATTAGTGTATAGTGACCACCACACAGCCTACCCATGCCAAAGGGGAAACCATGCAGGCCCTGACCAATATCTAGTAGAATCCATTTTTGTCAGCCTATCTGACTGGTTAAGTACTGTGGGTCTTATTTTTAGTTTTACATCTGTTGTTCAATCAGTAATGGTTTAAAGCTACATTACTGTCCAAATCCTGATGTACGACTGTTTGAACAATATAAACAAATATCAGGTTAGTGTCAATGAAAGATCAGTATCACCTGAACAATTTATGCATATGTTCTTGGTCAGGCACTGGCTTTTACTTGTAAAAGCTGGGAACTCACAGTAGAATCTGTGTTTCGAATATTCCAAGGCAAACCAAAATGAAAAGAAAGTGACAAATCTCTTTTTTAGACACACAAGGGACAACAATTATTTTGTCTTCCATTATCTTGTGTGCAAAGCTGAATCATAGGGTTTGCAGAGCGAAAGTGACATTTTATACATTAGTGTCAGAGTGTCCATTCACCCACTGTATTATTAATAACAAATTATATATAACTCTCAATGATATTTATGTATGTAAAATACCTGGAGCCCTGCTAATCCAGATCACTGGCTGTAGTTCATCAGAGCTTTTACCACAAGGATGTCCAACTCCTCAGGATTGAAGTTGAGGTCACCCATATTTAGATCCATGGTGGGTTGCATCAGAAGCTATTTAGCAGTAACAGTGGGGGAGCTCTGCTACATATGGTGGTTAGGAGGCAAGTGACCTTGTGCTAAAACACAAGTGTGCCAACATGACATATTTTCTGTCAAAGGACGCTTACATGAGGAACAATAGATTACAAAAATATTTACAACGTATGTATGTATAATAAGTTATTGACTCCAATCTCATGTCTCAGCCAACTTTTTCACTTGTCTTCAGTGTTAGGCCCAGGCCTATGAATGGCTACTTCCAATTTCCAATTGATACTATACACTGCACAATATCAATGCTGCGTCCAAAGGATTGAGAGGCATGCCACATTTGTTTGGTGCCATAGATGGAATCCACATTGCATTGATGCCACCTCATGACTGAGACAAAGTGTTCTGAAATAGGAAGCATTTTTTTCACAATCAATGTGCAGGTGGTTTGCATAGCAGACCTCGATATCACCAGCATGTGTGCAAGATTTCCAGGATTTACCCATGACTAAGTAGTGTTACGCTGTACCTGCGTACCACAACAGATGCCAGTCCTTGCATCGATGAGGACCAGCTCTGTTGTTATAGTTAAAACATTATGATTATGCAATTTATTTTGGACATTTGGGCCATCCAAACATACTTTCACTTAATAACACAAATGGGCAACCTCATAAATAATAATCTTACAGTTCATTCTGAAAGCATACTTGCTTTTATTTCCTAAGGGAACCATCTTGATGAGTTTTAAAGCATGATTTGTTATCCAAAATTATCAAGGTGGTTTCCTTAGGAAATAAATGCAAGGTTATTTGCTGATGAAGAAAACATGGATTCTAATATTCAAGAACAGAGACATTAATTTAATAATACATAAATTGATAGTATATGAAAGCTACATCTTAAAATGGCATGATAGTGATAAAACCTTAAGGAACTGAAATGCGTCATCTGTAAGCTTGGAGGAAGCAGGTGACAGTAAAAAATATGTTGGTTGCATTTATTGATATGTCAATGTATTATTGAGCAAACTACATGATGACATTGAGAATAGAAAAGATTTGAACATTTGGAAACTTGAATAAAGATCGTAGAAGAAAAAGAAGGAATTGGACTTCTGTGAATAATTATGATCTGTTAAAGATATTATTTATGAGGTTATCCATTTGTTTTTGTAAGTTTCCATAATGACTGACATACGAGGGTATTGGGGACTTTTTGGGCATGAACACAAGGCTTTTCTCTATTTCTACCATTTTAGATAATTTCATGTATGTTTGATTTCGTGATTGCTTTTTTTCAGAGGACTTTTGTCATCCAAGCCAGGGAAAACCCCCTTAAATGATGCCCATCTCCGTTGGTAGACAACTGCTCGTGCTCATTGTTGATGTTTCCTTCTCCCATGGTGGGCGTTTCGATGTCTAATTCTTTTATATTAACTTTTAAGTTTGTTTAACTACATTTGATGTTGTTGTACATACAGAGCTTTTTTAAGTAAAATGTTGCTGTTTTTTTCAAATTTGTATTCTGTACATAGACTAAATGTGTAGCGAGTATAGCAATTGTTAAGTGAGCTGTGTATGTTTTTCGAACAAAACTATTTCAATTATAAAACAATGTATCAGAAAGAACTCATTTCACACAAACATTTTATTCACTCATGTATTTATTTGTCATAGCAAAAATAATTTGTACCATAATTTGATACCTATTAGGATTCTCAGAAAATAAGCTAAATTAATGATAAGCAACAGTCCTTGAGTTCTTTTTCAGACAATAGTGTGTTATTACACTTAGGGCCATATGTATCAAGGCCAAATGGGTTTGCGTTTGCGAACCCATTTTCGCAAAATGATATGTATCAAACAATTTGGGAGCAAAATAAGGAATCGCAAAAATTGCCATTCCTTATTTTGAGATTGCATTTAAGAAATAGCAAATTTTGCAATTCCTTAAATGCAATGTAAAAAGGAAAAAAAAAATCCAAAATGCCCTTAAGGAATCGCAAATTACCACCAACTTCTAGTTGGTGGTAAGTTGCGGATTCTTTTAAAAAAGCATTTTTTTGAAAATCCAATGGTGCCATGTGACGCTCATACATGCTCTTAGGGCATGTATGTGCACCATATGCACACACATGTCATTTTCAGGGGTGCAGCAGGGTGTTCTTGAGACACCCCTGCACCCTTGAAATTTTCTCAATTTGCGATTAGCAAATTGCAAATCGCAAATTGAGAAAAATTTCCCATTCATTCTTATGGGCCTCCTGGCCCATAGAAATGAATGGGAATTATGGGAAATTTTTCCTTAATTGCGATTAGCAATTTGCTAATCGCACTTAAGGAATTTTAAGGAATCGCCTAAAAATAGCAAATTTCGTCATACATACCATTTTGCGATTTAAAAATAGCGATTCCTTAAAAATCGCTATTAAGGAATTGCAAAAGGGTATGTGGATACTTATGGCCCAAAGTGGCATATTAGTGTAATTTTAGGAACTTCATGTAACACACGTAACACAATATTCCTGGAATTATGCAAGATACCCCAATGGAATGTAAATTTCAACCAGGACTAGTTCTTTGTTGTCCTCAATCAGGCCAGATTAAAGACTGCTACTATGGGCCACTGAAGCAACCTGAGTGTTAACAGGGTAAGTGATGATAGGTATCTCTGTGGTCAGTAGTGTCCTACTTTCTATGGAGTTTCCAGCTCTACATGTTTCTGTGACCGAGCTGATAGCAGATGGTGCTTCACCACAGAAAGTGGCAGCTAAATCAGACACTACTGTAGTAAATGTTCTGAAGGCATCCTTTCCACACCCTAGAATGTAGAGGAAGGACACTTAGGTGATGCTCCAGAAGTTTTATTTGGGCCTTTTAAATCATTCTGGGACTTTATGAGATTGCGTTGGGAGTTTAGGAGGTCAATAAACTGGCTTAGCGGATCTTCCTGCTGCATAGCTGCACCAAACACTTTTCTACTCATGATGTTGACATTGGTGACTGCATCCTGAGCCTTCATTCCCATAGCAGGTCCTGCTGCATGCCTTTACAAACAGTCTTGCGATGTTATGATTGCGATTTTCACATGAGACAGGCCAGGGTGGTGGTTTGAGGCCACAGGGGGCTTGTGAGGCCACTGATTTAGGTAATGGGGCCAAGACACTCCTGGATGTTGTTGATTTTTTATCCTCAGGGATAGGGAGTGGCCTAGGGGCTGGCCACACAAACCATATTGGTCAGGTCAGTGTATAAGATCATCCTCATCAGCAGGAGTGCTGCTCTTACCGAAGGCTTGCGATCTTGTTTCCTCAGGCAGAGTGGACAACACCGTTTATTCTGAAATGATTTTGCTTTGTTACCTTGAACATGAGGAGGAGCGCTCTAACACAGATGTAAATAATGCTGGGTCAATCGGTGCCTGGGGCAGGCGGGACATCTCATAGTATTCAGCCCTGGTAAAAGAAAAAGGATTGTCAGAGTAATAAAGACCAATGGTAAGTAATCACATTTCACTTCGTGTTATGCAAGTAATTCAATTTCTCCAAAATGCGTTCAATAGCTATGATTTGCACATTTATGTATGACACCTAAATGTGTTTGGCTATGATATTATGAAACAACCCCCATGATTGAACTTTGACAAAGCTCACAGACCCTGATGAAAAGTTGGCTCGTGGATGCTTGTCACTCAATCACTGCTATGCGCCCATTCTAATCTTTTTGCACTTTTTGAGTTATGTGCGATAAATAACTTTATATTTTTGCAACGAACTGGTGTTAGAGTACGTGGAGCACGTGATCTGAAGCTGTAATATGTTGTCAAAATGTTGTTAATAGTACTCACCTCTGTAACCTAATTGGCTTACGTTTTAATTTTGCTCATTGTTCATTTTATATGGAGTTAAGTTATTAGAGACAACTCATAATAGGTCACCTCATGATGCATAATGTGAATCAGAAACTTTGTAAGAAAAATTGAAGGACTTAAACATCTCCAAGAGATCTAAAAAGTAGATGAGGCGTGTCATCCCCGCATGAGTGTCCTTCCCTTATTATGATATTTAAATATATTTGATAATGGGCTCACGAGGTTAGATATGTCTGGGAACCTTCGTAATGCAATATAGAATCAGTTGCCCTCTTGGAGAACGAGGTATGTGGAGGCTAATGAAGCGACTCACAAAACATTATGAATACTGTGAAATTAATGACTTATTTTATATATTTGAGGAAAGTGACAGATATACACCTGAGTGAACTCACAAATTCAACGTTGTTTGTCAATCAAACTATTTCCTCTTCTAAAGATTGCCCACACAGTTTAAAATCCAGAGTGTAAATGCCCTTTTTATTTCCTCTTGTTTTCTCAACTTGGCAGATGTTATCTATGTAGTGAAATCTCTGCTTTAAAATATGACGGTGTTCCATGTCGTCTTTCACCCTGAATAAAACACATACGCTTCCCTTTTTAGGTGTGAGCTTATGTTTTTATTTTTCAAGCATGGAAAAAAGTGTGTCGCAGATATATTAAGACTTTGCACCAGTGTTAAACTACACAACGCAGTGTAAAGTCTTGGAAGAATATTTACTTTCCAGCAGGAAAGGTTTTGTGCACTGAAAGCTGCCCCTTCCTCAGTGCAAATAGCGCTTTGCACCACTTTAGGTCAAGGGGGAATTACCTGGGTGTGAAATGGGCAGATTACTTCAAACACCAATAGTTTTGACAAAAAGCATGTTCTGCTAAAACAGCGAGCCTGGGTTATGTCAAAAAAGTAGGCCTCCTTGAAGGAGGTACAAATATATTTACATCTTTTATTTCTCCAAAAGTTCCAAACATTACATGAGTGCTGCACCGTAGAGCACACATCCAATGTGTGGAATGTATTCGAATTTGTCTAAGCATATGACTTTGTAGCGGAAGGGTATGCTTCCAGTACAAATCCTATGCCAGACATTACACTCCACTCCTGCAGCATGGTACAAAGGTAGTGTGTGGCACTAAGCAGACTGATTGTTCTCAAGCAGATGGGATGACAGAAGCAACAGGCCATTTTTAATGAACATGGTTGTCTACTGCATTGTGCAACGAATGAATGAATACATCTGCTACTGTAAATGTTTTGAAATATTTATGATGTTCTATGTTTTGGGATATTGTCAACATTTTCAATGTGTTTACTTTTACACTACCTTGATTTGTAAATATATCAGGCGAACACTATAGGTCCTATGATGAACCAGTGCACTGGTGTACAGGAGAGCAGTGCTGCTTTTAAGACACTGAACTGTCTAAAGAGCATCAACTTCATCATCGAATGAATGAATGAATGAAAAGTAACTTATATTGCGCAACTAAAACCCGAAGGCATCAAGGCGCCTAACAAAAAATTCAAAAAAGGCAGAACAAAACTACAGGTAGGCTTTAGCGAATAGCCGAGTCTTCAAAGCCTTTCTGAAAGACTGCATGGTGGGAAGAGACTTAATTTCAACAGGTAGAGCGTTCCACATTTTCGGGGCTAAGCTGGAGAAAGCTTTGTCCCCCCATTTAGCTCTGCGGACGCGGGGTACAGATAGCAGGGACTTAGTGGTGGAACGCAGATTTCTGGAGGGGGTATAAGGGACCAAAAGGTCTCTTATCCCACCTGACCTATTTCTTGCTAGGGCCCCATAGGTCAGACACATTATTTTAAAGGAAATCCTATCCTCAATCGGGAGCCAGTGTAAAGATTTCCTTGCAGAGGTGGCTGACGCCCGTTTGGGTAGGTCTAACACAAACTTGGCCGCCGCATTCTGGACCATTTGTAAGCGCAGAAGCAGCCCCTTGTTGAGTCCTGCATACAGCGTATTACAATAATCAAGTCGGGAGCCTATAAGGGCGACCACAACTTGCTTTCTTGCCTGTTGACATAGGTAGTGCTTAATCTTCCTCAGGATGTAAATTATGCCCCAGCAAGTGGAGACTGTTCTATTCACCTGCTGACGCATACTGAGGGTAGGGTCAATCAGGACACCCAGATTTTTAGCTAAGGCAGCAGGTGCCGGGCATGTTCCCAATGATGCAGGCCACCAATTCGCCGACCAGATGTCCTCCTTTCCTCCAAACACCAGGATCTCCGTTTTCTCACCGTTTAACTTCAATGAATTGCAAATCATCCATTGAGCGACTGCCTCCATACAGAGTCTAAAATTGGAAGCAGCCAAGGGGACAGGCTGAGAGAGAGACCAAGATCTGGGTGTCATCGGCATAAGAGACTACCTCCATCCCAAAAGATCTGATAAGTCTGGCAAGTGGGGTCACATAGATGTTAAAGAGGGTTGGACTAAGTGCAGACCCCTGCGGGACCCCACAAAGCACAGGCAGGGATGGAGATAGAAACTCCCCCAGCTTTACTCTCTGTTCCCTCTGGTCAAGGAAGGAGGTCAGCAGACTCAGTGCAGACCACTCCACCCCAATCTCCCTCAGGCGAGATGTTAAGACCGAGGGAGAGAGGGTATCAAACGCAGCCGTGAGATCTAACAGGATAAGGAGGGTGGTCTGGCCCCCATCAGCTTGGGTGCGGATGTTGTCCAACACTATGGTAAGGGCCGACTCGGTGCTATGCCCCCTCCTAAATCCGTGCTGCGAATGATCCAGATGACCAGAGTCTTCCAGAAAGACTGCAAGATGCTGGTTGAGATGGGTTTCCAGCATCTTGGCAGGCGCGGGGAGCAGCGAAATAGGACGAAAGTTTTTGAGGACACCTGGATCTAGTGTTGGCTTCTTAAGCAATGGCTTTACCACTGCCCTCTTCCATTGTGAGGGGAAAATACCATCCCTCATTGCCCTATTCATAATATCCAGGAGGGGAGGTAGAAAAATCTCCTTGCACTGTTTGAGGAGCTTAAGAGGGCAGGGATCTAAAGGGGAGCCCGACTTGGTTTTATTCAGGAGGTTTTCTAATTCCTGAAGAGAAAGGTGTGGAAAAGTAGCTAAGCACCCCACGGGGGTGTCCTCCACCAGAGTTGGGGCAAAAGCAGAAGTACCAGAGGAATCACTGATTGAAGCCTTCTGTAGCTCTAGGGCCGCATAGATATCAGCGATCTTTGCCTGAAAGAAAAGGGCTATGTTATTGCAAAGTTGTTGAGAACCAATAACGGGATCAGGAATCTGGAGGGAGGTAAGGGAATCAACGATTTTAAAAAGCTCTTTCGGGGAGGAGAGTGAGGTGGTACGTGCAGTGAAATATTCCTGCTTAGCTCTTTTTACCTCCACCTTATAGCCCCTCACTAAGATTTTGTGAGCTTCTCAAATCCCAACTGACCCGCCAGAGACGCTCCTGCCTCCTAACTCCCTGCCTAAGGAGTCTTAATGGCTCTGAGAGCCATGGGGCCGACGGCTTTTTTCTAGCAGAGTATCACATGCGGACGGGGGCGAGTTCATGCAGCGCCATTGTGACGGCCTTTTCTAATTGAGAGACCGCCAAGCACACATCTTCTTCCTGAGAAATGGTCGCACTGGGAATCCTAGGGGCGAGAGTATCATTTGAGATGTTCTTAAAATTCCACAGAGGTTTCATTTTACTCGGGCCCTTTCCGTTGCTAATCGTAATGGGATAGGACACTTCTATCGGGACAGCATAATGATCCGTCCATGAAAGAGGGAAAGGGTCTTTAACCGTCAGCTTGCTGTCATTTGAGAAAACCCCATCAAGCGTATGACCCGCTTGATGGGCAGCACCCCTCACAAGGTGGTTAAGTCCACAAGCAGCTAGAGCATCTAGCAGTGAGTGGGTTTCACTAGACTCCAAGTCCTTTACGTGATAATTAAGGTCTCCCAGGACTGTTAAATGCTGGCTACCAAAATAGGGTTCTAAAATATTGAGTATATTTTGTCCAAAATTAGCTCTAGACCCAGGAGGTCGATAGAACAGGACCCCTGTGAAAGGAATCTCAAAGGAACCTTTTAAGGAAAAATACAGGGCCTGAAAGGCATCCTGAGGGTCAGACAGCGGGGAAGTGTGGCATAGGAGATTGTCCTTATATAAGATGCCCAACCCTCCTCCTATACGTCCTACTCTATCCTGCCTGGCCAAAGAGAAGCCTTATGGGACGGCTTCCACTAGGTCAGGACCAAAGGAGTCTTTTGCCCAGGTTTCCGTGACGAAAACCCAGGAGGGTTTTCTATCTAGGACAAAGTCCCTAAACTCGACATTATGCTTAATTAATGAACGAGCATTAATAAGGAAGCCACTTTCACTCGAGAAATTTCCTCTCAGGTTACTACTCTGTCCGGACAAGGAGGGAATTAAGGGAAAAACAGACCCCATGTGGCCTTCTAGAAGGCAACCACAGCGGGGAGGGTTAGAAAAATCCTCAGGAATATTCTTATGGTGGCAGTCAAGTTTAGTTGGCCTTAGCTTTAGCAGATCATAGCTAGAATACCTGATACCCATGAAATCCCCATCAGAAAGTCTGGTCAGCCAGCCGTCCAGCTCGTTCTCAGCGCGGACGGGCGCAGACGGGCTGGACTCTGGCGTGACTCCGGCGCTGCTCCGGCGCACACGCAGCGCGCACACGCTGCGCGCCATTGTACAAGAGCTATATAGGGCTCTAGCTAGTCAACCTGCCTGCTAGAGCGCTGTGTGGGTGGCGTCAGCGTCCCCGGAATACCCCCAAGATGGCACTCAAAGTCGTGAGAAGCGCGATGGACAAACCGCTGAAGTCGCGGTGCAGGGCACTATTATGGAATGCGGAAGGTAGGAATTAAAAACAGGGGATACTGATCAAAGTAACATGAAAAATATTAAATCCAAAAAACAGGAATTTTTAAAATAGCAGAAGCGCCTAAATAACCAATCATCATCATCAAATAAACTTCGGTTCAGTGAACCATAACAGTGAACACTATACAATTTACAATCCATAAAAACTTCATCAGAACATAATGACATTCCATACCAGGTTAAATATCATGATCTATAAAGTGCATCTTGTTTGTAATATAGGATGAGGCCTAAGACTATAATCAGGACCTAGGTGACAAAAACTTCAAATAAAACCCCCAAAAAAGGGACCATAAAGGGTCCACCATGTCGCCCAGGTTACTAATTTGTTTCTGGCATACAGTGGATCTGGGAGGTCAATAAGATAAATAAAATAAGTAAATACATAAAATAGTGCACCTGGCCCAAGGTGACCATAAAACCATCAATATATATCAGAACGGCCAGAACAGTCCATGTCACCCACTCTATCCCTACGTGTACGTTGGGACATCATAATTTAAAGAAATGGAAATGTATACCTACAAAAGGAATTTATAAGTGACCATGGAATCATTAGGTGCCTAATTCAAGGTGCGTTAAAAGGTTAACATTGGGGCTATTAAGGATTAAGCTGTGAGGGGGCCCATTACTGGTTCATACTGGCCTGCTCCCCCATTCATAAAAAGCCAGCATGGCTAAGCGGGGTCGTTCCCTGGCAATCTAGAGAAGATTTTACTCATATCGCTTTCTAATCATAGCAGCACCCTGAAGAAGTTTGCTACCGCAATATAAACGTCAGTAGAAACCAATGAGTGGAGAAAGCTAAAGCTATTGCTATATGTGCACGGTCAAAGCTTTCATAATAATGAGAGCAGAAATCTGTCTCTCACTGACTTATAAAGTGCACAAAATAGTACAAAGTGCAACGTGCTTTGCTTAGAAAAGTTGTCACAGGGGCTTGTCCAACCATCCTCCTTGACAAGGGAAAGCTACCAAAAAGTGCACAGTGCCTGCCCGAAACCTAGTGAAATAAAATCTGGTCTGGAGATTTGTGCTGAACGTTAGGTAAAACTGTGGTATGACCATAATGGGGGGATGGGGAGGGTAAGCTCCCGTATGGACTGAAGGCTGACAATTACGCACATTGCCCCTAACAAAGGACGCCTGTTTGATAATATATTTGGCGTTTAGGGGAATATTATGGGGGTATTCAAAAAAGTGACCTTGGTCTAGCTCATTAAACCTATCTTTCAAAAAGTGAAGCCAGGGGATCTTATCAATACTGAGAGAGGTAAGACAATCCATAATGATGTCTCTCGAGAACGATAAGTCCTCCATTTGCCAGAACTTAACCAATAGGCACAACGGGGCAAGACCAATACGGTCCTCTAAGTGTTCTAGGCCCAGTTCTGCATGAAGAAATGTTGTGGATGTGCTTTTGGTACCATCAGAAGTCTTTTAATGACGTTTTTTCTCTACTACTTGGAGTTGTTGGCATCTATTATACCCCTGCCCAATAAGTGGTGATAGGGAGGCATTTAGCACTTTAGAGAGTTAGTGGTTCTTTTACTGGTTTTTGCCCCAACTTAGATGCAAACCGAAATAGCGCATCTGCAGCTCGGCTTATCTGCTGTGCTCTGACGGTCAGAAGGGGGTCCCATTACCTTTGAGTATTAAATAAGTTGCCCAAGTATGAACAATTTCTAACTTTTTCTATCACCTTTCCCAGCATCAAAAAAGATTTATTTTTTGCAGTCCGAAGGCCATATACCATGATGTATGATTTATTGAAATTATCTTCTAAACCAAGGGATGTCATGAATTCTGTAAAAACGTCAAGGGATTTCTGCAGACCAATAGCTGTCCTTGCCAGCAAGACTGGCATTTGGATGTGAAAGCAGAGGAACAAATTTCCTATGAATTCTTGGGAAATCAAACCCTCTTTTTAATAGAAAGGCCTCAAGCTCATTTATATAAATAACAAATAAAAACAGGGCTGAAATACAGCCTTGTCAGACCCCCTCAATGGAGATGAAAGATTGTGGTCTTTTCCCCTTTGCTGCCATATTTTACAGTAACCGGTGTGTTTGAGTGAAGCCTTCGTAGAAGGACTACTAATGCTTTTTCAACACCGATATCTTCCCACAACTTGCCCTGATTGACAGTGTCAAAGGCACTGGATATGTCCATGAAGGCCAGATGTATAGAGCTCTTCGTGGACTTCATGTGCTTACTGACAATCAGGGACAGTTTGAGGGATTGTTCAGTTGTGTCCATGTCGCTTCTAAGGCTGTATTGTGTGCTCTACAGGACCCCTTTTGTAGATGCCCACTCTTCTAAAAGCGCATGGAGGACCCAACCCAGGACCTTTACTGCTGCGTCCATCAATGATATGGCTTCAATCAATGATATGGGTCTGTAACATGCGGAGTCATTCCATCCTGCCTTTTTAAAAACAGGGACTACCATTGCTTCTTTCCACGACCCCCGGCAGTGGGCTGATAATTGTTGATTTAAAGATGTTAGTTAATAATTGTGCCCACAAAGTAGGATTTCTCTTAAAAAGATCAAGGGGCACCCTTTGTGGGCTGGGGGCCTTCAAACGAATGCCCTGTGAGATAGCCACCTCTACTTTTTGAACTGAGATGGAAGAACTTCGCTCTAAAACTTGGGTTGGATCATTGGACATTTCCTGTGCTGCTGCATTTAACAATCTATGTAAGGTGTTAAAGATGCGGGTGAAGTGAGCTTCTCAGCCTTCGCCTATGATCAGTTAGTCCATTTGTCTCACATCTTCTGTAAATTTTGGGCGATTTATAATTTCCCTAATTGTTTTTAATCCTTAAGGGATCCTGCACATGCTAAGTCCTCCCACGCCTCCTTTAACAATTCCCTTTTCTGCTGTTCAATCACCATTTTATATTTGCCCCTTAAGTTTATACTCACTCTCTGTCACAGCGGATTGTATTTAGGTCCCCTTTTAGGTCCTTGTGCACTTTAGTACATTTGTTATTGAACTATTGCACTAAAAGAACTTGCTTTTGAGGGGTCTTCTTCACCACCTCAGGGAGATTTCGGAACAAAGGGCCTCTAAGTCCCAAACTATTTCAAACAAGGTAGAGTCTAGCTTCAAACACCTATCTATAAGATTACGGTTGCCTGAGATGATTTCATGCTAATATCTTTGGGGGCCCACCTGGTCCCATTTCAACCTGGTACCCTTATTGGGACTATACTTGATCACAGGTTCTTCAGTGGTCCGCATATGTGTATTTATGATAAGAGTGGCTATGAGCGGATTATGATCACTTGAACAAATTGGTATAATTTTTAAATCCTGAACCAGGGCAGAATATTTCTTGGTCATTGCCATAAATGAGTAGAGCTTTCTCACCCCCTCTAACAAAGGTTGAGCACTGATTAATAGAATTATAGACACAATCACATCCACTTAATTCAGACATTCTCCACAGAAATACACAAGCTCTAGACTGAACAGGCCAAAAACACTGCAGCAGTTTATTTGTGAAAGGGACACTCTAGGGAAAATAGTGATTTGGTCATGAGATTTCAAAAGTGGTGAACCTCATAGATGAAAGAAAGGTAGAAGACCATGATTTTGATCAACATGTTAACTTCAATTGTGAATGATAATTCTGAATCAAAGATAGCATTGGGATTTCTGAACAACATTGAGAGTGTAAGGAACACTAAAGGCAATGGGGACAGGCCAAATAAAAGTCCCAATGCTCTTTTGCACTGGAGAGGAAGAATCACAATTTTTTAGTATTCATGAATCACTATATGTGAGTCAATCCAGAATTAATTTGTAAAGGAGCTATGGTTTTCTAGATCTTTCAGAATTCAGATGTGCATCTAGGTGTCGTTGTATTATATGTTACTGCCAATGTTATAGCTGTTCCCAATGGTCTTAGAGAAAGCTGTTTAGGTTTTGAAGAGAGCTGGTAAAAAGACAGAACTTTGGAATGTTCTTTGGAATTGTGTGAGAAGCATAATCCAGCCTTTAGCCATACATTCTCAGTGCAAAATGAACCCTTGTGCCCAAAATGGGACCCAGAATACATTTTGCTTTAAGAAAAAATAACTGAATGCTAAAGGACACAAGTGGCAATAGTAAACAGCTGTTCATGCTCTCCTAGGGCCTCATTATGATGTCAGGTGGAAAGTAAGTCTGGGCAGTGAACTCCGCTCCGCTCGCGGAGTTTGTGGTGTTTTCCGCACTCCGCATTATGAGGAGCTCGCATTTTTCTGAAAAGTTTTTTCTCCCTCACATTCGTTAACAATATGTTGGTGAGCCTGAGCAAGGAAAATCCACTTCCCAGCGAGATTTTAACTCGTTCGCAATAGCCACCATCAAGTTGGTGAGTGCGATCGTGGAAAGTCAAGCTCCCGGCGAGATTTCTCAATGCAAGTGGTCATATTTCTCATTGCTAGTTGCGTATGCTCATGACCGCTCGCATTGAGAAACTGTCTGGTCGCGTTGAGCAGCAGAAAGGAAGCAGCGTCTGGTTGCGCTGTGCATGGTGCCATTCGCGATGATTGCATAGTGCGGACAAGCACCTGGCACTGAAAATCTCCACAACAGCATTTATTTAATTCACTCCGCTGCGTGTGAAGCTCCGCGTAGTGCAGCAGAGTTTTTTTGCACTTCATGGAGTTCTACATAGCGTAACTTTGGGAACTCCACCCAGGCTTAGCAGAAACGCATCCGACAACTCGTTGTAGACTTTCTGCTTAACATCAAAGGTTTCGGTCTGACATCTGTATTATGATACTGGCTGTCACAGGGAAACCCAGGGGGGAAGTCCGCTCTGCTTCGGACGGGCTCACAGAGACAATTAGAGCGGAGTGTGGATTGTAATCCCCAGAAAGGAGTCGGTGCCTGCTCAGGCACTGCCGTAGGGATTACGAAGCACATTTCCCACAGCCTTTCAATGGCAGTTGGACCGCCATAGAAAGGCTGTTGGAAACTGACTTTGGTAACCCATAGCAGGGCCCCCTCCCCCTGCGGCCTTCTCTATGAGGCCTGGGGGGCACCCCCTAAAACATCTATGCATCATGTGGCAGGCACCGCATGGTGCCTGGCACGAGGTGTATGGATGTTTGAAAACATCCATTTTTCTTTTGCAGCTTGTGCTGTGGCCCTTTTCTGGCAGCAGCACAAGTTGCAATGAAAACATTGATGTTTCCAATCACCCGTATGGCGGTTGCATCCTAATTAAGTGGGTGGAACTGTTGACTAATAATCAGGCAGATTCCATCCTGCTAGGAGGGACATTGTAATACGCCCCTTTGTTCTTTTTCCTGTGCTCTTGTGGTAGTATTGTCTCCCCAAATGACTCTTAAATACTCAAGCTGGTGTTATTTCATAATTTTGGTCATTTCTTCACACAAGAATAATGGGTAATTAGTGAAATCCTCTGATTACTACAGTATAATTAAAAATGTGCCCAGGTCTAATTCTGATTCAAAGCAGGCAGCACTTCTTTTCTGATGTTCCCTGCGGTATTTCAGTAGTCCTCTTTGAGCTGAAGCCTGACTTTAAATCACTGAGGGTTTTTTTGGAGTTCTGAATAGTTAGTGAACTGTGAAGTAACAACAGATTAGATGGTTTTTAGCAGTAAATGGTACAGATTTACTCTCAACCATGTGTCATATTTTAACCTTCATTTCTCAAACAATACTGAACAGATTTACAAATCACAATCAGCATAATCGGCAAACCAAGATCTAGCTTCCTGCTAAATTTCGTGTAATTCTGTTCAGCAGTTTTTGTGTTAGAGTTGCCTAAAGAAGTCTATGGAAAATGTTTGAAGAAATTTGCTTTCCCCCCCCCCTCTTTTTCCTGAGCCCCAGCTTGAAGGATCACCCCTAAACATTCCAGGAAGGAGCTGAGGATTTTTTTTGTAATGTAATGCTTATTTTATGATGTTTCTATTTTTAATGTTTATTTCTACCATTTGCTTATTGTAACTCTTCTCTTTCCCTTCCTTTCCCTTCCTTTCCCTTCATTTTTCCCCTTTTTTATTCCTCAATAAATCAAACTTTAAAAAAACCTTTGCGAAGATTTTCAAACTTCGCAAAAGTTAATAGCAAAGCAAATAAAGTCTTGTCTATGGAAAAGCAATGCTAACTATAACTGCTCATTTCAAATTTCCACCACTGGTTTGCAATGATAACAATTAAGTGATAAGACATGAACATGTGATGTGTATTTGACAGAGTATATTGAACACTAAGGGCCTGATTTAGATCTTGGCGGACGGGTTACTCCGTTACAACGGTGATGGATTCCTCGTCCGCCGAAATATAAATCCCATTATGTCCTATGGGATTTATATTTCAGTAGAAGCGATATCCGTCACTGTTGTGACGGACTAATCCGTCTGCTGAGATCTAAATCATGCCCTAATTAAAAATATATGAATATAAATACAGTATACAATAAGAAAATAAATAATGCTGCAAATGAATAGGGCAGCACGTAAGAAAAGTTTCATAACTACAGTAATGAAGGGAGACAAAGAGAAGCGTACACAAAATAAACATCATCATCAACTGTATTTAAACATGATTAAACTTAATACTTTTTAAATTGCTTTGTTTAGTACTCGGGCAGTATGATATAGAGTGAGGACTGAAGTGCAATTTAAGACAGAATGGGTTGGACTGGATAGAGTTTTAAGTATCTGAAGAGCTCTGGCACTGGAATGTCTGACATAATATCGACAGACAGAATATCTACATACAAAAATATCGACACAAAAATATCGAAATCAAAAATATCGGAGTCATATCTTCATAAAGGTAAGTACAAAAATATCGAAAAATTAATATCGTAGTACAAAAATATCGAAATTAAAAATATCGTTTTTTAAAATGTATTAATAATAATGTAAAAATAATTTTAAAATACATATAATTTTACAAATAATAAATAAAAATATTAAAACATAATTAAAAAATCAAAACTAATACATATACATTTAAAATACATTAAAAACTTAATAATTTAATGTAATTTTATTTTGTTTAATTTCATTTAATTGATTTAATTTAAATTTATTTTATTTTTAACCTGTACGACTGTACCCCAAAAAAACAAAACTGACCCTGAACCCTAAAAATACCCCTTTACCCAAAAACCCAAAACTGACCCTGAACCCTAAAAATACCCCTTTACCCAAAAACTGAAAACTGACCCTGAACCCTAAAAATACCCCTTTACCCAAAAACCCCAAACTGACCCTGAACCCTAAAAATACCCCTTTACCCAAAAACTGAAAACTGACCCTGAACCCTAAAAATACCCCTTTACCCAAAAACTGCAAACTGACCCTGAACCCAAAAAATACCCCTTTACCCAAAAACTGAAAACTGACCCTGAACCCTAAAAATACCCCTTTACCCAAAAACTGAAAACTGACCCTGAACCCTAAAAATACCCCTTTACCCAAAAACTGAAAACTGACCATGAACCCTAAAAATACTCCTTTACCCAAAATTAATTAATATTATTTAATTACCAATTAATTATTAATTAACAATAACAATAAAGAAAATATATTAGCACATTAGCTGTAATTAATTAAATGTAATAATTAATATTATTTTTTCCCAATTAATTAATTAACAATAAAAAAATTATATATATAAAAGAATTACTCTAATTAATGTAATTAACGAATTAATATTAATTAATTACCAATTAATTATTAATTAAAAATATGTACAACATTATATTAATTAATTAACTAATTAATATTAATTAATTACCAATTAATTATTTATTGAAAATATTTACAAACATATAATAATTAATTAATTATTATTAAATTACTTCCCACCCTATTCCCCTATAAACCCACAACCCGCTCTGATACTAAAACGCAAAATGTAAACAAATTTACAAATTTTCAAACATACATTACAAAACATGTTTAACAAACATATAAACAACATAATAAAATACATAACACAAAAAAAAAAATCGATATTAGTAAAATTCGATATTATTAACATACATACCTTAAAAAAACGATATTCTGTCTGTCGATATTTTGGACATCGATATTCTATACTGTCGAAATTAAAACATCGATATTATTGTATATCGATATTTTAATTTCGATATTTTGTCTGCCTACCCTGGCACTGATATTTTATTGCCCAAGACAGTGTGAAATTGTTGTCCGTCACTGGAACTGTAAAATAGCACTGTTTTAATCTAGAAATGTGGCATTTACAGACATTTCTATAGCAAACAAAGAACAGGGGCATACCACAAAGTAAAAACACAGCACAACAAAAGCAGCACATGGTACACCATACCAAAGCTGACAAAAAAAGAATGCAACACAACAACCAGAGTAACACACAGCAACAGCACAATACACTATTACAGCACACAACTGGCATAAAAAACAACAACGCACATCGCCACATCAATAGATTGTAACAATACTAATGGGGACAAACATTCTTGTCATACATTACCACCTCCATGATTCTGCTTTGATAATACGATGTTGAAAGCTGTTTGCAACATTCACTGGAAACACTAAGGAAATGTATTAGTGCCAGTCACAAACGTGTTGTGTATCTTAGAAAAAGCGAGAATGTGTGTGTGTGAGAGAGAGAGATAGAGGGACCGGAAGAGAGAAAAAGAGTGTGTGTGTGTGTGGGTGTCTATGTGTGTCTCTCAACATTTATGTATGGCCTAACATTTTTTTAATGATTTTAATTAATCTGCAAAAATAAAAAAATCTTTTCAAAAAATCATTTCATTACAGAGAAAAAGAGACAGTGAGACAGAGAGAGAGAGAGAGTGAGAGAGAGAGAGAGAGAGAGAGAGAGAGAGAGAGAGATTTAATTCCCTTAAACTACATTGCATAAATGAATAACATTTCTCTTTACTTGCTTTCAGTTTTCAATGCTATATGACACAGCTCAGAGCACTGTGGCATTCGAGGTGGATCTGTTCTGCATTCATTATTCACAAAACCTGCTACTTAAATTCTATAGGTCAAGGCTTTAGGGTTATCCTTGAATTTTAATAAAAGAGTTGGCAACCCCTCTTCATCTGACTGGGGCATTTTTGGATTAGAATGGTTCAGCTCGTTATTAATTTGAAAGTATCTAAATTGATGTGCTCAGGGCAAATATATCTTTCCTGTAAAGCTTGAAAGCTCATTAATTTCACTTTTCTGGCAATGTCTCTCATAGGTTGGGGCACATTCAAATCATTGTCATATTATAAGGTCTCCTACGCTAGCAGGAACACGCACATTGTTATAAATTGTTTTTAAGCTTCTACCTAACTCCTTGTTCCTGATGCTCAGTCAAATTGCATGCTTGCATTTTTTCGCAAGCCAGTTTACTAAACACGAATGCACAATAATAAAGATATTTTTTCTTGTTCATAATGGAAGTGAAGGGGTCCTGTTTTATTTCACCCTGCAACCTTTTGATATGCAGGTGGCCAGTGAATTGGTTTAATCAGTAAACAATACTTTTAAATTAGATGCAGTTCACACTTAAACAAGGAGGCATTGGTACAAGCCCCTATCGCCACCACAACGTCACTTTTACGGACGTTGTGGTAGAAATAGGGGCTGCACCTTATGTACAAGGCAGCTTTAAGCCACTGAATGTGTCTTAACCCTGCCTTGTACATAAGGCACCCTTTCACACTATAGTGTGAAAGGGGCATACAGTGGGTGTTGTGGTGGGTGTTCCACTGCAACTCCCATTGTATTTTATGCTGCCCCCTATGTACAAGGGTGGCATACATAGGGGATATCGCCAAAATTAAGACCAGGAAAACCCCGGTCTTGAATTGGTGAAACGAGGAGAAATGCATGTTTTTCCCCGTTTTTGCTATTTCCATTTGTGCTGCCTTGTGCAGCACACATGGAAAAAGCAAAATGCTATGGGTCGTTTATGTATAGGAAGGTATCAATTCCTGTACATAAACAAACCTTTTTAAAAAATGCCATTTTACCACTTTCATATGACGTGACAGAATGGCATTTTAGGATTGTTTATGTGCAGGAAGGGACACCTTCCTACACATAAACAATCCTCCCCTGCACGCAGACACTATGGAACTCTGGTGCAAGGGTGCCTGCGTTAGCGCCATCACGGGGGAAATGCAAGGCTGCACCACATTCTTGAAAATATGGTGCAGCCTTACGTTTCAGAAGTGGCAGACCATGTCATTAAGCCAAGGAGGCGAAAGACATGCTCCGCCACTTCGTAGTACATATCCTCCATGATATTTAATTGTCATTCTGGTCTGAAACCATGCACTCTGTACTAAAAAGCTTCCAAGATACAAAACGTAATCAATTGCCCTAAAATATTTATAATAATTTGAAGGGTGTGTTAAAAGCAGAGCAAACAAACTTGGCAGCATTACACCTCAAATTTGCCCCACTAAATTAAGTAAGACAAACAGCTTCAGGCATATTCGAAAGCTCCTCATGTCATGCTGTCCGTATTAGAGTTTGGTACCAGTACTAATGACAGAGTAAACCTCAAAACATCTCTCCCCACACACCCTAAAATGCTAGGATTAAGCCTTATACATACCGGCAACCCATTTGTTTAAACCAAAGGCGGAAATATGACACTGGTAAATACAAGCTCATATTAAGCTGCCTAGGATTGACACATTGCATGTCCTCTGCAATGTCTAGCAATGTCAAACTGGCACCAATGTTGTTACTTATTACCAACTCAGTCTACTACCACATCTGCCCAGTTCTCACCACTGACTCCCAGTAGTCAAACTCCTATATTATTATTGTTGGACAAGGCCCATTTTTCAGAGTTATCTTCAAACATGTTGCCTTCTTCCTCTTATTTATTCTGACCTGTTTTTGTTGGCTTTAGGACTCTGGGCATGTTACCGCTGCTAATCAGTGCTAAAGTGCATATGCTTTTGGTCTAAATTGTATTGGTGATTGGTTTATCCACGATTTGCATATTTGATTTACTAGTAAGTCCCTAGTTAAATGTAATAGATGTGCCAGGGCCTGTAAATCAAATGCTACTAGTGGGCCTGCAACACTGCTTATGCCACCCACGAGTAGCCCTGCAAACATCTCCCAGACCTGCCACTGCAGTGTCTGTGTGTGCAGTTTTAAACTGCCATGCTGTCCTGTTGCCATGCCCAAATCTTCCCTTTTACTACATTTAAGTTACCCCTATGTTAGGTGCAAGGAAGGCCCATGGGCAGGGGGCAAGGCATTTAAAAGGTAAGACATGTACTGATGTGTTTTTACATGTCCTAATTCTCAAATACTGCTAATTTTGTTTTTCACTTTTGCAAGGATTATCTCTTGCATAGGGTAACGTGGGAATTGCCTTGAAATATCTTTTAATTGCAATTTTCCATTGGGAGCAGATAGAGATTTATAGTTTGGATGCTCTGAACTCACAATTTAAAAATACGTATTTTGGTTAAGTTGCATTTTTGAATTGAGTGTTTGAAAGTGACACTTTTAGAAAGTGGGCATTTTCTTTCCTAACTATGTTGTGTTTCTGCCTGTCAGTATTCCACATCTGGGTTGGCTGACAGCTGAGTTCTTGTGCATTCCCTCTAGGCAATCACACAAAGGGAGCTGAGTAGTGCCTTGTATATCCTGATGGTCCATCACCAGGCTGATGGGCCTTCCTGAGTTAGAATTTTGGGAAGACTTGTCACTGACACCTGAATAGAGCCTTGCATGCCCTCATACAAAGCTGTCTACACCCCCCGTAGAGTGTCTGGAGCCAGGTCAGGGAAGGCAGGGTCATGTGCACTACAAAGACTTTCCTTTGAAGTTTGCTTACTTCAAATGCAAAAAGGGGTAAAGGTATTTGACCTCTGACCCCCCAAAATCAAAACACTTCTGGACTGAGGACATTCTGCCAGGACGAGGAGCTGGATGCTTTAGGAGGGACTGCCACTCTGGCTGTTGCTTTGTTGTGCTGGTCTACAGCTTGCTGCTTCTGTCCTGGAAGAAAAAATGCTGAACTTTGCTTTCTACAACCTGCTTCAATGGTTCTGCAAAGGGCCTTTGCATGCCTGCCTCCTATTAAGAAGTCTCAGGGCCATCAACAACTTCACCTATCAGTGCCTGGGCTCTCCAGCTGAGATTCCCGACTTACCAAGTGGTGCCTACACCAGTCCCTGGGCCCTTGGAAGTAGAATCGGGTGATCTTAAGGAGAAAACACATGCATCGACTCCCAGAGCCTGTTTTCTATATGCATCACTGCAAAAGATCGACACATTGCTGCTGCCTGGCCTGAAGCGTGGATCCCGATTGGGGCATTGGCCATGGATTTTATTTCAGTCCCCAGCTCGTCATTGCAGCGCGTCAGAAAAATCACTGCTGCATGAGTCCTGAGCACCATCTCGCAGACGCACCTGCTCTGACCTGGTTGGTGGCTGTGAAATCGACGCAACAGCTGCTTTGCCGCTGGACAATTGCACCAATGCAGCATGTTTGGATTTGCAATGCATGGTTCTGCGATGCCGATACTTCACTGATGCTGCACAGCAGTCAGGAACAGATGCTCTGTGTCTGGAAATCGATGCATCGCCTCCCCTCCCAGTAAGGAACTGATGTATCACATGCCCTTCCCCGATAGTAAGGAACCAAATCATTACCTCCCATGGAAGTAAGGAATCAATGCATCACCTCCCCTATGGATTAAAAAACCAATGCATTATTTTGCTTTGCTGGTGCCTCACCTCCCCTCTGCTCCTGCTTTGTCTTTGATTATGACACATCTGTGGGACTTTGTGCTAAAAGACACACATCCATTGATTTGCTTAATATTTTAAAAGTGATATTTTGACTTCTGAGCGTCAGATTTTTGTTGTTTTGGTCGTTTTTCATTCAGATAAATGTGGACTGTTTTTCTAAGCTGATGTGGATCCTTTTGCATTGTCAACGCAGCAATCCTCCATTATGCCTGTCATTACCATTGATGTCCTGATTATCAACAAATCCTTTAGTTTCTTGACTGTCATTGGTACCTGGTTCAAAGATGCATCTGCTCCCGCCCTACCTGACTTCACCCAAGGCACACACACACACTGAGTCACGTGGAATGCATGTGTGTTAGTCTTTATTTCCCAGCCAATGTCATTTTTATCAACATCATTTTTATCGGGAAATGCAGGAGAATGCTGGGTGGTAGGAAATTTGTGCTGACATGGTGATACCAGACAGAAATGTGAGTAAAATAAGATTTTTAGCAAAATTTGAGGTTTGCAGGGGATTCTGGCTAAGAAAACTGTGGGGGATCCATGCAAGCCACACCTACCTGGATTCCGCCAGGAGTCTACTTTTAAGAAGGCTCTGGGTTTGGTAGATTTCCCTAGATGACTGCCAAGTCTGGGACCAAAATCGTAGGTGACCCCCTTGCAAAATCAGGTCGTTTTGTGATTGATAATTTTAATGCCCCACAATGCATTTAGGGCCCATTCCAAGTCCTCTTAGAAGAGGACACTATGCTGATCGATTTTTAAGAACTATATTTTTAATTGGACTACTTTGCTGATGCTACAGTTCGTAGCTGATGAACTGAAATCTTCTTTGCTGAAATATTCCAAATTGCTAATGAACTTGCCCTTAAATTGACTCTAAATTTGAACCCTTTCATTTTCTTCGTAGCATTAGAGCTGTTAGACAACAAACTCTCCTTCTGCCTTAATGGTTGTGGGACTTTGTAACTCTGTAAACAGATTATTATGGAAAGCATCTGATAAAGTTTGCCTAAATGTTTGGCGCTTTTATACAAGCTGTGATATTCTCAACTGAATTTCTCAAGAGATTGCTTGTGGCAATGAACTTTGAATCTTTAATAAAATAACCAAATTCATCTAATATTTGTCTGAGTCCATAAATATGTCCTGTTGGAAACTGTTTACTAATGACTTAAATGTGTTGTAGAGAGAAACAGCGAGCTCTGTCAGACCATCAGGTGTTACCTCTTTTGTTTTGCATTTCTGTTGCAGAACTTTTGGTCTGCATAATCCTAACTCAACATAACTTCTTCATTTTTTCTTTACTTTTACAGTATGGTTTTAAGAGTGGTATACCTAAATCTGGTCTAAAATGTGCGAGTTAGCTGTCAAATAATTGTCCTTATTGGACAGCTAACAAGGTGTTTGGCCACGATAATTTCCACTCCTTCTTCGGAGCAGAGAGATTTGTCAGGGGATCATTGCCTCTGAGATAAATGAAGATGCTGCAGATTGTCTAATCATAAATGGCACATTACCGTCAGAGAACTATGGAGAGTAAGCAAATACAATTTTACCATGCTTTTGCTGCAACACCGCAAATTATATCACTGAGAGAGAAGTACAATCCAGGGGTGATATAGCTAACCTAAGGGATGACTGAGCTCTAGGCAGCACCTGTGGTGACTCAAATAGACTTCTGGAACAGAACATGAGATATTCTATCCCAAATACATTAAGGGCCAGATGTACAACCATTGGATTTTGCGACTAGCAATTTGTAGCAAATCTGCGAATCGCAATTTGCGAGTCACAAAATCCAATGTACAACAGTATCTCGGACACTGTTTGCAATTCCCAATGGGGTTTCAAAGTGCATGCCTTATGAATATTAATGAGGCTGTCGCAATTTGTGACCCCATTTGGAATGACTGGCACTCCCAGGGATGGTGGCCTGCTGGGGTCAATAGACCACCATGTCTGGGACTGCTTTGTCAATGAAGAAGTTTTTTTATTTATTTTTTAAATGCAGCCCGTTTTTCTTAAAGGAAAACGGGATGCATTTAAAAAATAAAAATTAAACTTTTCTGTTTCATTTTTTAAGGGGAGGCAACAAGACCATTGCCTCCTCTTAAAAAATATTTGCGCATGCATTCCACTTCCCGTTTGCGAGTGCCTTACAACCCGTCTGAGAAGGGTGGTAAACTGTAAGTATTTTGCAACCCCAATTTATACATGGATTATGGAATCACTATTAGGAAGGGACGCCCTTAGCATGCCCTTTACTAAGAGTCAGTCGCTAACCCTATTTTATGAGTCTCTAATTGATTAGCGACTCGCACCAGCAGGCAAACACTTTTTCTCAGTGTCAGACGGGTCCAACTCCGCAGCTGAAGAAAGTTCATCTACATCTAGCGATGGTGAACTTTCAAATGCTAACTGTAACAACTTCTCCAAGGGAACTGGCGCAGTCCAACGACATAAGACTGCATCTGGCAAACAAAGAGGTAAACGATCAGAAAAGCACAGCCAGCTAAAATGGGACTATTCGGGGTCTCAACTTACATTTCTCTATGGCGACAAGCCTGGCAAGATTCCGGAGGAGAGAGCATAAATGTCACACTAGATCAACAAGAGGAGCCCTCTTTGACTGCTATACTATCCTAAATCAAACATTTCAGAAAGAAGTATGCATCGATAATCAACATGCCAAAGGCCCCACGAGAAAACTGCAAGGGGGACTTAGAAAACTAAAAAAAATCTGCTTGAACATCAGGGAGCGAGTTACCATGATAGAAGGCAGCACGAAAGCCATGAAACTGAAGTCTCCACCCTGAGAAATGTCAATGCTCCACCCAAAGTGACTGCATGACAGACATCATGTGGAAGATGGAGGAACAGGAGAAGAGACAGCATTAAAACAACCTCTGCTTACTATGGAGTCCCGAAGGGGTGGGTGGGAGACCCGGGCGCAAAATCGTGAAACTCCTGAGGACAGAGCGTGGAACTGGGAGCACGATGTTGAGCAGGCCCACCACTTTCCCTTTACAAGGAAGAAACAACAGGCTAACACCATTGAGGAAGAGAAACCTCAAGCCTTTTTGGTGTTTTACGTGAACTTTCTACTTAAGCAGATGGGTTTTGAGCAGGCACGACAGAATTCCCAGAAGTGCTTTGAAGGGGTATACCTTTTCGCAAAGCCTGACTTTTGCCACTCTACAGTGGATCGAAGATGGCATCTCCGCCAGTTATTTATCCCCTTTCGGCAACTAGGGGCTCAAGTTTTCTTATGAACCCTACCAAATTAAAGGTCACCGCGAACGGCTCCTCACGTACTTTTCTGTCTGAGATTAAAGCCCAAGAATATCTCCCCGACATTAAGGCTAGAAAAGGACATAGCTATGGAGCGGTAAGGACAATTGCTCTAAAATTGTTGCATGATAGACACTCTTCTTGTCTTTATGTTTTTTGAATAGGACAGAAGTGGGGCAGGCTTTGGATGGCACCTCTTTTTTCTTTTTTTCAATTCTTCTTCCTCTTCCTTTCTAAACTGTTCTTGGCTAGTATTTTGCTTCCTTTTACTTATTGGCCTATTACGCCTTTATGCATCGTTTTTTAACACTGCGGGGTCGGGTGGCAGAGTGTTATTGCAGGTATCCATCATTCAGGTGTTACCTTATTGCTCACTTTTTGGGGGTGGGTTTTCGGGGTCCTGAGGGTTGAGGAAGGCTGAGGAGTGGGAGGGGGCTGAGCCTTTAGGAGCCTTATTCGTTTTCTGTTCATGTGCCAATTTGGTTATGTTTCTGTGCTGGAACTTCACTTTTGAAACCATAGAATGCGCAACATTGTGGATGGGTCACTCTATTTCATCATGAGGGGCAGATTTCTTTAATATGTTTATAAATCTGGGTTTTTAGGCCATTGATTCCTGTCCTCGTGTTCGTAACTTCGTCAGTAACACTGTAACAGACACACATGACAAAATCAACACAGTTCTTTCCTTGAACATCTGCGGGTTGAACGATACTCGTAAAAGACAGATGGTAGCATAGGGACTGCGCTTGATGGGGGCTGACTTAGTCTGCCTCCAGGAAACACATATAGAGGGCTCCCAGTCACATCTCCTAAAAACTATGGGATACAGACTCGTTGGGGGAACCACGCAGGGCGCAGGGACAAGGGGAGTTGTCATTTTAGCACAACACAAGCGTTTGCAACAACCTATTCTAGCTAAGTTAGATCCTCAAGGAAGATGGGCTCCAGCAGAATGTCAGTTAACTCCTGTATACTCTTTGACTCTATTCTCCATATACGGAGCATAGTGGATGACCCTGGAGTGCTCAATTGGGTCTCTGGGAAGCTAGCACCCTAGCCTCTGCTTGTTATTGTATTTGGGGACGTTAATATCAACTTGCCCGGCAACTGGGGAACTAATGATCGACAGGGGTATACAAATTGGAAACATAAGGTTCTGCAAGCCTTTTAAAAACCTTCTACATATACATGGGCTTGTGGATGTGTGGTCCTGTCTGAAACCAAATCGGTCAGGGTACACATAATATTCTGCACCTCATCATTCCTTAGCAAGGTTAGATTATTTTTTGGCCTCACCTTCTCTGATCCATAATAGCAGTACTGATATTCTTCCTCGAATTTTATCAGACCACAATCCTCTAATTCGTAATATATGGGGGCTGGCTACTCCCAAAGAAGTCTTGCCCTGGAGTTTTGAGAGAGCACTATTATTTGATGTAGGATACCAAAATCACATGAAAAGCTGGATCCAAAATTCCCTAGACACCAACATTGGCTCTGCTCCAACTATGGTGGTGTAGGAAACTCTAAAAGATTGCATTCGTGGGATGCCTTGTAATTCTCACTTAGAAGAAACAAGCAGGAGAAAGTTCAGATTACAGAATTGCACAAACAAAAATAGCAAAGGCAGAGGAAAATTGTATTGTTGCAGTCCAGATTGGAGCAGAGATAGAGCCTGTATAACTCACTTTAGCTGCTATCAAAGCAGATATAAGCTCTATTTTGGCCGAGAAAGCTGCTGCCTAGTGGGCTGCTGCTTGCAAAAAGATTTATGAGTGCAGCGAGCTGATTTGCTACCGCTGGCCATGAGAACCAGACAACAGGCTACCCCTAATGGGATACACTCTATTAAAATTTTGGCTGGGGTAACTACCAACAATATGGATGTAATACAAAGAGCTTTCTGCGAATTCTAACAAAGTCTACATTCTGAAGGGGGTATTAGCTCATAAGGCAATAGACTGCTAGAGATCGACAATTTCCTTGATCCCATTTTATTGTGACGCCTTGGCAGGGAGGTTCGGAAACAGCTGGAATATCCTACCTCTAGGGATGAAATTGCCATGGCTCTGGCTAACCTAACAGATGGCAAGGTGGCAGGCACTGATTGCATACCAATTGAATTTTAAAATGTTTTCTCTTCTCAAATGAAAGACATTTTTAAATCCTTGGTGACCCACATTTTTAATGGTGGGACCCCACCCCAATCGTGATTATCGTCTTTCCAAAAAAGATAAGTCTCCATTATAACTGGGCTCGTATCGCCCAATTATGCTCATCAAAAGAGAACGTAAAATGTATTCCAAAATATTTGCGTCCCGACTTTCAGCTAAAATCGAGAGTCTTATGTCTAGGTGGCAGCATGGGTTTATCCCCAACAAAGGGACTACAGAGCACATCAGAAGGACTATCACTCTGTTCGATGCAGCACAGACCACAGGAGACCCACTGTCTTTAATACTTATCAATGCTGAAAAAGCATTTGATCGGGTCTTCTCAATGTTTCTTTGGTGCTTCATGCAGAGAATTAACTTTGGACCTAGGGCTATTCAGGCCATTAAATCGCTATATCATAATCCCTCAGCCAGAGTATCTATCAACTGGCTATTAACAGAGCAAATTAAAATCACATGTGGGACCCGTCAGGGCTGTCATTGCTCCCCCTTGCTCTTTGCAATGCACATTGACCCTTTTATTAAAAAGTTGTAGAAAAGCCAGGAAATCCCGGCTATTTATAGACACGGCCTAGAAACCAAAATCATTGCCTACGGGTATGATTTAGCCTTTGTGACTCTGGACCCCCAGAAAGCTAAAATAGCAATAGAAGAGGCTCAGCACTTTGGTGCAGTGTCTGGATACACATTAAAGAAAAGGGAAAACCCGAAAAAGATCACATGGACAGATAAAAGAGTTGCTCCTAAAGCAAAATATCTAGGGGTAAACACTTGGCCGAGACCGATTTGATAGTCCTGGAAAACTTGGAACCCCCTCGCTCTGGAGACAAAGAAGGCTCTGAGTCATCTTAACAACCTTCACCTATTCATTGTAGGCTGATGCAATGTCCTTAAAATGATTTTTTTTCCCAAAATCCTGTATTTCTTTAGAACTATCCCCTTGGAATTCACCAATACAATGCTTTTAAGATTTGATCGGTTATTCTCTCAGTTTATATGGGCATACTCCCAACCAAGGAGAGTGTTCAAATTTTCATCTGTTCCTCGGGAAAGAGAGGGCTGGGCACTTCCAAATCTAAGACTATACTATTGGGCTACTGTTTTACAGACATGCCCAATATTGATGCAAGACCAACGGACAATTCCGCCAACAGGACTCCCATCACCTTTTGAACTCTTACTAAGATACAGATGCTTGGAGGAGCTTGTGGCCCCTTGTGCTGATTTATGTCACTTTTTCTAACAAACCAACGCAAATACCAATTTGCATTGGTTTGTAAATGCCAAGAAAGATTTTGCATCACGTCTGCTTTAAAAAAATAATAAAACCCAAGCAGAACCTTTCTAAATCTGGTCAAAAGATTATATGCTTCAACCCACATATGGTGGCATGGTTTACCCTCTGCCTTTTCTTCTACAACTGGCTACCTGTTAACATTCCATTGAAGTTTTCTTGCTAATTTCCAAGTCCTAATCCTGTCGCAGGTGGGTCAGTATAGCCAAAATGTAAATGAAAAATGTGTAAGATGAATTATTATACAGATTTAAATAACAAGGATGCACATTCAGAGCCTTCAAATGAAGGTAAGTCACCATATTTGTGCTTAATGTTTGCTACACCTAGATCCTGATATGAGTGGGTTGATGTTTTCTGACTGCTTTGAAAACCCCTATTTGTGAAGAGGTCGGAATCACTCCCAGTAGTTTAAATACCTGACTCTAAGTTTAAATTCGGACCTGCTAAAAGTTAACAAGGAAAAACAGTATGTATTTACAGTGATTTGCAGATTTTGGTGCAGTAACCAGCAACATCCATGTTATTCACCAGCAATTTAAAATAGGTACTATTCATCCCACCCAATTCCTTCCAATCCCTGGGGTATCAGATTTCACTAGGTGTTGAAAGTAGCACCTACTCCTATCACACCGTCATAATCAGGGCAATGTTAAACCATCTGATGACAATTAATTGAGCTCAGGCCCTGATTATACGCCTGAAGTAATGCGGTTACCCCATGCCTTGCATATTTCTGACTCCCTTTGAAGCATATGTATGTTTCTCCGTGTACTTATCAAATGCGGCAAATACTGATAGGTAATATTTAAAAAATGCATATTTTATTGCACATGGTAAATACCTCTAGGTGTTATTTACTGCATGCAATAAAAAAAAACACAAGAAATAATTTAAAAAGTAATAATGATCTTGACCACGGAAGTACAACATAATTTAGTTTGCGCCAAAAACATCATCTGCTCAAAACCGGTTGTAAATTTTAAAGTGCTAATAAAAATTGGTAATGTCCTAGTAGCTTTATGAGCAATAAAAGCAGAATCATTTAAAAAAAAATCTAAGGAGCCTCAGCTCCAAGGAGACACACCTAAATTAAACAAAGACTTTTGTCTGAACATCGACTTTTAAATTGCTAATAGTCACACACTACTGACCACTAACACTGCTTGGAGACTTAATTCAGCTTCACCAACTCCCTGTGCTTCTACAGCTTGCAGTACAAAAGATGCCAGGCTGTACAGTTTCATCGTACAATGACAATCCAATGAGCTGGATATTTTTAAAGACATATTACCTATATGTCTTTAAAATGTTTGACCTGTGCACTTCACAGAACATTGTAACATGACTTGGTGATATTTTAAAGCCTAACTTAGACAAACAAACTCCCATTCCTCCCCTCCTGAAAGTTCATGTTGTGCTTGACATTGTAGCTACTGGCTCCATTCAGCACATAGTCTGTACAGTGCATGGTAAAGCACAGGCAACCTTACATGACCCCCATGGCGGAAATCATCAAAAACCATGGACTAAACATATCCTACGCCGACGACACCCAGCTCATCCTCTCACTATTAGAAGAGCTCTTCTCCATGAAGGCCAACTTCCAGAGGTGCATGACGAGCATTACAAATTGAAAGAAACACAACTGCCTGAAACTGATACAGAGAAAACAAAAGTACTGATATTCTGGAACAACACCTCCCCATGGAAAAACTCTAGGTGGTTTCCTAAGTGGGTCTCTCATCCATGCCAACAGATCATGGCATCATCCTGGACAGCCAACTTACCATTAAAAACCAAATCAACGCAGTCTGCTCTGCCTGCTTCCTCACTTTTATGAATGCTCTGCAAGATCCCCAAATGGCTCCTGGTCAACACCAGACAAAAACGTCACCCAAGCCCTTGTCACCAGATGGCTGGACTACAGCAACACACTGTGCGCCGGATTCAACTCGCTCCTCCTTTACGAGGCTACAGACCATACAGAATGCTGCAGCCAGATTCATCCTTGACCTCCCCATGCGGACCCACATCACACCCACCTATTCAGAATAGATGCCATTTCAAAATATAGATCCACACATACAGAGCCCTTGCATAACAAAGAACCAGCATACATCAACCATTGCCTGAACTTCCACCAACCCTCTAGACAACTTCGCTCCACCTTTCTCCATCTCACTTATACCCTTGCATCCATCGGAGCGGCATCAAAGGTTGTTCCATCTCCTACCTTACAGCCAAGTCCTGGAATGTCCTCCCTCTTCACCTCCAGACCTCACTCTCGCTACTAGAATTCAGGAAGGGAATCAAGATCTGTCTGTTCAACTGAGCAACAACAGCAAGATCCGCAGTACCAGATAACCTCACAAGTGATTAATCACCCTCTACACGCTATGATTGATTGATTATGAAAAATAATAAAGAAAATTATATATGCTTGGCTTAATATTTGCCTTCAACATATTGTTCTTCCAACAGATACCGAAACAACAAATCACAGTAAGGCTACGTTTTTTGGTTTTGCAGAATTTCCAAGTGTGACAGATGCCACAGACTGTGGCCAGGTAGTCTTGTTGCCCCCCCATGACACAAAACAAGATCTTTTTTGTATTGATCGTTGTGAAGGATATCATTGTGAAATTCATGTCTCTCTGCAGAAGCGGAATACCCCACAAAATGCAAACCCATCAAACTCAGAGAACATGGCTGCTTAATAAGCAGCAACACCCCTTTCTAACTGCAAAGAACATTGAATTCATTCTACTTAAAATATAGCAAACATGGTGCATTATACTCGTTTTAGTATACATATTTCACATTTTCTTATCATATACGTGATGCAATTTACCCCTTGGCGCTGTGGCTCCTAAGTCTAGAGTGTAATCCAGGTACTGTACAGGAGCTAGCATACAATAGAGCTCAAATACACAATTGGAGCACCATGGAAAAGGCGTTTGGATTTCTAAGGCCTAATTCAGATGTCTGCATCAAGGTGGAGGTGTCTTGAAATATCAGCCTCACAGAGTGTGTGTAGCTTCATTGTAATCTGCAGTATGCTGCACAATATTGCAGTTATACGACCTGTACTGAAACCTGTGGAGGAGGATGATGAGGAAGAAACATCAGTTTGCAAGCTGAGGCTCCAATGGGATGGGAATGCTAGTGCCATAGAAGATGCTGATTACAAAATACTTAAAAAAAAATATGCCAACATTAAGTAGATTTAAAATAAAAGACTCCCATCAATAATATGCTTGAAGAGATGTTTACTCAACAGAGTTAAAGCCAATGCCCATTTAATAAAGAATAACATATTTAGCTGTACAAAAAAGCAGTATAATTACAAATTACTTTAATTTGGAATATCTCCCATGTCAGAAAGCAGATAAGCAGTTCTAGCTAGCCTTCTTTTTTGCCTTTTGAGGCGGTGCCTAGGAGGAAAGGATAGTAAAGACATTGAGGGAAATGAAGAGGATATAGTGCTGTCCCCTGAAGCAAATCGGGTCTTCAGGAATTGTCATTTCCTGATCCTTCAACAATATCCTAAGGTATTCATTGCAATCTAAATCACCACTGACATTTTGTCAAGAGATAATAAGAGTGGAGGTACTCAGGTTATTGAGTACACTGGTGTTTGATCTTACCTGATGTCTATTTTGTTGTTGTACTAGGTGGGCAGTATGGTTCCCCCTGCTTCATGAAGTCTAGCTGCTGCCTCCTAATGTTCTTTATGGCAAGGAGTACAGACATTGCATGTGAGGTTTTAGAAAACTTTGCAACCGTGCTAGCCTGCCTCTATGGGAAAGATTTTTGTCCATCTATCACTGCAGTGTGCCCCAACGGATAAACACTAATCTATAAGGGGGAATCTCCATCCTCATCAGATGTGGGATGGGGGGGTCTCTCAAATGTATTCTAGTGTTCTGTATGTCCATCTTCCACAGCATCTGCTGCAATGAATTTTGCCTCTATGTAGGACATTCAGCTTTTTTGTGGCCACTGATGGTGAGGAAAGATGCATGCCTGCATGAGGGCTAAAGACATTGTCAGCACTCTGTTGTTCTACGTAAACATTTGTGGTTGTTTTGTTATCAATTCTTCCTGCATTACATGGAGCTGTGTCAGCAGTAGGAACAAAATGAATTTCAATGTCTCATCTTATTCCATTGAAAAGGTTCTAAATGATGGCTGTTGCGTTGGTGCTGCGTTCCTGCTGAAGATGACAGTGGTACTATTTCTTTGAGATTGATGCAGAAGCTGCTTTTATACCATTGGTATGATCCTTCTCACCTATGAGCAAAAGGACTTTGCTAGCCAAGCTTGCCAGTGATCCAGCGCTCCGAATGAAAAACTGTCTCACAAACACTATTATCAACTCAATACTCACCATTAACCTTTAAACACATATACAGGCCCATAACACCAATGAGACAATTTTTGAGCAACTGAATCAAGTGATTTGATTTATAATCTATTCACATAATATTTACACTATTATATACAACTGCAGTTTTATCTTTCATTTTCATAATTCTGAATCAATTAATAACCGAAAATCAAACCACTATGGTTGATGGACCAACTAATGGAAACTAGACCATGAATAAACAAGACCAGCGTATCTTTTCGAATCTAATTGTATTTACTTTATTTTCATAACGAAAGAGCATTTTACGTTTAAGAATCTTTATTTCATAAGCAAATAGGTAGGCAACGTTTTAATAAGGAAATGACAATTAGAACTGACATTTCAAAGTAAGCTCAGAAACATGAAGAATTAGCAAAATAACAGTTTCCATTCCCTGAACCTATTTCCCTGTCTAAATCTCTCTTTACCTAGAAAAGAATAAATCATTTAAAAGTCTGCTGTCCTTACGTGCGCAAAAATTCCAACAGCATGACACGCCTCTCAGGAATCGGAAAGTAAGAGTTTTTTCCCTGCTAATGGTGTCATAATTTATACCTTTCTCTCTAGCTAAACTTTCTACATTTTACATTCTTTCATAGGAATCCAGACTTTTCATTGGCTGTCCCGTGTCAGTCCATGATAAAATTCATTAGGTCACCCGACTCTTGACCAAAATCCGGGTTTCATATAAGGCCTATTGTCTTTCATTTCCACATCCTCGATTTCCTCAAGAATGATACTTTTACTCGAGCCCAGGACGCTCGTTTCCTAGCCTTGGCAATCATATCAAATTATTGTCCTTGGCTGGTCTCCGTGAACACGCTCGACTCAACAAAGAAGTCGCTTTTATTTCATAACGACTCTGCAGCAAAATTCTTCACAGCTGCGCATGTGCAAGAAATCACTCTGGTCAAGCTTTCATGTCAGCAGCTCTGTTAGCCATTTGTCTGGACCAGCTTTTAGGCCTCACCTCGGAAACTATTATTAAACAAACACAAGACATCAATTAATTATAGAATTGAGACACATTCTGTTACTCTCCCCCTTTGCTAATTAACCCTGTTAATTATGTAAACTGGCAAAAGCACGAATATGCAGCATTATATTTACTTGTCTTTTTCTAATTGCGAGAACTCCAAGAGCTTTTGTCACAAAAGACATAACATAAGCACCTAAATAAGCACATGCCATTAAATTAAACTGCTGCATTTAATACTGACAAAGACAATAGACAAGGTTAGTTTATTAACTTTCTTTGCGTTTGCACATAAAGAGCACATAAGTCCTGCATGTATTTCATAAGTGTATATTTTATACTAAGTTGATTAATAATTTCACCACAAGCTTATTAGACTGATGACTTTAGTTAGGAGAGATTAACTTCGCAAGTTTGAACAAAATTTTGTTCTTTACCTTGCTCCATCACCAGTAATTTAGTTGCCAAGGGAGTCTTTGATTCGTCAGCCATGCAGTGCTTAATTTGTAAAATATGAAGTGCAGGTGCTCAAATCTGTGTCGGAGGCTACACCTACTTTTCTCTGGCTACGCCCACTTCCTCCATTGGCTCCACCCACTTCCTCTATTAGCTCCACCCACAAGCTAAAGATGGACTCCATAACACCCTAGTATCACCCCACCACATAACTCTGAATCCTGTCTGTAATAATGCAACCCTTGGAAATGAGGGCAGGCAACAGCGATGGCCCAGGCTTACAGAGCATTAACTTCATACCATCAACAGGCGCTCTCGGCTGTGCACTCTGCAGATGTCAACAACTACAGAACACATACCATAAGAACAAGAACAATGAATGAGCCCTGAACGCGCGTGAATCAATTTAAAAAGTAATAGATTGCATTGCAACCGTTAAACAGCAGGGTGGGTGAATTACAAACGTTGCCCCACAGTTGGAAGAATTAGAAAAAGGTCAGCCTTCATGAGGGGAGGTCGGTTCCTGACCTTGTCGGACTGCATCAATTTTTAGGGGCATCTGGCCCGAACTACATGCACCGGGTGACCTAATCAGGAAGGGAATTGGCTGCCTAGGGGTAGGAGTTTCCCTGCCTCCAGTCATGGTTGCCCTTAGTTCCAAGGCGCAGTAACTGCTTGGCAGCTGCGCACCCCTCGCCCCTCAGTCTGGAGGTCAGTGACAAGTGACCCCGTGGAAGGAGAAGAATGAGAATGAGGGTCGCCCGCTCGCACCTTTTCAAGAGCCCCCCTACTGCAAGCCTCCAGGTCCTCCGGCCGCCCAGACACCTATCACTTTTCAGGTGCTAATCGCACCACAGAAAACAGTGGCAAACGACCACTCACAACCGTGTCTCGGCACACACGGATAAACAATGGAATTCGGTAAAAGCCGAAAGCACTTCCTGTCAATAGAAGTTGAGGCCTGTGTAGCTCAGATCCGAAGTCACTGCTTTCAACTTAGCTCGATGTGCTGCTGCTTAAGTCTGTTGACAGTTCGGTCGTGACACCAGGCGAAAGCAACAGCACGCTGCGCTTAAAATGTGACATCATAAAAACCCAGAAATTACCCGTTTGGTTTTGAGTTTGTCGTGAAGATGTGCTAGGTGTTGGTTATGCCATGCACATTAGCTATGATAGAGCCAGTACATACGACCTTATGAGCAGGGATGTCCTCAAGGTTTCTGCACAGGCTCAAACATTCTCATTTCTCGAAATAATTTTCTGACTCATTCCAGCGCTGCAAATGTTTAGTGATATACTTTTTATTACGGGCAGGAGTAAATCCCTTTCCGAGGAGGGAATAGAAAAGGATCATTTCCAAAATTGGTCGGCAACTATAGTAAGGAGTTTTCCAACTGAGAAAAACAGGGGGAAAAAAACTGGAAGTGTAATTTCACATTTGAGAAGGAATTTTCCTCTGTGCAACGATACACTATTTGAAATTATTGATGTGGAAATGCCTCTATATTTTGGTATATTTTAATTGACAACAGACTTTCATCTGGGTATCTGCAAGTCTGCATCTGTCAATGCGGTTTCAAGAGTACCTTGGGGAACCCTTGTAAAATTAAAACATTTATACACAAATATAAAAACATAATTGGAAATATACTACTGTTTCTGCTCAAACTGGTACTAAAAGCCAATTCATATTGGGGAGTCCGTGTAGGCCAAGGATGTACATAACACATTATTACACGGAGAGAGGATGTAGCCTCGTAGCTGATGGGACTTGGTTCGAGCCTCTGCTGGTAGGCTAGACATCTTGTGATTCTGGGCAAATCACTCCCGGTGCCTAGCGAAAACAATACATTAGGTCTCGCATTTGTTCAAGTTAAGAACTGTTTGCCTTGAAAATGACAATGTTTTTTTACTTTTGATTATGTATACCAGTGTCAATAGCGCTCTGCAAATATAATAACTCCAACGCAAATAAAAAACAAAAATAAAAAACATTGTCATTTGCAACACAAACGGTTCTAACTTTAACAAATGCGACACATATTGCAAATGCTTTTCCTCTTTCTTGCCATTTTCTTTCCTGATCCCAGCCTACCATTGAAAAGGAGTGTCTCGGTTTCTGCATGCCCCGGGCTCTTTTCTAACACCGAGTATTGTTGAGGCAGGACTAAGTTTTACGTGGCCTTGACAGTTTTAATGCTGCCCATTTCCTGAGTGACCGTTCAGGGTAGCTGCTCAGGAGGGGGGGGGGGGGCTTGGGGGGGGAGGGGGGTTGGAAAAGTTTCTCGACAGTGTTGCCCTGTATCTCGAGGCCCGGGTTTAGCTCTGTGGGTTGGAGCGGGGTTCTGATTACACACCTACGTCGCGGGGTCAATCCCCCTACGGGCCACTGTGAAATTTTAGGGGAATTTTGACAGGCCTACGGCTGTGATAATTTGACTCGCCCCTATGCAGCAGTAGTAATGCTGTCCCTCAATTAGGAAAACTGTGTAAAGTTAAACTCTAAGCCAAACTGTGTGAACTGTGAAGCTACAAAGACCTTCAAACCTGTCTATTGATCACAATGGGACCCTGGTTCACATGTCATATCCGGAAGAAGGCCGTGGCGGCGGCCGCCAAGTCATGTTGCACTGACTGATTGCATCACACTGTCCGTTGCGACAGCCACACCACACCCGAAAAAGAAAAAAAAAGTGAAACCATTACCAGCATAGGGATCGGCTGCACACCAGCCACCATGTTTAAACAAGTAGTCAGCCAGCGGCTGGGCGGGTACTGGTAGGCTAGGACAGCAGGGCCTAGTAGTTAGTTTTATCTTCTTAACCCCGCAGCCTGTGCACGGTGTGCAGGAGCCTCACCCATTGTCGATACTTCCTTGCAAAGTTGCACGGCGGAGATGTGATAAGGTGACCCAGCTGCTCTCGGCACCGCGCCACCACCACCAACTGCCGTGCAGGCCTTGTGTGCACTGTCTTTAACATTAAGCAGTGGCTTCAGGGAGTATTTCATGCCAGACTGCATTGAGAAATGAACATTCTTTTTCTCTAAAGCACGAGTGAGGCATTCTACCTTCCCCCGCCCCCCAGCGCAGGCCAGTACAGTACTGAGGGCCACGGCACCAACACGATACTTGTTGCATTTTTGCATATTCCTATAATCAGTATTATTGGAGCTTCCCCCCCCCCCCCGCCCGCCGGTGATCTTACAACCGGACTCTCACTGAGGTAAGTCAAGTCACACACTACCAAATAAAAATACAGAGTGCGTTGGTTTTTGCACGCACGGTATGAGTACTTCAGTAGGCTTAGCCTTAGCTCGCCGCTTAGCTCACTCACAGTACACAGTAATTCACTTAACTCACACACGGTTTTATTAACTTCCTTCAATCTTACCGTCCGTTACTCGTGGTGGGCGGTCGGCTCAGTGCCTCGGTCAGAAATAAATGATTTCAGATCAGGCGGCTAGGCCTGGTGCACTGCTGCTCACCCAACAATATGCAGAACCACGAGACAGCAGTGTCGTCCTACTCCTGGTTAGCAGTGGTCATGTGACACTCGCTTTGCACGTAGAGAGGCCCCTATCAGAACAGTCAGATTAGTTCAGAACCAACGGTAACCCAAATCCAGCCCGCCCCTGGTGCCCCAATAAATCAGTGGGACACGCACGGCGCACGCACAGTCAACTGTGTGCAGTGCAGTGCACGCACGGCCCACTGCCCCACTCACTGTGTGAATAAGACTTAAGTAACCAGCCAGCTGCCGTTATGATCACAAGCGCGCGCCACGCCCCCACCAATAATTTATTCTCTCTCTCTTTTGCACCGTGCGCGGCAGGCAGCAGCTAATTAAGAGAAGTATAGAAGTGTGTGTTAGTCGATCACACACAGCCGCAACGAGTACAGTCATTAACCGGGCTCCTGTGACCTGCAGGCTGCATGACTGAACACGCTGAGGCGGAGTACACAGAGTTCTTATGGTAAATAAAAAAAAAATCAATGACGCACGGGCGAGATGCATAGACCCGGCCCTGTCAATTAAGTACCGGTGCTAAGCACCGGCAAGCACCGGCACAAATTAAGCACTGCAGCCATGTAATCTGTTGCTTTATTGTTTGTCAAACTTGTTACTGACTTTAAGGTTTCCCTGTCTGCACTTTGTTTCTCGACCACAGTTGATTTACACTGTACACAAAGGGCCTCATTTACAAGAAAATGATGCATTGCTGTGTTAAAGCAGCGATGCACCAGTTAACTTGCAGCTGCAGCAGAAACCCTTGCGCCACCATAGGTGCGCTGTATTTACAATACAGCGCACCATGGCACAGGGTTCTTTGGTGCCTTGCTGGAGTTGGTGGGAAAACCAATGCAACTACAGCAATGTGTCACAATACAGAGGTGATGCGTCAGTTTACACTGGCCATCGCCTATTAAATGGGGACCAATGTGTTTGAGCGTGAAAAGGTGACAAATTCACTTTGCGCTCAAACATATTGGTCCTGGATGGGAAGCATACAAGTGCACATAGTGCTCACTTGTATGTATTACATCAGCAAGCAATGTCATAAATTGTGACATTACATGCACATACCTACCTTCTGTGGCCCATTTACCTCGTGACTTGATTGAATATTCCAATCAAGTCACTACTGCTGGTGTGGTCCATAGGGCACAACCACTGCATAATCCCTACACCTGGGTTTTAGCAAGCATAGGGATAGTGACGCATTGGCACCGTAGTGGCCCGAAGAAGGATAAAAAAGTTGTAAATACCACTTCAGCAGTTTTACGGTAGGCATTTATGACGGAACGCCTACCTTGCATAAATTAAAATTTATAGCGGGTTGCTGTAAGGGAAGCCGCCATCTTGGTGGAGGCGCCGGGTTGCGGACTAGTTGGCTCTTCCGCCCCACCCTCTTCCGGTATTTATGGAGCGGCGTTCCCGTCTGCGCAGCGGGCGGGCGCAGCAGGCACGCCGAAGGCGCACCAAAGGCGTGCCCATCTGCGCCCGTCCGCGCCCTGACGGGCCCGGGGCCCATACCCGCTGGTCAAATTGCCGATTTGTCTCCCAGACTCACATATGGTGCCAATCTTCTGCGAGCCTACAGGCCCCATCGCAAAGCGGCATGCTCTTTGTTCAGTCCAACAAGCAAATTCCTCCAATTCTGCTCCAAATGCTCCCTGTCACTCGAAGTTCCTCAGCTTTGTCGTAGCTGCACTCCTAAACCGTCGACTAATCCTGAAACTGTATACAACTTTGATTGCATGAACTGACGGTCCATACCCAAGCACAGGCGCGAGATTTTTGATCTCCTAAACGACGAACAGCCTGATGCCCTCTTTGTTACTAAATCGTGGCTTCACGACGGCTCTGGCCCAGACATTGCGGAGGCACTGCCAGCCAATTATGCCATTGTTAGGTGTGACAGAGGGGTACAAGTTGGTGGCGGCATCGCAATTGTATGTAAAGTATATATCAATGCCAATTGGAAGATCTTTGTCCTGCACAACTGTGAAGCCACGTTTTTCAAACTTGTTCTTCACCCCAAAAACTTTGTTGTCCGGTTTAATAAATTACCGCCCTCCGGGACCTGTTAACGACTGGGTTTCCCATCTGTCCGATCTCATTGCTTCACTTTTGACTACATCCAGTTCTCTTCTAGTGGTAGGTGACCTCAACATTCACTTAGACGACCCTAGCAACAGTGCAGCCAGAACCTTGATTGCCGACTGTCAGGCAATGGATGTCACTCTTCTCAATTCCGGCCCCACTCATAAAGGTGGAAATCTATTAGACCCCATATTCTCGAATTTGCCTGACCTGATATGTTATCTGGCCTTGCCCATCCTCTGGTCCGAAGAGGGCTTGGAAAAAATTGGACATTTGTTCTTTGAACAAAGTGTTAGCATCCTACCTCCCTGCAGAACTGCTTATGTCAGTGGATGCAGAAACCGCCGCTTCCTCGATGGATGCCTGGCTAAAAACTGCCATTGATATTTGTCTTCCTACTTCGTTAAAAAAGGGTGTGCCTCACAAGACTCCAGCTCCTTGGTATACAGAGACGCTAAAGGCCGAGAAATCCCGCTGTAAGAAGCTGGAACGCGTTTGGCGGAAAGACTATTCTAAGCCATCAGCTCTTGTCTACAGAAGTGCCCTAAAAACCTACCACACAGCCTGTGCCTCTACTATGGCCAATTTTGTGGTGAAATCCATAGAAGAGGCCCTTGACAAATCCAAAGTATTGTTTGGCCTAGTCAAAAACCTTGCAGGGTCTCTCTCTACAGCCAAAGCTCCCCCCTTGTCTAGCCGAAGATGCGACGACATTGCCCAGTTTTTTATAAATAAGGTGGGCAAGATCCACCAGGACATCTCCATTTGTAAGCAGGGCCAAAATCCAATGGTTCAATCGACTCTCCTCAAGGAGGCTACTTGTTACCCGGCCCATATCCCCTGCCCGTTAGTGACTTGGCCTGATCTAGAGCCTGATTGCCTCCTTGACACTCTCTGCAAAATAAAATCAGGTTCCCCTCTGGATCCTTTACCCATTGACGTAATTAGGTCCCTCGACCCCCAGCATTTGTCAGCAATCTGCTCCATATTGAACCTATCGCTTAAGACTGCCACAGTCCCGGCCATCTGGAAACACGCTATGGTCACGCCACTCCTGAAAAAGCCTTCTGCAGACCCCGAACTTCTTTCGAACTACCGCCCTATTTCACTGTTACCTGCTTTTTCTAAGGTGCTCGAACGTCATATTCATCGCCACCTTACCCAGTTTGTGACCTATAACAACTTACTCCATCCTTCGCAGTCAGGATTCCGGTCAGGTTTCTCAACAGAAACAATGCTCCTAGGTGTTACTGTGAATCTCCGTTCTTTACTAGACAGAGGGGAGAAGGCCGCGCTGATATTACTCGATATCAGCGCGGCGTTCAACACCATTTCCCACAAAATCCTACTGGATGCCTTAGCCATCATGAGCGTTGAAGGATTGGCTTTGGACTGGCTGGCCTCTTTTCTTGCTGATCGCACTTTTCAAATCTTTTCCCAATCCGCCACTTCCAATGTTTATCCCCAACCTCACGGTGTCCCTCAAGGTTCTATTCTTAGCCCTCTTCTTTTCAATCTGTATGTCACCCCTTTAGCCCATACAGCAGACAGCGTTGGTCTTACTTTATTTACGTATGCTGACGACTAACAGATTGACTTTTCGCTCACCCAGTCTGACAAGGCCTCCACTTCTCTACTTTCAGTTGGGCTTGGTGAAATTGCGAAATGGATGGACCATAACCTTCTCAAGTTGAACGGTGGTAAGACCGAGGTCCTTGTCCTGGGTCATAAACCAGATCTATGGACTTTGATGCACTGGCCTATCGAACTCGGCCCCCTTCTGGCACCCGTGGAACAGGTTCGTGATCTTGGTGTTGTTATTGGCAGGGATCTGACAATGCAATGCCAAGTAAACAAGGTATCATCCACATGCTTAACCATTTTACGTTGGTTGAGAAAGATCTTGTGGATGTTGCCTGTGGATACCAGGCGTTCGGTCCTCAGTGCCTTGGTCACCACCCGGTTGGATTATGGTAACATACCTTACCTGGGGGCATCCAAGGCTGTCACGAGCGCCTCCAGTTGGTACAAAACGCCGCAGCGCGCCTGCTTAGCGGATGCCGCAAAACCGACCATGTATCCAGCCACCTTCGTAAACTTCATTGGCTGAAGGTGGAAAACTGTGTGAAGTTCAAGGCACTTACCTATATGCACAAGATCAGGCAGAAGGTGGCCCCAACTTATCTTCAGACTTTGGTGAAATTTTATTCTCCTACTCGCTCCCTCCGATCCTCCTCCCAAATCCTTTTCTTTGTGCCGAGGGTCAAACTTTAAAGAATGGGAGGACGTTCTTTTGCCTATCTGGGGCCTAAGTTATGGAACTCTCTCCCTCTGATCATTCGGTTGGAGGACAGTCACACTCGCTTCCGCAAAGCCGTTAAGACCTGGCTCTTTGATCAATAATTGCATCAGCCTCCACCTGCTTCTATTAGCTGCACAATCTTAGCGCCGGGAAACCCTTAGGGGTAGCTGTTGTGCTCTACAAACTTAAATAATAAATAAATAAATAAAATAAATACCTTGGTCCAGCCGAATCGGCCCCAGGTAAAAACCAACCCCACTTGTAGAAAAAGTGACGCATCTGCATCCATGTAAATATGGAGCAAATTAAGAGCAGCAGTAGCCTCAAAAAAAGTGATGCAGTGACGGCGCAATGGGCTTGTAAATAAGCCCCATAAGTGTGCTAGCACTAGCAGCACATTTTCATAGATGTTGCAGGTGCAGCCAATGACTCTGAGACTCTTCTTACAGCAATTGCATATTTATTAGATCAGAGGGATCTGATGGGGTACCTGCCACTGAAAGTAGTGATCACGAATTACAAACCTTAACAGTTATTTAATTCTGCTTACTCACTTGTTTTGAATTGGGAATAAACTTTGCTCACACTGTAGTGATATCATCTGTGTTAAACTTTATAATAAAGCATCCCTTATCACAGATTGTGCTTAAGTTACTTTGAGGTGACTTACTTATTTATGTGTCTCTACATTTTTAAAATCCGTTCTAAAGAATATAACTCATAGACCGTGACTGTCAGTGGGCCAAATTTTAAAATGCTTATAGGCACATCTTTGTTTGAACATGAGTTAGACCTAAGAGTGGTAGGAGGGCTTATGAAAGGTAGAAAAGGTAGTTAACTCTAGTTCCTAAAACTTGGGGGCATATTATCAATAGACAGCGATAAATATTGCAAAGCACGCTTAGCGCTTTTTTATTTATCGCCGTCTATTGCTGGAATTTATAGCCCGGTTAGTGCATTATTAAAAACACGTATCACTGAGGCAATAAAAATTCCTGTGATAGCGGAGATATCGCTGTTTTCCATGGAACAATGCTGGTTTTCCCGCGCTGTCCATGGAAAATGGCGATATGCTTGATGATAGGGCCCTGCGGCCTTAGCCCCACAATCCACCCCCCATGTCAGGCATGCCTTAGTCAGGAATTTAACAGACGTTAAGGGCCATATTACCAAGGGGGCGACATGCAATTATCGCCGATTTAGCGGCCGTTTTCTGACGTTAAGCAGCGATAATTTTTTCGCCCTATTAGCAAGCTGTCGCTAACTGATGTTAGCGACTGCTTTTAGGCAATAGCGAGCGGTTTGGGGCCCGCTTTGCATGTCAGCGATGTTTTTCGCTGATGACATGCAAAGTGGGCGTACCCAACCAGTTAGCGACTGAAAGCAGTCGCTAACGTCGCTATCGCCTATTAGCAAGGCAGGAGTAGCGTTGGAAATATTTGTGCGAAGCGCGAATATCTCCAAATACTAACACCTGCCCAGACCAGTTCTTAGCCATGTTATCCAATGGGAGGTGGATAACATGGCTAAGAGCATTTCGTCACTAATGCTTGAATATTGTTGTATTCTCAGCGATATTCATGCATTTTGCCGCTATCGCTGGATATTTTAGCACAATGGAGAAAAACGTTGCTAATAGCATGTTTTCTCCGCTAACATATCCAGCGATAGGCAGCGATAAAAAAATCATCGCTAAGCCTATTTAGCGATAAATATCACTACTTGTTGGCAATATGCCCCCAGATTCCTGCGTTAAGGCAGAGTTAGCACGAAAAAGATCTGCGCTACACAGGAAGGGGCCTCCTTGTAAATATCGCAAATCCCCGTTAGCGATATTTTACAATGAAGTTTTTTGAGGCACGCCTACCTTGCACCTCATCAGCAATGCGAGGCGGAAAGAAACCGGACGCTAAGGCAAGGAAACTCGTACTAGCGTGTCCTTGTTAATAGAGCGATAAAATTATCGCCTGTTTTTGCCCGAAAACGGACGCTAAAGCGGCGATAATTTTATTGCGGCCCCTTGATAATATGCCCCTTGATTTTTAGATAACTACTGGCAGTAACTAGGGAGATGTAGGCAGGTCACATCCCGTGAGCACCGGGAAAAAGACCATACTGCAATATTATATAATACTAGCAGCCCGGCCCAGCGTTGCCTGGGGCAGAAAGGGGCTGGAGGCAGAACACCCGATCCCGCCCGACCCCCTCCCCCACCGACTCCCTCCCGCCCGACTCACTCGCGCCCCCTCCCGCCCGACTCACTCGCGCCCCCCTTCTGCCCAGACTCACTCGCGCTCCCTTCAACCGGCCAGAATCACTCGCGCCCCCCTCCCGCCCCGACATTTTCATTTACTGCTGCCTCCTTCTTTCCTCCCCCTGCATCACAGTCTCACTTTCCCTTTCCTTACCTGTGCCGCTGCTCGTCACTGCACAGCTGCTCGTCACTGCACCGCCCTCCTCCTTCGTCGTCATCACGCACGTCACGTCGCGGCCAGCGCTAGGTCCCGGCCGGCGCTACTTTCAGGGGACTACTTTGTTTACAAACGTAATTTTTTTAATTTACTTTTTTAAAAATTTATATAGCCTATGTCCATCTACACACCCTGACATTTTCATAGATGTATCGGGTGTGTAGATTGGCACTGTAGTTCCCGAGTTTACCTGGCCAAAAGGTGCATGTTCTCTCTTTATAATAGTAGTATAGATATATCCTGGCTTTGAACGCAATCCCTCAGACAATCTCATGAATTATGTTACACCCTCCCTAAAAAAAAAACCACTGCACTCTACATGTTTTGCATCTTCTAAAGTATAATGTCGTCTTACCTGTTTCCTCCTACCTTCCTCTATACTCCAATCCTGTGACGATCTCTTGAATCCGTGATAGGTCCAGGATCCCATAAACTATTTCCTCCCACAGCTTCGAATACATATGTAATGCAGGGCCCCCTCCTGTGGCAAGTGCATATTTGTGGTGATTTCAAATATTTTCACAAACCCTGCACTCAAGTGAATGGAATGTTTTTCTGACGTCTTCTGTCTACCGTGTAAATGACACAGCATTCACCTTCAAAGCAATTTGCTCCCACAGTCTGTAGGAGTTTTAGGAGATTGTTTCATCATTATATGACAACATTAAATGGTCATAATGTTTTACAGCTTCCTCTGTTAGAATCTCTTATTCCGGGTCAGTAACTGCTTGATGCATGATGACATAAGTAAAACTGCGTGGGAGCTCACTGCATGGAAGGTAATGGCTGGTAGCGGGTTGTATCAGCTTCTTTGAAGAATTGGCGCCTCCTTATGAATGTCTGCAAGGGATAAAATCAGTATTGTGACGCCAACTGCTGATGTGCTGTAGGAGACCGATATGGCAATATAGCCTTGTGTTGTGTTTGTTTTCCTAAAAAAATAAACATCATGCGCTTATGAAATAAATAGAAATGATAAATACTGCAGGTTGTATTTATATTGTGTGCAATATTTACCATATGTAATATTTATTGAACACTTTTGTGGGATTCGTAAAAATCACGATTGGTGAAATTCACCTGACAGAATTGTTATTTACTTATGTGAAGGATGGTGTGAAAATGGTGCACCATAGTTGTGTATTAATACTGATCTAAATGCACTGATGTGATGCACAAAAAAGAGAAAGAGCTAGTGATGCCCACCCAACTGCTTTTAAAAAGCTAGCTGAATAAATTGTGGTTGCACAATCAAATGCTGCGTATCACCCTCTTTTTTGTGCCACCACAAAAAATATTAGAATAATGGTAGTTATTCTTATGGTTCAACACTTGTGTTGTCATCACGGTCCCTGAGTAACGTCTCCTGCTCTTCACAACATCCTTAATGGAATGCCTTATGGCTTGTTCGGGCGCTGAGGTTTGTGTATAATCTATAATTACATTCAAATTCGATTACAGTGGTGGTGTTCAATTATTTTTTATTTGCATCCATCCCTTATCTTTCAAGACTTAGCAGAATATCAGAGCCTCAGAAGTAGTCAGGTCTGTGCTTCTTCTTCTGAAAACACAGAAATAGCTCCAGTATGCAGATGGAGTGGCATAATAAATGTATACAGACTTGGGGCCTCATTTATAAGATTTTGATGTAGCATAGTAAGTCACTGTGTTGCGCTGCCCTGCATCAAAGGAAAAGGGCAGAAATGCGCCATATCTATGAGATACGGCACATTCCTCCTCTGTCACTGGACTGTTCCCATGGCGATTATGGTCAAGACTGATTTGCAAATGGCTGGGTCCAAACTGGAATGGTGTGGTGAGCAAAAAAAAAGTTGGATTCAACCCAGATCTCTGACGGGGTGGATATTTTGATTTGTTTAGCATTCCGCCCATCATCTCTTCTTTTTGCATTTGTTGCCCTCACTAGGAAATGACTAGACATGGGTTCTGTGCCCACTATGCCCCTGGATTCAAACTAGTCCTGCTAAACAGGGGTGATACCCTGAAACAGTTCCCAGGTAGTTAGTTTCTGGTCCATGGAAGACCTGGCCTGGCAGTCCAGACTGTTCTGTTCCCATGGGGAGCAGGATCAAGATTGATTTGCTTATGGATAAGTCCAAACTGGAATGGCTTGTTGGCCAAATAATTGATGAATTTAATCCAGATCTGTGATTAGGGTTGAATGTTTGATTTGTTCAGCATTCCATCCATCAACTTTTCTTTTTGCATTTGTTGCCCTAAGTGGGAAGGGTATGCTCAGACCTGGGTCCCGTGCTCCCTCTGCCCCTGGATTCAAGATAGCCTGGCTGTTGAGGGGTTATACCCCGAAATCGGTCCCAGGTTGCTTGTTTCTTGTCCAGGGAGGATCTGGCCTGGTAGTTTGGACTGAACTTTTCTCCTGGGGAGCCGGGTCAAGACTGCTTTGCACATGGCTGGATCCAAACTGGGATGGAGTGGAGAGCAAACAGATGATGGATTTAACCCAGAACAGTGACTGAGAGTGAATGATTGATTTGTTCAGCATTCCGTCCATCACCTGTTCTTTTTTTATTCAAATGTGAGGAAGCAGATAACTTAGGCCAGCCAATACGTGTTTTGAATCATGTTTTCACCCTCAACGGTGTGCAAGCTTGGGGCTTTTTTCAATCCAAAGATCGTTTGTATGTAAAAAATAGCATTATGGTTGTTCTCAGATTGATTGTAGGTACGCCGTATTAGTTTGCCCTTGTGGAACTAACCATATCTTCAGGTAGTAGATATCTGTGCTTGTTTAATAATGATGTGACCTTCACAATACTTTTTAAAGAGTGGTACAAATCTTTTATTAATAGTGGTAAACATGCTGTAGCCTTTAATTTAAGTGTTGAGTGCAACACTCAGTGGACCAGTCAGGGAGGTATGTGCATCACATTGTTGTTTGATACAATCTAGTTTCTCTTGGAAGTAGTTTACCACTTAAATATAGCATACCAAATTGCTGAAAATATTATTTGGCCTTTCCAAGTTATTTGATTTGGCTTATCTGTGCTACCTTCCCATTAGAATCATCAGAAATTGTTTCCAATCTGTCTGTGACATTCAAATGGGATAAATGAGCTAAACTAAAATATACACATTCATGCCACATTGCAATAGATCCTTAACTTTTGAATATCTCAGATTAAAATATTCTCTGTAAGATTGGTGGTTTAAAAGAAACCAGTGATGTTAGATTAGACTAGTGCTCATAAAATAATAGATGAATTAGGTCAAGTAGGAGATAAGAAGAAAAGCCTCTCTATTGTGGCAACAGATTGCGGCTCGGTATAATCGAGCAAAAAGGCTCCATTATATAACTGAATTGTACTACACAGATGTGACATTGAATTTCACACAATTAATAGTAGCTACTGTTGCAAACTCATCCTGTGCCCTGGGCACCACCATTTTTTGGGGGGCTGACTGGTACTCAGATGCTTCAAGGTCATTGCCCAGTAAACACTGTACTTGGAGCACAAGAGACGCATCTACCTTCATTGAGCCTGCCACACCTCCCCATTCCAAATCCGCCATAAACATAGGATGGAGTTTGGTACTGCTGTCTGCAAGGTCACTTTGTGAAACTCACCAGTTTGCAACCTCTCTTGAGGCACCAGCTTGTCCAGGACTATAATTACACTAGCCCCTGTGTATCTGATAGCCCCATCCTCAGTCTCATTAACTTTAGGCGTCTGCCTGTACTTTTCTATGTTTGTAGGTAAGACAGCCAGAGTTGCAATATTTACCTCACCCAGGGACACTAAAGTTGCTTTCACCACCTGCCTGCCCCTCTACGAAGCACTGTCCACCCCCACATTTACACTGAACATCCTTGGGGATGGTCTCTTAGTGGGAAGCTTCTTGGTGCAGACAGCATCTCACTTTTTTGCCCTGGCTTATTGCAGTAATAGCACTTACCCACCTTGGAGGGATCAAATAACTTACCATTCTTTCCCATATACCACCTCCCTTTGAATTTGGGTTGCCTTGGACCCCCCTCCTTGTTTAGGTATTGTGGGTCATTTGAGGACTCCTTCCGTTTGAGACTTTCTTTTCCCTGGGCTTTGCCCTGGGGAGGATCTGTCCAACCTTCTTCTGATCACCCCCTGGTGCTGATTGGACACCCGGGTTCTCACCCACTCTTCAACTGCTTCCCTCAGCTCTCTGGGGTCTGTCAACTTAGAGTCCATTAGATACTGGTGTAACTACTCTTTAGCACAATGAGTCAAAATGTGTCCCTTCAAAAACAAATTATGCTATCCCTCATATATGTCTAATTTGATACCAACAATACAGCCTCTTTTTGCCTTCACTGAAATATCCACAAAGTTCACCCAGGACTGTGTGCTCACTTTCTGGGTGTCTCTGAACTCCACCCTGTACTGCTCTGGAGTCAGACCAAATCTCTTGACCAAGCATGCTTTCATATGCTGGTATGATTCCGTATTCTCCTCTCTCAGGGTCAGGAGCCTATCCTTCCCAGCTACTGGAATCAACTCCCACAGTAGTCAACCCCAATAGTTAGAGTGGAACCTATCCCCAGGGCCCTCTCAAAGGCTTCTTGTCACTTATCAATGCCATCCTCTTCTGTGTACTTAGGTTACTATACCCCTGGGAAGTTTGTGGTCAAATCCCCCACCCTTGGACATCTCAACCTCTCCATCATTTTCACTGCCATCATTTCTTTTTCACAACTCCTCCCTCTTCTACTTCTTCTCAGCAAGTTCCAGTTTCCTCTGCCCCAAATCCATCAAAGTTAGTTGGACCTCAAGCTATCTCTCAGCAAGGGACAATGGCGGTTCCTGTTTTGGGACCCTTCCCACTATCTAGAAACACATATCTACCTCTAGAACCCAGGGAGGAGGCCTCATTGTCCCACTCCTCTTGGGTGATATTGGGGGGACAGCCCTCACCCTCTTTCAATCTCCTCAGCTACCCCAGCCCAGGCCTTCAGGGACTTAAGCAACCCTGCCTTCTTAATCTTGTTGGAAGAAGGAAGCCCCCTAAGCCTACACTACACCCTAAGCTCTGCTATCTTCAGCTTAGGCAATTTAGCTAGATCTAGCTCCATAGCTGCCTAGTTTGGGGTCACAACATTTAGCAATACAAACTTAGAACAATTTAGGGAAAATCTAAACAATAGATGAAAACTGGTTTAGTCCAAATTCCCAAAATCAAACTTAAAAGTTTTTTGCTGAGACAATTTAGAGGATTTTTAAATTATTAATTTACTTTATTGAAAGGTGTACTTTTTAAACACAAGTCAATATTCACACCGCAGAAGACTAAATGTTGGAAAGTGGATTATTAGGAATGGTAAATATGCATTTAACACTGCCAATAAGGGCACTGACACAGTCTAGGGCTCAGAATAGATCTCAGAAAATGATTCCCATGCTCAACCCTTGGTAGCTTGTCTGCGAGCAGGCAGGCTTAACTTCAGAGACAGGTATGTAAAGCATTTAAAAACACCAATTCAATAAATAATCAAGATACGGCACACAATAAAAATCCAATACCAATTAATAAAAAGCAGGAGATATTTTAATCTTTAAAATGACACCAAAATGAAAACAGTCCAATGTTGGGAACCAAAGATAGGATTCTTTGAAGTTTTAACACTATATAGTACATATAAACCTATAGCGCCTATTGGGACATCTGATCGCTCTAGACCGGGACAAAGTTAAAGTTTCAGGCTGACTGTGATGGAGCTCTGTGCAGCTACCTTTTGCAAAAAACCGTGGTGAAAGTTTATACTATCTGACTTAGAAACTTTGCTAGAGCTTTTTCTGTGATTGAGGGTTGGCGGCTTGACTCTCACAGTTGTAGCCAGTCAAGGTATTTAAATTTGGACTAAGAAAGTTTTACAGAGCTTTTTCTCCTGGAGTCCCTCGATGCTCTTCACCAGGATGGCTTTGATGAGGATTCACTGGCTTGGCTTTCGACCAACTGCCAGTCAAACTCTGGAAACTGGACCTCTGGAGCTTTTGAGTGGGACAAACTTAAAGGGCAAGCAAGCTCACTATTGTCGCCGGCTTGGCTGGCCAGGTCGAGTCGGTCCACTTATGGAGCTTTTTTCCAAAGTTGCACGAAACTTTTCAAGCTTCTGGAACTTCTTCTTTAAGTTCCTTTTGGTGTCCCGAAGTGTCTAAAACACAATGCAAGTGTCTGGAATATCCATGATGGTCCTTGAAAGTTTGGGAGTTATTTGATTTTAGTGGTTTTTGTTTTACTCATAAAATGAGTCTCTAATTTTCTAAATATGTGTGGAGTATTTGTGTGGTGTTTTCATTTTCTTAGTGTGTGCGTGTGTGTGTGTGTGTGTGTGTGCGTTGCTCAAATAATTTACACATTGCCTCTTTTGATAAGCCTGTCTGCTCTATGAAATGCTACCAGAGTCTGAGCACAGACTATTGTTTAGAGTGTATCTAGATTACCCTGACTATGATTGTTGTACCATCTTGGACAGGGTGCATACCTCTGCTAACTAGAGACCAAATTTCTAACAGAGTGCACCAAGGAAATATGTTAGGAAGTTACAGAGAGCGATGACACTAGTGGCGGGTCCCTGAACATCTCACTACATTAAAGGAATAAGTGGATGCAGTGATTGCCCAGAGGTGGTCTGCTGACTTTAATGCTCATATTTTGCAGACCTAGATGATCTGTCAATCACATATAAGAGGTGTATTATATTACACACTTGTTTTTCTCAAGCACATGCATAGCTAGACTTCATATTCCTTGTGGAATTGAATATGCAGCTCACAAGTCCTCCAAAGTCAAAAAATGTATAGGAGAGATGTTATACACCCAGTATATAGGATATGTTGTGAAAACCTCACATTTTTCCACTGACTCTACATTGTACATCTAACAAACAACAAAATCTCACATAGGACTTGCTGGTGTAATTTATTGGTTTTTAATTTCAGCTGTGGAGACGGAATAGTCTCTGCCACAGACTAGTAAGACTATAGATGAGGAAACATGGGGGGCCCCATGAACCTTTGCTTTTTTGGAGAGGGTAGTATGATGCAGTTGTTACAAACTACCCTCTCTCTCAAACTCTACAGGTGATATGTAAGAAACCCTAACAGAACTGAATGCAGCAAGCTAACTTGCTGTGCTGAGGTGTGTGAAAGGAATAGAACCAAAAAAACATATTTGTATGGGGAAGCTAACATATATGCTGATTCTGCGTGCTGCTGCTCTTGTGGCAGTGTAGCTACTATGCTGGCAAACTTGCACCATGGAGAAAGTGTTTGTTCCTATGTCAGGACAAGGATTGTTTCTGAAGGGACTCCTTCCTGCAAATTATTATGACGATGATAGTATTTGTATGTTTGATACAGAATGCATCACACATAAATAATAAGTAAAGTGAATGCAATATTTATCACATCCTCCTTGCTGACAAGCTAGATAGACATATACCTCATTCTGGGATTTTGGCCAAATTTTGGCCACTCCTTTCCAACCATGGAAGGAGTGGCTGGTGTAAGACAAGGCAAGGCAGTGCTATGTGCTGCCCTTTTCAATTGTTATTTTGTTATATTGACATTCCAGGCAATGCAAATAGGCCCCTGTGTGGCATTGCAACCAACATTTCGGCTTTGTGTTGCCTTGCATTGCCAATACAAGCATAACACATATAACTTATGAATGTGGAAATGAATTGGTTTCCAGAACAATTTCTATTCTCAAAATTCATGGGGTCTGATTCACAAAGATAAACTTACCGGTGTCTACCAGCTGCCCATGGTGCGGTGCCTGACCAGTTGTGATATCAGTACAAGGAGCGGAATAATTTTTTCATGATATAGGGACTAGGCCAATGTCACGGGGCATATAACAATTTGAGTGCATTTCTAATAATATACAATATTTAAAATGTCAAACAAAACATACACCAGTCCATTTTACATGTGAAAACTAAGTAATGGACCTTACTAACATATCATATGATTTTAATTTATTTCAGGTTGACATGTAACAGACTTCTTGTTGGCAAATGTACTATCAGTTCGTGCAAATAGTTGTGGTTGAACTCGCCCCAGACATCAACCCACTGCAGGTGTATGGACTTTGGCCTCACTGGAAGGATTTACTCTGGCTGTATGTTGTAATGAAATATAGCATATTACACACAAATACAACAAATGATGCATATTTTAATCTATGTACATATCTACGTAGTACAATGTACAATGTAGGTATGATAGAAACACAAACAAGATGACTTCCATGAGCCGTTAATAAATCATATATCAAGTAACAGGTAGAGGACTGACAATTTATACTCGAGTTGATAATGGAACTTTCATTTTGCTTTACATAGGATATTGGGATTTGGAGTGTTATTGCGAAAATAAAACATATATGAGTACAAATCACTATTAGTTAGAGGACAAACATGGAGTGCCTTCCATAGCTAAAACTGCTAATGAAAAAGCACTTATTTACATATGAAATGGCCCTTGTGCTTAATGCATTACCTGGCACCACATTACGGTCATCTACTGCAGGCAGCCCATGCAGCAGGTGGGGGTGCATAGTGGAGAGGACAGCCTTCTCAAGTGGGGTGCAAGAGAGACAGGTTGTAGTTTGTCCACCAGTTACCGCTCTAGTCATGTCTATCCTAGTGAACCTCTCCTTCATCTGTCTCCTCTCATCCTGCCACTTTTCTTTAATGTACATACTGTTCAGACATCCTCCCCAATGCAGTGATTCCATCTGCCAACTGCTGCAACAGTTCTGCCTTCTGTGTCACACAAGTTAAAAATTGGGATTGGCCATGCAATTCTTTGTAGTGTTGAACTGCAAAGTGCACACTATCTTCTTTCTCCTTCTCAATTAAGTTGTGCTTCCTCCTTAGGTCACGCAGAATCTTGGGTGTATAACTTGAAGGCAGCAGACACGTAGGGCAAGCAGTTGCCTGGCCACACAGGGATTAACAATTAGTTCTATGGTGTTGGTTGAAAAAGAGTCTTGGATTTGGGAGGCCTTTATGTGCTTTGAATGTAATGAGTTTCAGGTGAAATTAATTGATTTGAGGTGTATGTGCTTACTATTTCATGTCATGTGTAGTTCTCACGTTTCCCTTCCCGAGAACGGAGTCTCTGCCCGAGTGTAGAGCCTGTGCCCAGAGTGCGAAACCTCCGCCCTGAGTGTAGAGACTTTTCCCTTAGTGCAGTCATAAAGAAACTACTTTTACTCTTTGTGAATACCGAAAAGTAGTAAGCTTAGACTAAAATCTAACTTTATCTTTGAGAACTGGGCCCTGCGTCTTTGAATTTTATGTTGGGGTCTGCTTCTTTTTGAAGTGCCTGCTCGTTTGCCCTCTTGAAAGGAGGACTCCAAAGGTGATAGCCCCACGACACATGCTATGGGAGTGACTAGAGTTCAGACCTGAATGTCAGTTACAGTGTGCATCAAAAGTAGGGGAGGGCGGAACTTGTTTAATTCGGTGTCGCATAGTCACATGGAGTTGCCTATAAATTCAACACGATTACACATAATTATGCGAGAAGAGTAATTCTGTGTTTAGCTCTATTGCTTAACGCAAAAATGCTCCCTCACATCTAAAATTGGTGAGAGAATACATTTTGTGCTAAGAAGTAGTGCTAAATGCAGCAGAGTATTAATTGCAAACATGAGTAGCCACTCACACTTGCTCGTGTGGTAGGATTGTTTTCCCACAAATTATTTTTAATTATGTGAGCAGGCATGATCTTGGTCTTATCTATAAGTCTGTGTCAAAGAGTGACACAGAATTACCATAATTACTACAATTAGGCCTGCATAATTATATTTACACATGCGCTTAATCAAAAGGTCAACCCAGACCCCCAGCCCTGCTCTTTATAATTGTCTTATCAGCATCAGCTCCATCCTGAGATTTGCCCAGGTGCCTTCCTTGTGATCTTTCACTGAATCAAAGAGCACATTGTGAAGTGCAAGAGAGAAAGAAGCCTGTCTCACCCCCTCTTCAGGGTGTGTCCCACCCAACTTAAAGGAATTCAGCAATACCCAGAGATTCCTCTACCTCCTTTCCTCATGTTTCACAATGCAGGCCTGGATGTCCCAAAATGAAAGCCAGGATCCTCCATGTATTGCACCATTTGCAGGCACACATACACCCAGTGGATGTATACAGCATACATGCACTGCACAGCACTGTACCATCCCTGTACTGTACACTCATAGGTAAACATACACCCAGGGGAAATACTTAACATGCACATACTGCTCAGCACTACAACCTTCATATACTGTACCACTCACAGGAAAACATACACCCAGCCCACGCATTCCACATGCACGCACTGCACAGTACTGCATCATCCTGGTTCTGGAACAATATGGTGTATTTATTTGAAAATTAAGTGGAGACCGTCTATTGGGATTTCAATATTAACACTAATACCAGCACTCCCTGTTATAAAAATTAGTTAGTGGAACCTCACCATCCTAAGCTCCTTAATTTTACCTGTCTCTCTACGGAAAGAGTATTGGACCTGATCAAATAAACCAAATCCGGTGCTCCATCTCATCCTTGCTCACTTACAATACTTCACGAGATTACAGGCATTGTGGCCCCATCTTACCACACTACTAAATCATATTAACAACCAATCTCCTTTCCAACTGAGTGAAAAAAATTCTGCATTTTGCCTCTTCTCTAAAAACCTTCTCTTGATCCTCATGAGGAAAAGAACTACCGAGCAGTGTCATGCCTTCCTTTCTCAGCAAAACTTTTAGAAAAACATTTGAACATCATTATAGCCAACTACCTTGCCTAAAATGTGATCCTCAAAGAAGCCCCATTTGGCTTCAGAAAGACGCACTATACCGAATCAGCACTCATACTGGCCTCAGTAGAAATTAGGGACACTATGGATAATGGAGGCAAAGCTGCGCTCATACTATTGGACCTATATGCAGCTTTAGACACAGTGAAGCATCAGGTCCTGATGCAAAGGATAAAGGAAATTGGAATCGCTGTACCAGCATCAGATCTCCTGCACTTCTTCCTATCAGCCAGACAACAAACAGTCATGTTAGGAGACTCTGTATCTACTCCTTTGTCTCTGACTTGTGGCATTCCACAAGGATCATCGCTTAATCCCACCTTATTTAATATATATGTGGCCCCTCTTGCCAAGCTTATAAGATCTTTCAGCTTCTCAACCATCTCCTACGCCGACGACACACAAATTGTAGTGTCCATCACAAGTAACATCAAGGAGTGGCACATAGGTTTAACAATTGTATGTGAGCAGTGGGTAGCTGGATGAGCAACCACTGTCTCAAGCTGCATTCAGATAAAACCGGAGTGCTTTTCTTTGGGAGTGACACCTCCTTTTGGAGAGATATCTGGTGGCCATAGACACTGGGACCTCTTGCGATCCCTGTTTCTCTGGTGAGAAATCTTGAAATAACTTTTGATTCCAAGCTCTAATTTTTTAGACAAACAAACAAACTCACCTCTACCTTCTTTTACCAGCTACAAATACTCAAGAAAATTCTTCCTTTCATCCCCATAGACTTAGGAAAGATCGTTGTCATTTCTATGGTCTTATCACAGCTAGATTACGGTAATGCATTGTACTAGGGCTTCCAGCAAAGCTCACTTAAGAAATTGCAGAGAGTATAGAATGCAGTGGCCAGGCTGATTTAAAACATCCCAAAATTTGATTCAGTCTCTAAGGCCCTGGAGGATTTGCACTGGTACCCGATTAACAAAGATTGTTATTTAAAGCGCTGTGCACAGCACACAAAGCTCTACACAGTTTAGGTCTTGAATATCTGAAGAAAACAATTTCCTGGTAAGTTCCATGTAGATGCCTCTGCTCAGAAACCTCCAAAAATACCAGGATACAGAGAATTCATACTCACAGATGTTTTGTACATTTCACTTGCAAACTCTGGAATAGGCTTCCTTGGCACTTAAAAAGCCAATCAAACTTGCTGATTTTTAGAAACAGCTCATAACCAGGCTATTCCCACACTCCACATAGAAACCAATCAGCTCTCTTGCAGATGTTTTTCTTTTTCGTCTCTTTAGCATAGACGCTAGCCCCAAGACGCCTTCAGGCAAATGTCTCGTTTTATAAAATAAAAATATCAAATATATTTTACCCTTCCCAGGTACACATACACCCGGCTGTGATGCACAACCCATGTGCTTTAACAACAGTTTTACTGAATTCTCAGACATTGACTTAACAGGAGATTTTCCCGTAGATTCCGCTGATGAAAACTCTCAAAATAAAGAAATGTATTCCTGTCAGTTTTTTTGGTATATAGTGTGATGTAAAGACGCCCATCTTCGTGTTTAATCATCAGGTCCAAAAAATGCATCTCCTAATTGTTACTGTTAAGGGTGAACTGGATGTCTGGATTCCTATTTTTCAGCCACTCTGCAAATGTTTGCCGTTAAGTCAGTTCCTGAGAATGCGGCCGTACTTTTAACGAAGTTACTAAAAAGGAACTACCCAAAAAAGATGTTGAAAAAGGCGATGAAAAGAGCCTGGTTTACTCCACGAGACTCCTTGCTGACTCCAAGACTCAAGAGTGAGAATAGTCCCCTGGTATGTGTAACTAAATTTTCAGGAATCACCAACGAGGTCCAAAAGATTGTCAGAAGAAACTGGAATACAATCAAAAGTCTGGAACCGTTTAGGCAGGTTCCCATTTTTGCTCTGAAGAAAAACAACAGCAATAGAGATAAACTTGTACGTGCTAACACAAAAATGAGAAAACGAGAAACCTCACTAAGAACGATGCTTTCGCTTCCCATGAATAAAGGGCACAGGAAATGTGGAAATTGAGTCTCATGCGACAGCACGATTGAAGGAAACAAATTTATCTATGGGAAAAAGTACATAAAACATGAAAAATGTACTAATTGTAATACCCACAATGTAGTCTACTGCATTATATGCCACTGCGCATATGCATATATTGGAAAAACAAGTCAACCAATAAGAAAACGGATCAACCAACACCGGTCATGAATTAAATGTAAAACACCAAATGCCCATCTAGTCTCTCATTGTATTGAAAAGAGTCACAATGCAACAGAAATGAAATGGACTGTGCTGAGAAAGATAACAGGGAATGATATTGAGAACATGTTATCTAAAATAGAAGCTAAAACCATACTGTTTCTGGGCACAACAGACAATGGTTTGAATGAAATGTCCGAAATTAGCAACTGTGGATAACTCCAGATTCATGTGATTGATATTAACGAGCTAGGAAAATGGGAAATAGAAGAAAGATGTATATTTGATCCTAGATTCCCGCTTTTTTCCTCTTGAAGAATCACATACACGCTAGATAACAGCGTAATGACATTTGCAAAGATATACTTCAAAAGACTAATATAAATGAGAACACTATTGAACCCAAAACACCATGAAGGGTCACTTATAAGAAAGAGATGAAAACAGTAAAACACAAATATGGAGTGTATATTTGTTTGTTGATCCCCCGACATTTCAGAAATAGAAACATATTGCATAACGGGGTAGCACCACAAGCGAGTTCCAACATCTATCTTAAAGAAGAAAATCAATATAAATACACGAGAGCTCTGTTTCAGGCTAAAACGCCACAAATGAAGATGCAACATGTATACGTAATAGTAATGCGAACATCGAGAAAAGGGAAGTGTTGCTATGGTAACGACGTGGACAAAGAGAAACTACAAAGAAACTTGAAGTAACACGCTTGCGCTAGAACGAGTACGATGCCAAAAGACAACGGAGACGTTTCCATGGACACCGCGCATTAACTAGACATCAAACGCTACATTAACGAAAGCCGCGGAAAAACTCAAACGATAAGAACCGGCAAGACGGACGCATTTCCATTAGAATATCGCCTTCGAGACAGCAGAAAGATCATGCAAACCAGGTACCTTAACCGTGATAGAGCTTCAGAAAACCAATTTCACGGACTCACAGACTAACCTAACAGACAACGGGTTGTACGAGTAAACCCACGAGAGAGCGCAAGTCGATCTAATCAATAAAGGCACACTACGCTCCACACTCTTATACCATTTATTCACATGGGAAAGCAGGGTTACTGCATGCACTTGACAATACATCCCGCAATGCGGAACTCACGGGGCACCATTCGAACCAGTCTCCTCTCACAAGAATACACAGTTATTGTATTCAGACAATACAGCACCCTATCATGCAAGAACCCACGGGGCATTATTTTATAAATCACACAGTAGTTGAAAACAAAACATGCCTAATGCTGTGCATTTCAAATCCTCAGTTACAAATGGTAACCTAGAATTATGTTTTCCACTAGATGAATGTATGTTAAATAAGCCTGGATACATTATAAATGAGAAAAGATAAAAGAAAACAACAGACGCCCTCTAGCGATACCCAAGAGCTATACTAGTAGGTCCATAATATAAAGATCTGTGACCAGTTCAGACTCATGAACAGTAAGAAACAAGAAAACTTATTTGTCTTTTCTAACTTTATTCGATACAGACAATGAACCCCCACCAAGAGCATCCTGTCAAAAAATTCAGTACGTAAGAGATGAATTAACCAGCTTGCACACCATAGTATTTATAAGTCTATACACTAAAACTAGCTATTATTCTTTACACAGATTGAACACTGTCTTACGTCATATCTTTCTCGCCCTGACTAAGACCTTTCATAAAGTGATGGTCCAGAATCCACAAGGTCGAAACACGTTGGCATCATTTTTAGTGGATCAGAATTGGAACAACAAATAAGGGCTACTGTTTGACTCAGTGGGTAGTACCAGATTTTTTCGGCTCACCCTAATAAATCCCATAACCATCTCTGACCCCTAATAGGACCTCAAAGATATAAAGTGCCATCGAACAAAAAAAAGTTTGGTTCAGACAAAAAAATAGTAGTAGAATCCTGGGTGAACCCATTTTGTCTTTGATTATTTGATTTTTTCTGTGTATGCATGTTTGATTGTGTACATATTTGTCAATAGCTGTTCTTCCAATTCAGTAAAGTCTATGTTTTGTATATATGTTGTGCATTACTGTGACATGAAACACTGTTAAGATCATTATGTATTAGATGTAGGGTTTCCTAACATTTTAGAATAGCCCCACACTATTTAACACTTACATGGCCCCCCTGGAGGATGTGGTAATTCCCTTTGGGATAAAAGCCGTAACATATGCTGACGACACCCAAATGGTTGTGTCCTTTTCCCTTGAAGGTGAAAAGATAAAAAACCTTCATGATTGCCTTGAGGGAATCTACGAGTGGATGTCCAATTCAAGGTTGAAACTCAATGGCTCCAAGATCAAGCTCATGTTGCTGGGACACCAATTGTCGCCTCTCCCGTCCGCCATGTGGCCCTCATGCCTAGGTCCCTTTCCTCAGCCCAAGACGGAACTCAAGAGTTTAGGCTTCTGGCTAGAACAGGATCTATCTATGAAAACACTGGCCAAAAAAACTGCCGGCACCTGTGTTGGCCTACTTCGCTCAGCCAGGAAGATTCTCCCTCTACTCCCTGCACAATCACAAAAACTGCTTATCCAGGGCTTAATACTATCGAGGTTAGACTATAGTAACGCCCTCTTCCTGGCGGCTCCAGAAGCTACCTTTAATGTTCTCCAAAGAACACAGAAAGCCGCTGCTCGGATACTGACAGGAACACCCCTGAGATCTTCTGCTAAACCAGCACTAAAGGCACTTCATTGGTTGCCGATTAGAGAAAGAGTTATATTCAAGGCCCTATGCACCACCCATAGGGCCCTGCAAAACCTAGGGCCACCGATGCTGAAGACCATGCTTTACCCATACAAACCCAATAGGCCCCTCCGCTCCTCTCAAAGGAACCTGGCTACGGTCCACAGAGCAAAGAAAGCCCGCACTGGAGGACACCGTTTTTCGGTCACAGCTGCTACTCTATGGAGCGCCCTACCAACCCATCTTCGGGCCGAACCCAACTACATGAAGTTCCGGAAACTACTCAAAACGCACCTCTTCCCACAATAAAGCTTCTCCTTCCTTCTTTTACCCTTTGCCCCCCCCCCCCTTCCTCCCCTCAGCTGTTTATGCAATCTCAGCGCTGGGACGCTTTCGGGCAGCCATGCGCTATATAAATCCTGCTTTCATTTCATTTCATTTCATTCTGTGTTAAAGCAAAAAGATCAAGAAGCACAATCACAGAGTCAATAGAAGGGACATCTTTGTCTAAAAACCTTTGCGTGATTTATGGTATCAGAGGTAAAACTGTTGTTAAAGTCTTTGCTTTTTGATTCTGGCCTCTGTTCACCTTAATTGAATCATCCCCTTAACTTGATATCCAGCACAAACCATGTGCGGCACTACAAAGAAAGCTGATGTGGGCCAAGGGGTGAGTTAAGCACAGCAGCTGAACTTTAAAATGAACGAGCCTGTGGGCCTCACTCCAGTGGTGCAGGTTAAAAAGGACCAGTTCACTTCTACTGATGATTACATGATTTGCTGCCACCATCACACTCATGCTTCTTAACTCCTGTTGAAGGCAGTAACGTTCCACCACTATAACGGTAGAACTCTGGGCACCCCTCCTGGTCCAACAAGACTGCAATCCATGAGACAGGCTTATGTTATGGCGTACAAGCACGATCTGTGTTTGCCTATGACAACAAAATATCAGCATTAGGGATCCAGACTTCAGTACAATTTAGAACTCAAGGCAAGGGTGCATGTCCATTACCTTTCAGAGGAGTTTTTGGGCCCAGAGCCTTCAAAGAAAGATAGACCTGAATACGTTCCTCTGTATTAAAATAGATTCAGTCAAGCATTCCAATTTTTTTTATTTCACCACAATAGGTGAAGGCACATCCAACAAAGGGATGCTGCTGCAGATACAAACTCTTGCTAAATGATTCAATCCTAATGATTTTGCTGAATAATGTGGAGCAGTAATCTGAAGACAGAATGGCTGGTGTGTCAGTGACAATAGGCATGACTACTCCTTCAACATCAAACCACAACCTAAAGCTATAGGCAGTAGTGGTGCTGTAGAAAGAGACAAGGAGATCATCCAAATTGTTCAGAAGATCATTTACAGTCAAACACAGACATCAAAATTAATTGAGAATGGCCTAGCATCAGGTATCAATTGACGTTGTCCTGCTAGAAAGCGCAGCCATTGAGAATCCTTCAACACCATTACAGCAGCATGAACTCCAATCTGATGGCAATGGAAGGACGTCTCATGCATATAAGAATGGCCTCCAAACTTTCTGGTAGTCTGAACAGCTCCATTAAGGATGATTACATTTTACAGTCAATCTGTAGCTATGGATTAAACCTCTTGCCTTCATATTTTATGTAATTCTCCTGGCAGTTTTGGTGCCTATTTTTCGTGCCTGATTACTGTTCCATTTTTCAAAAAAATGAGACAAACATCTGTCAGTGCCTTATTTTGCTGTTGTCCCAATATGACTTTCTGAGGGCTCGTAGATTATCCAAGCTGATTTATTCATTTTATTTATTTATTTATTTTTATTTATTTATAACGTTTTATATAGCGTGAACAAGATCCCGAGAGATATCAGAGCGCTTTACAATATGAATGGAAGGAAGGACATAAATGCAATTTCCACAACAAGTAATGAAAAAAATAAAAATCTCTCATGATCTCTTATGTTCCTTGGTACATATTGAGTTAAAATAATAAAAATATTCCCTACAGGGTGGCCATACAACCCATTAAACTTTCGAAAAACCCAAGGGCGATGCTCTATTTCAGTCCTTAAACGATCATTTGAGACGTGACTGTACATTAAAGTTACTCTGGGTGACCTTTGATCAGAGTTCTTTACTTGCCCTAGAATTTAATGAAATATGGAGAGACCCAGGGTGAATAAGGAAGGAGACCTTAAAGGTAGTCAAGCGCAGATTTTTGGAGCAGATGTCTATTGAGGACCTTAATGTAATGTATAAATCATCCTTTGGCTTTGATTATTTTTGCAATAAATCATCTTTGGGTACGAGGATGTATTTTCAAAAATATTTCCTTAGCCAATGCAAATATTTGTATGGCTAGATGGTGGCTGAAATGTGCATTTTGTTATTCGGAACAAGTTGAAGATAAACGTTTTAAAACGGATTTTTATACCCTGTCTAACGAAGGGAGATTATATTGGTTTAAGACTTTTCTAAGAACAGACATGGAGGTTTTGACAATATGTATGTGCACTGAAAATGGATTTATTTAATTTTGTACTGTTACCTTTTTCTTCAAGACTTGGTAACGAAGAAGGACGGTGTGACATTTGCATTTAAAGTAAATTATATTTAACCTCTGTAAATAGATTAAATGAACCTCTTTACTTGTACTTATCCTTGGCTTTTTTACTGTGAATTCACGTGCACTGTTTTATGTCATTTGTTTGTTTTATTAAGGAGTAATTCGCTATTATACTGTATGTTTTTTGGAATATTTGAGTCCCAAATTAACATTATAAACTGAACAGAAGTAAAGTAGACAGGCACTGTTAGATCACACGAGACTGCCCTTTGGTGCACTCGATGGCAAGACTGCTATTTTGACTTTCGTAATTGATGTAATCCTTCAGCAGGGCACAGCCATTGGCAAACAGTTGGCAACATTTCATGTGGATCCAGCTCCCTTCCAACATGGATTTTCAAATGTGCCTGATTCGATACAGCCACCCACGCCGGATCTCAGGCTGGTGAGGGGCCGGGAGCAGCGGGGGATGGGGGGAGGCTGCTCTATGCCTCTGTATTTGATGCAATTAATATCCTTAATCCTGTAAAGCAAAACACATTGGTCATATGAGATTTTGTAATTGTAGCTTCATTTAATTGTGTTTAATGTCACTTTATTTTCTTTGGATATGACAATATGTGGCAGCATCTAGCAAGAGCATTGCTTCACTATGATGTATGCTGGGAAGGTGTCAGTATTAATGCCAGTTGCAAATAAAGAAGTTTTGCACAGTTTCCTGTATCCCCAGCCATTCATCCTTTGAGTGGTTGTCACCATACTATGGGGCCGATTATGATGGAGGATTTTCCGCATCCTCCAGGCCGGCGGAAGCCACCGACGGCCCGGAGGATGCGGAAAATCCTCTGCGGACTCACCAAAGACCCACCGCCACATTAGGATGGCTGGTGGGTCTTGGTTTCAGTCCGCCGCTTTTCCGCCGCGGTTGGCTTACAACGGCGGCGGAAAAGCCCTAATATGGTGGCGGTGTCTCTCAGACACCGCCAGACATATTAGGATGGCTGGCAAAAAATGCTTTTCCGCGGCGGGTTCTCCGCCGTGGAAAAGCATACAGATCTTCACCTCGGAGGCCCGTAGCGGGCCCCCTGGGTGAAGGGGTGTGGGGGTGCACACGGGGTACCTATGGTACCCCCCTGCATTTGTATGCAGAAATCGGCAGGCACTGCGTGGTGCCTGCCGTTTTCTGCATACAAATGCAATGTATGCATTTTTAACATTGCGGCGGGTGCAGCTTGAAGCCGCACCCGCCGCGATGTCAAACATAGAGGATGTGACCGCCAGGGTGGCGGTCACATCCTAATTGCACAGGAGAGAACTCCGCAGCCCATGCGGACGTTCCCTCCTACTCAGTGCTCACGGACGGACGCAAGTCCGTCCGCAATCGTAATGTGCCCCTTAGTTAGTTGTCTCTCATGTGATTGCACATTTCTATTGGGAGCATCCTAAAAAGGCATTTAATAATGCATGCTAGATTATGCAAGGCGACCCATTCTAGAATCGTGTCATATACAATCTTGGGGTAGTCAAACAGTGTACCAACAGACTTGTCTAGGCTAACCCTGGGCGTAGTACGCGTAATAGCGCTGCGCGTACTACGCGAAGTGCAATTTGCACTACGCAAGCAAAGCGTAGCTATGCGAACTGCATAGTGCACTGTGCAAAATGCTGTTCGCACTGATTGCACAGTGCCAGATGTTTGTCCGCACTGTACAATCAGTGCAAACCACATCTTGCACAGTGCAAGCAGTCACTTTCTACCGCTCAAGTAGATTTGTACTCGAGCTGCAGCTTTCTCAACGCGGAATGGTAGTTTCTCATCGCAAATGAGAAACCTGACCATTGAGAATCTCACCGGGAGGTTTATTTTCCACGCTTGCGATCGGCAACTTGATGTTGCTGATCACGAGCGAGGAAAAAGTCCAGCTGGGATGTTTTTTGCTCGCGCGCAGTCGCCAACTTGACGTTGAGGACTGTGAGCAAGCAAAAAATGCCTGCTACGCTATGGTTTTTGCACTGTGCTACCTGCAATTCGCGTAGCGCATATTTGCACAAACTGTGCGCGCTCCGTGAGCGTAGCGTAGTCCTACGGCCAGGGTTAGTCTAGGCATCCAAACCTGCATTAATGCGTAGCAGAAAAACTATTCAATAATGTAATAGGTCCTTTTATGTACTGACTGTAGGCTTCCACAACAGCCTTGCAGGGATTACTAGTGGGTGTTGTGAGACATGATCCTAACCTGTAATTATGGTCCCCTATGGTAGAGGAATGAGGATGGATTGTATATGCTGACTTTGAACTGCCTCCACACATGCGTGTTAATGCCCATGTGTGATATGTTCCCTCTAATAGCCCTTGTCTATACATATACAGTTACTGACCTACAACATTAGTAAAGCAATATTTGACAACACAGATTTTCTATACAGTTAATGACTGTGTGTGATTGCTTGTTCTATATATGTGTGTCATGTCAACAGTTCGCACCAAAGTGAGAAACATGAAAATAACGGTACCTAGTATTGTGAAGTCTGCCATTGCGTAGATGACTACCTCAATTTGTCGCTGATAAAATCCTGGATTAGGGAATCTTAGGTGCTGGGTTGTGATGGATGGGATAGCCTTCGTCACATGTGCCAATACTGCAAATACACTCCCAAGTCATTCATCATGTGTCCCACAAGGTACCTGGTGCCAACAGATTAAGCACTGCCTGGACTTTGGTGTGAGCTGGTACAGCATGTGAACTACCTGTAATGGACTCAAACTAGCTTGAAATTCGTTCATAGAGCTTTGGATTGTTGTCCATGCTTAACCTATATTTTTAACCTACATCTTCATTCAATTTTAGTTCCAGGATACCTGAACACCTCCAATCTTAATTAGAACATTGGAATGTTGCGCCCTCAAGCGAAAACAGAGGAGTGCTCTAAGCTACTAAAAGCTGGTTGTAGCCCAGAGAGCAATATTCCAATGTTTTTTCATTTCACAGCTGTTGCTGTGAACAAAGGCCTCTCAAAGCCCGAGGGGATTTAAACCCCCACAAGATCAAGAGGCCTTTGTTTTTACAAATTAGAACATTCTAGAGCAAGAATGTTCTAATAGCCTTAGAGCCCTCCGTAGCGAGCTCGAACTGGCCATTGGAGGCACGCTCCTTTGTTAAAGGTCCTCGGCTTCTGCCCGGGCTTTAACACTGGAGTGGGCTTTTATTGGCCAGTAAAGCTGTCACATCAGGTTCTAAGGCTATGATATATGCACATCTCTGCTTCAGAACGCCAGAAATTCTGACCAAAAAGGTCTTTCTAAGAATATTTAGCCTAACCCCTGCGGGAGGCACTCTTTTGAGCGCCTAATTTAAACATTATACATGTACATATGACGGAAGAATTTGCTATATTCTGTCCTTGGCATATAAATAGAACATGCAATTTTGGCCATTCAGTGATAGGCTAATATGATTAAAAATGTGGGTAAGAATCTGAAATATTAACCCTTTCGATGCTCATGACGAGCTCAGCTCGTCATGATGCACAGTTGAGCTGTGCTGATGACGAGCTGAGCTCGTCATGACACCAGCAAAATGGCAATTTCCAGCACAGGGGGGGGGAACGCCTAGCAGCCAAGGTGTTAATGGTTGGTAAGAATGCAATGGAATGTAGAATGTAGTTTGTTTAACCAAACAAGTCATTTTCAGTTCACATTACTTTACAGAGAGTAATAATATAATAGCTGAAAATACACATTATACCAGCCCTGGGAGTTCTGTGCCCTATTTGGATGTTTTGCTTTTCAAAGTGTAGAAACATGTTGTCAGATGAGATTCTAAAATGTATTTAATGATTTTGAGGTTACTGTGTATCTTACTATATATCATTCCTGCTTCTAGATGTAACAAAGATCACACTCTTATGTGATAGACACATAAAGAAACATATTCTGGATAATTTAAAAACGTTATCTATGTGTCAAGTTGGAAGATTGATTAATACAGATTGAATATTATTTCTGCATTCGCAATTTTTCTCTTAATTGTGTATTTCATACCATTTAAGCAGAGACATTTTTTACACCAATGCAGTTTGTATCCCCAGGTTATATCTTGATGGGTTTTTAAACTACTGAAGCGTATGGTAGCGTAGCAACCAATGACTCAGTGACTACATTTTGCAAATCAGAGAATGTATTGCTATTTATCTATGTCTGATTTAATAGAACATATTGGTAAGGTACTTTTGATATTTACCAAACCCACAAGCACACTCTCTGTGTGGGTTGAAACGCGATACAAACTCTCTGCCAAGCCGATGCACTAATAAAACACATTTTTACTGTGATCATGGGTACTGCCTCATTTGCCATCTCTGAGGCATTCACCTTGAATATTTGTATAGAGCACGGACAAAGCACAAGGGGCCATATCTAACAAGCACAAAGGCCTCCGCAAACGCTGAAATTCGCAGAATTTCCTCATTCGCGAACGCATTTTTGCTGAAAGGTATGTATGTAGCAAATCTGCGTGCAAAATAAGGAATTGCAAAATGTGTGATTCCTTATTTTGTGATTGCATTTAAGGAATCGCAAATTTTGCAACCAGAAAAGTGCAATTTCGCCTTAAGGAATCTCAAATTACCACCAACTTCAAGTTGGTGGTAAATTGCGATTTCTTTGAAACATGTGCACCAATGCTTATTTCAAGGGTGCAACAGGGTGTCCTTTGGACACCCCTGCACCCTTTAAATTGCATTCTCAATTTGCGATTTGCAAATTGCTAATCGCAAATTGAGAATATCTTCCCATTCATTCCTATGGGCCTCTAGGCCAATAGGAAAGCATGGGGAGGAATTCCTTAATTGAGTATCGCAATTTGCGATTTGCAATTAAGAAATATGTAGGATTCACAAAATGTATTGCAAATCCCACATTCATAGCATTTTGCGATTCTCAAAAAATCGCTATTTGAGAATCGCAAAATGACTATTTGATACATTTGGCCCAAGGACTCTAACTAGCGTCAAGAAGCAATACATCACAAAACAATACTAATACATTAATAAGCTTGCAAAAGCTGGTTACAACAAATACACTCTATGAGTGAAACTCATCCATTTTGGCCCTGATCAACCCCATTTTATGACTGATGCTGTTGGTAACAGACTCTGACTCTGCTAGCCTTTGCAGGGTCAATGATGTGATGAAAAAGGTACAAGGCAATTAGATATAATTACAATTGGGAATGACAGACCCCTGTAAGTTCCTAGTATATACTAAGGCAAGGGGGAAATAAACTACCTATAAGTCACTAGTATATAATAGGCATGGGGATTAGAGGCATAGCAGATTTCCTGCACTGGAGTGGGCACCACTCTGTTGCTTGCTATCATTTTTAAAGGCAGCCCTGCTTTGCAGACTGTCTTTAAAAGTAAAATCTATGCAAAATCGACTTTAGAATTAAAGGTACCTCCATAGTGGTAATCTACCTTATTTGTTACATATGATTCACTCCTAAGGTCTCCCCTAGGTGCCGCAGGGGTTGTGTGCCTTGTAACTATAACCTGAGATATTACAAAAAATGTTTTATGAGCCCTGGTGAGGGAAAAACTGTCAATTTAGTTTCCCCCGCATTGCAGAGTGTTAGATTCATAGGCTAACATTGGAATATTTTATTTAAGTATAAACATTGTTATGAAGCCATTCAAATATGTCATTCAATGACTTGAAAGATCTGCAATGATAAATCATACAACTTGCCACTGTTGACTTTATCATAAAGTGTACAGAAAAGAAGTTATGGAACTTCCTATTCTGTGAGTAAAAATCAAGCTTTCACACAGCCTCACCTGATTGGTCAGCCTAAAGAAGTTTAGTCAAACTGCTTTGATGAGATGATAAGTGGCCTGCATAGAGCACAGGTTATCGGGTGGGGAAGGCTCTGCAGCTGTAAACAAAAGGTCGGATGCTGGGTAATCAAACTGGGATTCAAAGAGAGCAGAGCAGTGAGGAATGCCAGCTAACCCTACCCCCTCGTCTACTAACCCAAGTCAGATGACAGGTCAAGAATGGAATTTGAGGAGGAGAAGGGTTCGGGTTGAGGGAAATGAGCTACACCAGTGGGCTGGATTAGCCAGCTTTTACTCTAAGTGAGATAACATCTCCTTCTCGAATTTTAAAGTGCAGTGCTTTGTGGAACAAGGATATGCCGCACTTTGGAGGAAGCTGTCATGCTTTTAGGTGGCACCCTGCACCTCATTGGACAGGGATGCCGCCTGACTGTCATCCCAGATCATTGAATAAATATGTGAGAGCTGCATAGCAACTCATTTTGCTGCCTGGAACTACAAGAGTCGGACTGCCCTGCTGGAACCCTAGCCTGCACCACACAGGATAGCTCCCTGTAGGATTGCTCCTGTTGCACACTTGTTACTACCACCCTGAGGACTTTGCCTTGCTTTTCAAAAGGGTTAAGGAATGGAATCTCTGAAAGCAACAGGTTAACAGAGCTTCCCTGCAAGATCTCCCTCAAGAAGTCACCAGTCTACAGTGCATCCAGTGGCCTTTTAAGGATTTGGCCAAATGCATTGTGCGAATTGTAGTCCCAGCCTTACAATGGCCATCTCAGAACTTCTAGACCCTTGGATTTGTGTTTGGACACTTCGAACCCTCAAGTGGAACTCCAGGAACAAGTTCCAGATGTTTGGAAAAGTTTAGAGCAACTTTGGGAAAAAGCTCCAAAACTGGACCGACCTGGCAATGGGAGTAAATCTGACTACCTTCAACCACAACCCGATTTGGATTTCAGGTTGGTCCCGCTGAAAGCTCTGGAGCTCCAGACTTCCAGGATAGGACTGAGGCCTCGCAGAGAAGCAATCAGATGACATTACATTGAAATCAGCCTGCTGAAGGAAATCGCACGATGTCGAGATAAAATCCTTCAGGAAAGTTTCTAAGCCAGAAGGTAAAATTTTGACCGGGGCCTCCTGCTTAGGATTTCCGAAGAGGGCTCCATCGTGGTTGGTCTCAAACTTTGACTTGGTCCCTGTTAAGTGCAACAAGTTGTCCCAAGTTGGCACTGTATTTTTTTAAGGACTAAAATGGTATTAAGCTGTGAAAATTATTATTTCTGGTTCTCTATCTTGGAATTTTGTAATTTTGGTGTAATTTCAAAGTTAACAATTTTTCCTATTTTTATTGATTGGTGTGGAATTTTTATTTTGTGTTGTGTCTTACTTATTTAAAGTATTGTTGTTTTAATTTATTTACACACCTGTCTCTTACGTTAAGCCTGCCTGCTCATTGCAAGCTACAAAGGGTTGAGCAAGGGAATAATTCATTGATACCTTTTCTGGGCCCTATATTTAGTTGGTGCCCCTGATTGCTAGTAATATGTTCATACTTACCCCTACTAATAATCTACCTTCCAACACTCTAACAGTTAAATTTGTGAACATCGTCAACACCAGTGGAAAATGTAACTCCAAAAGCTGCTGCACCTATTGATAAGACAAAGGGAGGAAGGAGCTCACTGTGAGCGACCATAATGCTATGCAAAATCTCAGCAACAGTACAGCACTTGGTGATATGTGACTATAGGTGGATTTGCAAATGAAAAAAAGATGGTCTTGTCCTCAGTGTAAAAGTAATCAGAAAAATATAAATAGGAGACTACGCCGCTGAGGGGTGAAATGTAGAGTGAGAAAAGGAGAGGGCCAATGACATATTCTTGAGTGATATGTACAAATATGGGGATGTTGATGTCTTTGGGACTCAGGCAACTGAGAAAATGGAGAAAAAAGAGGTGAGCTACTTGTGGGCCTGGCCATTAATGCCTAGTAACTCTAGAGAGGAATAGAGGGTGGTCAACTGTGTTGGAGGCTATGGATAAGCCCACAATTATGATGACAGAAGAAGGTTGAATCAGAAAGACAATTGTGATACTTGGGAAGTGATTTTTCTGTTGATTGTAGTGTACATGAGCCGAGTTTGAAGGTTATTAGAGGAAAGCCATAGTGAGAGGCATTGGTCTTCCAGTATTTCCAATATCTTTAAAGGAAACTGACCGGACTAACTATTGCATATAATATCTGTCAACCCTGTAAGTGCTGAAAATTCCCTGTCCCACATTACCCAACAGTTGAGCTGTTTTTCAGCAGCTGGGTAAGTTCATGCTTCACCCTTCATAACCATTTTTCCAGAAATGGCATCCTGACCAAATGTACATCTTCCTACCCACAAGTTTGGAATTGCAAAAGAGGCCATGGTTTACACTTTGCCCCGGCATAGCCTTGAAAATAAGTTGAAAAGTTTAATAATACTGTTGTTCATATGTTTTTTTTAAATCGTGTCAACAAAAGTTGCTACAAGGTACCTGGAAACAGATTCTGAAACAGGCACAGAGGACAAAATCATTTTTTTCACCTCTACTTCTGCAATATTTGAAGACATGGGCAATATTATCTATTTTTGCACTTTCAACGTACTTACAGCCTATGTGAGAAATAGGTGTGAAACCTATTGTAAAACTACTAATTTTTTGTTAAACCATTGTGTTGTTTTTGTAGCTTTTGTATAGCTTTCAAAAGAAAATAATCATTGATAGAGGAAAACAAATAATATAAATAGGAAGAATATGATATTGGTCACAAGGTTTATGGTAGAAATTGGGTTGTTGGCAGAACAACAGCTGCAATCACTATCAGTGTGAATCACATAAAAGTCACCAAATTAACTTTTGATTAACCCTCTGGTAGCTTGGCACAAAAGCACTTGGGCCTAACTTAGAGGCAATGTGTAAAGTATGTATGCAGTACGAAAACATGAAAAGTCTCTCAACAGTTTAGAAATATAGAGAACATTCTAATAAATTATTTGACAACAAGATGACAAAAACTAATTCAGTAGAACTGGAATTAGGAATTTAAAAATGTTAAAGTGAAAATTGGCACGTAGAAGATCGAAGCACCAGTGGCAGATATCTAGACTCTCAAGACCAGTCAAAAATCGAAAGTTATGGCCATCAGCAATGAAGCGCGGTTCGGATATACAATGTGGATTTGAAGCAGTCCATGCTTAACTTCAAACTTAGCAGAAATTTTGAAGAAAAATGTCTGAAAAGATAAAGTACAATGGGGCAAGGCAGCATTGGGAGAGTGAGGAAAAAGCATCCGGTAGCCACTGGACAAAGTCACAGAGAAGATTTCTATTTTTGGAATTAGTGAATTTCTTGGAAGTTGAAAATCTGCAGTTGCAGGCTGCAGTTGACCAGGACTCCACGATGCCGGATACCTCTTCTGCAAGGAGCCCCTGAACAGGATTTACTGCTGCAGAGAAGAATATAATGCGGGCTACCGTAAAGGCTGGCTGATTAGAGATACACCTTGGACAGATTGGCTATAGGGTAGGTCCTGGTCTCCTCCTTGGTCTCATAGACCTTTTTGGCTGAAAATTCTCTAAGTTCCAAGTTTTGGATTTGGGTTATCTGGGCACATTCAGCACCACTTCCAAGGGTCAAGGGCTGGAGGACCACCACTTGGACAGTCAGAACTTCCACCAAGTGTTAGGTGCTGGCAAGGGAAGGTGTTCGTGATCATTCTGTTGATACCGCAAGTTTAGTAGTGGTTAAGGTGCTTTGGCATGATAAAGGAGAGGACAAGAGGGGACAAGATGGGGAAAAAGACAAAAACGTGGAGAAAAGAGAGGAGAGAAAGGGGGAAGTGTAAGACTAAAAACCAGAAGATTAAGGGAAACTGAAACAAATGGGGGGAACATATGGAAATGAAGAGAAAAGAGAGGGCAAGGGAAAGAAAAGGACGATACATGAAGGTAGTCAGGTGTAATCCCAGTAGCACCGGTTGGTTTATAGAACAATTTGGGTTAGTGCTCTAAATATATTTATTTTGTGAGGAGACATAAATAGTTCAAATTTAGAGTTACATGATCATGGAGTCATATCTCAATAGAATACAATTTCAGATACATTTTCTTTAGTTTGTTTTAGTAGATAGAATATTAATTTACATACATAAGGAGACTTGAACCATAGAAGTACCACATAAACCTGTTCATCAAGTTATCATACTGGAAAGTAGTGAATCCTACAGCAGCTTGCTCACAAAATGGGCTATATAGACTATGCATTGCCATATGTCTATGATATGTTCGGAGGGAAATCAACCTTTGTTGCCCGAGATGTATCTTCCTCCTATGTAAGGTATGATTCCATCCACATCTAACTCACTTCTTGTGCTGGTCCCTATAATATGAAGGATATATTTTCCCCATACAACAGTTATGCTGCTATTATATGTGCTTGTATCTGTGATTTAAAGGTTGAAAAAAGACCTATCTACTTGGGCGAAAGATTCTCTTTACTATGCACAGTGTGTTTGGCCGATATTCACATTGATAACTTTGGTATGGTGGCCATAATATTCTTTCAAACACATTTCCTCGGTATTCAGCCTATTTTCTACAGAAAGGTTACAAATGAGCACGGTCTTGTGTACTATACAGGGTCCTGCAGCCGGAATACTAGGTAAAGCATATTCAGGATCCCACAGTTTAACCCATACTAAAAAAGTAACATGAAGTGTTTGGTTGCTCTTTCCTGCACAAAAACAATCCTCCCTGCAACAGAGGCACCCTTGCATTGTGGTGCAAGGGTGCCTACGTTGGCCCTAGGCTTTAAATACGGCACCAGCACAGGCAAAAAGGACAGAAATGCACCATATTGCTTAAATACGTTGCATTCCTGCCCTTTTACTCTGGCACGGAGGAGCAAAACAGGGTGACTTGCTGCACTATCCTATGCCAAAATGCCTTAAATGAAGCCTCCAGTATCTAGTAGTGCATTTGTTCATGTAGAACACCATATGGTGGCAATGCCTGAGGAGAAATCCCTTTGTCAGCCTCCCCTTTTCAGTGGTAACTCTCCCACACTGACCCTGACTTAGCTGTTCCAATGATCTCTAATATATCAATGATTCACCTGATCAATACAAGTGTGCACGCCTTGTTAAAAAAAAATTCAACACCCGTCATGATGAGAGAAAGCAATTCTACTCCCCCCAGCATCAGAACGTGCTTGAGTAGGACGTTTGTGTACAAAAGGATTTTTCTGCTACAGAATTAGAGGATGTTGCTCCTACATTCCAGTGTTGATGTAGAAAATGTGGAGGCCGCACCCTCTGCAATAAATCTGTTAATAATTAAAAAAACATTAGATTCACCTAGGCAGATACAAACATCAATTCTTCAGGTATATCTTTGTCCTGAAAATCAAGTCTTGAAAGAAAGATGCAATGTGCATTGGAACTTTACCTTATTAGTGGGTAGCAGTGTAAACATGCATCCTCTAAATGTAAATGCTGCCATCTAGGTCATTTTAAGAAAGTGCTCTCTTTTTGTATGGTTGCTCTCACTTTTTGCCAAAATGTTAATGTACTCTGACTGAGTGTGCCCTGGGTTCCTGTCAATCAGGTACCCAGGGCCTAAATTCTTTTCCTAAACTGCATTGATTCAAAACCAAATTGGAACTCTTTGGCCACATGTAAGTCCCTTGTAACTGGTACCATAGGTACCAAGGGCACTGTGGCCAGGGAAGGCCCCTAAGGGCTGCAGCACTTATTGTGCCCCCCTTAGGGGCCCTGTACCTTGACACCCACACACTGCCATTTCAGGCTGCATCTTTTGGTGCAGAATAAAGTGAAGAGTCGACATGGCACACATCCCTGTGTGCCATGCCTACAGTGGTGAGGGTACAGGTGCATGAGCCCTGTATCCCTACAGAGTCTAAACCAATTCTTAGACATAGTAAGTGCAGTAATGCCATTAAGAGCACATGGTGCTGGGAGTTTGTCATTACAAACTCCACAGCACCATCATGACTTTACTGAAAACTGCAAAGTTTGGTATCAAAACTTTGCAGCATATTAAACCCACATTGATGCCAATATGGGATTTAAAAAACGCACTCAGGGGGCATCTTAGAGATGTTTCTTGAAAAACGGCCTTACTCTAGTGTCCTGGCTGATTGGCTGCTGGCCAGTTGCCACCACCAGACTGCAAGTCTGCACCACTCTGCACCCGATTTCCCCCCGCCCAAATTTCAGTGTTCCAACACCACGAGGAGGTCTCCCTGGTGATCCTGACCTGAGATCTGGTGTTCTCTGACCTGTCTTGAATCTCCAATCAACGCCTGCAGCCCCTTTTTGGAGGATGACCGTGACCGGACCTGGTAAGGAAACTCAATGCCTAAGGACACCCCTGCACCCGACGCCCCATGGAATTGGGTGGGACAACTGACAGTTTCCTAGCATCCCCAGGCATCCCAACTTACATCATGCCTGTCCAGTCAATTGTATTCTGTGAAAGAGTGGCTCTTATATTTCGATATGAAGCTGTTCATTCCACCTGAGTTCAGAGATATAATCTTGAAACAATGCCATTCTTCTTCTCTGGCCAGTCATCCTGAAATAGCAAAAACCTGAGTTATGACCTAGATGATTTTGGTGAGACTAGGAGGAGATGTACATGTCTTTGTGAACTCCTGTCAGATTTGTGCTACAAATAAAGCCACATATGCACCAACTGCAGGTCTTCTGCAACGACTCATTGCCCCCGCCGCCCCATGGCACACCATCAGCATGGATTTTGTTACGGATCTCTCAAAAGGCCTAGGTCAGACCACCATTCTTGTGGAGGTAGACTTTTTCTCAAAAATTGCTCACTTTGTCTCTCTTACCAATACTTCCCACCTCCAAAGATCTAGTTGTAACATTTATTCAACACATTATAAGACTCCACGGAATACCTTCAGCAATAGTCTCTAACTGGGGACCACAATTTTTGTTGAGGGCTTGGTGGGAAGTATGCTCAGGTCTACAAATGGACCTACGGTTGTTATGAGCATTTGATCCACAATCGGATGGGCAAACAGAATGTACCAATCAGTCTAAGGAACAGTACCTACATTGTTTATTATCCATTTTGATCAGCAGTTGGGTTATGGCACTACCTGTAGCCGAATTTGCCTAAAACAACAACCATCATTCTTTGCTGGGCATATCTACATTTTTTGTACAATGGGTTTTCATCCCAAGTCTGTACCTGTACAGCCTACATACAAGGTACTAGCAGTTGACTCACTTTGTACCATAATAATAATCATATGCAAACTGCAAAAACACACCTACAGGCTACTAAAGATACCATGAAGAGACAGGCAGATAGGCATAGACGGCCAGCTCCTTCGTATGTCCCAAGTGACTTTGTTTGTTTAGCTTCCAAGAATTTGCATTTGGGGGTTCCAAAAAACTCCAGTTGCAGTATGTTGGACCCTTTAAGATCTTATAAATCATACATCCAGTTGCTGTGAAGCTGGAATTACCTGCTAAGTATCATCTCCATCCTATGTTTCATACCTCCTTACTCAAGCCCTTCACTCCCACAACACACCCCTCTCCACCCCGACTTGTGGTTGAGGAACTTGAGGAATATGAGGCTAACCATATGCTTGACTCCCGGAGATGTCAGGGTAAGCTGTTCTAGCTGGTGTATTGGAAGGGTTATCTACCCGAAGAATGTTCTTGGGAGCATTCCCATCATGTGCACTGCCCTGCCTTGTGTGTCTCTTTCATGCTCATAACTCTACTAACCACGTGTCCTTAGTCAGCCTTTGGGAGTGGGTACTGTTACAACCCAGCACTAGTTGCTCAATCTATTCCTCTCTTGTGCCCCGTATGCTTTTCTATAATGACCGCCTAGGCGTTCTCCCTGCTGACTTTGCTTGGTGAGTTGTGTTACCGGGTTTTTACTTGGTGCCTATGGCGGTCATGCCTAGTTTCACCATGGTGTTAGGCAAAGTGTTTTGGGGCTCCTCTGGTATTTTGGGAGTTTCACCCTCACCTTTTTAGTATTGCCTCCTTTCGTTCCATGAAGATTGCCACTGTAACTTGAGAACTCATGATGTCTCTGATTATGGTATGTGCGGCAGTCATGTGATCAGAAGTGCAACCATCAAGTGATCGGAACCATCGTCTATTTAACTTGCATCCTCCCTATCCTTGATGCTTGGCTTCATTTCCCCCCATGAGAGAAAAAGATCTTCCAACACTGTCTCCGAACTCGAAACATTAGTATTGAGTCTCAACTGTAAGCCCAGTACGCAGATTCTTTCCTTGTTTTCCCAGCCTATTCATTGTGGCTACAAGATTGCATTCTGCTACTGTCTTCTATTCATTGATGTACGTTTTGACTATCAAGACTTTCTAAACTGTTCCTTATGATGCTAATAGGGATATTTCCAAATTACTCCTCTGACTTAATGGGAGTTCTATGTTGTGTTTGATGCATTATTCACAATAGCAGATGAGCAGATGACTCTTGTGTTTTCGGAGCGAAGTTTACTACATTGTGGGTGCGCATTTGATTGTAGGTGATCTTTACCCCAGTTTTGCTTTTTTTCCCTTTAGGACCTTATTGCCCTAAAACGTTAACCTGTTGTATGTGATGTTGACTGGAGAATCTATACCAATACCTGCCTTGAGAAAGCTGACCTAATTCAGGAGAATTCCTTTCTTCCAAATTACTATTTTCCCCCTTTCCTCTTATGGATAACCACCGCATCTTTTCACCAGTCAGTGTAGAGGGTTAGCCCGGAGGTACAAGGATGAATTATCTCCGTTTCCGTGGTACCTTGAATTCAGGTGGATAGGGCTGGACAGTTACCCTGAGAAGTCCCCTTCCATTTCACAACAGTACGTTTCACGTATCTAGAAAACAGACCTACATTGTTTTGGGTAAGGACTAAAATCCCTTGCACTCCATATAAACTAAAAAGAAACAAATGCTGCATTGCTTTCTGATTGTGCATTACAAAGATTGCTCTGTGGTAATTTCGCTCCATAGAAAGGAGGTTGACATAAATACTTACAAGGGCCCCACAGGTATCAATGGTACAAAAGGGGGTGGTGATGGACGGAGCATCTGAATCAATCAAACACTCACACCCAGTCAAAAGATCTGGGTTTAATCCATCACCGTTCTTTAGCCCACTCTGCCACCCCAGCTCAGACATGGCTGTATGCATGTGCCTCATGGGAACAGTCCAGCCCGAACTGCCAAGCCTGGGGTGGCAGAGTGGGCTAAAGACCGGTGACGGATTAAACCCAGATTTTTTGACTGGGTGTGAGTATTTGATTGATTCAGATGCTCCGTCCATCACCACCCCCTTTTCTACCGCTTTTGGCCGCCATAAGTGTGGCAGGGTAAGCTCAGACGTGAGTCCCTTGCTCACTTTGCCACTAGATTCAAGCAAGCCGGGCTGAAGACGGCTGGAATGCCAGAAACCTGTCCTCGGAAGCTTGTTTCCGGTCCAGGGAAGACATGGCTTGGCAGTTCGGGCTGGACTGTTCCCATGAGGCACAGGGTCAGACTGATTTGTATATAGCCATGTCTGAACTGGGGTGGCAGAGTGGGCTAAAGAACGGTGATGGATTAAACCCGATCTTTTGACTGGGTGTGAGTATTTGATTGATTCAGATGCTCCATCCATCACCACACCCTTTTGTACCGTGGTATCCACAGCAAAAGTGTGTCTGTCGACTTGAGTGCAATATGCATGGTGTGCCATCCTTCTAATAGCTGCGTTTGTCAACAAAAATACCACGTAGTTTATGTCACGTGGTATGTCAGTCAGTCAGTCAGTCAGTCAGCCAATAAAGTCTTTATTTTGAATTTCATAATCTTAAAAGAAAGAATACATCAATAATTAAAAAGGCTTGGGATATAATATGTGTTCTACAGTCATCCAGGCTTATGTAAAAACCACGAATATATTTACATGTAAGTTAAAAACATTGGGGCATATTATCAAGGACCGGCGATACATTATCGCCGCTTTTATCGGCAGTAAACTGCCAATAAAGCGGCGATAATGGCCTTGATAATATGCTCTATGAATTCCAATCGAAGCCCATGTTCACATCTAACATGGGCTTCGATTGGAATTCATAGAGCATATTATCAAGGCCATTATCGCTGCTTTATTGGCAGTTTCCTGCCGATAAAAGCGGCGATAATGTATCGCCTGTCCTTGATAATATGCCCCATTATTACATTAGGTGACAAAGTTGTAAGTAAGAATGATAAAAGACACATTTAAAAAGCACAAATGGATGTACATAAAAACACAGAAACTGTACCATGGTATGTCATTAATTGTAGAGTGTGTTATGTAATGTAACATGCACTGCGCCCTAGAATTGTCGTCTTTCATCAGATAAGTCAATTGTCCTTCATAATAATAATCAGACCTTATCGAACCTGTGGATGTAGATGTCTCCTCATATCTTTACATCTGTGACTCTAAATTCAACCACCAGTGCAAGCTTTAATGCCTCCATCAGCCCTGGCAATATTACTACTTGCACTGCCATCCATTCACCCACAGCCAGAAGATACAGGAAGAAAATAAGTGGACAACAAACAATAGGTGGACAACTTAACTGCCCAGTTCAGGATACTTTCAGGAGCAATGCCATAGATTACTACTTGCAGTAGTTGGGGAGGATGGTGGGTGGCCTCAATGATAGTGCACGCAATGGTTTTGCAGAAGAAATATGCAGCATTGATAACATGGGTGAGGTCCTTTCCTGAACATGTGAGTGGCACAATCACAGAGAACACTGAGTCAACTACGTCGTTAGAGCAAGCCAAATATATTTGACCATTCTGTAGATAAACTGGCTACTTAAACCCCAATGCTCCAAAAATGCAGTCACCTTCTCGTGCAGTCAGTGCACAACGGTGTTGATGTGGCCAGGGGTATCTGAGTCTTGTCGGTTCTGGAGTAGTTGCAGATAGTGAATACTTTCATCACAGCCAGCCCTGGTAAGTGTGGAGATTTTAAGTTACAGTATGACATCAGAGTGTGAGAGAAGAGCAGGATTTTGCAAATGAACCACAGGCCTTAAAGATCCACCTTTTACCACCTGTTAGAGAACCCTGTGTTGTAGTGTCATGGTAGACAAAGGGTTTTAACTGACCCTCCATCACCTTTCAATGCAGATGTGATTAAAATATGTGTATGTTAGAACACATTGCCAATTACTGTGTGCATTATATTGTTTACCAATTATAATATTAACCTCTGAAGTCACTGTTGGTTACATTGATCTGCTAAACGCTCCCCTCTTTAGCTCTCACGGCATCATATCAAGGGGACAGTGAGAGTGCCTCACAACCTGAATTTTCACCATCTATTTAATGTGATAGGCACATTATAGTTGCAAAGTTGTCTTATACCTCCAAAGTGGTGATGATCTTGTAGACGGTCTCTGTACCACACAGTAATTCTGCTTCACTTTTGTTTTATTTTCACAATTCCAAAGGTCTGTGCTGTAATTGTTTTTGCTTTATTGTTTAAATATGTTATTGACTAGTTCATTGCCTTTGCACTACCACATTAGGTATGGTCCTTCCCTTTCATGTTTCCCCTTCTTATGTTGGTACTTCCATCCTTAACAATTTAGAACTTTCACTGTGAGGATTTTTCTCAGTGTGTGAAGAGAGCTTAGAAAATGGAATAAAGCCTAATTCTTTTACTTTGAGTTTGTTACCTCATTCCAATCTGCTGCTCCTCCACGGACATGTTTGTTTGTGGCGGCTTTGTATTGGGTACTGTAGAATCCCTGGGTTAATGTAAGCCATCAATACCTCTAGTCAGATAGCGCTGTACTGTTGCCTGCATGAGGCATAAAGCAGGCCAGCTACCAACAACAAGTTCTCCGATCTCCTCTTAGTCAGATCGACGAAGTCATATAAAGCAGAATAATAAAACAAATAGAAGTCTTACATGCTCCTTTATAATGTGCTGCTAGATCTGTGAATGAGCGTTCGCACGGCCCACTACTTAAATGTTGAGGCAGGGTGTTCATAAAAATGTAACCTGTTGTAGGTAACTTTTGTTTGTGATCATTGTTTCTGTATATTGTCAATAAAACAGATGTATTACTAAAATGTAACCTGTATGAGAGGAAGGGACATTAGTAAGTGGGTTCCACCAACAAAGCTTAAGTCATTCAGACAATTACCAAGACATTTTCTGCTTTAATTATTCAAGCATGCTTGAAAAAGCAATGTATGCTGATACGGCGGGATTTTTGATCTCTTATCTGATTGCTATAGATCTAGATCCCCACTCAGGTCGATTGAACCTTTGTTGCCTGTCATAGAGTAAAAAGCAATCCACTACCAGGTTAATCAGCTCAGTAATTTGCACAACTCTGAAGAACCACTTACCACGAATAAAATTTAAAGTTTTATTATAAAGCCAAAGATAACTGGAGATACAAACATCTCAATATAAGGTTCAAAAGATATACTGGCATCAATACAAACATGAATTCTCTAAATGCTCTTAGGCGACAGAAGAATATCACCAAGACTAATTCAAAGATCAGCAAGTTTGCAAGAAAAGTTGTAACTTGAGCGTCATTTACAAAAAGGAGAAAAATTCAGATTAGACTGTCCCTACACTAGACTAAGTGACATCCCTACTTAGCAGAATCTTAACCTAAAAAGGTGTCAGCCGTGGTGACTTCCAAAGAAGTACACTCACTTTCCCTTAGTCTCTGTTGTAAATCTGTGCATCCCAGTCATACCCTCTCTGCCTACCCATCCGCTCTCTAAGGTCCCTCAGGCCATCTGCTCTAACTCCACCCCAGGGTGCTGTCCCTAATACAAAATCACAATTACAGTTGAAACGCCCCTCAGAGACGCCCCTCACGTACACCTCTCACGTGGTGTCGGTTCTGGCTTTTTCCATACTGATACTCCTCTGGGCCTCTCGTTAGCATTGACCTTACTTCTCAGGCTCTTCTCGGCACGCCGGTACCCCCCAGGAAATTCCTGAAGCCTCCTCCAGGCCTGTGCCTGTCTCCCAGAACAGAGCTCTATTCATCACTCTCTTGATTGGAACCCCCTCGCACCTGCAAACAGACACCCATGAAGTGGGCCCCAAATTCCGGCCTCCAGCTTATCTCACAAGTCGTAAAACTTCGAACATGGTCCACAATTTATGCTTAACAAGACCCAATTTTAACTAGCACATGCAGATCAAAGAAACGACTTTATCTTTCCAGGCCTACTAAATTACATGAAACGGGCCTGTGCATTCTATGAACCTTTATTTCTCAGCCTAAAACAGTATTCTAACTTATTACACTCTGATTATAGGAAACACTTCTAAAAACATAATTTCAATCTATGATCAATAATACTTTGAATAATAGTAAGCCATCTTATGTGAAAATGTAAAGGCACGTTTTCGTTCTTAATGCATTGCCATGAGGCCTACACATTTCTACGTTTGGCAGCATTACATTCTCATCTGCAGCAGTCACATAACATGGAATCTAATAACATCCTAACATTTCTAAACATTATTACATTAGTTTCTCACACTTGATATATGCATGCTATATTAATTAAACTCTCATAAATGTATGCACTCTATATATTCGACACTCTTATATTCTTTAACTAAACTCGTGCATCTTGCTTGTAAATATGGTGCACTTCTACATTTTACTCAAATTGCGCTCTCTCAATGCTTTGATTCTGAATAGCCAGTAGACACATGAATTGCCAGAGTCCGATTGGAATTTGATGAATTATGACTAGTTCTTCAGCATATACTAAGATATATATATATATATATAATCTCCTGTTACATTAACCGGAAAGCAGCACATAAGTCTAAAGTGTTTAAGCAAATTTGCTTTAAATAAGCAAATTTGCTTTAAATAAATCAAATAAAGAAACTACAAAAAATGCACCCATGCTTTCAACCATTGACAGTACTAAGTTCTCAGGTACTCTTTTACCTAACTATACCTGCCCCCAAGACTTCGCAAGCAAAGTTTTTAAAAAATGAAGAAGCATAGTATCAAAACTCTTCACACTGTGTTATTCCCATGATTGATTTCGATTCAATCGGTCATATGTGGTATAAAAAGCAGCAATACAATTTAGATATTTGTCCCATTCAGTGTTTTGTTTGCTTATGTACTCAAGAACACTAGAGTAACTCTCAAAATCAGTCAAAATAATGTTACTGGTGGAGGTAATGGGGTAGAAATGTCAATCACTGTATTGCAGAGTCCATGGGATAGACGTGATGGTTGATAATGCATTGTAATTGCATTTATATAGCCATTCTACCCCTGACGAGGTGTTGAAGTGCTTTTTCGGTGAGTAGCACGATATTCCAGAACCAATTAGTATAGTGAAATATGAAAGTAATTTGAGTGGTGAATATGGTAGTCAGTTATTTGGATTGATAAGGAAGAGGGAAGAGTCTAGAATATTTCTGTTTTGGGGGAGTTTATAGAAGGGGGTTTGAGGAGGTAAAAATTACTACATTCTAGGCCCAAACCTTAAATTGCTTGCAGCTGAACATACCAGGATGAATAAGTTTGGACATGTAGCAAACTATTCTCACGAACCCAGCACTGCATGGGTCGGAAACAATTATTCACACATATAGGTGTAGGATGATGTTCTCCTCCATTGTCTTTAATAAAATCAGAACTCTCCATCACTAATAGCTAGGAGAAACTTCAATTTCATTATAAGACAGTAAGTTCTATTATGTAAGTTCAAAGCGTCCTCGCCACATCCACTGCAGCTTGCTCAATGGGTTTACAATAAACAGGTTTGTGTAGAAACCATTGACTAATTTGTTGTCCTAAGAATATCTTTGAAATAGGATATTAATATTAAGATAGAATAATATACTGGAGAAGAACGCAGGGTGTTGGAAGTAATGATATTTAAAGTATTTATATCCATCATTCTGTTATTTTAGGATTCCAATTGGGTGTGTAGAAGGGAGGTCAGCCAACCTGTAGAAAGGAGAGTCAACAATATCATCGAAAGACTTGCCTCACTTTTGGATGAGGCTAGCATATTCTGCATGATTTTAAAGCTTGGCCATTGTGGTTTTTAAGGCTACTGACAATATTAATATTGTTCATTTTGTTTTCCCTGCACAGACCCCAGTTTCTCCATATTTGCATCTTCATTTTTGTTTTCTTCTAATGAATCATAACCTTGATGCAACTTTACATATAATGATATTTTCAATGTATTGAAAACAGAGGTTGCTTTGAGGGGAGGATAGGGAACTTGTCTTAATTCACTGCCATGCTTCAGAAGCTGACACAATGTTATTGCGGGGTTTGAAAATGTGTTCTTTCCTGGTCTTTCGTAATTAGATGTTTTAATTCAGGGCCACATGTCTAGAGGTTAAACAGTCCTCTAACAGTGCACTGATGGAAAGGGAAGCAATCAGTTCAACACAGATCCAGGTAGGTCACTATGTTCCCGAAATCTCTCAGCGCTCCGCAGTTGTTACTAAGTCCTTCAAGTATAGTTCCTTCTCTTCTTCAGGCAGCTAATATGTGGATCACTTTTCTAGGTAGATCTTTTCAGCAGGAACACTGCTTATACCACTCTCAGTGACAGTCCCATTCATCAAACCTCTTCCCAATTTCATCCTGAAGGATTGTTGCAGGACTTTCATGTATCTTTGGTGCATTAGATGAAAGCTCGCAGCCAAAGACAGCAGACCTGGAACTCAGAAAACCTCTTTAGTCCACTGCTATGGATTGCCTGGCAATGGTTGATAAGACACCTCTGGAATGACTTGGTTTCTTTTCCTTCAACATTTTAATTTACCATTCTAATTATGCTGCCTGCCATATTAGAATGGTACGATGAATCACTTGCTGCCGTGTGCCATGATGGAGGCACACACATTTGTGGTTAAGGCCTAACGCATGCATACCTTGTGATATGTGCATGCATTATGGTGCCAGGACGCCAACCTGGAATCAGTTTCCATTGATAGGAACCGCATTCCAAGATTGTTAGTCCTGCGTGTGCATGCTACTTGATGCATGCATTTGCATACAATCCAGGGCAGTTAAACTCTACAATATTGGTCTCTATTGTCTCTTTTCCACTTCTAATTTAATCCTCGGCTAGATCATTAACTCAGTTATACTTACTTGATAACTTGGTCCTCCAATGGAGCTTGACAGGAAAAAAGTTAGCTTAACTTGTACGATCAATACATTTACAGTGCGACTAATTGCCCACAAATGAGGACCAGAAATCTGTAGCCAATTTTAAGGGGTTTATTACAAGTTAGAGATTAGATTAAAATAGATCACTCACAGTATCAAACTGTATGGATGCTGTTTTGCTACAGGGAAGTCTAGCATCCTAAAGAAATTTAAGTGATCAAGAATCAAACAAACAAGCAGTTCAGTAGCTGCTATACAAAACAACAACATTAATATCTGATGTTCTGAATACAATCTAGCTTGTTATTTCTTAGGCATTAGTAACTCAAATCTCTCAGAGGCATACTAAGGCACATAACCCTTTACAGCACAAAACTAAAAAAGAAAATAGGGATTAGGCAAAAGATCACAAGAATACATTGTTAACTCACATTTTGGAACATCATCAATAGTAGCTCATCGCATTTGTTTCAAAAGTCCTTAGAGTTTCCATATAGTGTATTCTGCATCAGTAGAAAAAGATCCAACACTAGACATGACAACTACATCTCGGTCCCACACGCATGGGTAAAGAAAATCGTCCACTGTTGGTCCACAGAGGTCTGATGTGCTCATCGTCAAAATCCATTTCCAAGCAAGTATCAAATACTTGTTACATTAAATGTATCAATTCATCTAACAGTCAGTGAGAACTCCTGCAAAATAAACAAGCCAACAAAATGCAAGAATAAATGGATTCTCGTCAGAGCACACTTTAGGCCTTTAATATAAAACAGTTAACTTTAAGTATTAAATCTATAGTTCACCTTTGTATATATGTGTGCACATTTAAAACCGCTATGCAAACATATTATTGTTTGTTAATACTTTAATCTAACAATGCGCATAATGAGCAATGAAACTGCATAACAATGAGTATGCAGTAGAAGTACATTCATAATTATATATGTGTAGCATAAATGCATATAATAATTTAACTTTTATCGTTCAAAATCATTTTAAATAAGGCACATACAAGGATCATTTAAAACTAAGAACAACATTTCTACAGTTACACAGACAGACTTGCACCTATTTATACATCAGGTGCAAAGCTTCAGAAACAAAACACATTGACAGCTTAGAAAGAAGCTTAAGACCCATCTCTTTTAACTTCTTCTCCCCCTTTATGTTGTACCGTTTGTCCTTAGCGCGGAGATGCCCCATTTGGGGTGATTAAGGTGCTTTATAAATGCGATAAATAAATAAATAAATAAATAAATAAAATTAATGACTTACTACTTTTTTAAATTTATTCTCATTAGAGTCAATATACATTCTAAGTGAGTAATTAAAACATTCTAAAATGCAGATCATCTGCTTCAGCAGTATCATGTGTAACATGTAAGACTCATAAAGACACGTAACTCTCATGCGCAAAGCGCACGTTTTTGTGACTTTTTGTGACTTTTTGTGAATTTTTGTGACTTGTAAAGACTGGGCAACTTTATGCTGCACCACATGCAAGTGGCATCAAGCAAAGACAATAGCTTGGCCATATAGTTCAGTTCAGTTCAGTTAGTCTTTATTCGATAATTTTTCAATCATAAAAGACCCAATACAGTCATAAAAGTGTCATAAAAGGGTATCACCGTAAAAGCTAAGAATTCTACAAAATGTAATAGCAGCATTATCGAAAATCCTGAACACTTATATAAAATTAATCAGCTATAAAAACAATTCCATAAAAACTATTATCTTACAAGGTCTAGAAGGGAGATACCCGCTTACCAATGGTGTACTCAAATAGTAGTTCCTAGAGCATGGAGGTTTTTCCTTTGCAGTGCCCAGGACCAGCTAAGAAATTTCCTTGTGGCTTCGACAATATCTGCTCAAGTGTTTGTTACCAAAATACGCAGAGCTGTCATACCCGATCTGGTACCAAGATTGGAACACATCGGCTTATGCCACTTAAAGCGGGGACACTGATAGCCCGGACACACAAACAATACCTGGGCTATCGTCTCTTCCTGAGATGGACACGAGGGGCAATTAGTATCTAGGGCCTTGTTCCATTTTGCTGTGAAAGATCTTAACAGAAGGGTGCCCACTCTAAATTGATGATATATTTTCCTGTCACTAGGTTTCGTGATCAGATTCCAGTAGGCTTCTGCTTTCACTGAAAACTTGTGTTCCAGGAAGATACCTGTAAGCGAATTACTGCCCACCATGACAGGGACTTCTTACCATATCCCAATAGAGTGCTTTGTACTCAATTTTATTGGGAAATTAATTCCCTATCGGGTCTTCCCACAAATGTCTGAGCCCCATGTCAGACAAATTGCACTTAAGCTTCTGGAGTCATTTAATTTTGAGGACAAATCCGCATTTCAAATGTCCATTAGAACATTGGCGTAGGACGCCGATTCTGGGGTAGTCCATAGCCTCCTCCAATAAGCTAGAGGTCTAAATCCCGCCACCGCATCAAAGGAAGCACAGCCTAGGTCTAATAGCAAGGGCTTAATAGGAGTCGATTATGGGAGGGCGGTCAAAGATCTCAGAACCTTATTTTGTGCCAGAACTAGGGGCGATAACTTTTCGGACCCCCAGAGTTCGGCACCATATATTAGAGAAGCTCTGATTTTCCCATTTTATATTGTTAAAGCCGGCCCCACTGGTTTAGTAGTTGAAAGTCAATGTTCTTTTAGTAGGGCTTCTGCTAACTGGTTGTACCCGAGAACTAGGACATCTAGCTGGGAAGTCCAGTTCATCCTCCTACCCATAGTCACTCCTAAATAAGGGAAGGTATCAGTTTGTTCCAAAGGTGCTTTTTTCATTTCTACTCTGCCTTGTATACATTTGTGTTTATGTTTATGTAGCACCATGAACTTAGTTTTGTCAACGTTCACTATGAGATCATGATCATTGCAAAAGTCTGTAAATCTGTCAAGGGCGCATTGCAGACCAGATTGAGTTTTAGATAAAATTAAAGCATTGTCTGCAAACATTAAAAGAGAAACCCTTGAGCTGGCAAGAGTTGGAGCAACGGTTGGAGAGTTAGTGTAGTAGGAGATTACCTTGTTTATGAACAGGGAGAATAGTGTAGGGGCAAGGACACACACTTGCCGCACTCCCTTATTAACTGGGAACCAATCAGTTAGTTTGCCCTGCTGTCCCCACATCACCTGGGCGTAATTCGCCTCAAGCAATTTAATATTAAAACCTAGGATTTCTGGAGGCATCCTGCCTCCTTTAATGAGTTCAATAGCTTATGGTGGGGCATTAGATTGCATGCTGATTTTAAATCAACAAAAGCTGCATAGAGGGTTTCCCCTGCCAGGATTACTGTACTGTGCTGACTTTTGGTCTAAAGTCAGCTTGACACTAGAGCCGGGGCTGACCGCAGACTCAGCGACTACGAGTACTGGCTGCTCTCAAGGAAATCTGACCACAACTTGATATGGGACCTTTACCACATGCTGTTGGGCAGGTAGACACATATTCACAATGCAGGGAGAGCGAGGTGGGAGAGGGACTTGGGGCGCATGCTGAGTAATAAGGAGTGGGAGGGCATTTGTTATAGGGCCTGTCATTCTGCTCATCACATGGGCTTAACGGACACTCTCACTAAAATTGCCACGTACTGGTATTATACCCCTGAAAAGCTACACGAGATGGACCACACACGAGACACACTCTGCTGGCGGGGATGTGGGGAGAGGGGTACCCTGGTACACCTATTGTGGGACTGTTCTCACCTGCAGGATTATTGGAAACAGGTGTTAGATGAAGTAGACCTGCACTTAGACACTACCATCCCGAGGTTCCCCGCATATGTGCTGCTGGGCTCTCAATCAATCAATCAATCAAAGCATTTATATAGCGCACTACTCACCGGAGGGTCTCAAGGCACTGGGGGAGGGGGTCCGCTACTGTTCGAACAGCCCGGTCTTGAGCTGCTTCCTGAAGGCAAGGTGGTCCTGGGTCAGGCGGAGTTGGGTCGGGAGGGAGTTCCAAGTCTTGGCGGCCAGGTAGGAGAAGGACCTTCCTCCTGAGGTGCCTCTTCGGATGCAGGGGACGGTGGCGAGGGCGTGGCCAGTCGATCGAAGCTGGCGTGTGGGAGCGTAGAAGTTGAGGCGGCTGTTGAGGTATCCTGGGCCTTGGTTGTGTAGGGCTTTGTGTGCGTGGGTGAGGAGACGGAAGGTGATTCTCTTGTTAACCGGGAGCCAGTGCAGATCTCTCAGGTGTCTGGAGATGTGGCTGCGACGGGGGATGTCCAGGATGAGTCGTGCTGAGGCGTTCTGAATCCGCTGGCGTCTCTTCTGGAGTTTGGCGGTGGTTCCGGCGTAGAGGGAGTTGCCATAGTCCAGACGGCTGGGGACGAGGGCCTGTGTGACCGTCTTCCTGGTCTCGGTGGGGATCCACCGGAAGATCTTACGTAGCATGCGCAGGATGTTGAAGCACGACGAGGAGACGGCGTTGACTTGTCTGGTCATGGAGATGGAGGAGTCCAGGATGAAGCCCAGGTTGCGTGCGTGGTCTGTTGGTTTGGGTGCGCTGCCCAGGGCGGGGGGCCACCAGGAGTCGTCCCAGGCGGAGGGTGAAGATTCCAGGGTGAGGACTTCCGTCTTGCCCGAGTTCAGTTTCAGGTGGCTGTTCATCATCCACTTGCCTACGTCTGTCATCCCTTCGTGTAGGTTGGCTCTGGCGGTGGCGGGGTCGTTGGTGAGGGAGAGGATCAGCTGGGTGTCGTCGGCGTAGGAGATGATGTTGAGGTTGTGTTGGCATGCGATGGCTGCGAGGGGGCTCATGTAGACGTTGAAGAGGGTTGGGCTGAGTGAGGAGTTCTCTCCCAATCCCATCACTTACCCGCTGCGCTCCCACAGAGGAAGGCTGATAGCTATAGCCTTGGGGTCGGCGACGCAAAATATTCTCACTTATTGGCGCACTACACATGTCCCCACTTTTCAGGGCTGGTTGCACCGTCTCTGGCACGTCTTGGGGATGGAGAAATTGTCACTGATCGCCAAAGCGGAGGGAGACAAATACCCAGAACTATGGCGACCCTTCTTAACGCTTCTAGCTTCTGAATTTAGAGAAGTGACCTGCCCTAGATACCTACGCCTGTTGCGGCTGTCACAGCCGGCTGCCGCAAACCCTGAGGCTTGAGCGATCACTGTTAAGAGGTAGAAAGTTGGACCAGGAACGGGGGTGGGGGTTTGTAATTTGGGGGGTGGTGGGAATGGGGACATTTTGTTTGGTTATTGTTCTTTTTCCCTTCTCTGGACACTGCTAAGTAGCCTCGATGCAGATCCAATTGCAGGGGCCGTCACCTTGCTGTGGCGCTCCACTACTCCGAGCCACCACTCATGGTGCTTTGAAAACACTCTACTGGCACTTGGACTACCTGCCAGGGTCTGCCACACGCGTATGTCCATGCAATTTTCCCTCCCTTTTGCCTGTTTTGACCTGTCATTAAAAGCTGCATTGACGCTGGCTGGGCTGAATGTTGACGCCGCGCCAGCTTGTAAAGCGTGTTGGTATGTCAAATTGAATGTGCAGCGCAATAAACAAAGTTTATACATAAAGTCAGCTTGATAGGTAGATAATACATTCTGGTTGACTACTCATTCGTTAACCTTACCTAGCACAAGTCTAGCCACTATTTTCCGTAAAGTGTCAATTAGGCTTATCGGCCTATAGTTGCTAGGACTGGCTTGGCATGGTCACCCTTTTTATATATGGGAATAATTTCGGCCCTACGCCAAGTGTCTGGAATTAGCACACCTCTAGCAATACCATTTATGATGATAAAAATATATTCTGTCCATTTCTTCCTATCAAACTTATAAATATCGGTTGGTAAACAGTCCGAGCCGGGGGCCCTCCCTGCTGGAACCCCATCCCCGATCCTTTCTATCTCCCCCTTGTTAAATGTTAGAACATCCTCTGTAGTACCTCAGGATAGATTGTTACGTTACTGAGCGGGGATGCAAATTGAGCTAGGTAATGCTCCACCGAAAGTTCCGGAGGTACATTATTAACTGGTGTAGAGTCAATCACTCCGCTGTCCCATTTAACTAATTGCCAGAATGTAATCCAGTTTTTCCCCTGGCTGGCATTGGTTAGACTTAATGAAGAATACTGGTGCTTTGGACTGCTCACAAGCTGTCTTAGATGTAGATGTTTAATGATTTTGTTGCGTGCTTCAGCGGTATCACTCTCTGACTTCAAGAGTGTTATCTGTTTCAAACTCTGTAGGCGATCCCTAAACATACGGATCAGCCCTCTGAGCACAGTGGTGCAATTTGCTATGCGTGATTGTAAAGTAATTTGATCCTTTATTCCTTCAAATATTGTACCATTTTTGTCTTATGGCAAGGTCAACTGGATATTGATGATATTTTCATGTTATCTATTGACTGAACCCGTTTTAACAAACAATGAATGATCAGTTTGCTCATATGGTAAATAATGTGATAAATGATGATATTTTGCTTAATAATGTCCACAGAGTGTAACTCATTTTGTTAATTATTTTGGTTTAACCTAGATTCCCCTTAAGAAGTGCACATAAGTGCACGAAATGCATTGGGATTTGATCTCTAATCAGTTTGAATTATTTTTTAATATATAGTTCAAAAAAGTGACGATGGTGAACAATGAATTATGAATGAATTCATGAACTTACGAGCTGAATACAAGCACAATTCAACAACAAACATTGTGGTACAATATTTGAGGAAATAACGGTTCAAATTACTTTACAATCGCGCATAGCAAATTGCACCGCTGTGCTCAGAGGGCCGATCCCTACGTTTAGGGATCGCCTACAGAGATTGGTTAGACTTATCCATCTGTCCTCATCATAGACCTTTTTTGCCTGCATTTGTACTTTTTTATAATTTGCCCTTGCTATTTGAACGTCATGAGGTGCTCCTGACTTGATTGCATTTGAGAGATGCTTGAATGCGACTCCACATGCCTTATGGTACCATGTGAGTGTTTGATTGACTCAGATGCTCCGTCCATCACCACCCCCTTTTGTACCGCTTTTGGAGTCCTTGCTCACTTTGCCACTGGATTCAAGCAAGCCGGGCTGAAGATGGCTGGAATACCAGAAACCGGTCCTCGGAAGCTTGTTTCCGGTCCAGGGAAGACATGGCTTGGCAGTTCGGGCTGGACTGTTCCCATGAGGCACAGGGTCAGACTGATTTGCATATAGCCATGTCTGAACTGGGGTGGCAGAGTGGGCTAAGGAACGGTGATGGATTAAACCCAGATCTTTTGACTGGGTGTGAGTGTGTGATTGATTCAGATGCTCTGTCCATCACCACCCCCTTTTGTACCACTTTTGGCCGCCATAAGTGTGGCTGGGTATGCTCAGACGTGAGTCCCTTGCTCACTTTGCCACTGGATTCAAGCAAGCCGGGCTGAAGGCGGCTGGAATGCCAGAAACCGGTCCTCAGAAGCTTGTTTCCGGTCCAGGGAAGACATGGCTTGGCAGTTCGGGCTGGACTGTTCCCATGAGGCACAGGGTCAGACTGATTTGCATATAGCCATGTCTGAACTGGGGTGGCAGAGTGGGCTAAAGAACGGTGATGGATTAAACCCAGATCTTTTGACTGGGTGTGAGTGTTTGATTGATTCAGATGCTCCGTCCACCGCCACCCCCTTTTGTATCGCTTTTGGCCGCCATAAGTGTGGCAGGGTATGCTCAGACGTGAGTCCCTTGCTCACTTTGCCACTGGATTTGAGCAAGCCGGGCTGAAGACGGCTGGAATGCCAGAAACCGGTCCTCGGAAGCTTGTTTCCGGTCCAGGGAAGACATGGCTTGGCAGTTCGGGCTGGACTGTTCCCATGAGGCACAGGGTCAGACTGATTTGCATATAGCCATGTCTGAACTGGGATGGCAGAGTGGGCTAAAGAACGGTGATGGATTAAACCCAGATCTTTTGACTTAGTGTGAGTGTTTGATTGATTCAGTTGCTCCGTCCATCACCACCCCCTTTTGTACCGCTTTTGGCCGCCATAAGTGTGGCAGGGTATGCTCAGACGTGAGACCCTTGCTCCCTTTGCCACTGGATTCAAGCAAGCCGGGCTGAAGACGGCTTGAATGCCAGAAACTGGTCCTCGGAAGCTTGTTTCCGGTCCAGGGAAGACATGGCTTGGCAGTTCGGGCTGGACTGTTCCCATGAGGCACAGGGTCAGACTGATTTGCATATAGCCATGTCTGAACTGGGGTGGCGGAGTGGGCTAAAGAACGGTGATGGATTAAACCCAGATCTTTTGACTGGGTGTGACTGTTTGATTGATTCAGATGCTCCGTCCATCACCACCCCCTTTTGTACCGCTTATGGTACCATTTGGCTGATTTTTTTATGGTTTGACTATATGGTCTTCTATTTTTTGTAAACAGGGACTTTAATTTAGCAAACAGATCCTTGTGAACCTTTATGAGATCTAAAAGAGGATTATCGTGGATATCTATAGAACCAAGTAGTTTTATTGTTTCTTGAATGGTTGACTTAATCTGCTTTAGGGCGCCTTCATCTTCTGAGACTACTGCCCATTTCAACCGACGGCAATCTTGGGACATGATTATTTCTCCAATTGCAGTTTCCAAAGCTTCCTTAGGGTGATCAATTCTACTACTTCTAGTCCCATTAGAAAAGGTATTAGTGCCTTCCATGTCTGAGGGAGATCTCCCGTTGGCAGCCCTATGCCCCCTCCCCAGCGTTAAACTTTTTAGCTGCAGCGCCGCCTCCGACCATTTATTGATTGGTGGCAGCGATAGAGACGATAACCCCAAGTTCTGATCTTCCTCCATACTGAGGCCCAGAGGCTCAAATATGCAGTTGAGGTCACCTGCGATGACCAAGACATTTAAGCCATTTAGATAATTTATAAATGTGTCCAATAGGGCAATAGTCGGCGAGGCCTTCCCACCCGCAATCCCTCTTGCATACACATTGAATAGTATAAAATCTGGGTCTCCCTCTGAGCAGACCTCGATGGCAAGAATGTCAGGGCAATCTATTGATAATTCTATTTGAAGCGATGTCTGTTGCTTGACCCATATTAACAATGCCCCACTAGATCTCCCCCTGGTGTTTGCAATTGCCGATTTACCAAAAGCCAAGTAGCCTGGACGGCAGATCATATCTACTGACAAAGTCTCCTGGAAGGCAATAAAATCATACCCCTCAATAAAACTTTACCAATCAGAAGACAAAGTTTTAGTAAGTAATCCGGCAATATTCCAAGTTGCCACGGAAATTGGGGAGGGGTGAATACCCTCGGAATTTGCAGAAAGTGATAAAAACTCCATGGGAGCCCGACTCTTATCCTCCTTATGGAACCCTTTTTAGGGCTTTGAAGAAAACAAGGGCAGCTGTCAGACTGATCTACCAGAATCGGGATAGGTGGATGTAGTCAATCACAAAGATCTAAGTTGGATAGTGGGGCAAATCTATTTGACAAAGACATCTCCATTGGTCTTTGTGCTAATCCAAAGGGTGTACGTATTTGCCTATCCATCCCTTGATATTTCAGCACATTAGAGGGGCGGGGCACTCGTTTGTAAAAATACGCTAGGGGTAGAATAGTCACTCTATCAGTGTGTCTGCCCGGCATGCCTCCCAAATTATCCAGCTGAAATCTTGTTATGTGAACATTGTTAAAACTAACGACTACACAATCACCATTCCCTTCTTTCCGAGCAGGGCCTATCCACGATGTTCGTCTAGCCATAATCATATGCCTTTCGACACCATCCTCCAAAATCCCAACATCCTTAAGTCGAATATTGAACCAATGAAGCGCTTTAAATAATAATTGGTCTGTGGTTTCGGTCTGTGTTCCCCGCAGGGGTGGAACATTCATTAAAACAACCACAAGAGCGGCAGCTGCTGTAGGAAGATGAAAGGCCATGGGATTCGATTGAACAGCATTATATTTCAGTTCCCTGATTCCTCGTTCTCCACTAGCTGTACTAGCTCGTCTGACCAAGGACAGTTTTTACAATTGATGTTCTCAGTTGGTGCTATTACAGTTACCAATCTGCCATCACCCGGGGTACTCGTAATTGATTGGGCAAATTCACTTGATAGATTCCCTGGGTCAGCATCACCCCTGTGTGAAAGAGCTGGTTTATGTTGTGGTGCTAGGGCTACATCTGCAGACACCTTGGGAGAAGTTTATTTCATTACTTGTGAACATGGAGACTTGGTTTTGGCTGTAGCTGATGCTTGCACCATGTTCCCCAGGTTAAAAGATATGTTACTCGGTATATTCACAACAGTAGGATTAGGTTGAACAAGAAGGCCCACTATGGCAGAAAAACCTGTCTTAACCTGTGTTTCAGAGTTGGTTAGGCGTTCCTCAATCCGACTCAGTCTGTATGTAATTGGAGTTAATAAGGTTGCTAATAGGTTTTCTAGCCGTCTCCACATTTCCTCATTAGAGTTCGAGCTTAAGCTACCCATGGAAGCAAAATTTAAATCCGAGCAACCGGTATCAGTATTGTTTTGTGTGCTGAGCTCGTCTGCGGAGATACGTCCTCCGTTTTTATTAGTCCTTGGCGCTTTCGCAATGGCAGGGCTCTGTGGGCCTCCTCCCCTTTTTCTTTTTACTGCCGGGTCGGGGGTGGATTGATTAGTTCTATTTTTATTTTTGGGTAAAGATCTTGTCGATGTTCGCGGGGGCACACTAGAAGCAGTTTTGAATGCAGTTACTGGTGATTTTGCGGTGTCCTCCAGTAGCCCAGCTGGGGAGGTCACAGAGCCACTCGCCTCATTAATAGTCGTGGGCATGTTGAGATTAGCAGAAGAGTGGACTGGAGAACAAACTGTAGCAATTAAGCCCAGGAAAGATCTTTTAGTTTGTTGTGGATCCAAGGAGAAGCAACGCTCTGTTTTCGCTATCTCTTTTTCCAAAACAGACGTTGCACTTCATATAAATTGATCTAGCGTCCCCGCCACGCTGCTACCATTAAGCGCACCAATCCTCTTCCCTTCATGCTTAGTCATCTTGTTGATAGTATCACAGCCCAAAACAATCACTGTATCCACAAGTTTTAAAAGATGTATATGCAGTATTTAGGAGGACTGACCTTGCGGTGAAGTCATGTTTAGAGGGGGCCCAGCCCGGCCTCTTCCGGTCTTCGGCTCCGACGGGCCCACCCATGGCCCGGGTTTCGCCAGGCGCGCATTCCGCAAAGTGGAAGCAGCGAGCAGTTATGTAGCCCCCGTCCGTTGCTACAGGCACAGGTGTGGGGGATTAGAATCAGTCTCCTGGGACTTGGAGCCCCTAGCAGGTCCAGACATCCACCAGCAATCCATGAAGCATCTCCCGGCCATATAAAGCCAAGGCTACTCTCCCGATGCAGAGACAATAAAAATACCAGGTTTGAAATCGATTGTCAATCATGACTACCACGGCCAGTGTTCCTCAATCCAGCAAGAAGACTTTAGCCATTCTCAACAGTAGTGTAGACACTTATTGCACCAACCCAGACCACAGAGGTCTCCTTTGAGTCTGGTGTCACTCTATCCCAAAATCCTTCATTGGACATGGATCTTCGTCATTTGTGGATTGAGGGGAAATCAAAAGCATACAGAAACTTGCAAGGGGTAATTAGGGTTATGATGCAGGCTCCACTGAGCCACGCAGGGGGACCCATCCAGAAAGACCTACAAAGGTGCTTCTAGATACAGATTTTACAATATTAGTGTAATTTCCAGCTAACTTAATTCAGTTTGCGAGAATAGAATTCTTTTGAATGATCAATGGGAATTTTCCCTTTTCACTGATTTCTTTTGTATACATAAGGAATCCTACAAATGATTTTAACAATGGCGCCCTGGAGTTTGGTATTTATGTTAGAGGGCTATATCGATCACCCCTCCCTTGGTTTATGGTAGGTGGATGTTCCATGACACTATAGAGCATAGACCTAAAGACGCCTACTGTGCTTTGATCACAAGATAATAAAGTGTGCGTGCAAATGCAGTGTAAAGTATCCCCAGGCAAAGCAAAGAAAAGCTGCATGCAACTCAGACAATTTCCTATGTATGCATGAAGTAAAACAATTTCTTAAGCGAATGCCATATTTATAATATAAAAAATTCATGAGAATGAACATTTTTAAAGAATGTCAATGTAATTTGTATTGTACTAAATCAGCAAAGCAAGAGTGCTTCTTAATGATCTTAAAGTGTCACGTTGAGGTTATAGACTGACCACAATGGCCATGAGGAAACAGAAGTCCGGATATTACTGGATTCCAAAATGTAAACAACATCATACAGTTTAGGAGCCTTGTGCTGTAGGCCTACAGCGGTCACCATTTACTAAGAGAAAACACATGTTTATAAGTGAAAAAGAATGGGTTTCTCAACGCAAGACAATTTAAATCAAGCAGTTGGAAGTATTTGTTCATCTAAAGTGAAAACGATTTTCTTGAGATTTGAAAAGAAGGTACATGAGAATGAGTAACTATTAGACACAAAGGGCATGGATCCGCGAGTTGACATTTGAGTAATTATATAATTTATTTTTTAGGAAAATTACTCATCTCATAAATTACCATCATGCTTAACAGAATACAGATTCCTGCATACAAAAAATTGTCTTGCATCAGAAGTTATGAATCATGTGTGTGTTTGTGTGTATCTGTGTGTTTGTGTCTATGTACATATACAATTGTATTGTATAATAGTATACTTTCTCCTTTAATCGTCATTTGCTTGCACTTCCCTCCTTGTATTCCACATTGTGACAGGGGATTGTCATTTACCAATGACTCAAATGCTTGTTTGATTTCTTTGACTGTTGATCACTTCACTAAATATTCTACATACACATTCTAGTTTCGTATTTTATGGAGGAAGATGCATTAGTTGTATATACTTTTTCTATTATACACAATAAAAAAGAAATGGGGAACTCTGGGATGTTCCCAAATGTTTTAAGTGGAGAGCAGCTCCTTTCAGCTCCTTTATATGGAACACTCTAACACACTACACACACTATGCACATGCTAACCTCAAATATCTGTTTTTCCAGCAGAGTTTTTGAGCATAGGATTAGCACAGTTTCATCCACGCCAAGCTGAAACAGTGACAGTCCTTTGCCATTTTTGCAGTAAAGTCTTTAAGCACAGGATTAGTTAGTGCTATCCACTCTGAACTGAAAAATTACAAAAGCTATGCAGCAAGTCCTGGGTATATTTCTAACTGTATAGTGAGAATAGCAGGGTCAATGAAGTAATTGTGTGTCTCAATATTATTTATGTTAAATATTCTACAGGATTTGGTGACAAATCATATTAGTATCCCTTCCCAAAAGGAGCCTATTGCCTCTATCACCCCTGGTGAAATTACAACCCTCACAAGGCGAGGAAAGCAAGTAAAGGACGTGTTGGATGCTCATGTTTAAATGTTGCAAAACTTTCTTGCAGATGATTGGGCAATAAGAGTTATTCAGGACCTGTTGGTTGTGACATGGTCACCAACATAAAAGGAGCCATTATAGCTAATGTAGAAAACAATAATAGACACATCTTCTTTGCAGCCAACAAGTATGCTGGGCAACTCAGTTCATCTTCAATTGCTACAGAATAAACTGTTCTCAAAGATGTCCCAGTTTTGAAAACATCTCAAAGGAAAGATTTGTTTTAGCTAAAATAAGTTGCTTACTGGATGAAGAAACACTCTCGGTACATACAAGATATTTTTGAGGAAATGATTGTGGTCTGGAGGGTATCATTGATGGGTACTTGTCATGAACACTGCCCAGGAGATTGTATAGTAATGAACTTTAAAACCCCATCCTTTACAGGGAGTTTGTTATGTAGACTGAAATACTTGGAGAAGGCAGATAGTAGAAATAAGGCCCCTGTTTGAGTTATTTTTATAGAGCAGCATATTGTCAGCATCAAGAGCTTATTATACTGAATAATGTCCCTAACTGCGACCTGCAGGGGGATTACATTGCCAATGTTAGTAATGCTTTTGAAATACTTTGCTTCCTTAATGAAAATTATTTACTTCTACTCTGGCATATCAGCCAAAAATATTATATGTAACACACTCCCCGGATCTTCTGTGCACTGCCCTTAAATATCTGGATGGTACGTCAGCGGTGATATTTAACATCTATCTGCGCCCCACTCCCCACTCGAGGGGGTCACCCCTGATTGACGCTATTGACGAACTTTTAGCACAGTACCCCGCTCCTGCACACAGAATATTGGGTGGTGACTTTAATTGTCATTTCGAACCATTGGTGGGGATCCCGTCTGTAACTGCAGAGGAGGACTCTATCTGGCATATTCAGGAGTGCTCAATGTACCCAGCTAAGCGCCTGACCCCATTAGCCCTGCAGATAAATAAGCTTTTAGTCTCCCATTCCCTTAGAGCTTGCAACAGCAGATTTTCTGCCGATTCCCCAGGGAAGACAACTTATAATAGAGCGGAGAAAACTACGACCATTGACTATATTATGGTCAATGTCGAATTGTGGTCCCAAATTAAGTCCTTCTCTGTAATCGAGAGAGTGGATAGTGACCACAATCTCCTGTCCCTAGAACTTCATTTAGCATTGGGCAGTAAACCTGGAGTGCGGGAGCACGATCCTTATTCAAACCCCAATCTAATCACTGTGGCAGGAGGCAGGCGCATTAAATGGGCTAAGTTTGCACTGGCTTCAGATGAAGTATCTGAGCTCTACCAACTAGTTGCCTTGTCCCTTGCAGAGGCTTTCTTTCTGCCGGTCACTTACGATTGCTCCTATTTTCGGGCGTTTGAACTCATCCACTCTAATCTAATCACCTCCCTAGCTGATTATTTCTACACCCCAGCTCACGGGAGGGCCCGGCAAAAAACTCAGAAGCAGTGGTTCAACAAATCTTGTAGGGAGGCTAAACGTGCCCTTGTTAGGGAGGTTAAAACTGGCTCAGTCGAGATTATAAGAGGGGCCAGATCAACCTACAAAAGCATTACAGTGGAGTCTAAATCAGAATGGGAGGCCTGTAGATGGGATAACATAAAAGACGCCCTAGATGGACGTGATTACACAGCATTTTGGAACTTGGTTAGATCAGGTTCGTCCGAGGGCTCGAGTGCCATCACACCTAATTTGAGTGAAGATGTGTATATAGCGCACTTTAAACTCCTCTTTGCGCATACCAATACTGTGACCACAGCAGAGTTAGTTGCACATGCTCCAGACATAAAGGTCACTAATGACCCTGCAGGAAATTCAGGGAGCCCTTAAAAGTCTGGCCACAGGGAAAGCTCCCGGATTGGACCGCATACCGGGAGACCTGATTTTGAGTGAGCAGAAGGTCTGGATTCCTTACATGTGCCTATATTTTAATGCCATACTCTTGGGTATGGAAATTCCTCTAACCTGGCTGGGCGCGGAGATTATTCCCATCCATAAAAAGGCATCCCCCCTGGACCCGGTCAACTACCGCCCCATTAGTCTTTTTGACGTCCTACAGAAATTATTTGCCTGCATTCTTTTATCAAGGTTGCAGTGTTGGATGGACGATCATTATTATTATTATTATTATTATTATTATTATTTTATTTTATAAAGCGCATAGTCACCCGGAGGTATCCCAGCGCTGAAGAACCCTAGAACAGTAAAACTGAGGACCGAGGCTGAGTTCACGAGGGGGAACATAGGAGCTAGGGAAAAAGATGTGTCTTTAGCAGTTTCCTAAAGCGGAGGTATTGGGGTTCCAGACGAAGATCCCGAGGAAGGGAGTTCCAAAGACGGGCCGCATGGACCGAGAACCGTCTTCCTCCTGAACGTGCTTTCCTAAACCTTGGGGCGTTGATGAGATTTTCTGCGTTGGAGCGGAGGGATCTCGTGGCTATGTAAGGGGTGATGAAATTGCGGAGAACTGGGGGGCCTTGGTTGTTCAAAGTTTTATGCACCAAACACAAGGCTTTAAATTTAATTCTCTCCCTTATAGGGAGCCAGTGCAGGAGTTTGAGGGCAGGTTTGGCCGATGATCTGGCCGGGGTGTTGGTAATGATCCGGGCAGCAGTATTCTGAATCCTTTGCAGTTTATTCAGTGTTGCTTCCGGTGCACCCAGATAAATCGCATTACTATAGTCCAGTCTTGATATAATAAGACCCTGGACTAATAGTTTTTGCGATTTCGGAGGAAGAAGGGGCAGGACTTTCCTCAAGGATTTTAGAAGACCGAAACAGGTCCCTACGACCTTCTTTGCTTGCGGGGCGAATGAGAGTTCCGAGTCGATCCAAACACCCAGACTTTTCACCTCTGTCTTTGGGTCTGGGGGAGGACCTAGACATGTTGGTCACATGTCCAGAGGAAGTGAAGTTCCTTTTGAGCCGAGTACAAGGACCTCGGTTTTTGTCCCGTTTAATTTTAGCGCTGATCTATTCATCCAGTGATGGACCTGCGTGAGGCAGTTGAGAAGATCAGCTTTCTGTTGTTTAGGGTGGGACAGAGACACCACTAATTGTGTGTCGTCAGCATAGCTGATGACACTCACTCCGAAAAGGGGTGATAACCTCCTCCAATGTGGACATATAGATATTAAATAATGTAGGGCTCAGGGAGGAGCCCTGAGGCACGCCACATTGGAGGGGCATTTCGGAGGAGCGGGCGTTCTTCTCCCAGATCTGATAAGATCGTTGTGTCAGGAAGGATGAGAGCCAGGATAAGGCTGTGCCTTCCAGACCAACTCTTGCCAGCCTTTCGATGAGGAGTTGGTGGTCAACGGTATCGAACGCTGCGCTAAGGTCGAGGAGGATCACTGCCACTGATCCTCCTCCATCCAGCAGCGTTCTGGCTTCCTCTACCGCCGCCAGGAGGGCGATGTCCGTGCCCTGTCCTGGTCGGAAGCCCGTCTGGGAATTTTTCAGTTTGTTGTTAGCCTCTAGGTACTGCGAGAGTCTTTTGTTGATGAGTTTTTCCACGATTTTACTTACTCCTGGGAGTAAGGAAATGGGCCGGTAATTCGCCAGGTTTTCAGGGTCAAGAGTGGGTTTCTTCAGTAAGGCCTTTACCACCGCCTTCTTCCAGCTCAGGAGCACAACTCCCTGTTGAAGTGACGTATTAATCAACTGAGTGAGGGAGGGGATGATAGAAGGGGCTACCTCTTTAAGGATCCGAAGAGGAGCAGGATCTCTGGGGGAACCGCTCTTCATGGAGTTGAGCGTCGTCCGTACTTCGTCTAAAGTGACCTGGCCCCATGTGGACAGGCCAGTAGAAGAAGTCGGATATGGGAGAGCGATTTCTTCCCTCGGGCTCAGGGGGGGAATTGAATCCAGGATTAATCGGATTTTGTCCTGGAAAAAGTTAGCCAACTGTTGGCATTTCTCCTGGTCGGCTTTAGGGTCGGAAGGGGGTCCCCGTCCTTGTTCTGGTGGTTTTGAGAGTTCTTTGAGGATAGCAAATGCTTCCTTCCCGGAGCCACCCGCTCTCTCTATTCTCTCCTGAAAAAACACGCTTTTGGTTTTCCGGATAGCGGTTTTGTAATTGAGAAGAGAGATGGAGTAGATATTTTTATTTGCTCCTGTTTTATCACGTCTCCATGAGCGTTCAGTTTTTTTACATTCTTGCCGTAGGGCTTTAAGCTCTGGAGTATACCATGGAGCAGGGGATATCTTTTTTAGCTGTTTAAAAGTAGTGATTTTTGGAAGCAAAGCGTCGAGAGACGACGTAATCCAGTCACTGAATTGTTTATCGGCCACATTCGGGTCCGAGGAAAGCTCGGGAGTGGAATCTGTAAGAGAACGGGCCCATATATCAGATGACAATTTGTGCCATTGGCGGTCGGTGACCTGGGTTTTAGGAGTTAGGTGATTAGATATGGGAGTTTCTCAGAAGAACGGAATCAGGAAATGGTCAGTCCATGGAAGGGTCACCGGAGGGTTAGTGGTCGTCGTTGGAATATTGGTAAAGATGGGATCCAATAGATGGCCCTTCTCGTGGGTGGGCTCGTTGTTCACCAGACATACCTCTAGAGCTGTAAGGTCATGTCTGATGTCCACGGCGACACGATCCGTTGGGTCAAGGAAGTGGAGATTGAGATCACCTAATAGCAGGAAGTTGGAGGTGGAGGAGGCTAGTTGGGAAGTGGATTCAACTATGGAGTTGGAGAAATTACCTGGGGCCCCAGGGGGACGATAGGTCAGAAGCCCCGCCACAGTGAAGGCTGGAGAGATTTGGATGGAGAACTGGCCGCACTCACAATCCTCGATATCGGCGTTAGTCATCCTACAGACGTATCGTTCCCTGTGGATTATGGCTACCCCGCCTCCTCTCCCTTTAGGTCTATTTAGCGTTTGGCAGAGATAACCTGTGGGGAGGGCTGTGACGACATCCGGATCGGTGCAGTCAGAAAGCCATGTCTCTGTTAGGAACAATAGGTCGAGATCCTGATTTTGGATTAGGAGATTCACTTCGGTGGCGTGTTTCGGGAGGGAGCGGCAGTTGAGGAGTCCAGCTTTCAGAGCCGGTCTGGTGATTTTAGGGGGGGGAGTCGGATTGCAGTATGAGCAGGTCGAAAAGACCTTACCTTCCGTAACCGTATAGTAGCAGGTCGGGGTGGTTTTCGGACGTAGGGCGCGTAATGTATCAGCTGAATACATCACTCGCTCCTGAGGGTCACCTGGCAGAGTAACGGGGCCAAGGGCCGTCCGGGTCCGGACGGGCCCAGACGGGCTTGCCTTTGGCGCGCCTTCGGCGCGCTGACGGCGCGCCCGCTGCGCCCGTCCGCTGCGCGTCCGGTGATTGCACATTATTTTATGGGGTTAAGGAAGGGGGTGGGTGTGGCCTCAGGTAGGCGTGGCCTTGCTTCCTCGCCGTAAATGGCGGCGGGAAATAGTTATTCCAGGGTTTGCTCGTTGCAGCGAAGGAGTCGCTGTTTCAGCGTGCCTCTAGCCCGCTCTGACTGTTTGCCGGGTGAGTGCGCTTTTTAAAATACAATTTTAGTAAGGTGACACAAAAATACAGTGGTGCTAGTTTTTAAAAGAATTTCGGCGTTCTCCCGGCTTCCGCCTCAGGAGTTTTCAGGTTCATCAGTCATCACATCCTGACCTCCCTACAAGCGAGTTTTCGTGCCAAAGTTTCCACCATTGACCAACTGTTTAGATTACAGATGGTATTCTGGAAGACTGTGATTTTGGGGGCTAGTAGTTTGTATTTGATCTTTGTAGATCTTCAATCTGCATTTGACCTGGTCCAGAGGGAGAAGCTATGGCCATTTTGTTGGAGATGGGTGCTCCAGCCTTCTTGTGCCATTTATTTAAACGATTACACCAGGGTACTCATGCAAGAGTGAGGTACGGGAGGAATGGGGAGCTTTCGGCCGCATTTCCGGTGGAAAAGGGAGTGAGGCAGGGGTGCGTGTTGGCCCCCACGCTCTTCTCGCTTTTTCTTAATGGGTTGATCAAACATCTTTGGGATGCACAGGACTTAGATTCTCCCAGCTTGGCAGCCCGCAAGATACCAGCCCTGATGTTTCCTGATGATACCCTTCTGTTATCAAAATCTTCAACAGGTATTCAGCGAACATTGGAGGCTTTCTGCTCCTTTTGCAGACTAAGAAACCTAGAGATCAACCTGTCCAAAACCAAATTCATGATCTTTAACTCTAAACTCCCCAACTGTACCCTTCCCCATATGGATGATACGGCCCTTGAAAGAGTTTCTACTTTTGAATATTTAGGGGTAACACTGAATGATAAGATGGAATGGGGGACCCATATAGCCAGGGCAAAAATGAAGTTAGCCCAAGCAGCGGGAGGCATTCTAAAGGTACATAATGAGTGCACATCTAAAATCATGGGATCTCCAGTAGAAATCTATAAAGCACAAGCAAGAGGTGGGGCGCTCTATGGCGTCGAGCTATGGGGCCACGCCAACGCCTCCTCGCTTTCAACTCTGAGAATAGTTTTATTAGGCGTCTGCTGAGACTCCCACAGAGTACACCGCTGATCCCGATACACCTTGACTCGGGTCTGGTCCCCATACACGAAGTTATCCCTAACCGTCCTCTATTGTATTGGAGGAGACTCTGGTCCACACCTGAGCTCTCAAGCTATCGGGAGGAACTTACTCACCTATTGACATTAAGGGGTGTGGGAAAAATCCCTTGGTTAAAGCATGTTAAAGACCTATGCCTGGCCTTAGGGAAGAGAGATCTGTGGCTCGCCCCGCACCCTCTTCTGTCACGACACCAAAGAGGGCGCTGGTCACAGCACTTAACAATTTCGATTGTAACAGATGGTATTAAGACCATCTTTGGGTAGGTTGACAAGCAGCTTTTTAGAAGTCAAGGATAGGTACCAATTTGAGAAACTCTTGGACGATATTCAGCCCCCTCTAGCAAAGAAAGTGTATGTCCAATTTAAACATGGATCTCTCCCAGTGAGGGCAGTAACAAACAAGTGGCCAATGGCTCATTATGCATCTAGCTTATGTCCGGGGTGTGAACATGCCGAAGAGACAGATCTGCACGTTCTGCTCTTCTGCCCCTCATACTCCACGGCCAGAGCCAAATGGATCCTATACTTATGCAAGTCCAGGGGTTTCAGGGATTACAGGGCTGTGTATAGATTGTTGAAATATGATTCTTCCCCGCTGACTGTGTTTGCGACCTCCAGATATCTGCTTTCCATGTGGTGCTCTAGAAGAACCAAACTTAAGAACCAAGCTGCCTCAATTATTTAACTGTGTAGTACCCCTCTGCATTTACTAGGGAATTTTAATACCATTTTGAGTGTGCTGCTTATACTGTTTTTACTATTTTAAACACTATGTATTGTCTTAAGCGTATTGTTTATTTATGTACACTATGTATTGTTGCCCACTGGTGATCAATTGGTCGTCCTTTGTAAATATATATTTTGCTTTTATGGTTTTTAACCAATAATAAAGCTTTTTTGACTGACTATGTAATAATGACAGTGCACAGGATAAAGTGGCGGACAAAATAGTCTCTTTATAGTGATACTGATAACATTCTAGTACTGCCAAGCAACTTTAAAGGACGATCTGTTAGGGTAGTATCATTGAACATTACGGGGTGCTAAATAAGCTGACCAACCCTGATTTGCTGATATTTATACAACAGTTTGATATAGTATGGGACACCTAGTGAAGAAGGGAAATGATATGCCCCATGTGGGAAAACGCCCAATGCTGCTATATGAGAATGATGCAGTCCTGTCATCAAAAATTGCAAACAGACTCCAGGGGTCACCTGTTTAATGAGAGACTTGGATCCAAACACAAAACTTACTATGTCTTACACAATATTATGTGGACTTAAGAATATAAAAAAAAGTGCCCACATTTCATTGGTGAGACAACTGTGTATAGACTAAAGTCTTTTACTTACCTAGGGGTTTCCATTTGACTCATGACTAAGATCGGTTTATGTTTATAATGGGAAACAACCTTAACAACATGGTCATTACATCGCGTTACCTTTACAACGTGGTCGCTACAACAACTGCGTTGTTACATCGCAGTACATTGCAATGCAAGGCATTACAACGACTTGCTCTAGATGGCGCTCTAAACTAAGGAATAGTATAGTTTACTATTCCAACACTTTCCCTACTGTTGCACACACTGAAGTTCGAATAGTAAATGATACTACGCCTAAGTCCAGCACGCCATCTAGAGCAAGTTGTTGTATTGACTTGCGTTGTAATGTACTGCAATGTAACAACGCAGTTGTTGTAACGACCGCATTGTAATTGCATGCGTTGTAATGGTATATATTTGTTTCCAATGCAAGAAAGCAGCAGTTACTAAGATCTTTTGAGGCTGCTTACAGATGTACAGCTAAATTGGGCCTCCAATCAATAAACAAAACCGTAACAATTTATAAAAATAGATGCATAGCCGAGGATATGGTGCTGGAGAATTGGGACCAACACAGATTCTGGCTTAATGCAAGAGTCTGAGAACTATATTCTGTGCAGACTTTTAGTTCTCTTCCACACCTGGCCAAATGATGGTCCTGATTTAGATCTTAGTGGATAGGTTGCTCTGTCACAACATTGAAGGATGTCCCGTTTGCTGAAATATAAATCCCATTATATCCTTTGAGATTTATATTTAGGTGGATGAGATATCCCTCACTGTTGTTGAGGTTCTGCGATGGGTTTATGAGTGTTCAGAAATGTTTTGGCGCACAACAGGTAGTGGTTCGGTCAAAAGAAATGTTAGCTTAGGGTTGGTGCAAATGGATCAGAGAAAACCCTAAACTCTGAGAAACAGGGATGGCGGAAATCCTTCCCTGTAGTTAATTGTAAACAAAATCTGATGCACACAACAAATCAGTGTGATATTAATGATCACCAACAAATGATAAGGATGGAGTAACACAGATGTGTTCTTTTTGTGTCGTTTTATTGGAATGCATATATTGAGAACATGAAACCAGCCGACACGTGTTTCGTCAAGCAGGGAGTTAACCCGTGACTCTTCAGGGCTGGGGGTGACAAAAAAGGGGGAGGTGAGTACTGACGTGTAAATTGAGACAGAACACATGATGGGAGGTAGAAAGAAAGGGAAGAAAAGATAATAGGCCAGTGGTCAAAAGGGGGAGAGTGCATGTGTGTGGGAACCGAAATGTGAGGCGGGTGAAAAAAACAAATACATAGTAGTGACATATTGTGAGTGAGTATAGAGGACCAAATCCCTAAGTGATTATGTAAAAGAAAGCTTGCTGTTATTATTTATATAGCAAGAAAGGGGGATACAATGTCTACAAATATATTGTATTTAGGAAGGAGGAAAAACCATTTCTTAAAACATAAGTATAGTAGCAGTAGTGACCCGGTTAGGACCGGGTCACATTTCATAAGGATCAAATACGGTATATGGGAATGTGGTGACACCTGAAAGCAAAAGGAGGTGTGGTGTGGGAAGGGGGTTGTCCCAGGATAAAGTTAGGAAAAGAAAAGTAGTGTGATCTTAAGAAAATTAATGGTCTGTGAATTTAAACATTTTACATGATGAACAACACCAAGGAGCGTAGACAAATGTAATGAGAAGGAAGCTTCAGTAAGGAACAAAATGGTACATTTTGTACAGCCCGGGTAACAGACATCTGCAGAGGGAGACAAAAAGTACTGCAGTTCTCTCTAAACGAATCGGTTTCGATGGACATACTGATTTGGTAAGAATGGTTCCTATTGTCTAATAATCTGGAGCTGCCGGTATCTGCAAAGGGAAAAGGAAAGAATATATACATGCTCCTCTCTAAGGTACACCGTACTTGTAAAACCATACATAATTGGAGCATGACGTGACATATCGTATATAGTTGTGGTCGCGTGCACAGGGTTCTCAGAAAGAATGTTACATACACATAAAACGGTACATGGAGAACAGTCTCCATCTGCTCCTGCCGCAGAAAACGGCCTGCGCACAACCAGGCTTCGTTGTTGCCTGGCTTCTGCACTCACTTCCTGGTTTTGCAGCCAGCAGGGCTCTCCCTTTCTTCACAGCCTCGGGCCTTTGCTGTATGACGTTGGTGGTCCCAGGCTTCCCAGTGGCAGGACAAGACAACGGGATGGTGGGGGAAGCTTCTCCCAGGTTGCAGTGGTATCAGTGGCTGCAGGTCACTGACCTAGCCTGCACCGACCGCCAGGGAGAGAGAGAGCGATTCTCCCGCTTTAGCTCTCCCCTCCCATCTCTCAGCAGAAAAGTGCAACCCGGTTGCAGCACAAAAACGCTCACATTCGCTGCACAACACAGCAAGCGCTCCACACACGCCCTGGGTTCCAAGGCTGCAGAATTGGCGAGGGAAGCACCCCCAATTACTCCCCACGGTCCCTTGGGAGATCCAAGGAAGGGGGATAGTTAGCCACAGCCAGACCCAGCAAGGGTCGTTCCCCCTTAAGTCCTCTGCGTCCCTGAGACCCTCAACAGGAGTCCAGCACACCCAAGGCACAGTCAAGTTGGCAGTTCCTCCTGGTAGTCTAGCAGCCTACCAGCTGCAAGTAAGCACCCAAACCCAAGAAAGCACACCTCATGGGGTCACAGCCCCTATCTTTATACTACTTCTCCCCTTTATCTGCGCCAGCACAGGGCTTGGAGAACCAGCAGAAACTGGTTCAGGGGGTAATTGTTTATCAGGCTCCTCTTCCCTATTGTTAGGTGGGGGCTCGTCATCAGACACACCACAGGGGGCAGAGCCAGCATTCACTAGGGCAGGCACAATCCTATTCAGGGACCAGGGACTTCCCCTCCCACTACTCAAAATGTAGATGTCCCATTCAGCCTAGCGCTGACTCACCCTGCCCCTCCTGGAGCCACACACACCTCACACACCTCACCAGCCCCTGTCACTCAAAAGCCAGACATGCAATTCACATCAGGCAGGCATACACATAGCACACAGAATTGTCAACTTTTAAAAGTGGCATTTCTAAATTAGTTATAATAAATGTGCGCACGCCATTGCGTAGCATTTATTATTACTATTTCAAACATACCAAACTTGACTGTGCTGCTCCATTCATATCAGGAATTACCACTCAAGCACTTATCAGGAAATTCACAATGCATTCCTATAGGGGTGGCAGCCCCACAGTAGTGAGAAACCAAAAATGGCTGTTTGTCACTACCAGGACATGCCACACACTTAAGGGACATGTCCTATCTTTTACCTAAAATTCACCCTGCCCATAGGGCTAGCTAGGGCCTACCTTAGGGGCAACTGACATGCAGTAAAAGTAGGGTCACGGACATGGCACACACTTTAGGTGCCACGTCACAGCCGCAGTAACACTGCGCGCACAGGCCCTGCAATGGCAGAGGCCTGTGATAGATTTAAAAGGCTACTTTGGTGGGTGGCGTAATCAGAGCTGCAAGCCCACCAGTAGCATTTAATTAACCAGCCCTGGGTAAATGAGATACCACTTTACAAGGGACTGACAGGTAAATGAAATAGGCCAAAACAGGTGTAGACTAATCCTACCATATTTAACACAGAGAGCACAAGCACTTTACACTGGACAGCAGTGCTAAAGTGGCTTAAAACCACCAACCCCATGTCAGAAAAAAGGTTAGGAGAAAGTCAAAAAGTTTAGGGATGACCCTGCAAAAAGTGCCAAGTCTAACAACTACATATTGTAATTTTATGTATATTTTTTAAACCAATTTTAAGAGTTTTTACTTTGTATCTATTAATAGTTGTGTACTTTGATTAGTCAAATAAAGATTATTTTGATTGATGGATCTCAAAGCTTGGATGCATTAGTGTATTTTGATCATCAAAAGCCATTTTGAATGTTCTTTTTTAATCTGACATCGACAAATTTTAATGAGCTGTTCATAACAGTTACCTGATAGTTTCCCAATCTTAATTTTTATACAAAAGTGATGCTCTTTACAAACGTAAGACTGAAAAACACGTAATTCTAAATTACGACACAAAGTCATTGGTGCAAAATGTGAGTTTTTCAGGGTTCATTTTGTACAAAGGAATATTCAATTTATGCTGTGTATGCCAAAAATGTAACTGTTGTACAAATGTAACCGAAAAAAGGTCAACTTCAGCTTGAAATAGCACATTTATTGAGTTCCTTGGGTTCAAAAAGCTAATATTTGTTCGGTCAGGCAGACCTTGCACACTATTTCAATGCTGCACAAAAATGGTCTAATATTCAATTTCTACATTGCACAAACATTTGTCTGAGCATGTAATCCAGGTCCTTGTTTCTGCGAGGCACAAACTACAACACGTGTTATTAATGACAGGGTTTTTTGAATGTTTTTCTTTCATTCAACATTGATTGGCACTATATGAAATAAGGTATTTTATAACTCATTGTCGTGGAGACAAACACATTGGTTTCTGTAATGGACTTAAGTTATAGAAATTACACAAATAAAATGTATTTAATTGCTGACAAGCGTTTCTTCGCAAAAAAATGGAAAAAAGCTGCACACAACTCCAACTTTTTCTTTTTATGGAAGAAGAAGATAAGATCTTTTAATTTAACAATATATCACAAATTCAGGATCTCACAATCCGATAAGAACAATAATTTGAAAGGAAGGAAAACGCTTGTTGTCTCGAAAATAACTCAGTAAAGCAATAGACCTTGAGGAGGCGGGATGAATGGTCTTGAGATGTAGCAGCCTGTAGGTGATAGACTGACCAGTTAGCAGGAGGAAATAGAGACCATGGCATGCATTATCGAATCTCAAAAGAAAGCCCACTTCAGACAGTCCAGCGGTGAATCATCCTTTAGCAATTCAATAGCGGTTGCTGTTGAGTGAAAAACATACTTTTTTCTAATTATCTAACCCCACATTTTACATTCTAACGCACTTTAAACCAATTGCCGGGAAATGTTCCACTGTCACCACTGACTAAGCATCGTCATCAAGTTTTCATAGGATTCAAGCACACAACAAGGTATACCGTGCATTATTAGACAAGAGACATTTTCACCCCCACTGAAGCATTTGAACAATTATTCTTGGTTCTTAGGAAAACCTCCTCGACTTAATTTCCTTTCATGTTTAACTGAACTCGCGTTCCTGCTGATGCATGGGGGCAGATTTACAAGCCCCTAGCGCCACTTATGCGTCACTTTTAACATAGGAAATGTGACGCAGAAGTGGCGCAAGGGGCTTGTAAATCTGTCCCATGGTATATTTTCAGAATCAATATATTTCTGCGTGTTTATTGTTGCACTCAAACAAAAAACGTCCGCCCCTAAGAACCGTCCATTTACTTTCGATTCCCAGCTTGCCCCGTGTATTGTCGCAAGGATCCCTCATTCAATGACGGCGTCTTTGTTTTGATTTATTCAGCTGTAGGTTGCTTCACTAAACATTCACTAAAATCCCAAGCAAACTTTCTTCTTTTATGTTTTATTGAAAATTTCCCTTTGAGCACCCCATTCATTGGCAATGGGTATGTTATCCCCGTTCACATCCTAAACACAAGATTTAATATTCTAAAAAATTAAAAACCTTCAGGTTACGAATGTTTTCTTGGACTTATTTTCACTTGCTTTCAGAAATATGGCGTCTGTGGGCGTGGCCGGGAGTCTTACGCAGATGTATATCCCGCCAAACTATTCCATGCATCAGTATTTACATCTGACAGATTGTACGGCGTGGGGGTGCAACTGCAGCAGTGCTGTGCAGCACGTGCTTTTATACTCCAGTGAACACCACAGATCTTTTCCTCCTTCTAAAACAGGCAAGTGTCTTCAGGTTTCCTGAGGAATTTTCAAAATTCCGATATAAAAGACCCAGGCTATTGAGTTCTCCAAAGGGCCGCGCCAAGAGAAGTGTAGTGTCTGACCATAAGGAATTCAGGCAGACACAGTGAATGTTATCATGGACCTTCTTTATTGCAGCGTCCTTCTTCTTCCAATCCCAACGGCTAACTGACCAGCTGCCCCTTGGGCTCCCAGCTCCTCCCTTTCCGCCCGCCCTCATCCCTCACTTGGGCCGGTCCTAGTGCCTGACCAGTTGGTCACTGGGCATCGACATCATTACAAGAAGTACTCTGAAAGTCGGACCCGCTGTGTGAGTTTACATCATTATAGGGAATGGTGCACATTATTTTTGTCTATTTCAAGACAAGAGGACGAGAAGACACACACCCTTAGTTAGAGGTTGGCAGAATGGATACTCTGTTAATGTTAAATGTTGGTGGTTTGCCACCAACCTTATTACGAATGCCATAGGCCAGGGGTTTTTAACTTCTGTCAAAACAAAATGCCAGTGTAATATTTGCAATACCTGTGGATGGCCATCTCATGGGTCATTTAAACCATGAGATGGCCATCGACAGGTATGGCAAATGTTACACTGGCATTTTGTTGTTTAAATCAATGCACATTCCTAAATGCCAAATTCTAATTTCATTTCCTCTTTGTGTACATGCACCTTTTTTCTAATTTCTGTAAAAAAATAAAAACTGATGGGCCCTATTTAGAGTATAAGAGATTGGACACTCAATCACAAATGTGGTGGATATCCAATCCACCGTAATTCCTGTGCATTATAGGCTACGCCGGTGGTTCTTAACCTGTGGTTTGCGTTTCATTCTGAGTCTGCAAGACTTACTCAGGGGGTCCTTGACTGTTTATAAAATTAAATTGTGTTAGTATGTATATATATATATTATATATATATATATATATATATAATTGTGCACATTTGGATATATGGGGCACACCGTCCTGCGATGTGGCTTAACCATCACTGCCGGTGGACCAGAAATCGGACTGCTGCATTCTGGATCCAGTAGTCCAAGTACCTACAGTCAGGACTACAGAAGGCAGAGCCCTATGGGGGTGGAGCAGCCGCGGCCAATCCAGCAGCAGCAGGACATTTAAAAGTGTGCTTTGTTCCCCTTCCCCTTGTTCCCTCACAGCGCTGACGAAGGTTATTGCGCCGAAATGCATCCGCCTACAGTGAGGTTTTAAACGCAATAAAGCTTCCTACCTGTTCTCGCTGGGCCTCCACCTTTTCCTTTGGGGAAGGACTCTGTCGATTTCATTCACGCCTGCCAGTGGCGTGTTAGGAGACCCCCGCACAGCAAGAGGAAATCCGATTTCCTGCAAAACGCTTCGGCTTCTGTACACGTCATGGTAGTGACACGGACAACCCACCACTACATCCAGGTTGAAGAGACGCGGTGCTGAGGGTATCGACCCTCACGTTGGACTAGCTGCATTGTCACATGTCCCCGCTGAGAAGACGCCTGGACACAGTGGGTGTGCGGTGAGACGGAGGGGGTCATAAATTGTGCACAACAGGAGGACATTTGGACATATGGGGCACACCGTCCTGCAATGTGGCTTAACCATCACTGCCGGTGGACCAGAAATCGGACTGCTGCATTCTGGATCCAGTAGTCCAAGTACCTACAGTCAGGACTACAGAAGGCAGAGCCCTATGAGGGTGGAGCAGCCGCGGCCAATCCAGCAGTGGCAGGACATTTAAAAGTGTGCTTTGTTCCTCTTCCCCTTGTTCCCTCATGGCGCTGATGAAGGCTATTGCGCCGAAATGCATCCGCCTACAGTGAGATTTTAAACGCAATAAAGCTTCCTACCAGTTCTAGCTGGGCCACCGCCTTTTCCTTTGGGGAAGGACTCTGTCGGATTTCATTCACGCCTGCCAGTGGCATATTAGGAGACCCCCGCACAGCAATAGGAAATCCGATTTCTGGCAAAACGCTTTGGCTTCTGCACACGTCATGGTAGTGACACGGACAACCCACCACTACATCCAGGTTGAAGAGACGCGGTGCTGAGGGTATCGACCCTCACGTTGGACTAGCTGCATTGTCACATGTCCTCGCTGAGAAGAAGCCTGGACACAGTGGGTGTGCGGTGAGACGGAGGGGAGCATGCATTGTGCACAACAGGAGGACATTTGGACATATGGGGCACACCGTCTTGCGATGTGGCTTAACCATCACTGCCGGTGGACCAGAATTCGGACTGCTGCATTCGGGATCCAGTAGTCCAAGTATCTACAGTCAGGACTACAGAAGGCAGAGCCCTATGGGGGTGGAGCAGTCACAGCCAATCCAGCAGCGGCAGGACATTTAAAAGTGTGCTTTGTTCCCCTTCCCCTTGTTCCCTCACAGCGCTGACGAAGACTATTTCACCGAAATGCATCCACCTACAGTGATGTTTTAAACACAATAAAGCTTCCTACCTGTTCTCGCTGGGTCTCCGCCTTTTCCTTTGGAGAAGGACTCTGTCGGATATATATATATATATATATATGACGGAAAATTTCTTGAGGAAGAAATAAGAGGCCAGAGGGAGCTTCAAGGAAACAGCACGTTTATTTTGGTGTCGTCAGTGGCGGCAGATGCATTTCGGCAATAAGCCTTCTTCGGTGCCCATCACTGTTACGAGTCCTTTCCTTTCTCTTACTCCATCCTGTGCAAAATGCGCGTCTGCACTACGACTCCTCCCCCTAATGTAGTGGACACACCTGGGCAGTTCATTAGCAGTCCAGAGAACTACCCATCCCAGAATGCACTGTTCGGTCAAGACTGGGCCGGTGGCGTGGGTGAGCAGACAGAAGACAGTAGGTCCGTGCAGGCAAACAGGTGAGTGGAAAGCACCCCTACAGCTCCCAAAAAGTCCACGAGTGCTCCCCTGGGCTCCCTCGTACCACCACAGCCATTCTTCTCAGGTAAATAATCGGGTAGGGGCTGCCAAATGCGAGGCGTCGTGCCCAATTGAGATAAAGTACCTCCATCTTCCCAATTTCACCCGGGGGTCCTGGCGGTCTCCGGTCCTATTGATTACTCAATTAACAACAGCGCTGCAACAGCGGGATGCCAGATGGGAACCGGGACACTTGCGTGGCAGGGCCTTCTTTGCTGCGTCTCTGACAGGCGCAGATTACATGACGGAAAATTTCTTGAGGAAGAAATAAGAGGCCAGAGGGAGCTTCAAGGAAACAGCACGTTTATTTTGGTGTCGTCAGTGGCGGCAGATGCATTTCGGCAATAAGCCTTCTTCGGTGCCCATCACTGTTACGAGTCCTTTCCTTTCTCTTACTCCATCCTGTGCAAAATGCGCGTCTGCACTACGACTCCTCCCCCTAATGTAGTGGACACACCTGGGCAGTTCATTAGCAGTCCAGAGAACTACCCATCCCAGAATGCACTGTTCGGTCAAGACTGGGCCGGTGGCGTGGGTGAGCAGACAGAAGACAGTAGGTCCGTGCAGGCAAACAGGTGAGTGGAAAGCACCCCTACAGCTCCCAAAAAGTCCACGAGTGCTCCCCTGGGCTCCCTCGTACCACCACAGCCATTCTTCTCAGGTAAATAATCGGGTAGGGGCTGCCAAATGCGAGGCGTCGTGCCCAATTGAGATAAAGTACCTCCATCTTCCCAATTTCACCCGGGGGTCCTGGCGGTCTCCGGTCCTATTGATTACTCAATTAACAACAGCGCTGCAACAGCGGGATGCCAGATGGGAACCGGGACACTTGCGTGGCAGGGCCTTCTTTGCTGCGTCTCTGACAGGCGCAGATTACATGACGGAAAATTTCTTGAGGAAGAAATAAGAGGCCAGAGGGAGCTTCAAGGAAACAGCACGTTTATTTTGGTGTCGTCAGTGGCGGCAGATGCATTTCGGCAATAAGCCTTCTTCGGTGCCCATCACTGTTACGAGTCCTTTCCTTTCTCTTACTCCATCCTGTGCAAAATGCGTGTCTGCACTACGACTCCTCCCCCTAATGTAGTGGACACACCTGGGCAGTTCATTAGCAGTCCAGAGAACTACCCATCCCAGAATGCACTGTTCGGTCAAGACTGGGCCGGTGGCGTGGGTGAGCAGACAGAAGACAGTAGGTCCGTGCAGGCAAACAGGTGAGTGGAAAGCACCCCTACAGCTCCCAAAAAGTCCACGAGTGCTCCCCTGGGCTCCCTCGTACCACCACAGCCATTCTTCTCAGGTAAATAATCGGGTAGGGGCTGCCAAATGCGAGGCGTCGTGCCCAATTGAGATAAAGTACCTCCATCTTCCCAATTTCACCCGGGGGTCCTGGCGGTCTCCGGTCCTATTGATTACTCAATTAACAACAGCGCTGCAACAGCGGGATGCCAGATGGGAACCGGGACACTTGCGTGGCAGGGCCTTCTTTGCTGCGTCTCTGACAGGCGCAGATTACATGACGGAAAATTTCTTGAGGAAGAAATAAGAGGCCAGAGGGAGCTTCAAGGAAACAGCACGTTTATTTTGGTGTCGTCAGTGGCGGCAGATGCATTTCGGCAATAAGCCTTCTTCGGTGCCCATCACTGTTACGAGTCCTTTCCTTTCTCTTACTCCATCCTGTGCAAAATGCGCGTCTGCACTACGACTCCTCCCCCTAATGTAGTGGACACACCTGGGCAGTTCATTAGCAGTCCAGAGAACTACCCATCCCAGAATGCACTGTTCGGTCAAGACTGGGCCGGTGGCGTGGGTGAGCAGACAGAAGACAGTAGGTCCGTGCAGGCAAACAGGTGAGTGGAAAGCACCCCTACAGCTCCCAAAAAGTCCACGAGTGCTCCCCTGGGCTCCCTCGTACCACCACAGCCATTCTTCTCAGGTAAATAATCGGGTAGGGGCTGCCAAATGCGAGGCGTCGTGCCCAATTGAGATAAAGTACCTCCATCTTCCCAATTTCACCCGGGGGTCCTGGCGGTCTCCGGTCCTATTGATTACTCAATTAACAACAGCGCTGCAACAGCGGGATGCCAGATGGGAACCGGGACACTTGCGTGGCAGGGCCTTCTTTGCTGCGTCTCTGACAGGCGCAGATTACATGACGGAAAATTTCTTGAGGAAGAAATAAGAGGCCAGAGGGAGCTTCAAGGAAACAGCACGTTTATTTTGGTGTCGTCAGTGGCGGCAGATGCATTTCGGCAATAAGCCTTCTTCGGTGCCCATCACTGTTACGAGTCCTTTCCTTTCTCTTACTCCATCCTGTGCAAAATGCGCGTCTGCACTACGACTCCTCCCCCTAATGTAGTGGACTGGACACACCTGGGCAGTTCATTAGCAGTCCAGAGAACTACCCATCCCAGAATGCACTGTTCGGTCAAGACTGGGCCGGTGGCGTGGGTGAGCAGACAGAAGACAGTAGGTCCGTGCAGGCAAACAGGTGAGTGGAAAGCACCCCTACAGCTCCCAAAAAGTCCACGAGTGCTCCCCTGGGCTCCCTCGTACCACCACAGCCATTCTTCTCAGGTAAATAATCGGGTAGGGGCTGCCAAATGCGAGGCGTCGTGCCCAATTGAGATAAAGTACCTCCATCTTCCCAATTTCACCCGGGGGTCCTGGCGGTCTCCGGTCCTATTGATTACTCAATTAACAACAGCGCTGCAACAGCGGGATGCCAGATGGGAACCGGGACACTTGCGTGGCAGGGCCTTCTTTGCTGCGTCTCTGACAGGCGCAGATTACATGACGGAAAATTTCTTGAGGAAGAAATAAGAGGCCAGAGGGAGCTTCAAGGAAACAGCACGTTTATTTTGGTGTCGTCAGTGGCGGCAGATGCATTTCGGCAATAAGCCTTCTTCGGTGCCCATCACTGTTACGAGTCCTTTCCTTTCTCTTACTCCATCCTGTGCCAAATGCGCGTCTGCACTACGACTCCTCCCCCTAATGTAGTGGACACACCTGGGCAGTTCATTAGCAGTCCAGAGAACTACCCATCCCAGAATGCACTGTTCGGTCAAGACTGGGCCGGTGGCGTGGGTGAGCAGACAGAAGACAGTAGGTCCGTGCAGGCAAACAGGTGAGTGGAAAGCACCCCTACAGCTCCCAAAAAGTCCACGAGTGCTCCCCTGGGCTCCCTCGTACCACCACAGCCATTCTTCTCAGGTAAATAATCGGGTAGGGGCTGCCAAATGCGAGGCGTCGTGCCCAATTGAGATAAAGTACCTCCATCTTCCCAATTTCACCCGGGGGTCCTGGCGGTCTCCGGTCCTATTGATTACTCAATTAACAACAGCGCTGCAACAGCGGGATGCCAGATGGGAACCGGGACACTTGCGTGGCAGGGCCTTCTTTGCTGCGTCTCTGACAGGCGCAGATTACATGACGGAAAATTTCTTGAGGAAGAAATAAGAGGCCAGAGGGAGCTTCAAGGAAACAGCACGTTTATTTTGGTGTCGTCAGTGGCGGCAGATGCATTTCGGCAATAAGCCTTCTTCGGTGCCCATCACTGTTACGAGTCCTTTCCTTTCTCTTACTCCATCCTGTGCAAAATGCGCGTCTGCACTACGACTCCTCCCCCTAATGTAGTGGACACACCTGGGCAGTTCATTAGCAGTCCAGAGAACTACCCATCCCAGAATGCACTGTTCGGTCAAGACTGGGCCGGTGGCGTGGGTGAGCAGACAGAAGACAGTAGGTCCGTGCAGGCAAACAGGTGAGTGGAAAGCACCCCTACAGCTCCCAAAAAATATATATATATGTATATATTACCTACTGGCTGTCGCCAGTAGGTATATATAGTTAGGATTTTTTCCCTATGGGATTTTTGAAAATTCTATGTCTAATAACTTTGGCGTTTGTGGACGGAATCGGCTGAAATTTTCTGGAAAATGGCACATTATGTTTCTGAGCAGCCCTTGAAAATTTGGGGGGGTTTCGTCAAGGGGGGGCCGAGAAAAAAGGGGGGTCCCAAAACGCGTTTTTCCCATGTTAATTTCCATAGTGCGGTTGGCCTCACTTTTAGCTCGAACGGCTGAATGGATTTGCACGAAACTTGGCAAAATTGTAGGGACTGTTAGCCCGATGTGCCTTTGCTAGGTCTCAATATATGTGCTTCAGTGGATTTTGAGAAATTAACGTTCAAAAAAAGATATACATCTGTAACAGCGCTCCGGGCTGCGCTCCAGTTCGCGTACTTTTCGCGAAACGGAACTTTGCGATGCGAAGCTGATTGGCTTTCCGGTGTCTGTCAACATTCTAAACAGTCCGGAGCGGCCGCCATCTTGTCTCTCGGTAGGATCGAGAGAGAAGAAGACATGAAAAACGAAGGGGGAATATAATGAAAGGGGGCAAGGTAGACCCCTCTTGACCCCCTAGGAATGATGTTGGGGTTATTAAAGGGTCCCGTGGGGAAAATAAAAAAAAAATGATTTTTCACGGTAGAAGCGCTTCCCGGGCCGTGAACTGGGCCGCAAACTGGTAGCGAAACAGGAATTCGCCATTTTGTGTTTCGTTTTAATTAAATTACTAGGTATAAGGGGGTGCGGGAGACGTATCCTGATCCCTTATGTTTTCTGAGGGTGGCCGAGGAGGCTCATATATGTTGATACATGTCTTCCAGCGGCTGTGCGTGAGCGTTTTTTTTTTTTTTGCTGCGTGACGTCTGTTAACGTTCGATTCGATGGAAATCAGGAAGTGTTGACCACCAATTTGTCACTGCGATAAAATATTTTGTTATAAATGAATCCTTATTGATAAACATTGTCTGCGCCATCTTGCCTTTTTTCCAATGCCACAATTTTGTCGTGCACGACAGCCATTTTAGATGCCTTGACCAGACCCACTCTCTGCACGCCGTCGATTCTCAGCACGGCTCCCCACCCTCGCAATCATCTCCCCCACGCACTGGTCACCCCCGCTCTCTCTCTCATGCATGGGCCATAAACTTCCCCCCATCTGCGCTGCTCTTCCCTGAGAATCACACCCTGTGCCCGCCCGACACCTCCCTTTCACCCTATTCACTACCGCACCCTCTGACACTCCTCTTCCTCTGTGTCCGATTGTCCAGGCCGGTCCCAGGCTATCACCTAGCCCTGCGGATGTAGTTTATGGCCCCAGCTGTAGAGAATCCAGACATGCCAACCCTCCCGATTCAGGCGTGAGACTACCGATTTAAGTGATAGTCTCCCGCCTCCCGATTCCTGCAAGCAAAAACCCGATTTCTCGGGGGTTTCAGCTGACAGGGCTTGGTATGGTGTTACGTGCTAATTCTTCCAGGAAACGTCAGAGGGCCGATGCAGGGGCTCTAGAAGGGGTGATAAACCATTTAAGTCTCATTAACAAGCGCATGGTCTTTTAAAGATCTGTGAAGTACTCGGGGCAGCGATGTGTGTGTGCCCTCTTTCAGGAGCGGGCGGGGGGGGGGCACTGCCAGCAACTTGCCAGGCCAGGCAGTGTTCAACACTTGCATCACCCTTTCTCTGCCTGCTATTGCGCTCCATGCTTCGGAAAGGTAAGAAAAAGAACGTGCATTTGAGTTTGAAATGTCCGATCCTGTAGCAGCACACTTCCAAAGCCCACACATGACAATAACCCGATTCAAGGCCCCATTCACCCGATTTTTTAAAAATATATAGCACTCCAAGAAAGTAGTAGGATTATAAAACTTTATTAACTTATAAATATATAGAACGCAACAAAAACTGTAAATACATTTAAACATTTTTTGGAAAAAAGAAGCAACAATGGTCAGTAGCTGTCTTTTGTGCGAATAGTCCCAAGGCAGCACAACGTGCTGAGTTCTGGACGGCACCCAGGTGATGTTACCTGGGTGCCGCACTGGTTTTTGGTTTCCTACAATGCAGCTCAGAAAAACAGCGTGGGGCATCCCGGGTGGTGCGGGGGGAGGCCTCGTCAGTAGCGGTCTGTTGTGCGAATAGTCCCAAGGCAGCAGAACGCGCTGAGATGTGGATGGCGCCCAGGTGATGTCCAGTAACTTGCCGCACTGGTTTTGGTATCCTACAATGCTGCTCCGAAAAAAGGCGTGGGGCGCCCCGGGGGGGGCGTGGGGGAGGCGGCGTGAACGGGCTTTCCCAGGTGGAGGCTCGTCTGCTGTACTGGGGCGCCCCTTTACCGTTTCAGTTGCCATTCCGCCCGCTTTTGCTACACTGTGCCTCATCCTCCATTCAGCTGTTTATCGCCCGCTCTTGCGGCTACAGCGTCTCGCTCACCATGTAGTTGAGTTGCGCCCACTCTTGCGGTGCAGCGATAGGCGGCTGCCATAGGACTCTTAAAATGGCGGACGGCTCTTCGGATTTGGGCCTGGTCCACTAAAATGGCCCTGGGACACCTTGGAACTCGGACGCTTGCCTGCTAGGGCTTGGGCTCCATTCTCGAAAGCGTCCCCTCAGCCGTGAAGATTCTACAAAAGTCTTGGGGGCCCTCGACTCCTGCAGGCTTCCGGTGGGGAGCGGCTGCCATGATTGCTCGCGGAATGACCACGACGGAGCCACGAGATGGTGGTGCTTTCATGCTGACGCCAGCTTCAGTCTGAAACATCCAGAAACAAGGTGGGGCTTTCATCGTTTGGGAAAAAAAAATGTTCTAAACCAATGAAAAGTGTTATTTTTAGGTCATATGACCAAGCCTTCCATCATTAGGAAACCAAAAGTAAAATGAACCAATGAAAAGTTTTATAAACAAGTCACATGACCTGTTATGCGGCATAGGGCTACAATAAGCGTAGAAAATCCGTTGGCACGTGAGGCGGCGTCAGTAGCGGACCGATGTGCGAATAGGCCGAAGGTAGCACAATGCGCTGAGATCCGGATGGCACCGAGTTGTGTCCAGCAAGTTGCTGCACTGGTGTGGCTATCCTACAATGCTGCGCCGAAAGTCGGCGTGGGGCGCCCCGTTGGCCTGTGAGGTCGCGTCAGTCAGTGGGGGCTGTGCGTCTCCCCCAAGATGGAGGCTCCTCGGCTGCAGTGGGGCGCCCCTTAGCGTTTCACTCGCCGTCCAACTGAGTTGCGTCCGCACTTGCGGCTACAGTAGGCCGAAGGCAGCACAGCGCGCCGAGATCTGGATGGCACCGAGGTGGTGTCCAGCAAGTTGCTGCACTGGTGTGGCCATCCTACAATGCTGCGCCGAAAGACGGCGTGTCCAGCTGAGTTCCGGTCACTCTTGCGGTACAGTGACTCGAACGCGCCGAGATCCGGATGGCACCGAGGTGGTGTCCAGCAAGTTGCCGCACTGGTGTGGCCATCCTACAATGCTGCGCCGAAAGACGGCGTGTCCAGCTGAGTTTCTCCCGCTCTTGCGGTACAGTGACTCGAACGCGCCGAGATCCGGATGACACCGAGGTGGTGTCCAGCAAGTTGCTGCACTGGTGTGGCCATCCTACAATGCTGCGCCGAAAGTCGGCGTGGGGTGCCCCGTTGGCTTATGAGGTGATGTCAGTAGTGGACCGATGTGTGAATAGGTCGGAACCAGCACAAGGTGCCAAGATCCGGATGGCAAGTCCTGGATGTTGAGTGCCATAGTTGAGAGTTCTGAGCAGTGTTTGTAACACTGTCTGAAGCTTATTTGCACCTGCTGCAGCTTCACTATTGCCCTGGTGTGGCCAAAGATCGCCCATGACATAGGCGGCCGGCTCCCGAGGTCCGGCGGAACTTTTTTCCTTTTCCTTTCTGCATCATGTCACACAATCCGTTTGACCTGAAGACACGACTAGGTCCCTGAATGTGTGCAGGGGGACGCTATTGATTGAATCAAAATGGCGGCTTCACACAAAGCTGAGACAAGCGTTGCTGTTGATGCTATACAGACAAAAATTGTTTTTCAGTTTGTACATTCTTCAGGATTTTTTTTTCAATCCAAGGCTGATTGAGAGTTTGTAGAACAATGGCTTCAGATTTTCAACATACTACTCTTCAACATTCTTCCTAAATGTAACAATGTGAGACTCACTAGGAGAACGGCTGTTTATCTTTCCTTTCAAAATGCTGCCAACAATATTTTCTGAATGGAAGACACCATTTTGTAGCATAAAGGGCCGAAAGGGGTTCTGGTCTGGCCGATGGTTGGTGGAGACATTTTGACTATATCTTGGACCTGCCCGGCCTCGCCCAAAATGGCGCCGGTATAAATGGGACTCGTAACTCCTTGTTGTGTACTGGTTGAACAACCTTGATATCACGAGATATGAATGCAGTTTTGATGCTCATGGCGGGCGGGGACGAGAATTGATTGAATATTTCGACATCCCTATTGATATTAAGTTCTGATGTGTTATTGATTACTGTACTATTGAAAGTTCGAATTAATGTCACCCATGGTACTTGCCCGCAAATGTATATCTAGATAATTTTTTTGTAAGTGGCCCTGTCGTATTTTAATTAGAAAATGTACGTCCACCGATTCCGCAACTGTTAGACACCTTAGTTCTTGCAACCTAATGGCCCGCTCGTTACGTTCCTCTACAATGTAAATGTCTCCTTATCATATACGATTTCAGTTTGCTCCGTGGCCAGCCCAGGTGGTTATAGGCCCGTATTTGTATACTGACATTTTCACAATAAAGGTTTTTAAAACAAAACATGGTAGTAGTATTTACATTGGTAAAGTTTTTACTTTTAGTCACTGTTTTCGAATCAGTAAAAGGCAAGTGAAATAAAGCAGTCCAATTACATGACGGATAAAAGGTATAATACGTAGGAACGCAGTAAAGATAAATGGTCAAGGGCAGTTGTGTTTTCCACTCCTGCAACATAAAGTGATCGATAAGAATCTGATAATCAGGCGTATCGGCGACTAAGACAGCAGGCCGAGCCTCTTTTACTCAACGGCTCCGTCATGGGACGAAGAAACGCCCTTTTTCTCGAAAAAGGAATATATTTTACTTGCAGGATAGTTGTAAATTTTCCGGGAAAGTACATTAGCCTGGAACATTATAACATATATGTTTAAAAAAAAATAATGTTCAAAACCAATAAAAAGCGTAATTTTTAGGTCATATGACCAAGCTTTTCATCATTAAAATAACAAAAGTAAAATGAACCAATGAAAAGTTTTATTAACAAGTCACATGACCTGTTATGCTTACGTTACGCGCTGCGCCCCGGATCGCTTCCGGGAAGCTGCGCTTCGCGCACCGGAGCACTTCCGGGTGCGCTAACGCGGCGTGTCATATAACGCATTACGCGACAACGTAGGTCAAGAATATAGTCAAAATGTCTCCACCAACCAGCGTTCGGAACACAACCCCTTTCAGCAGTCCAAAAAGTTCTGTTAAATGACAACAGAGGGGACAGGCAACAAGAACCATCAGTCAAAGAGGGGAGGGCAAGTTAATCTCAACCGGGTCATGTTGGGGGGCTACCGGAACTGATCGAATTGGTAGTCTACAGTGTTTCTGGATGTTTCAGACTGAAGCTGGCGTCAGCATGGGAGCACCACCATCTCGTAGCTCCGTCGTGGCCATTCCACGAGCAATCATGGCAGCCGCTCCCCACCAGAAGCCTGCGGGAGTCGGGGGCCCCCAAGACTTTTGTAGAATCTTCACGGCTGAGGGGACGCTTTCTAGAATGGGACCCAAGCCCTAGCAGGCAAGCGTCCGAGTTCCAAGGTGTCCCAGGGCCATTTTAGTGGACCACGCCCAAATCTGAAGAGCCGGCCGCCATTTTGAGAGTCCTGTGGCAGCCGCCTATCGTTGCATCGCAAGAGCGGGAGCAACTCAACTACATGGTGAGCGAGACGCTGTAGTCGCAAGAGCGGGCGGTAAACAGCTGAATGGCGGAAGAGGCACAGTGTAGCAAAAGCGGGCGGAACGGCAACTAAAACGGTAAAGGGGCGCCCCACTACAGCGTGTCTTCAGGTCAAACGGATTGTGGGACAAGGTCCAGAATAGAAGAGTCATCAAAAGGCAAAAAGTTCCGCCGGACCCGGGGAGCCGGCCGCCTATGTCGGGGGCGATCTCAGGCTACACCAGTGCTATAAGACTTGGGGAGGGAGTCGGAGCCAAGCGTCTTCTCCGAGTCCGTGCTATCACGCCGCCCCTCGGGGGCCTCCGTCAAGCGGTTTAGGGAGGTACCATATCACATTGTTTTCAAATGCAGTCAGGTCCACAAACGACCCTCACTTACTTTGAGAATAGTGAAGCTGCAGTAGGTGCAAATAAGCTTCAGACAGTGTTACAAGCGCTGCTCAGAACTCTGAACTATGGCACCCAACATCCAGAACTTATGCCATTTGAGAATGGCAGTGACATCGAAGCAACTCAGGGACCAAAACCATTAACGTACTTTCACGTATGAAAATCTTACTTGGGGAGGGGGCAGGAGCCAAGCGCCCCCTCCCAGTCCGCGCCACCACACCGTATGTTGAAAATCTGAAGCCATCGTTCTACAAACTCAACCAACCTTGGATGGAAAAATATAGAAGAATGTACAAACTGAAAACCAGTTTTGGTCTGCATAGCATCAGCAGCAACGCTTGCTATCAGAGTGCATGAGTTTCATGCTCGATCGATTGAGCTAGCCGGATCGGGCAACAAAAAGTATAAAATAGTTATGTAAATAGTTATTTAATAAAATGTTTTACCCTGTTACTTTGCTGGTGTGTTGTATATATTTTTAATATTTGCATAGGGTTTGTCGTTATTTTGGGCGGGGTGGGTGACGGAGCCGAGCGGTATTGCAGCCCTCATGGTGTGGAGCTCAGTTCATCTCACTATTTTCGTATTTCTCATGAAGGGTTGTTCCTAATGTTTCTATTTTAGCGAGGTCAAAAAGAGATCCCATTAGTGGCCTATTGATTTTGCTCGATTACTTTTATTTTTTTACACGATTTTTCACTATCTGCAAAGACTAAACAGAGTATTGCAACTTTGTGCTTGTTTGTAAATAGAGAATGAACCAAAGAGAATCAATTGTAAAACAGTAAATGCTTGGATAACAATCAATCAAATGGAGAGGGAAACAGGCACGACGGATTACAACGAGGCAAAGGCCTGCGTTAACTACCCTTCACTATCTGCAAAGAGAGAGTACTACTAAGAGAAAAGAGGGGAGGGGGGGGGGCAGCGTTCAAAGCACATCAGCGTGCATAAACACGAAAAAGTTTTTACCTATCACGTACTTGACATTTGACAGCTTTTGATATTTGCTATTAAAAAACCATTGAAATTCACAGAAAAACCATAGGTTTTAGGCCATATATAGTTAGGAATTTGCATTTACAAAACCTTGAAAATTCACTGAAAAAACCATAGGTTATAGACCATATATAGTTAGGAATTCGCATTTACAAAACCTTGAAAATTCACTGAAAAAACCATAGGTTATAGACCATATATAGTTAGGAATTCGCATTTACAAAACCTTATTTTACTCACACAAAACCATTGAAATTCCATATATAGTTAGTTGCACTAACTATATATCGCGCACCCGCAATCCACTGCTGATGATGTCACATATTACATCATTCATGACATGGTCAGTGACATCACTAATCTTGAGCATTGCAAGCGAAAACCGGCAAACACAATATTGCCACTAATCAGCGCCATCTTGAGATCTTATACATTATTATTGTCATACCGATTTCTGAACTACTGTCTGTTCACAGTGCTTTCTTAAAGTATCGGCATACATGTTATTTCAAAACATTTATCACTCGCATCAGTTTCCTGTTTTGTCAGCAATAAAACAACAGTATTGTTATTATTACGATTGAATTCAAAATATGGCATTTCATTTAAAACTCACTGGATTTGATTCTTCTAGGTGTTAAGAATCAAGCTGAAAATCGGCATCCCGGTTAATTATGTTCTCACAAAGGCATCCTTCATGTGAACACAAAAAGCGGATTTGCACAATGAATCCCAGAATCAGCGCCATCTTGAAGAAGTACAACTGTACCTGATTCATGTGTCCCTTCATTATATAATACAAGGCACATATTAAACCGGTGACTACTATAATTTGTAGTGTCACGCTTTGTAATACAAAAACACATCTCGCCATGTTTCGGCACACAAAATTTGAGAGCACCTGGGGAATATTTAGAATAACATCCAGCCGTGTATCGGCTTATGTCCGTTTGTATATATGCAAATTGCTCAACTATTAGGACTGAAACATTTCATACAGGTTTGACTTGTCATCATCTGGTACCCAAATGCACCACCAATTCCTCCCCACTATGAAGACCTTTAGGACTCTTTGTTTGTAGGTCAATAATATATCGGGATTCCAATCTCCTTAATCTCAATACTCTGTCTCCTCCTCTGCTGTGGATCGGGACATGGTCAAAGCTAAAAAACTGTAGTAAATCCCTGTTGCTCTTATGCTTGATAGCAAAATGTCTGGCAACAGGGTAACTTAAATCTTTATTAGCAATGGCATGCATATGTTCTAATATGTGCATCTTTACACTGTGTATAGTGCTGCCTATGTACCTGAGGCCACACGGGCATATCAGGCAATAGACAGAGTGAGTTGTCTGGCATGTCATAAATTTCGTGATCGTTTTGCATTTATTATACCATTCGATCTCGTAGGTCAACACTCTCTTGCTGTTGATGCAAGCTTTGCATCTCCCGCAGAGGTGAAATCCTTTCATCTCCTTTAAAGTCCCTTTTTTTGGGTGTAACTTCAAGGTGACTATAGATCAATTTGTCTCGAAGGGATCTAGCCTTCCTATACGTGATTTGTGGACCTGGAGGGATGTCCATCCGTTTAATCATGTCTGTTCTTAATACATGCCAGTTCCTGCGTAAGATATTTCTAAGTGACTGCATATTCCGAGTAAGTTGTTATCAACTAGAATTTGCCATCAGTCTGATTATTTACAACGTTTCTCTGAGTGTTCGCTAGTCTGTCCCTTTGGATGTTGTTCACTCAGTTTAAGGTTTCTCCTAACAGATCAGTGTCATATCCCCTTGCCATGAACCTGCCAATGCTCTCCCTGGCTGCTACTTTGAAATCAAACTCTCTTGAACAAGTCCGTTTCAGCCTCAATAATTCTCCATAGGGAATGCTGTTTTTCAGACCCCTTGGATGACTGCTGGCCACATACAAGGTGGAATTGCTGGCTGTTGGTTTGCAGAAAAGGGATGTGATCAGCTTCCCTTCCTGTATTGGGGGTGACCCCCCATCCCAGCAGCCGAAGTTAAGAACTTGGGGGTCTGGCTGGATCCTAACCTCTCTTTTACCAGCCACACAAAGAAGATTGCAGCTACCTGCTATGGTATTCTGCGAGGACTGAGACCAGTCCTCAAATTCTTCGACCCCCCTACTCGGCAACTGGTGGTCCAAGCCTCTATTCTTTCTCGGCTGGACTATGGGAGTGCACTGTTGCTTGGAGTAAATCAGGCTGAGGCCACCAGGCTGCAGAGGGTGCAGAATGCCGCTGCGCGGGCCATTGTTGGCCTCCCGAGACGTTGTTCTGTCTCTGCAGTCCTGACCTCCCTTTACTGGCTGCCGGTCAGACAGAGAATTAAATTCAAGGCGCTCTGTCTGACATTCAAGATCCTGAAACTCTCCTCTCCTCCTGCCCTTGCGGGCCTTGTTTCCCCTTATGTCCCCACGCGGTCTCTCAGGTCGGAATCTCTTCATCTGGCGATTAAGACTAGGTTCAGACTGAGTAGGATAGGAGGTCGTTCCTTTCGAGTCTTGGCGGCTGGATTATGGAACTCCCTTCCTGTCCATATTCGTGCCCTAAACAGCCTGACTCTCTTCAGACGCGCTATAAAAACCCATCTGTTCGCTTCTGCTGACTGATCTCTTCTCTTTTCAGCACCGATTTGTTGTGTTGTGGTACTTGATCAGGCGCCAGGACGCCCCTTCGCTGGGGCAGCTGTGCGCCGAATAAAAGTTATTAACATAACATAACATAACATAACATAACATAACATGTCTACTCTCAGGTCGACAGGATTGTAGTGTAGTTCCTATATTCCCAATAGGCTCTGCGCATTGGAATAATATATCCTATAGATTTGACGTAGGACTGAGGTCTACTAGGTCTCTATCGAATATATTAGACTTAATTGTGAGTGCCAGTTAGCTCAGAGGTCACTAGAAACTTTCTCGAATAAACAAGAAGGGATTCGTTTCTGACATCCGCATAAACATGACAACTTTGTTTCCCAAGAATAAGAAATGTATCTCTAGAGTCGCGGAAACAATAGATAGTTATTTCACTCAGTCAATCGTGCATGCTTCGTTTCTCCAGAGGTGCCGAGAAATAGAGAGACGGGCGTTTTCAATAAAAGGGTATTTATTGAACAGTCTTCTTTCTCATGCGGAGGAAATGAACTGCTACAGTCGTAATAATGGTTGCAAAGTATAATGCGTACAGTACGAAGAGTATTATAAAATAATATTGTAAACGCATGATATGGTTTCTAAGCCATAAAATACAAAGAATACCTAAAATACCTAAAATACACACATGAATAAATATAGACTAAAAGTACTCAATTGGTGCTTCTAAAATACGCCTACCCCGGTGTACCTAACCTAGGTCTAGTACAAGGGAAGAAGTAAGTGAGGTGTAGCTTAGTTTAGGTATTCTTTGCCAAGAATCTATCCAATAATTCTCTATGGGTCTAATCAGCTCTGTACCTTGGTTTCAGAATGATGGAGGTCTTGTATCGCTCTCTCAGGACTCAGTTTCCTAGCAACCCGCAAGGGTAGCCTGGAAACACTGGAGCTGGATTTCTCTGCAGTGGAAAGACAGTGTCTCTCAGTGCGTCTGCTGAAGGGTCTGCTTCCTTCAGCACTTGCTGTAGCAGTGCGTCGGGCAAGTAGATAGTCGAACTGCTCCAAACCACTGTGTGTTTGCCTGGGCAAGTGTGGGCATATTTATACCTTGAAGGTGCCTTCTTTGACGTAAGGTTGGACATAATAACGTCAACAAAGACTCAGTTCTTTGAAAACTCCATGAGTTCTTGGATAAATCAATATTCAAGCAAGGGGAAGTCCCTGACTGCTGAAGGCGGGTTTTTCCAAGAAATCGTTGTGGATTTTCGGAACTAGTGGAAGTAACCCTGCCGTATTTGGACTGCATAGGCTAAGTCTAAATATGGTTATGAATTCTATGCCTATATAAGGATAGGGTGATTTATACCTATATATGAGCATGAATCGGGAAAATGACACTAGGGTCCTAAATTCATATACAACACCCACTCTGCTTTATTATGTTTAACATTGCTAAATTATAAGCACTAAAACATATCTAAAGCATGTGTTTACAATCCCGCCCAAAATACATGAAATGCATTTGAAAAGGTTTGCACATGAAAACATTTGCATTTGACTACGCATTTAAGAAAAGTGTTTTCATACGAAGTATAAAGCATGAAAGCATTAATACTAACTAAATCAATAACGAAATGTACATTTATGAAAATGGCTCATCCAATAGCAGAATAATATACTGTTTTGGTTATGAGAACAAGGTCAAATATTATCTCTATGAAGTATTCAAAAAGGAATTTCCTGTTCTCTAAGAATAGTTCTACTTTTACGCAGATTACTTTGTGCCAAAAAGTTAAATGTTTTTTTAAAAGGAGTCAAAACAGAAAAAATAGACTTCCAGAGTTAGAAGCTTTGTTTTGAAATATGAAGGTCAAATTCAGAGTTCAGAGAACGCTGTGTGCTAATTTCAAACGTTATTCTCGGTGTCAGGAGAAATCAAATTGTCTAAGCTGGCAAAGAAATCGTCTACCACAGTAGGTGAAAGTGGAACTACTTCATTAAGGAGATCAATTGTGCACAGATGAGAAGCATCGCCGTCAATGTCAGTTGCCGCGTTAGCAATGTTCAAATCAGATGGTACCAGTGTGCCTGTTGTTCCTCGTACCTCACCATCTGTTGGATTTGCTGGTGAGATCTCACTGAACGCCGTCATCAGGATTGGTAGCCGTTGGGGGCAACACAACACGAGAGCCGTTACCGGACTCAGTAATGCGTCTGCATCCGTTGGCACAACCGATGGTAGTGTTAGAAAAACATCTAACACGCATTCCTCTCCACAAAGCAGGTATCATAGAACAGGTACGATGCAATCTTGCCAGATTGGTCTGAATGAAAGAAACCAAGTGGTATTCAGATCTCTTAAACAAGCCATGCCAAGAATCTGTGTAATTCTGTCACATTACCTCATGGCTAGGAGAGGGATCTCCATGGTAGTCTGGATATCGTCAGTGACTGGACTTGCCATATCGGAGCAGAAGAAACAAAAATAGAATTCCTGCTACGAGTCCCAAAATGAGAGGCAGGCCGCAGAACACAGAGTGCATCAAATTGATTCAATTGATTCAAATGGTGGTAACAGCCCCGAAAAAATCGTCTAAATACATGTGCAATGCGGCTGGTATCGTACATGTTTAAGATTTGACCTAACATTTCTGCAAAATGTTAGGGGCAGTTTGTTGATAATAATGCATGTATCTCTGCAGAAGTCCTTGCAACTTGCAGATCATAGGTTTCTCTAGACAAGGTCAGTGGCACAGTTTTTTGCAAAAGAATGGCTTTCATTCTTCTTAAAGTATTAATTCGTATAGAAGAGATATTCAGTGAAGGCCATAACGCCGACTCCCTGTCTCACTTTAACTACATACGCTTTTCCTGGCAACATGCCACAACAGCTGTGATCATTGAGCATAACGTAGCTGTCATTGGAAAGCTGCCTGAAAATTGGTTCTATTAATGCTGCTGGTGAACCATGCAGGTGGCAACGGAGGTTATTTGAAGAACCTTTGCAGGCTCCGTGTAAATTAATACCTTCGCATAAAAGTGTACCGCTTAGCGAGTTCTTACAATTTTTACTACTAAGAAACACTTCCTTTCCCCCACTCCAACATTTGTGTGTGTATGGTAAATCCAGGTTGACTTAATGTATCCTTTACCCAACCTTTCATACAGGCCTGCTGGTATGTGTTTTAAGCAATACTGAAATTGGAAAATCGTCACTGGTATCGTGATGGTGCCATGTATTCTCCATTCCAAGACTGGTTTCCCAGAAACAGTCAATGGTAATCTTTCCAGTTTTTCTATGCTCAGCACCGTATAGTCTGCTCCTCTTTGTGCCACTGAGATTTGTTTAGCTGTAAGGTCAAACACAGTAAACAATTACTTGCTATTGATTAGACGCCATGGCACGTAGCCTGAATGCAGATTTTGTGATGTCCAGCCTAGCAGCATTATAGAACGTAATTGAGACTGGCCATGTTGTAACATTAGCAAGTCCTGCTCTTTTATGTCAATGGCAGATGATATAATGCTGTCCAAAGAATAAATTCTGGAACACAGAGTCATTAACCCATTGTCCACTACAGAGAGAGCTTTCTATAAATTAATACCATCAATTTCTCGTAATCTTTCTGCAGTTTCAATAAGCGTGATTTTCCATGCTTCATTGTAAGCAGAATATATACCGGCATATATGAAACGTTTTTGACGTAGTTTACGAGGTCCAAGTAAGAAGTCTCATAAGTCAACGCCTTCTTTAAGTAAAGTTAAGTGTTATTTAATTTCTGGAAGTGTGATTTCTGTAGCCACTCAAGGCAAAGTTTTCCTACACTGTAAGTTGTTACTATCCCTGGATGTTGTCTCTGGGAATACCTTGGGTCTGGCCTAGTTACTTTGAACCCTTGTGTTTTGATCAGGAATCTATCTTGACAGTTATTTGTGTCTGTGGGCCAGTGTCACGATTCAGGTACATCAGACTGGAGACTACGTCTCCCAGAATGCCCGTTTATGTGGTCTGTCTTCTGTTTCTCTTTCTGTTTGTTCTTCGTGTTCTATAATTTCCTCTTCCTGCTAGCACTCGGTGCTTGTCACCTGTGGTGTTGCCCTGGAATTCCTGTGTCTTCCCTCAGGATTATTTCGCTGTTGGTTCTTACCTTGGATTACCGCGGCGGCAAGTGCTGCTCCCTGTGTTCGCGGCGTACCGTGAACTTTGACCCGTATCGCTGGAGCCGCGCTGGAGAAAACCCCGAGGAAGCTCTCTGTGATACTGGTGTTTGTTACGCGTTGGACTATCGTTTGGAGACAAGTAGCTACTTGTTTGAACTCGGACAAGGAACGGAGGTTCCAATTTACACTTTTCACTTGAGAGCTGTTGAGTGGCTTGGATCGTATATTAAGGAGAGTACAAGGAGGCAAGAGTGATTGATTCGGAATCTCTTATTGGATTTATCCAGACCCTGTGCTGCTAGCGAGAAGGAACATTTTCGTAAGCTAAGTGGCTGTTTATTCGAATGACTAGTTACCTGTGAAGGCTACAACCAGTAGCCCAACAGAAGTGCAATTCATGGGTAGACTTTGTTTCTTTTTACTTTTCTTTATTTTTTACCTTTTTTCTTATGACCTTTTTCTTGGATGTTTGTGGCAGTCTTCTTAAGAACCCAAATTACAGAACTACAGAGAGTGACAAGCCCTCGTAGTCATACGGCCTGAGCGATGGACAACGATACGGTTCTGGTATCCGTGTTGGATGCAATTTCAGCTTTAAGGGTGGAAATGGAAGCCATTAGAGGGGGGGAATCAAGGAATGAGGAATGATATGAGTATCCTCAGACATGAGGTAGCAGGAATGGCTCGGTCCAGCCCCACAGGTTCTAGGGGAGCCCATTATATCAGAGAAGCTACCATATCCCCTCCTGTGCAGACGCATGCCCCAGTAATTCAAGGAATGCAAGGTCCTTCCACTATTCAGGTCATACAAACAGTAAAATTACCTTTAGCACCACCAGAGAGGTTCTTAGGGGACCCTAAGAAGTTCGGTACATTCCTGGGGCAGTGCAAGTTGCACTTTATGTGCAAACCCACTGTCTTTCCCGATGATCATTCTAAAACCGCATTTATGTTGTCGTAAATAGGCGGTAACGCAGCAAGTTGGTTGTTTCCTTTCATTGATAGAAACGATCCGTTATTAAACGATTTTGATGAGTTTTGCGAAGAAATGCGTAAATTGTTTGATCGCAAAGCTCACATGCTTTCCCTAGATAGGGAACTGATTACGCTCAGACAGGGCTCACAAGATCGTTTGTCCTACATAACTAATTTCAACCGTCTTGTTGTTGAAACTGATTGGCCATCCGCAAAAAGAGTCTCCTTGTTTTATCAAGGATTGAGAGGAGAGTTAAAGGATGTCCTGGCCCAAGTGGTGAATATGCCTATGACTAGTGCATAGCTAATAGACCTTACGGTACATCTGGATCATAGACTGCAGGAACGCAAAGGTGATAAACATCGATATGAAATGCGTTTTCCATTATCTAGACCTAGAGCTGTGTTGGAGGGTGCTTCATCAACTGATACAACAGAACCTATGCAGATCGGAGGAGTACGGGGTCCATTAAGTCCAGAAGAACGAACCCGAAGACGCAATCAATACCCTTCAATGTATACATGAGGAAATCCGGATGGAAACCCCAGCAAGTTCATTAGCAAATGGAGGGAGGGAAGAATATAGCAACAACATCGCTCTTGCTGTATCTGGATTGCAAGGTTAGTCAACCTGCCTTGTTTTGTGACAGCCAGATTAACCATTTTTTCCAATCAGGATTAGTTCTGTTCTGTTGTAAAATCTGTTTTACGTCTACTTCCTCATCTGCAGTGCTATCACTGTCAGGTGTGGCTTTAGGTACGGACGTTTTTAAAATTCTTTTATCTTAGCCAAGCCAAGACAAGATGTTTGTTGAACAGTGTCATTTAAAAAACATTATTTCTTCTGGGATAATGCAGGCTCTGAACAAGGCTTCCAAACCCTGCACCTGCCAGTCTTTTGTGCCCCAGACGGATCACTGAAAAAATATCGACTACCAAAATATCGACTACCCAAAATATCGAGGAAAAAATATCTACAACCAAAATATCAAGTTTGTATGTACAAACAGGTAAGTACAAAAATATCGAGTACAAAATATCGTTGTAAAAAATATCGTTGTAAAAAATATCGACTTTAGTAAAAACAATGTTTAATTACATTAATATAAAAAATTAATTACTAAAATATAATTAACAATACTTAAAATAACTTTTAATAATTAAATAATTAATGAAAGTAAAAAAATAATATTTTTTTAATCATATTTCTTAAAACATATATATATATATAGTAACAAAATTTAATTAAATAATACGCAATATTGTATATGTACCCCAAAAACCCAAAAATGACCCTGAACCCTAAAAATACCCCTTTACCCAAAAACTAAAAACTGACCCTGAACCCTAAAAATACCCCTTTACCCAAAAACTAAAAACTGACCCTGAACCCTAAAAATACCCCTTTACCCAAAAACTAAAAACTGACCCTGAACCCTAAAAATACCCCTTTACCCAAAAACTAAAAACTGACCCTGAACCCTAAAAATACCCCTTTACCCAAAAACTAAAAACTGACCCTGAACCCTAAAAATACCCCTTTACCCAAAAACTGAAAACTGACCCTGAACCCTAAAAATACCCCTTTAATTTAACATAATTAGCAATTAATCTATTAAATTAAATTAATTACCAATTACATTTTAATTAAATACCATATATTATTTAATTACCAATTAATTAATTATTACTACCAATTAATAAATTGACATATTTAATTAATTATAATTAAATTACTTCCCACCCTATTCCCCTATAAACCCACAACCCGCTACAGAAAATACATTATTTTAATTTACATAATTAGAAATTAATCAATTAAATTAAATTAATTACCAATTACATTTTAAATAATTAACATATATTATTTAATTACCAATTAATTAATTATTACTACCAATTAATGAATTTACATATTTAATTAATTAAAATTAAATTACTTCCCACCCTATTCCCCTATAAACCCACAACCCGCTACATAATAAAATTACACAATAATTAAAAAAATCATTAATTAAAAATACTTATAAAATAAAATGACACTTTTCACACATATTATTACATAAAAACACTATAAATAATTAAATATTATTTTAAAAACTATATTTTTTACTATCTAGATTATATACTTGGATATTTTCACTGTCTATATTATTTACAGTCGATATTACTTCACTTACCTTACAAACGATATTTTGGCTGTCGATATTCTGTCTAGTCGATATTTTGTCCAAACGATATTTAAAACTCGATATTCTGTCCAAACGATATTTTGGAGTCGATATTATGTCTGTGCACCGCCCCAGACAGTTTTGTCTCAATGTTGTCTTTCCAAAAGTTAAAACCTAATGTAGAGATCTGAGCATAAAAGTTTGCAGAATAAATTTGTTTAGTATTAGTCAGCATGTTTTTCATTTGTTTCTTATTCACATTTTTGAAATAAAATGTTTATGGATTTGCGATATTAAAACCTGAGAAGTATGGACACTTTTCATAAAATGTTTTTGAGCTGCCCTTTGGCGGCGTTGGACAATGTTCCCATTGATTATAAATAAAAACATTTTTAGGGTTTGCAGGTTTGTGCAAGTAATGGTGACCATAATGAATAAAACAATACATTGGTTCATAATCTGATGAACCTTCTAAGTATTCATGTTGGTTAATTTAGCTGACATTTCTAAATCTGTCATCATGTTATTAACAGTTTCAAAGTCCTTAACATCAGAAAATGTGCTGGATGGGAGAAAGTCACTCAAAGAAACCTTAAACTGGTGTGGAAACTTAAACAGTTCCACCGGGCCATAAATGTCATAATCAGTTGTGTCCCATGCTATATCACCAGGTATAGGAACGGTTGTGATGTTCACTGATGACAGGTCTCTTCGCTCATGATGAGATGATTTGTGAGGTTTCAGGAGCAAGTTGATGTTCTTACTTGCTGTGTCCATTGTACTGTATTTTCCATCTATCATTTTTCCCAAACTTAAAACAAGGATGAGCCAAAGTAGGAGAAAAAGTACACCTAACACAATCCAAAATTCAACCTATAGTGAAAACAGATATGTATTTTCAAGTTGATGAAAGAGTTCTGTTATTTTTTCTTTGAAAGTTTTATTTACTGGCATTGTTTCAGGTTCACTGGGATTCTCAGAAAATGTATCAAAGTTGAAAAAATAGCCAGAGGCAGTTCTGTCAATTGTTGGAATTGCATCAGGATTTTTCGGAATCGCTGGAGCTGTTTCTTCCTTTGTCATATTAGTATAGTCAGAGGTTATATCATTGTAGACAGGTGTTTCTTGACTAACTATTATTTGGGTCTCAAGAGGTACAAGTTCCATTGCTTTGTTGCATAGTCCTTCTTTTCTTACTGCAGGTTTATCAAAGGTGATGAGTCTTTCAGTTTGAACCTCTTGGATTGTAGCAAGATTTGGTCGCCTGCTACATCTTGGGAGTCCACTGGGCCTACTACTTATTATTGGCCACATGATGTGGTTTCACCAGGTCGATTGATACAACTCTGTTCTCCCTTTTACCAGTAAGGGGCGGTAGTAACACTGATCTTGTTCCTTGAATTGCTAAGACTGGTACTGCTTTTCTGTAAGAAGGCCCAAATTCCTTCTTCACCGTGATCTTTTCCCTGACTAGATCCACAATCTTTGGAGACCAGATAGGTCTTGCTGGGACAGGTGGTTTTTCTTCAGTGGTCGCTGGCTTCTGTATTGTGTTACTCAGATTTCTTCTTGTTTCATTTAAGTCCTGTAAAACAGCCAAAGAGTCTTTGATATCAAAGGGTTTTTGTTCCACCACTGGAGTTTGACAATCGAATTCTTCGATAATCTTTCTTGTACCAAACAGTAAGAGGGTGGGGCTGAGTGATGATCCTTGCGGTACGCCGCAGATGACTTCGGTGTCCTCGGATCGAAACGTGGGAAGGCGGACTCTCTGTGTTCTTCCGGCGAGGAACGAGATGATCCATTCCAGTGCCTTCTCTTGAACACCTGTGTTGCTGAGGCGTTGGACTAGGGTGCGGTGGGAGACAGTGTCGAACGCTGCGGAGAGGTCCAGGAGGATGAGGGCCGCTGTTTCCCCGTTGTTGAGCAGGGTTCTGATGTCGTCAGTGGCTGCGATGAGGGCGGTCTCGGTGCTGTGGTTGGCTCGGAAACCGGACTGCGAAGGGTTCAGGGATCTGTTCGTCTCGAGGAAGGCGACAAGCTGTCTGTTGACGGTCTTCTCAATGACTATGGCAGGAAAAGGGAGGAGCGAGATGGGGCAAAAGTTCTTTAGGTCGGTGGGGTCCGCTGTTGGTTTCTTCAGTAGGGCGCTGAGCTCGGCATGCTTCCAGCTCTCCGGGAAGGTGGCGGTGTTGAAGGAGATGTTGATGATGTCCCGGAGTTGGGGTGCGATGATGGAGTCGGCCTTGTTGAAGACGTGTTGGCGGGAGGGGGCGGTTGGAGATCCGGAGTGGATGGTGTTCATCGTGCGGGCTGTGTCTTCGGTGGTCACCGTGGTCATGTGCGGTGGGGGGCGTTAGTTCGACGGTTGGGTGCGTGGATGGTGCGCCAAAGCTGTTGTGGATGTCGGCAATCTTGCGGTGGAAGAACGAGGCGAGAGAGTCGCAGAGGTCTTGTGAAGGAGTGATGTTGTTGTTGCCGGTACTGGGGTTGGAGAACTCCTTGACGATGCTGAAGAGTTCCTTGCTGTTGTGGGCGTTGTTGTCCAGTCGTTCCTTCAGTGATTTCTTCTTGGTGGTGCGGATGAGCTGGTGGTGCTTGCGGGTGACTTGTTTGAGGGTGGTCATGTTGTCTGTGGTCCGGTCGAGGAGCCAGGCTTTCTCGAGGGTGCGGCAGTTCTTCTTGGAGTCCTTGAGTTTGTCGGTGAACCAGGTGGATTTCTTGCTTCTGGGTCTGCTGGGAGGGTTCTTCAGTGGCTCGAGGTCATCTGCGTAGGCGGTCAGCCACTGTGTAAAATTGCGGGCTGCTTCTTTGGGGTCCGTTGTGCTGGCGGGCGGGTTCTGGCTGAGGGAGGTGGTGAGCTGCTCGGCGGTGATCTTGCTCCAGCCCCTGTGAGGAACCTGTTGCGAGTGGTGGCGGGTCGTTGTTTTTCTGAAGCTGAAGCGGACGCAGCTGTGGTCGGTCCAATGAAGTCCGGTGGAGTGGCTGAAGGTGATGTGCTTGCTGAACAGACGGGATCAAGCGTGTGGCCGGCGTAGTAGGTGAGGGTGTTGACCAGTTACTTGAGTCCAAGGTTTGTGAGGTTGTCCAGCAGGGCTGCGGTGTTGCGGTCCTTGTTGTTCTCCAGGTGGAAGTTGAGGTCCCCTAGGAGGATGTAGTCAACGGAGGGGAGGGCGTGCGGGCTGATGAAGTCCGTGATGTCTTCGCTGAATTGTGTGCGTGGTCCCGGGGGTCTGTAGATGAGGGTGCCTCTGAGGGTTGTCTTTGGGTCGGTGTGTATCTGGAAGTGGAGGTGCTCGGCGGCGGAGAAGGTGTCATTGGAGTCGGTCGTGACGCGGGTGGCGTTCTTGTGTACGATGTCGATGCCTCCTCCAGTCTGGTTGACGCGGTCCCTCCGGGTGATCTTGTATCCGTGAGGGATGGCAATGGCGATGTCGGGCGCTGAGGAGGCGTTCATCCAGGTTTCCGTGAAGGAAGGCGACGTCTGGTGGTGTGGTGTCGAGCAGGTTCCAGAGTTCGACAGCGTGTCTGTGGACGGAGCGGGTGTTGAGCAGGATGCACTTCAGGTGGTTGCTGCGGGTGCTCGGCATGGCGGGTGCGGTACAGGTCCGGAGGCAGGTGAATGTGCAGGCTTGGCAGGTGAAGGGTCCGTGGGTGCGTTTCGGGGTGGCTCGGTAGCAGGCGGGGGTTCGGCCGGCGTTGAGTGCGTTGAGGGTGACGGCGTCATAGGTCTGTCGTGTGGGCAGGCATCTTCGGGGAACAGGGGTCCTGGCGCTGGGCGCGGTCCAGGCGCAGACGGGCTTGCCTTTGGCGCGCCTTCGGCGCACAATCGGCGCGCCCGCTGCGCTTGACCGCTACGCATCCGCGCGGTCGCCATTTAAGGCTAAGTGGGAGGGAGGAGCAGCTGGGAGGCGGGAGCGGGGAGGACACAGGGAAAAAGGGGGCGTGGCCGCAAGATCACGGCGGCGGAAAGCGGGGAGGGGGCTAACCAGGGGAAACAGGCAATACGGGATACAATGCACAAAATTACAAACAATTACAAAGATACAGCAGGGGAAAACAGTGAGGCAGTACCAGCAAGACAAGCTAGGGAAACAGGCAAAAACGGCAGATCGTGACTGTGAGCAGCCGCGAGGGGCACACACACAGCTGGGGGGCCGTACGGCGCGGAGGTGTCCTGAGAACAGGTCACACTCACCTGCGCGGTCGCCATTTAAGGACAAGTGGGAGGGAGGAGCAGCTGGGAGGCGGGAGCGGGGAGGAAACGGAGAAAAAGGGGGCGTGGCCGTGAGATCACGGCGGCGGAAAGCGGGGAGCGGGCCTAACCAGGGGAAACAGGCAATACGGGATACAATGCAAATAATTACAAACAATTACAAAGATACAGCAGGGGAAAACAGTGAGGCAGTACCAGCAAGACGAGCTAGGGAAACAGGCAAAAATGGCAGATCGTGACTGTGAGCAGCAGCGAGGGGCTCACACACAGCTGGGGGGCCGTGCGGCGCGGGGGTGTCCTGAGAACAGAAATCTGCAAGTTCATTGCATCTATGATCTGAGGGGTCGGGCGGAGTCGGGTCTGGGATTTTGAGGAGTTCTTTAACAATGCGAAATGTCTCCCTAGATGAGTTTGGGGAGGCTCAAATTTTCTCATCGAAGAAGGCTGCCTGGGTAGTTTTAAGGGAGGCTTTGTAGGACCTGATGGCTGCTCTGTATTCTGTTTTCTGATTATTGGCCCAGTTTTTCCTCCAGGAGCGTTCTAACTTTTTGCATTGTTTTTTTTGGTCCCGGAGTTCAGGGGTGAACCAAAGGGATTTGAAAGGTCTGCATTTTTTAGATATTATTTTTCTGGGCAGAGCTAGGTCGAGTGAGTTTTCTATTCAGTATGTGAATTTCTTGTCTGCTACCAGGGAATCTGAGTCGTGTTTGGGGGCCGTGAGTTCTAGTTGGCGTCTCCAATCATCTAAGGGGAATTTGGACCAGGGTCTTTCACGATTGCGTGTAGCCGGTGCCTGGGGGGACTCAGTGATGATTTGCCAGGTGAATGAAATTAGGAAATGGTCAGACCATGGGATGGGTAGTGGCTCCCTGGGTTCTAACGCAATGATGTTTGAGAAGATTGGGTCTAAGAGATGCCCTTTTACATGGGTGGCTTGAGGGATTTTAAGGTGGAGTTCGTAAGACATTAGGTCAAGTATTCATTTGCTTGCAACTTTATCTGAGGGGTCGTCGAAGTGTAGGTTTAGATCACCTAGGAGTGTGAAGTTGGAGGAAGTGCTTGCTCAAGTGATAAAGGTCTCTAATAGGAAGCTGCAGAATTGCCGCAGTGCACCCGGGGGGCGGTATAGGAGGAGGCTTGAGAGTGTTTTTGTGGGGGAGAGCTGGATAGTGAAATGAGCGTTCTCGCAATCTTGGATGGGACTATCTACCAAACGGCAGGAGAGATTGTTTTTATAAATAATCGCAATCCCCCCACCCTTGCCGCTTGATCTATTGAGGCGCTGAATAAGGTATCCCAGGGGGAGGGCCTGAACTATATCAGGGTCGGAGTTCGTGGATAACCAAGTTTCTGTTAGAAACAATATATCTAATTTTGTGTCATAGAGAAGAAGGGAGATTTCCAATGAGTGTTTGGGCAGGAATCTGCAGTTCAGCAGGGCCATGCTAAATAGGGTTTCAGTGTGGGGTAGAGTTTTCCTTGTAGAAAAGGACTATTGGCAATAGGCACAGGGACTTTGTGGTCCCTCTGGGGTAAGTGAGTGGAGGCATGCGGGGTTTGCGGCCAGTCTCCATTGTAGAAGTGTATTCCAAGTGTAGGTAATGGGGACAGGAGGCAGGGGGGTAGAGGCTCCTACCCCTGGGCCCGGTCTGGCGCTGACGGGCGCAGACGTGCTTGACTTTGGCACACCTTAGGCGCGCAATTGGTGCGCCCGCTGCACGCGTTTGCTGCAACGTCGTCTGCTGTGCGTCGTAAAGGGCATGGGGTTTTAAGCTCTGGCGCTGGAGACTAGAGCGCTAACCTTGCTGCACACGGGCACTTCCGGTCTGCGTAGCCTTCCCTCCACTCAATCGAAACACTCCGTGGTGGACCGGTGAAATGCAGCCTGGTGCCCGTGAGGTTGGAGCAAGGGGTGAGTAGATTTAATAGCTATTTAAAATAGGCGCAGTGAATTTAAAAATATGCTTCTTTGAGTTTCCAAGTAGCGATGAAGGTGTCCTGGGAGTGTGGGTGTGTGGGGGTATTCGGCACAATAGCAGAGTAAGCAGTAAGGTTGCGGGGGCCTTCTGCATGGTGCTCCTACCTTACACTGGTTTCCCAGTTACCGTTAGTGTCCTTTTGCTTGTCTACTGCGAGGTGTGGTAATCACAGGGTTTTAAGTTCTGGGGCTGGAGACTAGAGCGCTAACCTTGCTGCACACGGCACTACCGCGTAGCCTTCCCTCCACTCAATCGGAACACTCCGTGGTGGACCGGGGAAGCGCATGCTGGTGCCCATGAGGTTGGAGCAAGGGGTGAGTAGATTTAAAAGCTATTTAAAATAGGTGCGATGAATTTAAAAGTATGCTTCCTTGAGCTTCCAAGTAGCGATGAAGGTGTCCTGGGAGTGTGGGTGTGTGGGGGTAGTTCGGCACGATAGCAGAGTGAGCAGTAGGGTTGCGGGGGCCTTCTGCACGGTTCTTCTACCTTAAACTGGTTTCCCTTGCCAATAAAGACTCGCAAATGTTTTAGAACAGTTCGGGCGTCAGCCGAGCGCTGAGGCCACATCCAAATAAATCTTGTCCTAATAGTTGTGGGACCGCATCGGTCCATGGTGACGTCTGCGTGTAGAAAGTCTAATGCTGTCAACAGTGGTGTCTGGACTGAGCTGGCTACACTGTAGTCAGGTACCTGGTGGCTTTCAAAGCTGTGATGTCTGTAACAGGTATCAAAGTTAACTCAGAATTTGTAAACTTCGACGCTCATTCATGGCCACCAGTACATCTCTTCTAATTCTATTAGAGATTTTAAGATCCCGTGATGTGTCAGACCCTCTCCCATATGTGCTTCGCAAACCAAAGCATCTCTCCGGTTCCTGTTTGGAATTACTCTGTCCCCCACTCCAGGGATTCGAGCAAAAGGAACGGAGTTTGCATCAATTATGTATGTATACGTGAGTGGATAGTTTAGTTTAGAGGTAATGCTGCATAGCTACCTTTCACTGAGGCTTTGACTGCTAGCAATGTTTCACAGTGTATTTCTGTTTTAGAATCAGTGATTGTAGCTACGGAAGCCGTTTGCACAGCTGCCTTTGCGGCTTCATCAGCCAATGAATTTCCTGCAACGTGAACGCCATCACGCTGATGACTCAGTGTATGAATCACGTGAGTCTTTTGAAATTCTTTCTGTAATAGAACTACTTGTTCCCAAAGCGTTTTATGCTTAATTGTGCCACCTTTTGTGTTATTGAAACCATTTTGAACCCAACTCTGCAAGTGCTCGCTGTAAGATTCAACGCAGAAATACGAATCGCACACTATGAGTGTGGGGAACTCGCGATCGGTATTCTCAAGCGCCATTTTGAAAGCCTGTAGTTCAGCTCGCTGAGCTGTACAGTCTCTGGGTGATTGAGTTTTAGTGACCATAGGTCGAAATTTACCTTCGCGCAAGCGACATTTAACAATTGCGCATGCAGCACTATAGCATTGTTTACCCCCAATTGCGGGCTGTGCTGATCCGTCTGTATAAATTATACATCCGTAATGTTCTAGAGCCAGAATCTTGGTCGGCAGAGGACATTCCTATTCGTATTTGTGTTTTCAAGTAGGGGTCAAAAACGTATTCAACATCTGTTGCAGCAAGAGAATTAACCCATTGTATCCATCTCGGATGTAAAGCCTTAGCATTTGGAATGCTTGCTTTTGTCACTGCCTCTAGGGCAGATACAGGTGTAACGATCAATATGCATTTACCCTGTGCGAGAGCTCTCTCTTTTACTACAGCAGTTTGAACCGCTGTCAGAATTTTTTCTGTAGAAGTGAATTTCATTTCAGCTTGTGTGTACAAGTGTGATTTATATGCTATTGGTACCTTTTTACCTTCATTAAAGGTTAGGTATGTGAATCCGCATCTCCCTGGAATAATTCGGATCACAAGGTTTCGCACGTTGTCGAGTGTCTGTAACAGTGTTTTTGTTAACATGTCTGTTTGCACTGAACACAAAATTTCTATTTTTTTTTTGTCCAAATATTTTGTTTGAAATCAGGTTTGATTAGTTCGTAGAGAGGTTTAACCCTTTCTGCGTAATTTAGAACATAAGTTCTTCCAAAATTCAGGAAACCTAGAATTGACTGTATGTTTTTCAGCGTTTTTGGAGGTTGGAGCAGCGCACATTTCTCTCGAAAGTTAGCTGCCAGGATTTGCCTTCACTTGATAACTTTTATCCTAAGTATGGACGTTGGGGTGGGCAATTTGTGATTTCTTAAAATTTAATTTGTACCCTTCAGAAGCGAACCCAGGTATTTTGGTGTTCACTCTTTTCAAGTGCACGTCCAAATCATCGTCAGTAAGACAGATGTCATCGACATAAGATAATGCCTCATCATCATACGCTTGTAGTAACTCTGTTACTCTGGCTGAAAATAACCCTGGACTATTCTTGAATTCCGGGGGGAGACGGCAAAATTATCGCTGTGTCCCCTTATTGAGAAAGCGGTCAAGTACCTACTTTCTGGTGCAATGTTTTGACAGAAGAAACCGTTAGAAATATCTGTGGTTTTATATTTTTTCCACACAATGTTATTCATTAGTGCTGCACTCTGTGCATTTTCTACTGAAAAAGTTTTGCAACAAGACTTTAGGTGTCTGTAGTCCAAAACTAGACAATATGTATTGTCTGGTTTGGAGACAGGAAACAAAGGATTGTTCATAGATGAGGTGCATGTTTCAATCACCCCTTGGTATTCTAGTTGATCTAAGATCTCCCTGACCTGTTTTTTAGCTTCTTGCTTAACTGGATACTGCCTTTGTGCAGTAGGTTGATTTTGTAACTATATTTTTTGGTGAGGAGAGTCCTCATCCCATCCTACGGGATTTTTGTATAATGCTGGAGCTTGGGCAACAGCCCATTTTCTGGCATAGGTGTTTTTTTAATGAATTGGAATGTGAATAGAAAAGGCTGGCATAATTATCTCTTCGCTATGAGGGCACTCCCTGACAAATTCAGGTGGCCAGTCTTGTTCAGCTAGAAGAATATCATAACCCTTAGATAGCTTCTCCCAAAAGAGTGCCTTTCTTTTTCTAGATATGTCCCCTTCCATTCGGATCATTACTTCATATAACTTATGGGGTACACTAACTCTGGTGTCGGCAGTTTCAACTTCAATGCATTCATTCAAGTCCACTTTCTCCAGATGATCTTTCAGGATCTTGCGAGCTATGGTGACCTCTGCTGCGCTGTTTAGCATTGTCTGGGCCCACTCGCCGTTCTTGAGTTGTGTCCTCAAGATCCTCGGCATGTCTGATCTTTACACTTGCTACCTTCTTCTTGGTGAATTGAGTTTTGTTATTTTTTGGAACGTGCTGTTCCTCTTTGGACTTCACGCGTTCTTCTTTTTGTTCTGATCGTCCTCTTCTCAGGGATTTTTGCAAGGAAGTCTGAAAGGTACAAGAGGAACGTGTATCAGTATCTTGACATCTATCAGGTTTTATCAAATTATCCCTATTCCTAAGGTTATATCGCTTTTCAGAGGGCTCCTGTTGAGGAGACCTTCCTCTGGACTGAGAACACTTCTCTTTAGGAAGTGTCTGTTTACTGTTTTCCAACTTCTTTTTAGGAGTAGTGAGATTATTTCTAATAAAAACTTTTTCAGGATTTTCAGTTAGTTTGGGTTTCACTGGTTTCCCACCTAAGCTTTCTCTACCTAGTTCTTCATATGATTTTTCAATAATTCTTGCAAATTCATATGGTTGATCAGTTACATCTGTTTCTTTTAGTTTTTGGCGGATCGCCACGGATGCTGCTTTACCTTTAATGTTGGCTAGTAGTATAGCCGAGACCTGTTTGAAATCTTTTAGTAACTTCATACCAAGATTCAAGGTCTGGTCCGTATAAATTTTGAATCTATCTTAGAACGTCTGGTATTACCGCCATAGACTGGACACCATGTGTTTTTGTGTAGATTGAAGCAAAGACTGTACCCCAAGTGTGACAGTCCTCCATGTGTGGTGCAATCCCCATTGGTAAAACAGATAGTCAAAATTCTGTGTTTCTCATGAGGTGTACTATCAGGGAATACTGCCTCTATTTGAGTAATTTTTTGAGCTTACCAGAATGGAATTTGTTCCTGTTTTGCGGGCAATTTACCAATGACTGACTGTATAGTCTGTGGTGTGATTTTGTTTGTGTTCCCCTGATGAGGGTTGTGCCGTGGAATCCTTATAGTAGGTTGGACTGTTAAAGGCATGACATATTGAACCAATTGTCTGTGTATTTTAATTAACTGTTTCAGCTGAGTTAACAGTTCTGGACCTGACATCCTTTCAATCTCAGGATGTGGTGTATAGCTGGCTAGTACCGGCCATGTTGCTCCAGGTCTACCTAGTGGACTGAGCCTGGTAATGTGATTTTGATGTTGTAGGGTGCCATTAAACCAGAGTTGATTCTCTTGGTAAGTTAGTGGAATTTCAACATCCTCGAAAGGAACGTGTTCCGCTGGAGGTTCTTCTGCCTTGTAGTAGTGGAACTTGTGTGTTACTGGATTTGCTGCAGGAAACAGAATCCATGAATACAATACCTTTGTCTGCCGATATTCATGTGCCTCTATAACAAATATTACTTTACCACCTCTCGATGATACTCCATTTTCTATAAGTTTTATAGTGAGTGTTTACTTATATTTAACCGGATGAGTATAGCACCCGGGTTTTTTTGTTGGAAACTTGTGTCGTCTAAAACTGCCTGAGCTGCTAGAGCAGCTCCTTCCCTTTCGTCGTAACTCTCTGACATTTTATTGACCGAATGTTTGCAGAGCAAGTTTCAAGGAAACAAAGATTAGGTGCACAATATTTTGGAACATTGTATCCTTCAACGTTGAACAAACCAAAAACTAATACATAGGATTTTTCGTCCTACTCAGTTTTGGTGGATATTATATCCTTTAACCCACTCCAGACGTCTTTTGGAGTATTTTACGGGAAAAGGGGGTCTGTGTGATTTTAAATTATCGCCTTACCAAACATTGGGCGCCATGTAGTGTAGTTCCTATATTCCCAATAGATTCTGCGCATTGGAATAATATATCCTATAGATTTGACGTAGGACTGAGGTCTACTAGGTCTCTATCGAATATATTAGACTTAATTGTGAGTGCCAGCTAGCTCTGAGGTCACTAGAAACTTTCTCGAATAAACAAGAAGGGATTCGTTTCTGACAACAGCATAAATATGACAACTTTGTTTCCCAAGAATAAGAAATGTATCTCTAGAGTCGCGGAAACAATAGATAGTTATTTCACTCAGTCAATCATGCATGCTTCGTTTCACTAGAGGTGCAGAGAAATAGAGAGACGGGCATTTTCAATAAAAGGGTATTTATTGAACAGTCTTCTTTCTCATGCAGAGGAAATGAACTGCTACAGTCGTAATACTGGTTGCAAAATATAATGCGTACAGTACGAACAGTATTATAAAATAATACTGTAAAAGCATGATATGGTTTCTAAGCCATAAAATACAAAGAATACATAAAATATCTAAAATACATACATTAATAAATTTAGACTAAAAAGTACTCAACTGGTGCTTCTAAAATACGCCTTCCCCGGTGTACCTAACACAGGTCTAGTACAAGGGAAGAAGTAAGTGAGCTGTAGCTTAGTTTAAGTATTCTTTGCCAATAATCTATCCAAGGATTCTCTAAGGGTCTAATCAGCTCCGTACCTTGGTTTCAGAATGAAGGAGGTCTTAAATCTCCCTCTCAGGACTTGCCTTCCCAGCAACCCGCAAGGGTAGCCTAGAAACACTGGAGCTGGATTTCTTGGCAGGAGAAAAGACAGCGTCTCTCAGCGCGTCTGCTGGAGGGTTCGCTTCCTTCGGTACTTGCTGTAACAGGGTGTAGGGCAAGTAGATATTCGAACTGCTCCAAACCACCTTGTGTTTGCCTGGGCAAGTGTGGGCATATTTATACATTGAAGGTGCCTTCTTTGACGTAAGGTTGGACATAATAACGTCATCAAAGACTCAGTTCTTTGAAAACTCTATGAGTTCTTGGATAAATCAATATTCAAGCAAGGGGATGTCCCTGACTGCTGAAGGTGGGTTTTTCCAAGAAATCGTTGTGGATTTTTGGAACTACTGGAAGTAGCCCCGCCGTATTTGGATTGCCTAGACTAAGTGTAAATATGGTTATGATTTCTATGCCTATAGAAGGATAGGGTGATTTATACCTATATATGGGCATGAATCAGGAAAATTACACTAGGGTCCTAAATTCATATACAACAAGACAAGAATTTTATAAAAAGATCTCTACTTGCACAATTAATCCACCTCCTTTGTTTAATATAACATCTGTTTTTCTTCTATAATTAGCCAGTGCCCTGATATATGCCACTCCCACCCCTGGCTTTATCTTTGTTTTTGGCTATTTGAGCTAGTTTGTGCTTAGGCCTTCAGAACTTGTTGTCCACATAAGCTATTCACATCAACTTTGGGGCCTTTTTTTCCAACATTCTGGAGATTCTAAAGGCACCCAGTGTTTGTGGATGTCTCCAGGAGGGGACTAAGACATTAGCTGAAATACAGCAAAACTTTGGGGGTTTTTGGAGAAAAAATCGGACAAAAAGTGCTGCAGGAGAAAATGCTGGGTTTTTTCTCCTGCGGATGGCATCAACTAAAGGTTTGTGGTGCTAAAATCACCATCTTTCCTGTCTCAGAAACAGGCAGACTTGATTCAGTGAATCAAAATGGGAGCAAGCCCATTTTTCCTATTTTTAGTGCTTTTAACCTCATTCCAGTTTGTGGTGGGAGTAGGTCTGTAACACATGCTGGATCCCAGAAAGTGATACATTTCTTAAAACTGGAGAGAATTGTGAATTCATCAAGGGGTGTGGATCCTTCAAGGTATTCCCAATCAAACTGATGGCCTCATTTACAATTTTTTAGCACAGGTTAGTGCTGTAAGGCTTCCTGCGGTGCTGCTCTGCATCAAAAGGCAAAGGAAATGAATGTGCAGTGTTAATAAAATATGGTACATTCTTCTCCTTTATGCCTGTACCTGCACACAAATTGGTGTCTAGCGCCAACACAGGCAGCCTTGCACCTCTGTGCAAGGCTATCTGTGTTGTTGGCACAATTGGCTTTGTGCTGGAAGAGAGACCTTCCTGCAAAGAAATCAGTCAATAGAGGCATTTTCCTCCTTCTGTAAGTGCTGCAGACTGCAGCACACATAGTAAGAGGAAGAAACAAGGAGAAATAAAGTTATTTCTCCTTGTTGCAGTGCACCTGGGGAGGAGCACCGTTTTGATGCATTCCCATGTTTACAGATCCCTGTAAATCTGGGAATATGTCAAAACTCATTGGTGATGTGCGTGAAAACCCACCACAATGCCCATGGAACGCCTCCTTGACAGAGAGTAAGGCAACACAGAGCTTTGTGCCTTCCTGCCTTACTCCATACTCCATGGCGGCATTGCATCACCTCCTAGATGTGATTGAGAGACCTGTGCCAACAGAGCGTCATAAAAAGTTGTGCTTTGGCGACACAGGCCTCATGAGGCCCTATGTGTTGAATTTTTTTTAATTAGTAGGAAAAAACAGATAACATTTTCATTTGTAGATTCTCATCTCAATCGCAAATTTACAAAAGCAATATACCATTACGTCTGCTAGAATTTTCTGGTTGTAGGGTTGTAGGGATATATAGGGTATGTGGGTTTTCCAAGAACTCAAGGTACCCAGAGCCAATAACTGAGCTGCACCTTGCAATGGTTTTTTCTTGTGTCCCGGGTATAGAGCAATTCATATGGTAAAATATGAAGAGTAATCAATAGGTATCAAGGAAACCTATGTATTTTCAAAATGTGCACATGATATGAAGTTTAGAAGCATTGGTTATTTGCACCTCTCCAAATTTGTGGGTACCTATTTTAGCATGTGAATTAGAGGACATTTCTCAAAATATCTTCTTTCTTATACACTGGCTTACATTTGGAAGGCACAAATGCAGAGAAATACGATTAGTAACAACACTTGTTCTACTATTCTGTGTTCCCCTAAGTCTCCTGATAAAAATGGTGCCACACATATGTGGGTAGGGCTAGTACCCATGACAGGAAAGACCAAAGAGTGCAACATGGGTACATCAAGTTTTTTACACTGACAATTCACCCTATTTTGTGCAATGTGCCTAGCTATTGATTCCGGCCCTGGATCAGTCAGGACCTAGGGAACCTAGCAAACCTGTACATTTAGGAAAACTAGTCACCTAGCGGAATCCAGAATGAGGTGACTTGCATGACTCTTACGAGGTTATTTTACACATAATCTCTTGCCAACCTCAAACTTTGACTAAAATAACCCAATTTCCTAACATTTCTGTAATGGAAAGCTCTGAAACATTTGGGGAGCCAGAAACGTCCTTCCACCCAGCATTCCCCTAAATCTTTTGATATAAATGTGTGTGTGAGTATGTCTGGTGCTTGGGATAAGAAACTGGCTGAAATGCAACATGGTTAGATCAAGTTTTTCCACTTAAAACTGACCCTTTTTTATCAATGTGCCTAGCTGTGGATTTTGAGCCTTAGCTCAGCCAGAACCTAGGGAAACCTAGCAAATCTGTACATTTCTTAAAACTAAACACCTAGGAGAATTAAGGATGGGGTGATTTGCATGGATCCCATGAGTTTTTTTTACCAACAATGCTCTGCAAACCTCAAATTTGTCTGAAATCATGCTTTTTCCTTACATTTCTCTAATGAAAATTTACAGAATCTGCAGCAATCTGCAAAATTCTAACCACCCAGCATTGCCCCACTTGTGTGGATAAAAACGCTGTTTCACTTGTGTGGCTGGGACCAGCACCCACAACAGGAATGGGTCATAGCAAGAACAATGGAAGCCTTTGTGTGGGGTCTTGTGAGCATTCCTGCAGATGACGGAATTTTCCATCACAGAAATGTAGGAAAATGCATGATTACAGGCTGAGTTTTGTATTTGTGTGCCATTGTGGGTAAGTAAACCTAATAGGATTCACAGTAGGCGGCACACCACCCTGCAATCCCCTGGTTGTCTACTTTTCAAAAATGTCTGTGGTTGGCAGGTTTCAATTGGTGGCGGCCTAGCAAGCCCCAACATCCTGCAGATACCCCTATTGCTGATCTTTCCACTTAGCACTTTGGGGCCTGTTGTGTCAAAGTCTTTTGGCTTACCCACACACGTGAGGTACCATTTTTATCAGGAGACTTGAAGAGATACTAAGTGGTAGGAAATGAACCTCACCTCTGGAACAGAACAACATACAATAGATACGTTTATTTAGCTACATTACAAAAGCTAAACATTTGAGGTACAGTAAAGTGAAGTGGCTAAGAATCAATCTAACATAGTCAAATGCAAAATTTGAATACCATAGCACCAGGATCCACAATTAGCTAACACACACTTTCGCACCTACCAAGGAATTCTATCATTTTGTATTAGCGTAAAAAAACAGACAATACTAGTGCGCCGATTATTAATGCTAAACTTAATGGCATCAGAAGGGTGTAACATTTAAGCTGATGCACACAGAGTGCTACAGGTCATAAATAAATGTCAGCAGACAGTCCTTACAACATTCAGCTATTTCCCTGCTAAAAATTGAAGGAGAAACGGTGTATCATTTCACAGCTGACTGTAATAGAATGCAAAATACCTCGGGGCAACAGACAACTGGTACTGAAGTGGGAAAAAGTGTTTTATTTCCACCTGATCGGACATGCTGTAGTAGGAAATATCATGTCATGTCTGTTACATTATAAAGCAGATTTTTTTTTTTGCTGCAACGGAAGAGTACAGTGGACGACGATGAGTCACAAAGAGGATGCTATTTAACATATGCAATATCTGGACCTGACTTTTCTATTAACTGTGAAACACGTGGGTCAAACTGGAAACTTCTGAGGTTGGATTGTATAAGGATCATTTTATTGCGTATTTTATGCATGGTTGCGCTCATACATCTATTTTATTAAGTGCTTTGCAGGAGGTTTTGTTTTGTTGTATCTTTTGTATTTTTAGGGCACTCCCCTTGATTGCCAATAGGCTTCTCCGGGGTTCCAAGGGATGTGGGCAGCAGGTCACTGCTCATTTACAGAAGACTTGCGGTGCGTCACTCACCGTTCACTTGGAGTCTTTATAATGTCTGTAAATTTTCATTTTGGTTTATTGGCTAACAACCAGGAAGCAGAAGGGACATATTATTAATTCCCAAAAGAGAACCCACAACAAACGGGACCGGAGTGACTCTTAAGTGTCTAGGGCTCGTGAGCGCATCCGTTCTTAACAAAGTACTTGGCTGTAACTATTTAAAGCTACTTAAACAATCTGTTTGAAGTGGTTTGTATATTTCCTTCAGCCCACAAAATATTACTATCAGATAGCTTGGTAATTTAAACAGCAGATCTCAAAAACAATTACTGTGGGAAAAAGTCTAGATGGCAGAGGAAAACGAGAAAAAGTAACGTTTTAAAACCTTTTCAATAACCAGTGATGCAGTTCCGTTGCCATTTAATACTTGGCCACATTTACTAACATTTGACACTGAGGGGCATATTATCAAGGGGGTTTATCTCCGCTTTTTTGGCTTTAAAAGCCAAGAAAGCAGAGATAAAATGATCTCCCTATTACCTAGCTGCCGCTAACACCAGTTAGCGACAGCTAGAAGGAGATAACGACCATCTTGGGCCCCACTTTGCATGTCAGTGATATTTATCACTAATAGATGCAAAGTGGGCGTGCCAAGATGTTAGCGACTGAAAACAGTCGCTAACATCGCTATCTCCTATTACCAACTTTTGGAGATATTCGCGCTAAGCGGGAATATCTCCAAAAGCTAACACCTGCCCTGAGCAGTTCTTAGCCATGTTATCCAATGGGAGGTGGATAACATGGCTAAGAGCATTAGCTCGCTAATGCATGAATATCGCTGACTTTTCAGCGATATTCATGCTTTGCGGCGATTTTTACCGCATTTGCGTTAAACCTTGGTAATACCAAGGTTTATATGCGGTAAAAATCGCCGCAGCGCTGCGGTAAATTTTTGTCTCTAACCAAGCAATAGCGATAATTATCGCTATTGCTTGGTAATATGCCCCTGAGTTCTATCAGATGGGGAGGGCAGAAATGAGCCATATCTAATAACATTTGCCGCATACTGGCTCTCTCAATGCACTAGTGCACTATGGGGCACATGCATCAAGCGATTTTGGAGTCGCAAACGGTGCGAATCGCAAAATTCGGCCGTTTGCAATTCCAAAATCACTTTTTGGGATGCATTAAACAATTTTTTTAGAAATCGCAATTTTTTGCGATTTCTAAAAATGCGATTGCATTTAAGGAATCGCATTTTTGCGATTCCTTAAATGCAGTGCATGAATGTTTAAAAAAAATGCGAATTTGCAAATAGGGGTAGCAAATTAACACGAGAGTGAACCTCGTGTTAATTTGCGAAATCTTTCAAAAATGCTCAAAAAAGCATTTTTGAAAGTGTTATGTTACACACACACATTTCCTTTGGACATATGTGTGTGAAACTTGCACTTAAAATAACATTTCAAGGATGCAGGGGGGGGGTCCTTTGGACCCCCCTCAGCACCCTTGAAATGCATTAACAAATTGCAATTCGCAAAATGAAAATCGCAAAATGTTAATGCCTTCCCATTGATTCCTAAGGGCCTTTTGGCCCATAGGAATCAATGGGAAGGTTTTCCTTAATTGCGATTCGCAAAATGTGAATCGCAATTAATCATGCATTGCCGTTTGCGATTTCTAAATTGCGATTCATTAATTTTCGTAATTTAGGAATCTCACATGGGTGCAATGATGCATGTGCCCCTAAGTGCTGCCTAACTCCAGCACAGGCAATCCAATCAGTAGAACCAGAGCTATGCAATTTCAAAGATTTACATAAGTGCAGTGCCTGAAAGCACAAAGCAGCACTCATGGTCATCTGGCCATGCTTGACCAGGGGAATGCCGCAAGTTTAGGCCAACCATGATGGAGTGTGGGCCAGATAGAGGGACTTGGTTAATCATGCTAAAGAAGGTAACTTCTCAAAGTCCGTCATGAAAAATATAGGTGCATATTTGCAAGCCCCTAATGCCACCGGAGCGTCACTTTTTTTGATGCTCAGGTGGCGTCGCACCATTCCCAATATTTACAAGGTGGCGCTAAGCCACTTAACATGGCTTAACAGCACCTTGTAAATATGACCATTTCTGCTGCAGTCTGATGCAGCAAAGGGGCGTGCAATGGGTATAGTGGGCGTTCCACCCCAACACCCATCCCTTTTTGACGCTGCCACAGATTTACAAGGCAGTGGCAGTGCCAAAATCTAAGGTCAGGTAACCTGGTCTTAAAATGCTGATATGAGGAGAAATTATTAATTTCTCCTCGGTTTTAACTCTTTCACTTTCAAAGTGTACTGCATTCTGCAGCACACATAGCATAGAAAGAGCATATCACCATTATTGATTGTTTATGTGCAGGAAGGTGTCCCTTCCTGCACATAAACAATCACCCCTGCCGCGCAGGCACTCTTGCAACATGGTGCAAGGGTGCCTGCACTGGCACTAGGCAACTTTTATAGTGCCAGCACTAGGGGTAACGCAGTGGTGCGCCATATTTCTTTAACTATGGTGCATCCCTGTGTTTTCAAGATATCAGAGTGTGGCATTGCCAAAATGGTGTAACATTGCGCGCCGTCATTTTCTTGTAAATATCCCCCATAGTTCGCAGTGGAAGTGGCCACAAGGAGGAAGGAGAGCATCATGGATGGTTGTCCTTGTAGGGCTAAGAATAGCATTAACAAATTGCAATTCGCAAAATGAAAATCGCAAAATGTTAATGCCTTCCCATTGAGTCCTAAGGGCCTTTTGGCCCATAGAAATCAATGGGAAGGTTTTCCTTAATTGCGATTCGCAAAATGTGAATCACAATTAAGGAAAATTCCACCACATCAGAATTCAAGGAAACACTCTCAAATGGTTCACCTCGTACTGTTATGTGTGTGAGGTAGGCCCACACATAACCAACACCATCTTTTATCATGGACACTTTTTCTTAGGTTGCCTTTCCTTTCACACAATAACCTTTTAAACACATTTGAGTGTGACAATGCTGGATTAGTTTCTCTTAAACTGCTTCGCTTACAGATTTTGCTTCAGTTAACATTATCACGATTCCTTTAACACTACTTACCAGGTCTCGACACACATTGTGCAAATGTCATTATATTTTCCATCCACAGGGCGACATGACTATCTATAGACCAAATTAACTATAGATCAAAACAATAATGGCTTGCAGAGGACACACAAGGATGATTTTCATTACAAATAAACAAGCATTTCAGGGGTTTAGTTAGAGGAGTGCTTTGCTGATATTGGCGAAGTCTCTACACACTGAAGCTTTGGCCTTGCAGCTTGCTGACTTCTTCACGCAAGGGTGTCTAGCACATGACCAAGACGGGGACTTTCCCATCAGGTAAGTGGGGATGGATCATCCAGTTTGGGGATTCTTGGCTGTAGAGACCCATACACTCGCCCTATACACTTAGGTTAGTGACTGCATAGTATGAGTATTATCCAATCCTATATATTGTATTTTATGAATGCATATATACATTGTTTTACCACCATGATGGAGCATTGTATTCTGTTCACCATTCTGGTGCTGTTAGTAAATTTCATTTGCTTCTGTCTGTTGACCATTGAAGCACATATATTCTATACAAGAATCACACTGGAAAGCGTCCCTTTGTGTGTTTCGTGTATATTTCTCTGGGAGTACAAGCACACAAGTGAATAAGCAAAAGGGTTCTGGATGTGTTGCCAGGCTTCCTGGGGTACCTAGGTTGGCATGTTCAGTGGTTGCCAGGAACCATTTGTTATCCAACAAAGTTTAGGGGGGCTTTGGGTGGCACTGTGAGCTAGCTGGTCTACAGGACAACATATGCTGAGGGGATGCATAGAATCAGTCAGGCACCATCCCAACATTTATTCTGGGCACAAATGCACAGTTCCTACCATGAGGTGAAATCTACACAACATGGTACCACCCACGTTGGTTAGGTTCTTATTTAATGGATCGCCAGTAGTTCAATTGTGCCTTCTCAAAGATCCATGCTTACCTCCCAACTTGAGACATCCATGGTGGTATGGAACATCCGCCTCAGCTGAGTAGGCAAGCCCTATGTATTGGCTGTAGGTAAGTCATCTTGAAAGGAATTATTAATCTTGTTGTGTCACCCTCTCTGTAAGTCATTACCTATCATGTCGGTAAGTGAAAATATCCAGGAATTTAGCAAATCTGAGCACTGCAGACATGCAGATACTCTAAAACTATTAAAAAATTGCCTCTCAGCAAGAGGTGGAGATATTACCTTCATGATTGAGGTGCACAAAGTATTTAGGACAGATGTGTTCTGTTCTTGGTATTTGTATTCTTGGATTTCTTGGTATTTGTTCCCAGCTGCAGTCAATGCCACACAGCTATTTCACAATTACACTGAGGATGAAATATCAGAATAATACACTCCATACGAGGAAATAGAAGTACCACTAACTTACCAAGAACACATGACTTGGTTTAAAGGTGCCCTCCCATGCACTACAGCAAACATTAGAGGTTGTATGCTCAGTAATGAAGGAGCAACATGGCTGTTCCTAGCCGCATAGACACTGCACCCTAATGTTGATAACTTACCAGCAGCAGAAGTGAAACATTATATAAAGACTTAGGGGCTGATTGCCCGGAAGGATCGCCTTAAAAAACTGCCTTCGGCAATGCTGTGCTGACTTCAGCAGGTCGGAGCCATTTTCCAAGCCAGCCTTGGTTCTACAGGATCTGTGTTTTGTGACCTGTTTTTCCCGCTGCGCCCCCTGTTCCAGTCTGGGGACTCCATTCCCCACAAGCACCTAGGCGCCAACATGTAATCTCGCGCCAGGAGGTGCTTAAAGACGGACTTACCCGTTTTTCCTGCTGTGCCCTGCTGTTCCGGTCTAGGAACTCCATTCCTCAAAAGAACCTAGCGCCAGGAGGTGCCAAAACACAATCTCATGCCAGGAGGTGCTTAAAGGAGGGCTTGATCTCCCTCAGCGTGGGACAAGCAGGGGCGTGCCAGGGTCGCGCCCAGACAATGCCCAGGCAAAGGGCGGGCCTCTCTTTGCCCGCCTACACCAGTAGGAGACAGGACAGGGCTACCCCCCTTGGCTTTGGTGTTTTATAATATTTATTTTAGGTAAGCCATTAAACTTTTATTGGCAACAGTGACGTTGTAAGTGAGACAATTTACCTCTTTTCTACTATAAAATAACTTGGGAGTGTATTCAACTCCGAATACCAACAACATAGAGGAGTGGTTCACACAAGTCACAAACATTTGTTACTTAGGTATTGCGTTGGGTGGGTGGAGTGTGAATTGATTTTTTTTGTGTACCGTGGACCATTGGACAGTAGCTTTCTCATTTTCTTTGGTGCCCTGTAGTTAATTATTTACCTTACACTCGCTGAAGTTTTATATTAGCTTATTATCATCAATAAGGAAAGGGGGATCCATAAGGAAACTTTGTGTGGGTGTACGTTTTTACTAACCCTAACTCATGGAAGTTGCACAGACAAAATGGGAAAATGCAAGGCCCTTGATGGCTAGGCTAAGGGAAAATCCTCGACAATAAGGTAGAGTGCCGCTGAATATTGCTCTATTGAGGAAATAGATAATTTAATTGAAGAAGTGGAGTCCATGCTAAATACTAAATGGAACACAATTAGCAAGAATAAAGCAACAATTACTACCACTTTCTATACTAAACGCCATCCAAGCTCTCAAACAGAGAGCTCTATAAAAAGGATTTGACAATGGTAAAAATTGAGACCCTACAAAAGACCCCCAGTATTATTTCTCCCCAACACACAGCAACAGTCAAAACTACCCCCATGTTCATCAGGAGATAAACGGTTGTGCCCTAGCTACACCAAATGGAGCACCAAGAGAGGGAGGACCATTTATACTGATTGTCTGTACTATAGGTATTCCGCTCTAGCTCCAGAATCAGGGCTAGATATCTCTAGCATGGTAATACACATGCAGCCTTCCAATCCATATATGCAGGAACAGCAACATGCTAATATGCAAGGGAAAAATAGTGAAATCCATGAGCCAGCAGAAAAGGTAGTTCTACAGGCCAGTAGTTCACAAACTAGCGAACGCCCACCTTTGATAGGCAACCTTATTCAGAAATTACATATACTAACAAAAGATGTCGCTGACTTAAAGGTAATAATAACATAACTATTTATAATGGGTTAGCCAGGGAACCCGTTCAAAACGAATGCTGTGCATGCCGCAAGAGGAGTCAGACTGACCTCCAAGCACCAACAAAAAACAACATGAACATTAGAAGGCATGGTGAAAGGAGATACAAAATTGGAGGATCAAAAATCTGTCACGGAACCCGAGGGCTCAAGACTTGAACCACGTTGTAAAGATTAAGAGAATAGACACGATGGGGAACACAGATTGATCTACAGTCAGGGAAAACCAAGATCTATGATTGGGGACGAGAGGATTAGGGGAGTGCAGAGGACTGGCTCCCTCAAAAAATATACAAACTAATACAATCATGGAGAATTATACCAATTGGCATAGAAGAGGTGGGGAAAACATAGCACGGGATTGGAACCAACATGCTACACAGTATATGGGACATCAACCCACTGTACAAAACATAGACAGGCAGATTCTTAATATTTATATGGAAACTATTATCCCCAAGGAAATGGGTTGGAAAGTGGCTATGACAAACATTAAAAACTCAATCTCTCTTCATATGGGGAGGATGAGGAGTCCTTGAAAAACAAAGTAATACATTGGATTAGGCACAAGCGTGACTGTAGATCTATAAGACGTTCGGACCTATTGAGGTGGAACGTTTACCTACCAAAAATTCAGCCCTTGCTACCATACTCCTAACATTAAAAACAAAAAATATAGCTGATATACAAGTAACCCTTGATCTGAGAACAGGTCAACTCTCCAGTAGCCCGGTAAGATTTAGATGATATAATCCCCATGATATCATAGATAGGAACCATCAAGAATCTGCTAATCCTAGACCACAACCAAGTTCTGATGCTTTAGACAACAATTTTGAGGCAGTTGATTGGCAGCTAATTCTGCCCCCTACACTTGAATGCATGAGGTTACATATAACTTCCAACATAGAGTTAGCTCTATCTGATCCCATTGCTAAGTATCACGTCAATCAAGCAGTCAGGGGAGAAATAGGAGTTGATTGAGTTCTAGTCAACCCATATCTAATGAGTGAACCGATCGAGCAATCAGAATTGCGTTTGTTATCCTGGAGCATAGCAGGGTTGAAACGTAAATTAAAAGATGGTAAATGACAGGAGTATATTAATCTCAGTGAAATTTGCCTGTTACAGGAAACCTGGGCACTGGAAACACCCTATAAGCTTAGGTTCAAAACATTCAGTGCTAGTGTCACCCCCTCAGTAAGAGGTAGACCATCGTCTGGTCTTGTTCTTTGGGTAAAAATTACCCTAAGTGTGTATATAACTTGGCTTAAATTTCCAGCTTTAGATATATTGGGGATAAAGATAACGACATTTGGCAAAACTGAAATCTACATAATAAATGTTTACAATAAACCAAGTCCTTCCAGACAGGAATCCCCAGTAAGCTGTTAGATCAATTTTTGAGCACAGTTGACTCGATTGGAATGGTAATTGTAGGTGGACTTCAACAGTAAATATGAACCTATAGTTGGACTAGAAAACATGTTGGAAGAGGAGGATTAGGCTAATAACATCCCCCCTCTGGAGGATGGTCCTGCAGTGCCCTGGACAGTTGCAGCATCACAACTTCATCAACTAGTTACAGGGCAGGGCCTGCAGTGGTAGATTGCTGTCAGATTGACCAAGAGCACCTACACTTTGCAGGGGCAGTACCCAGAGTAGCATTGACTATATAATGGTTTCGGCTAATTCATGGTCCAACATTCACGATCTAAAAGTTGAAGTCAGAGGAGATAGCGATCATTACCCCCTAATTTTAACACTAGTAGGTTCCCTCTTCCATCTCACAAACAGGTGGAATAATTACCCAATTCAAATCCATCCAATAGTTAGTAACAACCGTAGAGCCTTGAAATGTCTATCAGTAGTGGGCAAAGATGAGGCCATGACAAGGATCTACAACACTTTTACAGACATCATCTCACCCTAAACTGTATTGCCTATTAGAGTGATTCCCATAGTACAGATTCACCACAAAATGTTTGAAAAACTAAAATTGATTCTGAGTAAGACCACCAGAGAGAATAGGATGGGGAACACAGTTACACACGCCTCAGCTAACCACTGGTATAATAGTGAGTGTTGTAAAGGAAAGAGTGAGCTCATAATGGCAGCAAAATCAAATGACATCATAGCATTAAGAGACAAAAGGGACACATACAAAAGCTTACTTATGCAAACAAAGGGATGTGAGTGGCTGGACAGAATTGATAATTGCTTCCATAATTAAGGATTATGCAGGTTTTTGGAAACTGATAGCCAAGGGTAATAAAATGGTGAGAAGTAGCATGGATCTTTTTTTGGACCCAGGTACTTGGGTCAAGCATTTTTCAAAATTGTATTCAGAGATTATCATTGAACCAATACATATTAAGCAATGTGAAGCACCAAACCCTGTAGCATCCAATAATATGGATCAAACATATACTCCATATTTCAGTATAGAGGAAACCTTAGCAGCAATTGTCACAATCAAGCCCAAAAAAGCCAAATGCTCTGATAAAATACCAGGTGATCTATTGAAGCATGATAAAGCTGTTTGGGGGCCATATATTAATCTTCCCTGTAATGCTGTGGCAGCAGGCGCCCCAGTACCAGAATCGTGGAAAGGGGCAGAAATTATGACAATTTTTTAAAAAGAAGATCTTCAGGATCCTGCAAATTACCAGCCAATAAGCCTTGTTGATACTCTACAAAAGATTTCTGCCAAGCAGATTTTATTAAAATTAAATGAGTAGGCAGAGGCAAATAATGTTTTATCACAGTATCAGGCAGGGTAAGAGCTAAAACAAGAACAATCGACCAGGTTTTTAGACTTCTTTGCATGGGGTGGAAATATACAATTTTAAAAGAAGGTCACCTGTTTATAGCGTTTAAAGATTTGAAGGCCTCTTTCAATTTTATACCAAGAGATTTACTCTGGTGCTCCCTAAAAAACCAAGGTGTACCAGAGGAACTCCTTATGCAGGTAGTAAGACTACACAAAGACATTTATGCGAAAGTCAGATGGGGGCCCAGGGGAGAACTCACTGAGGCAATCCCCATAAGGAGGGGTGTAAGACAAGGATGTGTACTGGAACCCACCCTCTTTTCTTGATATGTTAATGACGCCCCAAAACATCTATTGGAGTGTAAGCATGATTCACCGAAAATAGGAGGGTAGGCCAGTACCAGACCTTTTATTTGAGCATGACACTATTTTAATATCTCAAACGCCGAAGGGACTCCAACATCTTTTAAACTCATTTAGTGAATATTTAGATATGAAAGGCTTTGAAGTAAATTCTAGTAAAACAAAATATATGGCAGTCAAACCACACAAATCATTTAAGAAGAACATTTTTGTTAAAAGCAGAAGCTAGAATATGTGTCAAACTTTAGTTAACTAAGTATCACACTTGACACCAAATTGACATGGCACCCGAAATTGCAAAAAAGCAAGACCATTTTGCTCCAAAATTCAGTGCCTTTACTAAAAAAACATCAGAATAGTATAACTAAGGCAGTGTCACCTGCACTAGAAGTGTACAAATATAGGGCACAATCAGCAACCCTTTATGGAGCTGAACTTTGGGGTGCCGCCTTCAGAAATACGTTTGGGGTGGAAGAAAATATGTTCTTTAAGACGCTGCTACGCCTTTCAGTACACACACCAGTTATCCCCATTGTTTTTGATTCGAATATAAAATGTATCAGGCTATATTGAGACCACTGTCATTTTGAGTGCGACTGTGGACTACTGCAGAATTTGAAAGTCACAAATAAGGGTTAGAAGAGATACTAAGACTCTATTAATGTGAAAGTCTCCAGTGGGTTAGGCATGTGCGAATATGGTTTTTATAAACTTGGGTTGAACCATCACTGGGAAACGCCCACATTATTGACACTGCCCTCCAAGAAAATATTGAAAACAACATGTTGGACGTATATGCACAACACTGTCTCCCACAATTCTGATAATGGTAGATTGACATCTCAGTTCCTTCTTACCATATCCCTTCCGTCCTTTGATCAATTTTTGGATGAAATTCATCCTCAGTTGGCAAAAACAATATACATGAAGTTTCGCTATGGTGTACTGGAAGTGAAATCCAATACAGTAAAATGGGGTTGGAAAAATGGTGACAATAACGATGATCACTGTCTACTATCCCAACACAATATGCAAGAAAATGATCACCATATAATATTTTTTTATCCAGCATATGACATTCCAAGGCAAAAATGGATTAAACCCATCTGTCGCAACTTGGAAATCAGCTCTTGTATTGATGCGCCTAGAATACTAAAAACCGATACTTCACAGAAAATAGTTTTTAGTGTTAGTAGATACCTGTTTGCTAAAAAAACTTTTTGAGCGATAAAGAAGGCTTGAAATTATAAAAAAGTCTGTATTTATTTTTTCTGTTGTTTTAAAGTATACACGCACTTTCATTCACTTGCACTTTATACCTGCCCTGCACTAAAATAGAAAGCACTCACTACTGATATGTAGCTTCTTTGGATAAGTAATGTGATGTTTCAAGTATCCAAATGCATTACTATAGCATTTGCACTTTACTTTGAATTAAATACAGCTCCAAGCACCTATATGTATTAGGTTAGCATTTGCACTTTATCTGTTGATCTTGATAAATGTAGGAAGCTTCAAAATGTTATGAATTTTCTTTATGTTTTAACTGTATCAAATAGTAAGCTTAGCTCTTTTATTATGCTGGACCTGGCCTATTGATTGGCTGGTATTTTTATTATTTCAACACAAATGTAACATCTAAAGACTCCTACAAATGTAATTAGAGATTATCACCCACCTAAATTGTGTTTCAAGATGTGTTTTTCATCAGTAGATATGAATTGTTTTTTTACTTTCTATCTTTTAAGGTTTCTTAAACCGAATAAAGGTTATTGAACTGAACTGATTCTGGGTGGATTCTGAGTTTGGTGGTCCATGGACAGCCAAACCCTGGGTGACGCACTGGTGGAGGTGCGTCCCGGTAGTTTGACCACCATATTCTGATTTTGACAGTCAGACCTCCATTAGAGGGCTGCAACTGCTTGGGATCCATGAGGGCATAATATGCTACTGGTACAGTTGCTGCACCACCAGGCTAATTAAGGGTTTCCTCACTGCCACAGTTTTTATGGCGGTAAAACTGCCATGAACACTGTGTTAGCCAGGAAACTAAGGGGGCCCTACAGGGCCACCTGGTGCCTCTGGGCCAAGGGGATGCATGCAAGGGGGTACATGGCGTGCCCCCTGTCGGCATGCATGCCCAGTTCCTGCACGACATGGATTTAACAGTCCATGCCATGCAGGAACTTGCTTTCGCTTTCCAACTGCGGTGCCTTTTTAATAGGCACTGCCATGAGAATGCAAAAGGAGCACCTGCCAGACAACAATAAAAGTGATAAATTGGCAGGCAGGCGGGTGGCAGTGTGCTTTGGTGGTGTGGGAGTGGGGTGATGGCATACTGCCCTGCTCCCATCCCACCAAACTCAGAATCAGGCCCTTACCTGCAATATGCAGAAGTCTTACATAGTTCATTATGCAGACATTGACACTTAACCCTGTGCGGGCTGCTCAAGCTGCACAACCACAATTGGCTACCTCAGGCATTAGCCCACAAATGCTGAATGCAGTGTTGGGGAAATTCCCATCAGGTGAGAAGAGATTCTGTTCTGGACTGCATAAAAAACAAGACAGCATGAAGCAGTTTTTCCCCATACGGACCTGTAGGAAAAAGACGGTATACAGACAATGTGCTTGCCAATGGGTATGGCTCCCCTGGTTCAAGATTGCATCACTTAGGGTACAGTCTTTGCTGCAATATGTACCAGAACACATGGGACTTCTTGTTTGGTCATTTTGCCTTAGCTGCTGAAACAGCTTCAGAATGAGTATGGGGCAGCTCCTGCCCTGGACTTACGGGTGAAACAGATGGGCAATTGTTCTGCAGTATCCGCCATTATGTTACATAACATAAAAGGGGAAGCAGCAGCATTGGCTATCTGCCAATGACCAAATGATTTTACTCTTGCACAGCAGGATCGTGAATTACCTAAAATTATTGAAGACACCTATGCTACACTAGGTAGAGATAATTTGAAGGCCAGACCTGGTAAGCCACAACTAAAGAGTAGTTCTGAAAAAATAACTCCTAACAGACACCGACTCTTCACTGAAGAAGAAGTGGGATACTAAGCAAAAAATAAATAAACACAACAGGAAGCCATGAAAAACATTATAATCTCCACAGCCGTGATAACATTAACCTGCCTGACACGTATCAAGATACTGATTCACGTTCATCTCATTCCTTTTAGGAATCATCCAATAAATATTTGGAGAGAGGTAGACAGAGCGGAATCGGAGGAGGAAAGAAACAAAAATAGGACTCACACTCCTCATCTAACTACATAATAAAACAGGAAGTTAAACAGAAACCTTCTTAGCCCATATTTAAAATAAAGAAGGTAGCCGGACGGAGGGTCAGGCATGCCTCTGATATTTAGGACACTGCATCTGAGTGGTGAATGAGCTGCGACAATGCAATACAGCACTGCAGAAATCCTGATAGTTCGCCAGAACCTGAAGTACTGTCTGTTGGGCGTAGCATTGAGCGAGTATTTCAAGGTGGGAACACCTGATACAAGGGTGAGTCTCCCCCATTGTTTATAAAAATACAACTACAGTTGGAAGGGCACTTGCCCAGATTGATTAATGTTCCCTTTTGGAAGGACAAAAGGTTAAGATATTCTTCTGCTGAATCGGATTGGCACCGGATTTCATATTGGATTGCCCAAAAGGGGAAACTGTATTTCAACCTGCTTTCTCTGGCCTAGTCCAGAATCAGTAAAATATTCATGAGCCAATGAGTGGGTGCTAGCGCTAGCTCCTGCATTATACTGTAACCATGGGGGGGTGGGAGGGCTGTTCTCCATTTCATAAAATACCATTGAGGACAAACCCACAAACTGGGAGACAACTTGAATATGAAGGTGTAACAGAAACTTGTATCTCAAACATGAACAATCCATTGTTTTCAATAATGAAACAGACCATGCATATTGCCTGGCATTAGATTTCAGACTTTCAAACAAAGCTACTTGCACGTTTGCAGTACAAAATGCACATAGCACTATACCAATGAACAACATTGTGCAGAAGAAATACAAAACAACACTTGATTTATCCCATGGATTTTTCGACCAGAATATTTTGCCTATGAGCAAATATTCGACTGCCTTTAGTGCGCTTTTCTCTCAGAGGCAATTCTGACAATTAAAACAGGGGTATATGAATAGACCTGAGCTGTTTTCAGCCAGAATGACAGAACTGTTATCAAATTTTGACCTTTGCTGTGTTAAATAAATATCATTACAGTTGGGACGGCAATTTTGTAAGTTGGGAATAGGCGATTTTCCCATGTTTAACTTGAACCTATGGTTGAAGAACATCCCCTTACATGGTGGGAGGCTGGTATGATTGTCATAGGCTACAACCCGGTAAATGTATGTTGAAATCTTTGTCATAACAGTCAAGTTTTGACATAGAGGCTATGGAGAATGTCCTGACTGGTTGGGAGTTTTAATTGTGTGCTTTGTTTGTGTTTATCAGTCACCCTTTAGTTCAGTGAGGTGAAGTTTGACATTGAGCACTGACGAAATTGCCGCAGCAGAAGACTGGCAATGAAACATGTTGGTCCATCCTAAAGTGGTCTGCAACATGCAGTTTTCTTTTAATCTTGAGCAGGCTCCCAGCTTTGAATAAAACCAGGATCTTGCAGACGTGAGTAATATCTCAATTTTAGTTGGAGTAAAGTATTACTCTTTTTCACATTACGGGGTCTTGTTTGACATAAATACATTAGTGTTTTTCAACTTCTACTTTTTATACTTGACACTTTCTTCTTTCTTCTCACTGGTGAGAAAGTTACCTATGATGAGAATTGTGGGAAAACTGGTGAGAACATAAAAGTAGCTTCGCTGGTGTAGCTTACGTGAGGTACTTTCTCACCCTCACACATTTTTTTGTTTGTATACACCTTTCATGAGGGGGTATAGCTACATGGGGTGGACTGATAAACGTGTGTTGATATACAAAATAATATTTGGAACATTTAGTACTCGATAAGGCTGGTACTTGAAAAAAACAGCGGTTGGGTTGAGGGGCATCCCCTGCCACCAGCTCTATATAAGAAATCGGATTATGTCCTTCACAGTCAGATCTATTGTGTTTATTGTTGCTTGTGAGTGGAGGGCGACCCAACTGACTGTTTCCCTCTTCAGCTCCTTATTGTGGATGATCACATTTTGACAACCAGGTATTGTCCTGTGTTGATGACATTTATCTGAAGGATGATGAACTTATGGAACAGTTGACAAAAGTGGATCACATATTATTTGTGATTTTCTCATATGGATTAGAAATTCAATTAAAAAAAATTGCCACCCTCAATGTCTTTTTAATAAGATATGAGTTGCCAAGTCAAGGCAAAAGCCTTGTCACACACTGCCTAGAAAAATGTGCTCTTCTTCAACCACCAACAACACTGAAAAGACTACAATTCATTTGAGGATTTCAAAATGTTGGCAGACCATACATTCCAGATTGGGCAAAATGTGTTAAACTGTTCTGCAACTTAATACGACCTGACTTTTCAAGTAGACATTGGATACAGGAACATACAAACATTTTACCTTCCATACAAGCTGACATGATAGTTTTCAAATACTTACACACACTTCTGAACACAACAAGCCTGGTAATCCGCATCATCGCAGGGACATCAGGATATACATATTTCACATTCAGTGAAGGTGACACAGTACAAATTTCATATAAATTGCATCTATACACCAATGCGGAAATGCGTTTGCACCTACTGAAAATATACCGACAGCAGTACAGAATGCTGTAGGGAGAGAGAGAGCCCTGGCTCAGGATAAATGCATAATTGTTGTGACCCCGGTGCCAACTTTAGAGGCCGTCACCAAAGCAAGCATCCCAAATGCTAAGGTTTTACATCCACGTTGGATTCAATGGGCTAACTCTCTCACTGCATCAGACTTAGATTTCAGATTTGATTTTAAACTTCAAACAAACCTTTTTGGCAGTGTGAACCAGAATAGGCTCTACCCAATGAAATAATTCCTCTAGATTCTATGATTACATCATATATTCTGATAGATCTACCCAGCCTGCCGGAAAAAAGCATCAATACTTGGTGGCATGCACAATCGTAAATGGGGTGCATGCTCCATCCTGAGAAAAACCTACACTCAGTCTCTAGGTGATTGCACAGTGCAGCTGATAGTGTGTGATTCATATTACTGTAGTGTCCAGTCCAATACCTACACCACGGGAGCCTGAATGGATTCAGAGAATCAAAGAGGTGCTGAATTAAGGAGATGATGCTTTGAGAGACGGTGGCAAAGCTGAAAGATTGCTTGCCATGGACTCAGGCAATCATACATTGAGTCAACAACGTGTTGGCATTCACATTATAGGGAGTTCCATGGTTGAGAAAGCCACAAAAGCAACAGATTGCAGTGCTGCAGTTGCTACAGTTGCTGCAATCACTCGTTCTAGTACGAGGCTAGGCAGAGACATCATGGTGGCTGTCAATTCCGAACAGGAAGTCATTTATCTGCTGAAGGACTTTTCACTCAAGTACTCCTACAAGTGAGATGAACAAAACATACCATTTGCTCACATTTCTGGAGTGGGGGAAAGAGTAATACGAAACACAAGGCCAGATTCACAGAGGTGGTTTGAGACCAAAGTCTAACTTTACGACTTTCAGTATTCCCAAAAGGCAATAACAGGTAGTAAAGTTAGACATTTTTCTCAGTTAAACGCTTTGGTCTTAAGTTTAACTGAGACCAGACTTGTAGTCTCAGTTAAACTTAAGACCAACAATTAAGGTAAGCTTAAACAAAAATCTAACTTTACTACTTGTAAATGCCCTTTGGGAATACCAAAAGGAATAAAGTTAGACTTTTGTCTCAGTTTACTTTTGTAAATTCGGCCCTATGCTTTTAGCTATCTAAATATTGTGACACCTAGGCCTGAAATTCACAATTCTCTCTTAACTTGAAAACAGGCCAGCTTAGATCCAAAAGTACTTTGTCCTTGTCACCAAAATGTCTGTCAAGAAACCTATTTTTTTTTTCTATTATAAGATGTGCATACGATTGGTTAGCAATTAAATTAAAGTATGCTTTATAAACAGATTAAAGATTTATATTTTAATGCTTCAATGCTGTTGGTTAATGGGCAAATGTCAGTACACCGTATTAACAGTTGGAGGTCTTTATATGCAAGCCAAGCCTGTCCAACAATACCAGAAATTGTATTAAGAAAGTAAAGGCTAACCTAATCGGTAAAACTTGTGTGACTTAGACCTGTTGAAAAGGATTAGGTCCAAAGGAAATGTTGTAATTTCAGATATTCAAAATGAACGAAGGGAAGAACACTATGCAGATGGAAATTACTACACTGAAACATATTATATTTATTAGGGCACTCTTATATTCAACCCTTGGTGCTAGCAATATTAAAATAATCAATTTTAAATGCACTCAAAATTAAATTAATGTGTACACCCACCCAAACACACATAGATGTACAAAATCTTAACTAGATGAGTGAAACTGTTGCTGTGTAAGCAGGTTCCATTCTTTAGAGAGAATACGTGGGAAATATTTCTATATAAATTGGAAAGCAATAAAAAAGACCCTACCTGAGTAATTCAGAAACTCTTGCCATATTACAATTGGGCATTGAATTTGCATTCAGTGACAGTACAGGACCACTGCAGGTGTAATTTGGAACAGTTAATCTATTCAGGATAACCCTATGAAACATTTCCTAATAAGGGGTACTATTCACAAAGGGCCCAATATGCAAAGTTAAACTGATATAAAAGTCTAACCTTACGAGTAGTAAAGTTAGACTTTTGTGTCAGTTAAACTTAAGTTTTGGTCTTAAGTTTAACTGAGACCAAAACAGAGACAAAAGACTAATGTTACCACTTGGAAATGCCCTTTGTGAATACCAAAAGTCATAAAGTTAGACTTTTGTCTCAGTTTACCTTTGTGATTCGGGCCCATCGATCGCAAACTGTGGTTAATACCACCTGCACATGAGGGTCTGGCTTCTGCACACATGGGGTGGGGGCTACAATTTCCTTACTACAGCAGCGCTATTGGTGGCCCGGTCTCTACAAACAGACCAAGGACTTTGTCATTAAACGCAAAACTGCCAGCAGATGATGGGCTCTAATGTAGCGCGTCCATCACAGACAGCTCTATTGAGTTTAAACAAGCCATTGGCTTTTGTCAATTTGGATCCCTGTAATCCCTTACAATCAGATGGGGGCTAGAAGTATATCTTGGTGGCAGTGGATTCCTGCTCTTGAATCCTATGGGTATGGCCACAGCGGTCGGCTGATGCCTGTACTGTTATAAAGGGTCTGCAAGTCTTTATTGGGAGATATGAAATTGGCATATTACACTCTGAAAAGTGTCTGGCGTTTAGCTATCAGACTTAGAAAAAAGCCATGGGAAGTTTGGGTGTGAGCTTGCGCTATTCCTCACCCTATCATCCAGAGGGAAATTTGGTAGTGGAGAGGAAAAAATGTGACTTAGAGTAACCTTTAACTGCGAGGGTACTAAGCTTGAGTCGCAGTTCTATCTATCACCTAAATGAGGTCCAGAGGGCTTTAAATACCATGCCAAGAAAATTCCAGGGTGGTCTGACTCCCTATGAGATCCTTTTTGAGGTTAAGATGTGGATCCCAGACTGGAATATCTCATCACAGTTGGTGGCAGAAAACCATTTGACATCAATGAACGTTTGAATGTTTTACAGGAACTGAACGATTTCCGGATCGAACAAAGCAACGTCCAATAAAAATCACCATCACTAGATAAGAGAAGGTAGTGCCAGCAAGATCTGGCTGGGTCCTGAATGTTGGGGATCTGGTCATGGAGAAAGTTGTGAACAGAAAAGAGTTTAGCCCATCTTATAAAGTGCATGTGCCTGTCCTGGCTATTGAAGGTACAGGAACTATTCTTCTTCTGCCTCTTGCTGGTAACAAAGACAAGCTATTTGTCTCCATTAATCTGATCAAACCACACCATGCAGTTGATTCTCAACAGTAAGCCATGTGGGCTCCTGGGTAGCTACCTGTCTCTGCTCGCTATCATTCAGGAAGTTCAGATGGAAGCCTTGATATCTCAATATGCACCTTCTCTCACACAAGATACACCTACAAACAACAACAAAGTGTATCTTCTAACTGTTGAAACTACAACAACTGTACTGTCGACTAGCTCAAAAATACAGATTCTGATCCAGAAACCTGAAAAGAATAAAGTCTACATACATGTACCACAAATCAGGTCATCTCCCAGTTCTACAAACCCTGCTCAGCTGCCAGAAATAGAACAAATGGCTTCTGGCTACTTCATCGACTTTGATGACTTCTCATCGGATTCAACTGATCCTCGGCCACCAACACCTCTCCCTTTCAGGTTGAACATTTGTGTTTTTTTATCTTTGGCTGATAAGGACATATTTTGGTTCTTCTTGGTCATATCTTTGGATTATAAGTGGGTTACATTTTCTGGTCTTCTGGATTGGTTTGGTAACTGTCTATCTCCTGCTTTTAAATGGACATTACCTTCCAAAACACTCAGCAGTACAACTGGCGAAATTGGTACTCAAACCACATGCACCGTGAATGAAGAGACCTTTCCATGGTGAACATTACAGCAGTTCCAGTTCCAGAGGGAAATGTATGGGATAGGGTATTGTATGATGTATATGACCCCACTGAACTACTACAAGTTCCATATGTTTTCAACATTTCTTAAAATTTTGTAATTACCCCTATTACTGTTTCTGATGATTAGGATAGTAATACAGTCATGAATTACTAGTAGACTTAGAGTATTCAGCTTGTGTTTTCCTCTGATGAATTGTATGATGGTACATCTAATTATGATGTCACATGTTTTATTTTCAACTTTATGGTCATCATTTCCTGCATAAAGCTGGTGTTCCTCTTGCTTTGTATAATTGTAGTCAATGGGAACATTGCCCTGCACCACCTCTGGGTAGTACAAAAACATTTGCACAGAACATTTCATATTTTACTGGTTATGACACATCTGACCCAGCCTCATATCATTTAGGCCTGGGTGGAGTTTGTAGAGTTCTGCTATGAGAAAATCTGCAAAGTGACCAAAAAACTTTGCAGCGCCACGTGGAGTTCCCCAAGCTGCAGAGTACGTTAGGTTGCACTGTTTGTGCTGATTTTTAACAACAAGTGTTTGTCCAGAACTGCAGAATCAGTACGAATGACACCATGCGCAGCGCAAGATGGCACTGCTTCTTTTTGCGTCTTCACTGGATGCTCTACTCGAGTGGTAGCTTTTTCAACGCAAATGGATAATTTCTCAACGCAAGCAGTTGCAACTATCTGCAACAGCCAGCATGGAGAAATCTCGCAGCATTAGATTCACTGAGCAGAGTTTTTCAAAACTCTACATGCTCTATGGAGTGTGGAAAACTCACAAACCCACAAACTCTGGGAAGTCAGCGAAACTCACCACCCAGGCCGTATATTGTTATAGGCTCATACCAACACCTGCAAAGAAAAATGTGCTGACTGACTCCAAGCTGATATATTCTGCTTCTATTCTTTCCCAGTTCTCTGCACAGGGTTTTGACTTTTGGAGGGACACTATATAAGTAATATCTATTTGGGGAAAAGAGACTGACAGGTTCAGGGAACTGAAGCTATGTTCAGAGCATGCCTCACACCACAACAAATGATTTTCCTGAACAAGACTGTGCAACAAATATCATGTCTTGTAATAGCTCAAATGAAAGACCTGAACACACCAGACATTCGCAGGGTTTTGACAATTGGCAACAAGTTAAACACTATGGTCAGGATACATTGGATACCATACTACATAATCCAAAAAGGGCAATGGATGGACAGAATGCAGAACAATGTCATATATTCACCCCAGTACAGAGATCTGGTCCTAAATCCTTAGGTTTTTTGCTCACCAGGCCATTCCAGTTTGGAGCCAGCCAAATGCAAATCAGTCTAGACCCTATTCCCAATGGGAACAGTCCAGCCCGAACTGCCAGGCAAGGCCCTCCCTGGACTGGAAACAAGCATCCTAGGACCAGATTCGGGCTTTCAACCCTCATCAGCCAGGATAGCTTGACTCCAGTGGCATGGAGACCCACGTCTGGGCATACTACATAATGGTATGTACAATTAATCTGATCCCAATTTGAAGGGATGGTTGGTTTGGCCCCTGGGTAGTAACTGCTGTCAGCCACAATTCCTAGGTACCACCAAGGGTTTCAAAACAAATACACCTGGCATGCGCTATGTATTGGGAAGTTGTTCCTTTATGGGCTAAAATCTTGACACTATCACAGGTGAAAAAACATCTGTCCCTTTTGTCAGATGACCTGGATCTCAGGGCCTTTTTTTTAGGTCCCCGGAAGCCATGTCAACAGCACTTCTTGTATGCAATATGCAATAAGATATGGAGGGTCTCACAGCAGGACGCTGCTGAAAGACTGCACGAAAGTGACAGGGTAATTTAGAAAAGGTTTTGACAGTGATAGACATTGATATGACCACCTTATCCTCTAGAATGTTCTCTTTTTGGCAACATAGTGTCATCTGCAATAGATGCTATACAGCAGGACATGTTCCCATTACAACATTGGCAGTCACAGCTTAGGCCCATTATGCAATTGAACTGGACTCTTCAAACATTATATTCTGGACACGTGCTATGGCGACATATTAACACCACTAGTCTGTTTTCACCTCAACTAACAGATCCTCATGGCACGGAAATATGCTAGGTACACCATGTCACACATTGAAAAGCTAGGAAAATGACCTTCACACTTACGGAAACACCATCCTCAGATTGGATAATACACCTTTTGCGGAAACACCATCCTCAGATTAGATAATCCATGGGTATATTACTTTGACCATTTCAACATTCCATTTTCAAAATTGTCTGCAACACCATCAAGTAGGCAGTTATGAAGTGTTAGGGTAATGGTACGTACATGAGTACTTGGAACTACCTTTCAAGTAAGCGATGTAGAAAAGAGGAGGATTTCTCAGGGGTTCTGACTGTGAGAACACTTTAAGTGGGTCCCTAGTCTGAAAGGACGTTTCGCTCCACAAGGCTTGTAATGCCTCATTGGCAAACCTGTCTTTTTATATGAAAGGCTTCCCAGCGGCTGTGATTAATCCGGTTTTCAGAATGCTCTCTAATGGGAGCTATTTGATGCTTAACAGTGGGATGAAACCCAGAATCGCCTATCTGGTGATGGCAAATTCCGTATTTACTTGCTGTACTAAAGTTTTGTTTCTACCTGCCCACACAGCTAGGGAGCCAACGCTGTGGCTTTCTGTAGGCCATTCCAACACACGCTTTGATGCTCTGAGAAAGCCATGCTGTTTCAAAAAGATGTGGCCTTGGCGTACGCTAAAGAGACGTTTTATCTCCAGGTTGAAAGGTACTCTTCAGAGATACAGGTGCTACTTCATACTAACTTCACACTGTCTTTTGGGGATCTGGTCCATCGTATTTTTAGCTTGTCTGATACAAGAGAAATGGTGCACTTTTTTAAGTATATAGGTTCTGGGTTGGTTACTACCTTCCAGACACTTTTTGGACTCATTCTATCTTTCATGCACTCGATACCCCGAAGTATTTTTGGAGGTCTTCCTCTTGTCCTGCTGCTGCTTGTCAGGACTGGGATTTTAGTATTTTTGTTCTGCAATGTATGTCCTAGCTCAAAACATCATGGAATGAGCCCTTCCACGTGTGCTGTTGCACCATAAATTCATGGTACATTGCTTCTGCACAACTCTTCTTCAAGAACTGAATGAGCATTGGTTCTTGTCCTTCCGGCCTGTCTGGCTGCACTAGGTTCAATCTGTATTCTGCTGTCTGCTGTGCCCTTGATTTCACCATCAGATCACAATTGGTTGAGCTGTCAGACATACAAGTACTGGTGGACCCCTTAAAGGCCCTTTTGCATTATTGTACCCAGCATACCCCATTGATAATTAACACACCTTTTGAGCTGCCCTGGGATGCATCAGCTCCTAGTGAAATGGATCTAGGGACTACAGACTGTCTACAGATTGTGGTTACTCCCTCAGCGGCTGCTGTGGGGGCTAATTGGGAACACATTAACACCAAAAACTTGCTTCAAGGCATGCCTCTTGGAACATCATCTTCGGTTCCAGGAACAAGAAATGTTTCATCTACCACTCAGAATACTTAAACAATTGGCTCTTCCATTTGGTGGGAACATTTTAAAAACATTTTAATTTGGCCTGATTTTTACAAACTGATTTTTAAATGTCCTTTAATTTTAAACGTTTTATGTGACTGGCTTTCTGTGTGCTTTGAGTTTTAAAACTTACGTGATTTTGTTTTCTTTTTTTAAGGTTAGATTTAAATGCTTTCACATAATGGACCTTTTTATATGCCATGGTTTTTATAGTGTTTTAAACCTTTTAGATACCTTCTGGATCGTCCATTTGTCAGAAGAGTGGCTGTTATGTGTCTAAAACCAAAACCATATTTAATCATGACACATTTTCTTAGGCTGCCTTTCCTTCCATACAATAAGCTTTAACACACATTTGAGTGCATGACAATGTTTAATTAGTTCCTCTGAAACTTCTTTGCTTACAGATTCTGCTTTACCTAACATTATCATGATTACTTGAACACCACATACAAGGTCACGACATACATTAGGCAAATGTTGTTCTATTTTCCATCCAAGGGGGCAACATGGCTATCTATAGACCAAAACAATGCTGGCTTTCACAGGACATGCAAGGATGCTTTTCATTATAAATAATCAAGCATTTCTAGGGTTTAGTTGGAGGAGCACTTTGCTGATATTGGCAAGGTCTCTCCATGCCGAAGCTTCGGCCCAGCAGCTTTCTGACTTCTTCATGCAAGGGCTTCCATTTTGTTACCAAGACGGGGACTTACATACTTTCCAATCATGTAACCGAGGTTAGATCATCCAGTACGGGGATTCTTTTTTTTTTTTTTTTTTTTAATTTTTGAAAACCTTTATTGAAATCAGAACACACAGCTATTCAGCCTGACATCCCGGAGGCAAGGCAGCAATAAGAAAAGGAGAAAAATAGTGTCAAACAATTGAGACATAATCGTCGAAGGTTAATTTTACATGATATAAACACAACAACAAGCGCCCACGGGCGCGAAAGTGGCAGTGTGAGTAATGCGACGCTGGGTGTCAGGGATGGGTAGGGTATGAGGCAGGGAAACACGTATCGAGGATAGGTAGCAGGATAAGGAAAGAGGCGGGAGGGGGAAGGTATCAGGAGAATATAATACAGTAGAGCTCAGTTGGCGTCACAGGTTAGGGAGAAACACTGTCATTTTGACTGATTGGTTCAGGCGGTAAGCACACATCCCCCCTGTATTCATTCCATGCTCCCCAAATTTTAGTCCAAGTTCGAGGTCTCCCTCTAGCCACATAGACTGTCTTCTCCCTGAACATGCACCAGTCCATGTTGGCCTTCCACTGAACCAGCAGGGGGGCCTCGGCCGCACCCCATCTCTGGGCTATGTCCCTCTTAGCTACCATGTTCCCAAGGGTAACCCACCTAGTCTGTGCAACGTTGTGGTCAGAAGGCTCCCATATGTTCAAGAGGCATCGACGGGCCTCCGCCTGGGCAGCCACGCCAGTCACCTCCTCCATAACGCGGTGTACCCTTCTCCAGTAGGAGGCGATCACCGGGCAGTCCCAGAGGATGTGTAGAAAAGTGGCAGGAGCCCCACAGCCCCTGCGACAGAGACCGTCAGGCGAGAAACCCATGCGCATCAATCGGGGCCCTGTCATATACACCCGGTGCAAGACCTTAAATTGTACGAGGCGAAGACGGGAAGAAATGGCAACCTCCTTAGGAGAGGAAACCGCGCTCTGCCAATCCTCATCGTCCAACTCAAGGCCATCTGCTACCCACTGGTCTCTCAAACTAAGGAGGAGGTCCGTGCGTGCATTGATCAATTTTTTATAGGAGAGTGAGATTGCACTGTCCGGCATGTGCCCATCTAGGATCCTGTCTTCCAGTGGGGAACTTTCGGGAATGACGCCGTCCGGCGGAGAGGCCGAAAGCAGCGCATGTCGCAGCTGAGCGTAGCGGAAAAACTCCGTCGCGCCCAGCTGGTACTCAGCTTGCAACTGGGGGAAGGTCTTAATCAAGCCCTTAGAGAGCATATCATCAACCCTGCTGATGCCGATAAGGTCCCATCTATCAAATCCCTTGGTGTGCCACAGTCTACCCAGGATGTCGGAATCAAAGAGGGGAGTGAACTTCGTGAGTCTGCCCTGCCACCCTTGTGCCTTAGTAATCGCTCGCCAGGTGCGGACCGCCGTGCGGGTGGGGCCCGTCAACCGTCGGTCGAAGGACTTCGAGTATAGGGCCCGATAATAATTGCCATCGCTCATCAGCCACCTATCCATGGCATAACCGGGGCTCGCCACTGGGCCATAGAAACCATGGTTCAGGGCAGCTAACTGCGAGGACCAATAGTAACCGCGTACGTCTGGGAGGGCGATGCCCCCATCATACCAGGGGAGCGTGAGTTTGTGAAAGGCAACGCGGGGGCGACCCTCCCAGAGGAGGGTACGGAGAAGGCCTTCGAGGTCACGAAAATAGCGGGCCGGGACAGGGTCTTGGGCGTTTTGGAGTGCGTACAGGAATCTGGGCAGGGCCATCATCTTGAAAAGAGCGGCGCGGCCAAGGAGGGAGAGTGGCAGTTTACGCCAACTGTCCACGTCACGCCGCAACCGCTGCAGAGGAGGAAGCAGGTTGTTGTCATGTCTCAACTTGGGATTACCAGAGATGTAAATGCCCAGGTATTTGAAACCGCGCGTGGCAATCTGGATACCGCAGCCTCTGGGGAGACGCGGAGTATCCCCCTTGAGGACATAAAGGGAGGACTTGGCCCAGTTGATAATCAGGCCAGAGTAGCGCCCAAAAAGTCTGATGACATCACAGGCTACGATGAGGGATCTGCAGGGGGAAGTCAGGTAAAGCAGTATATCGTCGGCGTAAAGGGAGACCCTGTCTTCAAAGCCAGGGGCCCATGTAATGCCTCGCAAGTCAGGATGCGCACGCAATAGTGCCGCAAGTGGTTCAAGGGCCAAGGCAAACAAGAGGGGGGACAGGGGGCAGCCCTGTCTGGTACCTCGACGCAGGGGGAATGGCGCCGAAAGGCGACCGTTGACCGTGACATTGGCCATCGGGTCCGCATACAAGAGCTTCACCCAGCTCACAAAGACAGGTCCAAACCCGAGTTTGGCCAGCACTGCCCACAGGTACGGCCATTCGAGCGAGTCGAAGGCCATAGTGGCATCCAGGGACGCTAGGACAGCCGGCTCCTCGAGAGTGTGGGCCCTGGCCATGACACCATGGAGGCGTCGCAAGTTAAGGGCAGTGTTTCGGTGGGGGATGAATCCAGACTGGTCGGGGTGCACGAGATCGCTGATAACTCCAACCAAGCGATTAGCCAGCAACTTGGCGAGGACCTTGGGTTCCACGTTAAGGAGAGAAATAGGACGGTACGAGCGACAAACGTCCCGCGGCTTACCCTCCTTGTGGATGACCACGATGGTAGCTAGTCTTTGATCCAGGGGGAGAGAGCCTCTCTCAAAGGACTCCAAGAACATTTTACGGAGGTGAGGGGAGACCGCGTCCGAACGGATTTTGTACAGTTCCACCGGTATACCGTTAGGCCCGGAGGCCTTCCCGGTTCTTAGGGAGCGGATCGCAAGGTCAATCTCTTCAGCAGAGATGTCTCTATCCAAGTCCTCTCTCTCCTCCTCGGAAAGACTGGGCAGGTCAATGTCGGAGAGGAAGGCCGACGAGTCCGCCTCCGAAAAGTCAGAGGCAGACTCATAGACCCCCTGAAAGTAGCCAGCGAACGAGTCAACAATGGCGCTAGGGTCCGTAAGGACCACACCGTAGTCTCCAACGAGCTCGGGCACCACACGACTGGCCATTTCCCTCCTGTCGAGCCAAGCCAACAACTTCCCAGCCTTATCGCCCACATCGTAAATACGGCCTCGCTGTTCCTTGGCCAGGATGAGAGCGGCATTAGTAGCCAGGGCGTGGTACTCCGCCTGTTTCAGCGAGAGAGTATGGAGGACAGAGGGGTCAGGCTCGGGTCCCAATTGGGCCTCGAGGCGCAGTACTTCCTGCTCGATAGTCAGCATGTCAGAGTCTCTAGTTCGACGGGTCTCAGCGATGAGCGCCTGGGCCTCGCCACGGAGCACCGTCTTAAAGGCCTCCCAGAGTGTAACGGCCGACCTCACCGAGCCCACGTTCTCGGAGAAGTAAAGATCAATGGCTTTGGCCAGGAGGGAGCAGGTCTTGAAATCCCGGAAATACCATGGGTTGATCACTGCCGGACGTTCCGACAGAGTCACTCCAAAATCAAAGGAGACCCACAAAGGGGAGTGATCGGATATGCCCCGCGCCAGAAAGCGGGCTTCGGAAACGGCAAGTGCGTCCGAAGCCAATGTGAGAACATAGTCTATGCGCGAAAGGCTCCCGTGTGCACCCGATAGGAAGGAAAATTGGCGGAGCGTGGGATGTAAAAGTCGCCACCCGTCCACCAGCCCAATAGACTCAAGGAAGGACGGCAGCCACAGCTGCGGGCCACGTAGGTCGCGAGGCGGTTGGCGATCAAGGAGACCGGAGCAAACGGAATTAAAGTCACCTCCCACTATCAAACGACCAGCCGGCATAGACAAGATGGCACCACCAAGGTCATGAAAAGTACTAGACTGGAGCCCTGGGGGGACGTACACAGAAAACAACGTGAGGGAACGCCCTTCCCATCTACCAGCTACGGCGGCGTACCGCCCCCTATCGTCAATCAAGGTGGTATCTATCTCTAGGGGAAGGGACGCGCGCACAAGTATGCCCGCCCCCCGGGAGCCGGAAGAGAACCCAGAATGTGCCACCATTTTATAACCCTTACGATTGAGAGCTTTGCAAGCGTTGCCCACCAAGTGTGTCTCCTGAAGAAGGACAATATCTGGCATATGCCGTTTAATCAGTTGTATCACCACCCCTCTCTTGATCCGATCACCCAACCCGTTAACATTCCAACTGAGAATTCTTAACATCCTACCCCTCATCCCTCCACTGCCCGCCCCACCCAGAACCCAGAGACACCCGCATCAGAAACACTTCAGAAGCAACATTGTCCCATTGCCACACTAGAGAAAGAGAAAGGAAAACAACACAAACCATAAACGTGCCCAACAAACCCCCCACCCTGCACCCCTGCATTAGACTAAAAAGCCCCCCCAACCAGCAGTGTGCCTGTCGCCCCATTAACTACTCTACAAAAGACCCAGAGGAGTGAGGAATCCCCGTGAAATCGTCCCGCCACCCACCATGGAAATAAAGGAGAGAATAATAAGCAACAATAGCACCAGTCCGGCGGTCATTCGAGGCAGGGGTAGCATCAGCTCCCAGTTCATTCTTGCCGCTCCGCTCCGCCCGAGGCGCCCCCAACATCATCTTCTTGCTCATCACGCGCAGGCGAAACAGTGTCCAGCCACTCGCTGACGTTCTCAGGATAGTCAAAAAAGAAGGCACGTCCCTTGTATTCAACGCGGAGCTTCGCAGGAAACTGCATGGAGTACTTGAGACCCATGTCTCTGAGGCGTCTTTTCACCCCCGCGTAGCTCAACCGCTGACGCTGTACCAGCCTGGTAAAGTCCGGATAGAAGTGCACCTCCGCATTTTGGTAGTGGAGCGGCCCATGCGATCTGGATGCTTGGAGGATCGCATCTCGGTCTCTGAAATTGAGGAGGCGCGCCACGATCGGTCGCGGTGTTGCTCCCGTTTTAGGTGGGCCCCCTGGTACACGGTGGGCTCGTTCCACTGAGAAGAAATTACTCAGTCCAGAGGGCGCCAAATGAGTCTTGACCAAGTCCTCCACAAACAGGTCCGCTGCGCCATTCTCGGACCCTTCCGGTACCCCTACTATGCGGACGTTCTGCCGCCTGGCTCGCCCCTCAAAGTCCTCCAGCCGCTTTGAGAACAGATCAGTAGTCGACCGCAGATTGCGAACTTCAATCTGCAGTTCGGAGACATCCGTGGTCAGACTGGCGGTCTTAATATCAAGAGTTTTCACACGTTCGTTGGTCTTGCCCAAGTCGGCCCTGATAAGGGTAACGTCAATAGCCATGGAGTCCACTTTATGGGACAGAGTCTCGTGCTGCTGCTGCACGTCGGCACGGAGACTAGTAATGGCACCCATGATGTCCATGAGGGTAGGATCCGAGCCATCCGGCGGGCTAGTCGATGGGGTCCCTTTAGAGACGGCCCCAGATGTAGGTGGTGACTTGAGGTTTACATATCGCTCCATGCGATTGTTCTGTGTTTGCGATTTGCCCCGACCACCTTTATTCGATGCTCTGTCCGGATCGCCTCTGCCCGCCATGATGGGTACGGGAGAACAAAGGCAGAGCGGCAGCAGGTCTGGGTCCACGGCCGAGAGGCAGACGGATCAAGAAGTCTCGACCAGGTCGACGAGGGCAGGACAGGAACACAGTGTCTTCACCAAGGAGGCGGCAGGCGGGCACCACGCAGTCCGATCATGCAAAGTGGCGAAGTGACGAAGTCCGGAGGGACAATGGCACCGTCACGGAGCGGAGTTCAGCTCGACGTAACTTTGCTCAGGAGCCACCGATTTGGAAGCCGATTGCAGTCCCCGCCTCAGTAGGCCACCAGCATTACAGTTCCACCAACGTGGGTCAGGATTTCAAGCAGGATGATTGCGGTGGATCGGACGGTCCACGGAGCTCCGAGCTTACGCGGCCATCTTGGTCGCCCGCGAAGCTCCTCCCCCCAGTACGGGGATTCTTGGCTGTACACACAAACTCACACTAGACACTTAGGTTAGGGACTGCATACGAGGAGTACGACAAATTCTCTATATTGGAATGTATGCCTACCCATGTACATTGTTTTATCACCATGGTAGAGCTTTTTAGTCTGTTCACCATTCTGGTGCTGTTAGTAACTTTCATTTGGTTCTGTCCATTGATCACCGCAGACCATATATTCTATACAAGAATCAACTGGCTCTAAAAAATATTTAAAGTGTCCCTTTTTGTATTTCTTGTATATTTCTCTGGGAGTACAGCCACATGAGTGACTGAGCAAAATGGTCCTAGATCTGTTACCACGCTTCCTGGGGTACCAGGGTTGTCATGTTCAATAGTTGCAGGGCACCATTTAGTACCCAACTAGGCTTAGGAGGACTTATGCTGGCACTGTGAGCTAGACAACATATCCTGAGGAGGTGTATAGAATCAGTCTGGTACCATTCCAACATTTATGCTGTCCACAAATGCGCAGTTCCTACTGTGCAGTGGAACCTACACAACAGTAATGCACCAGCAGAACCCAAGAGTACTGTCTTACCACTGTTCACCTCAGAGCCCAAGAAGATAGTCTGTGGAATCCCCCAGTTTTCATTCTGCAACGGTCCCTCTTAAACACCTCCATGACCCCTCTAACCTACACCGTCAGATAACATGATATCATCATCATCTCCCACAAAGACACACAGCTCATTCTCTCTCTGTCAAAGATCCCTCCACCACAAGAGTTAACTTCCACAGGTGACTGATAAAAATTGCCGACTGGATGAAGACTAACTGACTCAAAAGCTACTGGGAGAAAACTGAAGTCCTCATTTTTGGGAACAACACGTCTCCATGGAAGAACTCATGAAGCTCGGCACTCCCCCGGACCCAACAGACCAAACCTTACCCCTCAACACCATCCTGGATAACAAGCTATTCATGAATAGACAAGTCAACACAGTCTCTTATGCCTGCTTCCACACCCTTTGCATGCTTCACAAGATCTTCTGGTGGCCCGGTAAGCAATATCCAATGTTGTATCCTCCTCTAAACTTGGCAGTGTGGTAAGGAAATTATACTGCACGTCTACTCCACTACACTCTGGGGTGGAAAAAAGGAAAAACTTTTTATACAACGTAACGCACTCTAGTAGTGACATGCTTCATCATTGGGTGCATCCTGACCCCTAAAGGTCAGGGTGGGCTCAACCAAACTCCAAGGAGCTCTTTGAAGAATTATTAGTTTTTTGGGGGTTATATACTATTAGATAAAATTCCTCATCCACCCCCGGACTGTTGCACAAAGCCTCATCACCAGCAGACTATACTACTGAAACACGCTCTATGTAGGAATAACTGCACGCCTCCTGAAGAGACTCAAAACAAAATAGAATTCAACAACTAGACTCATACTCGACATCCCAAGAAGGACTCATATCACACCCATCTCAAGAAACTACACTGGCTCCCAATACAGAGGAGATGCCAGTTCAAGATGTTGACCAATGCAAACCAGGCCCTGCACAACGAAGTACCAGCTTTTATCAACAAGTGTTTAAACTTCTACCAACCATCCAGACACCTCCATTCATCCTGCCTCTCCATCGCAGACACCCCATGGATCCGCCAAGCCAACAGTGGAAGACACTCCTTCTCCCACCAGGCAGCCAATGCTTCTAAGAATCTCTACCTGCACCTCAGAACCGCACCGTCACTCCAACAATTAAAAAAAGATCTAAAGTCCTGGTTCTTTGAATAAACAGCCTCCACACAGCAGTGAACAGATCCAGTGCCTTGAGACCTTCAAGGGTGATTTGCCACGCTCTGAACAAATGACTGCTTAATAGCTCCTATTGTAGAGGTAAGCTTTGCAGTAGTAAATAATGACTTTCAGAGTTTTTCATTACCAGGACATGTACAACTTCAGAGTACGTTTCTAACTTTTTAAATACACTGCACCCTACTCTATGAGCTGTTTAGGGTCTACCTTAGGAGGACATATGTACCAAAATAGAAGGTTTAGGCCAGATAAAATGTTTACTTTGCCAGGTCAAAATGGCAAGTTAAACACTGCACACAGGCTGCAGTAGCAGGCTTGAGACATGTCTTGAAGGCCTACTTAAATGGGTGGCACAATACGTGCTGCAGGACCATTAGTAGTATTCCATTTGCAGGCCCTGGGTACATGTAGTACCACTTGATTAAGGACTTAGAATTAAACTTAATATGCCAATTGGATGTAAGCCAATGTTACCATGTTTTAAGGAGTGAGCACAATAACTTTAGTACTGTTTAGCAGTGGTAAAATGCTAAAGCCAATTAAAACGAATTTCACCATACAGGAGGGGAGACGACAAAAAGTTTGGAAGAAGACCCAAAGTCGAACAGGAGTACATCAATTTTATGAGAAAAGTGAAGTTAGATTCCAATCAGATGCATAGTGAGTGCATCTGCCTGATAGTCTTCAGTTGTTACCCTTGTGCTTCCATGTACTCCGCTGGCGGGAAGTCTGAACAGCATAAAGTTTTTTCCCCAGGATGAGATTGAGAACATTTTGTATCCTGATCCAAAGGATCTTTGACAATGTTTTTACCTTATGAATGTTTGTTGGTTCATCAATATAAAGGTGCAGACAACAGTATCCTGGGTGGTAAAGAATCAGTGCTGGTATCTGAAAGTATCCTGACCAATTGTTACATTGCTTCTTCATTGTGGTGCAGAGAGATTTGAACTAGACCTTCCCCTGTAGCAAGACCAAGTGGAGCATTTCCAGATTCGGTTTCCTGTGGTGACCCTTATAGGTTCAGTCATGGTGTGGACATATTCCTCTGTAACGTTTGCATCATGTCATTGAGTTTCTTTAGGAGCCTACTGTAAATATTATCACAAGAGTCCAAGATTGTCATCACCAAGACTTTCATCAGTTCCATGTGATGATACAAAGATGTAGAAAAATTATCTGCAGTTTGACATTATTGTGTTCGGTTGTGGAGATGCCTCGAGGCCACGGTCGATTAGGAACCTTACATGTGCAACTTTGAGAACAGTTGCTAAGGGAATTGCAATTTTAGAAGTCACTCCAAGAGTAACCTGTCAGACTGTTGTTCCCATACAAGTAGGGTTTCAGTACTGACTCCATTCATCCAGCGGAAAGTCTCATTCATATAATAAGACCTGTGGGTAGATATATACCATGTTCAACTAGCTCATGCTCCAACAGAAGTGAAACTGAATGTTGTCTGATTAAATTCGGAAGTGAATATTTGTCATAAATCGTTTGAATTATGCAGCCTGATCTAGTGGCTTTCTAGGCAGTGTTTGACAGGCCAGTAGGGTACTCAGGCAAAACAGCACTGCCAAATGAGTTGACGTAAAATGGTCAATGTGTCGTTGTTTTATGGTCTACTAGGCAGTGATGAATCTAGGAAATTGCCTGCATATTGTCTCTTCCAAGTCTGATCCTCGGATACGCCACAGTAACAGATGCCCGAGAAGACAGTGCAATACTGCTTTTGGCCAATTGCCCAGCAGGAGAACAGCAAAATACATTATCATATTAGTAAAGGGGCTATAAGGCTAGTTAAATAGTATGGAATGCGTGTCCATTCATGCAAAAAGTATCATGCAAAAAATGCCTTTCCTTTTTTGCATGTGGCATGGCACAAGCTAATGAAAACATAGCCATATCATGTGGGCACGCATGTGATATTCAATAATGCAAACAAGCGTAGTGACTGAGGATGGTGAAGGGGGTAATTGTCTTTCTCTCCTGTTGAGCATGACAGCTGATTAACAACAAATATGTTCTAAGGGACCAAGGACCATATGTATCAAGCAAATTTGCATTTGCGGCCTTTGCGAATGCGAATTTGCTAAATGGTATGTATGATGCAAAATGTGGTGCAAAACAAGGAATCGCAAAATTTGTGATTCCTTATTTTGCAATTGCATTTAAGGAATCGCAAATTTTGCGATTCCTTAAATGCAATGTATGAAGCAAAAAAAATTTGCTAAATGTCCTTAAGGAATCGCAAATTACCACCAACTTTTAGTTGGTGGTAAGTTGCGAATTCCTTGAAAAATGCAAATTTTGTCATTTTTCAAAGTGCCATGTGATGCACATACATGCCCTTAGGGCATGTATGTGGGCCACATGTGCACCCATGCATATTTCAGGGGTGCAACAGTGTCCTTTGGACACCCCTGAAATTATTCTCAATTTGCAATTAGCAAATTGTGAATCGCAAATTGAGAATAACTTCCCATTCATTCCTATTGGCCTCCTGGCCCATAGAAATTAATGGGAAAGTATTCCTTAATTGCGATTCACAATTTGCTAATCGTAATTAAGGAATTTTAAGAAATTGCAAAAAAAATGCGATTTTGTACATACATACCTATTTGCGATTCTCAAATAGCGATTTCTTAAAAATCGCTATTTGGGAATCGCAAATTAGGTTGATGATACATATGGCCCCAAGTTGCAAGTGTATATTTTTGCACACTGTGTAATGTACGTATTCTGGAGAAACACAGGAGTATCTCCAGGATAAATAAAAGTACCAATTCATCCAACAATCACAATTTGAAGGTGCCACTGAATTGAAGTGAAATTGTCTTCACAGCTGCTGTGCAGATGCCCAAACAAACATATCCGGAAAATAAATACTGTTTTGCTAGCAACTGGATCTTACACATAGTTACTTTCCTAGCCTCTGAAGTTTTTCATATGCAAAACTCAAATAAACTTTTGAAAAAAGGGAAAGAATTTTCCTTCAATTATTTTTTATTTTTTCTGAACTTACTGAACGTGACAAAATCTTTCTTTAAAATTGTGTTCACATAATCCCACTCATATCTAACACCACTGTATTGCATATTCATGACATTACATGGTGTTTATTTCTATATAATGGAAATTATTTCACTAATGATGAGTTTCTGACTTGAAATCCCTTAATCCATGCAATTAACCACGGTGCTTACACCTGGATAAATTACTGAACTTTAATGAGTCTCAGCTCCCTTACTTGCCAACCCTGTATGTTTTGAGAACGAGCTAGACAGCAGGGTTAAAAACTAAAGAAAAACATAAATTATGGTTCTCAGAGTCAGTTAATACTGGAGCGTTAATGTGTAATACAATAATGCACATTAATTTTAACCTCATGCATTTTTCCAATATTTTAAATCTTATTAGTTTAAGATGCCACTGAGTTATTTATATCACAACTTAATGGCATCACATGACTGGGAGTGTCTATACTTCTGTCCGCTTCCCATGCAGGGTCATCTTGGACTCATCTCACTGATGCAATGCCATCTCCCTTTCCGTGCAGAGGACACATTCCTGGACACTTCCATGCTTTCCCCTTTTTGCTGTCACCATTGTTCCCTTTATTCGCACCACTTCTGATGCCTCTCTTTTGAATGGGTTTCTCAACTACCAAACACTGTGGTGATCCTTTATTATCACACAATCACCAACTTGCAGGTAAGGACTCACTGCTCCCCGATCACAGCTCACCCTCTCATTGTTAGCCTTTCTTTGCCTTTGAGCTGCTCGCTCGTCAAGAGCCATGGGTTGCCGAAGAGGCCCAGCAGGCAAAACGTCTTGCACCAGTTTTTAGGTCTCGCCTAGCATTGCAACGCATGTGCTGCACACTCAGCAAGACCTAAAGAGAGAGAGGAGATTTTAGAAGGGGGCTCGAAGCCCCCCTCCTATCATTATCATTGGGTCGTGTCAGAATGATGCTTCTTGGCCACTGCCCTTTCTCCTTTTGGGACGGCCCCACTGGACTGGCTCAGTTGCTTCACGGATGTCGTGAAGCACTTTCTTATCTTCACGAGGTGTGTTATATAAACAAGCCGTGATCCAGTCCGGATGGGCCATCCAAAAAGGAGGCAGGGCTGCAGGCAGGCCGAACGTGCCCCACCCGTCACTTTACTCCCTCCCTCCCTCTCGCTCCGCCCGCTCTGCCTGAGCGCTCCCTGGCATCGTCGACTCTTGGAGTCCGCAAGTGGTCCTCGGAGCCCTGGGCCTCTGCTGTCCCTTCCTGCGTGTTGCTGTTTGGGGGAGAGAAGCCTCGCTGCCTCAGCGCCGTACCGGTCTCTCCGACAATGTCACAAGATGGCAGAGCTAGCGGAGCTGAAGGTAAGGTGAAACCGAAAGCCGAGGTGTAGGCTCTCTCATGGCCCCAAGTGGAGAGAGGAGGCCCTAGTTTATTTAGTAACTCAGCACGGAGTCACAAAGTGAAAATAATCCTATAATGATCCTATACGTAGATTGCCTAAAGAGCTCAGTAAGTAGAAGTCAAGGTATGATTTTTTTAAGAAAAAAGGTAAAATTGTGCTCAGAAGCAATAAATGCTTAAATGAGTTATCTGGTCAGGCTAGACTGAGGCAAAGTCAAAACTTCAGGCTGATTATCACAACCCCCTGTGTAGTGGGCTAGTGTGCAGGGCTCATGTTACTTTACCCCTGTGACACTTTAAGGGGCGCTATGATACCATGAGCGATGCTTCCCCGGCTTCCTCATGAACGATGTTCCCCCAGCACACTCATAACTGACGTTACCCCAGCACCTTCATGACTGATGATATCCTATCAGTTGCTAATTGAGTTATTCAACTCATAGAAAATAATTACCTAGTTTAACATGATTTTGGAAGGTTTAAGAGATGATGCGCCATGTCTTTGCTAAGAACACTTTTGTCCATGATAGTGATAATGAGTTGTTAAACTTACGTAAGGGCAATTAGGATCATCTTACATACATTACTGCTTTTGGTAAATTAATTACTGAAACCCAGTAGCCAGAGGAAAAAAGAACCTCCCTTTTTTATAGAGGGTTAAGAGAAGATTTAAAATATTTCCTGGCACAATTGTAGATTTACCATTTGATTGTTCCGACTTCATTGATTTACTTGTCAGACTTGAACATAAGTTAAATGAATGAAAGGGGAAATGCCCCAGAGGGGAACCCAGACTGCTAGTTGTGCAGTCTGAGTGGAAAGACACAGAGTCTAAGAATCAGAATAATACAGAACCGATGCAAATCGGGGACTTATGCGGTCTTCTGACCTACAAGGAAAAGGATGTAGAAAGAAATTAATCCTTTTTTTGTATTGCTGTAAAGAAGAGCATTTTGCATGAGAATGCTCCGCCAAACTGAAGGCCTTGACATCTGACATGGTGCAGGAATACTAGAGAGCCTGGATGGTACGGGGGTCAATCAGTGGGATGTGGTTCTTGGCCACCCCCTCCCCATTACATGGCAAATACTACAAATAAGGTTCCACAACAAGTAACAATACCAGTCACCCTTTTGGTTTCACCCAAACGGAGGTAGATTCTACCAATGCTCATAGGTTCCGGGGCTACTTGAAACATCTTTGTTCTGGTTTTGGCCAGTTCTTTACATATCCCACAGGTTAGGAAATATGAGCCAGAGCATGGTATAGCTGTGGGTGGCTCTGAGCTCTCTTCTAGGATCATTGTAAATGTGAGATAGGGCAAAGTGAGAACTTCCCCTTTGATTTCTTTGACACACCTACCTTTGGCGCGATTTTATAGATCCCTTGGCTTCACTTCACAACCCTGTCATTGACTGGTCCATCCAACTTGTCACCTTGGAATCCCGTTACTATCAAACTCATTGCTATAATAAAGCACACGGAGTGCCGTCTCCCTTGATTTGTGAAGCCTCAAAACCAGGCCCTTTGAAACAGCTTCCAGTAGAATACCAGGACTTTTAAGACATCTTGGATGAACAGAGGGCTACACAACTGCCTCCCCCGAGAGAATTTGACTGTTATGTAGATTTAATTCTGGGCATTGCACTACCCTAATGTCATGTTTGAGTCTCTCAGGACAAGAGGCAGAACACTTAATTTTGAGTCACGCATGGGCTGTTAATTCTCATTTTACCTACAGACCTCATACTCCTTTTCTCTTTATCTATTATTCCACCGTTATCCCCCATTCCCAGATTAGCATCTAACCTCTTTTTAGTTGACACCACCATTCACTTCCACCCACCACCCTATGCCTGACCCCCCTCACCTATGCCCCACCCCCTCACCTAGCCCATCAACCGTTATATCCCCATTACCAGATTAGCACCCAACCTCTTATTTAGTTGACACCACCCATCACCTCCACCCACCACCCTATGCCTGACCCCCTCACCTAGCCCATCCTCACACAATATAACACAGGCTGTTAACAGAAACCCACACACACTACTCCCCCAACTTTTCAGTGCTTATGATGGAGCTCACTGGCACACACACTTACACCATCACCTACCCCTCCAAACTCTCCAAGAACGCCGCCAAACACTTCAAACACAATCTTATAAAACATCATCCTGAAACTCCCATAGCGGATCCCTATTTCTCAATACACAATGGACAGACAACCAATGATATTATTTTCCAAACGAAAGGAAGAGCGCAATGGAGAAATGCTTTTCTAACTCTATTTACACCAGAAAAATTCCTCATGGTCTAGTTATCTCCATCGCCCCCTCCCAATTTTTCCAAGCGACAGCAACTGTCACCATTTATAATAATGGTACCATTCTCATCCAATCTACTGATCGCAATCTAAGCCTCTTAAACAACATCTTCCCACTCATCAAACAGCAAGTGTTTAACCCCCAAACAGTCACTCATGCCACCCACTCTGCTAACACCCCACACCTTATCCTTACCGACAACAATGCTACTCCTTCCTGATCTCTACCCGCATGTGACGTTTCTGATACTCCCCTAACTCCCACCTACACCAACACACGTCAATCCACCATACCAAACCCATCTCAACTGAAGCTACCCACACGCCTATACCCACTTCCCAACCATCCCTTCTCTCAACCCCCCCTCCGTCATCCACAACTCTACCCGCTCCAACAGACATGCCACCCTCCCCACAGCCCCCTAAAACACACACTCACACCTGCAACACCCTCACCGCCCCTGCATACAGTAGCCCCAAACCGCACTCCAGGCTGGCACCCAGGGCCGACATCTACACCCTTAACACAGACCCATCCCTCACTTGTAGCCACTTCCACAGCTCTCCCAACACTTACACTCCCACTTGCTGCACCCCTCGTATCCTCACTCTCACATACAACAAATTACACACCAGGCCTGACTCCACTGCATGCATCCATATCCACACCCACAACACAGCCACTTTCCACTCGCCCACCTGCACAAAACGACAGACTTGATGAGATCATAGTATCATTGAATCAAATCAAAGAAGAACTCTAAGCACTCAAGGACCGTTTCTCAAAACAACCTTGGGGAAATAGAGCAACAAGACATCCCAAAACTAGTTGGCCCAGAATCCAACCTACAACGAACATGTATCCCTACCACCCCAATTGGCCCTCAGTCCCTTTCTATAACAATTCATGTCGGCCAATTAGAAGCACCAATCCGCGAGCAGTGGGTATTTGTTTTGTGGAGGAACATGGCGGCAGGCTGACGTCTGCCGTGAGAGCTCCGGACCGGGAGGTGGATTCCCGCTATGAACCAGAACTGCAGGCTCCGCAACGGTGAGAGAGCATATGAAGGCTCACCTCTCCGGCGACCCTGACTTGATGCATATTTTGTGTTTCTTTGTATTTTCGGTGAAAACTAACCGTTCCGTAGCCGCGTCCTGGCTGTCCCTGCATCCGACGAGCCCTAGGACCCTGCAGACGAGGCAAAGTGAGTGAGCGCCCGGGCTATGGGCTGGTGGGGACGTCCTTCCTGTAACGCGGCGGACCAGGAAGCTGGAGCGGCGACTGGGGAGGGAGACGTCGGCTTCGGCCGCTCAAGGCATCCCAGCGAATCTGCAAAATACCCAGGAGGAGAAGACCGGGCGAGTATCTGGCGGTGTTCAAGGCTGCTGCTGGCGAGAATCAGCCTCAGTTCACCCTTGAGCAACAATTACACGCACTCGTATTTTGTGAGGTCAGCCAAGGGGGGACAAGGGAACATCTGGGAGTTTGATTGCCATTCTGCAGGGGGAGTAGGTTTTGGGTTCTTTGGAAAGGGGTCTTCAAGGGCTGTTATAGGCTGTGTGGGTTTTGTGAGGAAGTGTGCCCCTGGTATTTTGAATCTGATGCAGCGCAAGGGCATGGACCCAGGCACAACCCCTGATATAACCCCTGATACAGAGCGGTTGTACCCCCCCTTATAACAGAGACTGATACAGTATCCTTGACTGGCCCCTCTAAGTGCAACCCGGTAGGATGGGAGAGCAATCCCAAGAGAAAGGTTAAGGGGCCTTTACAGGTGCCCCCCCTCCACAGGCCAGAAATTGATACCAGCTAAGGTCTAGATTAGAACTCCAGAGGACTGGGACTAAGACCGGGACTGGAACTGGCCTGAGTAAATTGAGAGTAGAAGCCACACCATTAACCCCCAAAGAGAAGAAGAGAGAAAGGAAGGGAATCAGTGCTAGATCTGGTGAGGTCAAGAAGCGAAATCTTCCGAAAGTGTGTTTGTCTCTGCCAAAGCTTGCACCTTCTCTAAAATCCTATTTTAGAATCATGGAGAAGGTAGTTGACCCCAAGGCAAGGGGGAATCCTACCCAGACCCCGACCCCTACACAAACAGTTAGCACGGGTAATGGAATTGAGAATAGTATCCCTAATACTCTTACCCCCAGTGCTTCTAGCACTCCTAGCCTACAGTCTGCTGATGGTCCGAATGTGATAGATTCACTTGACGCTCAAAGCTCTCCAATTGACAGCTCACCTAGTGTGCTCAGTATGTCTCCCCCAGTGCCTCTTAAAAATAAATACGCTGTTCTTGCAGAAATAGAGGGCAGAGAGGGGTCGGAGGAGCAAGATGAACAAACAGAATTGGAAGGGACAGAAGAAGCGCTTCCAAGTCAAAGTTCCCCACAGGTAGATCAAGTTGATTCTTTAAGTCCTGCAACCAAAACAGCAGTCGAAAGAGGGAGCGATAAAGCTACAACATCACCTCCAGAAACTGCAAAAGGGAGCTTATCACAGGTAGAGACTCTGCTCCTTGGTCTCAGGGAAGACCTCATGTCGAAATTGGATAAAAAATTTGATACATCCAAAGCTAACCAAAGAAGTATCCATGAGCAGTGCGCCAACCTGGAAGCAAAGTTAGATGATGTCTGTAAACGCACGGATGTTTTGGAGGAGGAAGTTAGTCTGCTCACAGGGGCCTATAAAAGGCATGATAGAGACATAGAAACGCTTAGGGGGCAGAACAAAGCCCTGCAAATGGACGTCGAAAGACTAGAAATCCACTCATGGGGAATCAATTTAAAATTTCTAAAGATTCCTGAGGGAACAGAAAATGGTGACGTCAAGGGTCTTATTTGTAAACTCCTGAGAGAGGGAGTCCTTAAAGACAACCCAGACATTAATCTAGAGGCTGAGATCCAAAGAGCACATAGAGACCCCTTTAGGTAGCGCGCTGGGAGGTCAGGCCCAAGAAAGATTCTGGTAAACGTTCTCACTTTCACAGTGAAAGAATTGATTTTAAGCAGAGCACTGCAAGATAAAACTCTACAATTTGGCTCTGCTCACTATCTCTTACGCTCGGATGTGGGGAAAGTAACTGCGCAGAGACAGTGGGAGCTGGGGAACCGGATGCCAGACCTAAAGAGCATGGGCGCACAGGTGCAAATGAAATTCCCAGCTTTTTTGAGAGTAGTATGGAGAAACAAAACTTACAACTTTACTTCACCCCAAGAAGTTGATGATTTTCTCACCCTAATGCGCGAAAGCGCACTTTAATAAAATACAAGTATACTTGAATTTTAATTCTTTAGGAAGTTGGCCTACCATTTCAAAACTATATAAGATCTTTGAGAAAACCTTCAATAAAATGTAGGGTAATAATAAAGAAAAAAAAGCTAATATATATTGGTGTGGGTAGTAATGGAATAAATCAGTATTAAATTAGACACTGTTGGACGCTATGAGAGGGAGAAAGAGTGGCGCAAGTGGGTTAAAAAAAAATAAAAAGAGGGAAGCGCACTTTGGTATACTGGAACATATAAACATACACACACATACACCCACATGCAGGAAAATAAGAATCTATTGGTTTAAGGGTTTAAGGGTTTAAATAGAAATTAAAGAAAGAGTTTAGGCACCTGTATGAAGTTCAGCACATCACTGAGGGTCCACCTCCAAGGGTTCCGATTGAGGAAATATAAATTTTATGGTCAAGTTGTGTTCCCTAGCGCGTACCCCACCGACTCCATGTACCAGCTTAAAGTGCATGTAACTTCCCTCCTGTGTCAGCTATGAAGACGCAAATACATTTGCGTCCAACGTTAACTTGTCCTTTTTCAGATCCACCCTGAATGGATTAATTAGTCCGTTCCTAAGTATGCTATGCCAACGTCTTTTTGTAGTATACTTTATATGTTTTCCTGCTCTGGCAAAGTAGGCCCTGAATTTCTGCCATCGAGCCTCTTTTCTGGCTTCTGACTCTGACAGCCTCAGCCCAGGCTGCCTCTGTATCCGTGAACTCTGACTTACTTCCAGCGCGGCCCTTCGCGCTCAGCTCAGCCTGCTTTCTGCCAAGACTGACTATAACCTTCGAGTTATCTGTTCCGCTCTTCGAAAATGCATTCCTGCCTACTAGCTTCAGTAAACATCCTCCCCAGCTGCAGAGCCAAAGGGCCGACCTGTCTCAGTGCAAGTAATTCATAGCCTCTGTTTCCATGCTTCCATGGAAGGCCCCTTGCCCCCACGCTTCTCATGCAGACACTTAGGCGCTTATACACGCATCCACAGTTAGTATAGAATGGCTTCTACCCTAGAGACCTTTCCGTCCAGATAATATGGTTCTTAAACATCAGATACCAGATATGATAGAAGTACAAGTTGATCTGACATGCCAGACTTCTGTCTCTTTCCGTCAGTGTAAATGTCAAGTCCCCTGCACCCCTCCAGTTTCACGTCTATCACACGTCATGCAGCTGCGCGCGCATCCAAGCTTCCAATTTCTGCTGACATTGCAACATTTCTGTTAGTGCCACCCCTTTGTGACACCCAACCGTGACGTTTCTAGCACACACCTCCAGTTCATGCCTAGTTCACGCCTTCTGATTACGTACTAGTAACACGTGTATACTGTTATCTTGTCTTCTCTCAGCTGTTACGCCTACTATACTGTTTCTTATGACATGAATTAAGTATATAAGCTATGTACTGTCAATAAAATGTAGCGCGCTCTATCCCTTCTTCTACCCCTGCGGTAGGAAGAACATGATATTATGGTCCTGACCATTCCTTTATGAGGAATAAAACCCCTAAGAACTCTAACACCACGGACTCTGGTTCTTTCTTTCCGATTTGAGTTATTATTGATTAAGTACTTACTTGCATAGAAATTAAGAGAGTAAATTATATATTTACAACATTTTGGCGCCCGAATAGGGACCCCTCCCCCACCTCACGCGCCGGTTGGTGCGTTGCAAGCTATGTCCCCTGCCATCAGTTAGATGGAAACTACGCGTACCGGCAGGATTTCCTGCATCTCCCTCTGACCCACGGAGGTGACGAAGACTGCGATCAGTGCCCAGACGAGGCGGTGAGGAGTGCGGAGGATCCCGACCAGAGCCTAGCCGAAAGAAGCAAGGTCCGAGGTGTCAAGAGGCCCACCAGGTTTCCGAAGTTTTCCGAGGTTTTCCGAAGTCGAGCCGAGTCGAGTCGAGTCCAGTCGAGTTTTCCGAGGCCTTCTGTTTCCGTGCTTCCCGGTGAGTACCATTGCTGGGACGTATCTAGACGGGTTTGGGTACACAAGTCCGGTCTGCACTGTTTCTAGGCAGTGTATCTGTACTGTTTAGCAGTATATCTCGTATTCTGAAATTCTGAATTTCTGCACTGTTACACCAGTGTATCTGTACTGTTTAGCAGTACAACCAGTATAGGGGGTAGTCATCTATGTCTCAAATGTCTTTACATGTAATTAATGTCGTGGTATGAATGTGACCGTTTTTATGTGCATTATTGTGTTTCTTGTATAAACTAGCTGTATCCAGTATTAAGTAGTAAGGATTGAGTATTCAGTAATAAGTAAACAAGATGCCGTTTTTCAACAAGCTAAAGCAGATAGGAACTAGGAAAGGGATACTGGAGGAAGAAATTCCTATTCCCCCTAGGGACACTCCAGGTAACTTTATGTATCACAAACATGGCATAGACGCCATACTGTATCTAGAGTTATGGGCCGACTATACCAAGCATCTAGACGAAAGACACAGATGGCCTGTTACCGGAACATGGGATGCCGAGTGCATCATGAAGGTAGAAGAAGCATTATGGAAAAAGAAAGCTAGACAATCTCAGAAAGACGCCATAGAATTTTGGCGTAAGGAATCACACAAGCGTGCTGAGAAAGCACTCCGTAGAGAAGACAGACTTAAAGAATCAGAAAAAGCCCAAGAAAACGAATTAGTTACTGAAGGGATCCGAGTAAAAACAGAACAAATAGACCGTGCCCGAAACAATCTCGTAAACGGTATGTATCTCGCGGCCGAGGGTACACCTGAGGCCCTATCAGAAATACCGAAAAACCTACCGCCACCACTAGTTCCAACTAAAGTAATGCATAAGACTACTAAAGACATATTCCTAAATTCTTATCTAGAGGATGTAGCACTGGCTTACACCAATCTGCCTGTTCGTACTTTGCCTACTGACAGGGACGGGGGTGGCACCCCGCCCCCAGATCATGTTCCGCCGGTACCGCGACAGACCTCCCCCGTTCCGCCAGCCCCACCACTTCCCGCCAAAATTGACCTACCGAAACCACGTCTACCTGATCCTACTAAACGACAAATTCAAGTTCAGATATAGACTCCACAGGGAGATAATGCCCAAGCCTCCGCTTCAGGAGGTGCGACCACGGGTCTACGGACCCCGCCATTAACACACAGATTCAATCTCAGGGATGTGCAGAGTCCTCTCACGTTCAGGTCACCCCGACTTGACGCATTAAAAGAAAACATTTCAGTTTGCAGATATGATCCAGTACCCGGAAAGGACGATCTAATGATATTGGCATCACTACGGTTAAGATCTGCTACTGATATCTTGCTATGCTATGTAGGAATGAAGGACCGTCTAGATAGAATATATGAGTTTGTTCAGACAGGGAAAGACCCTGACAGTATCAAGGATGCCATGGAGAAACAGAAAGTTGATGTTCAAGCACAGTTACTACGATTTTTCATAAATTGTCTAATAAGAGAACGAGACAGGCCTGGAACAGATCAGAGTGAATTAGATGCACTGAACAAGTGGGGTCAGAATATAGCTGAAGGAAAACATGACAAGGGGACTTGCATAGCCAGTATGTACAAGAAGATTAGAAAAGCAGTGATAGCAGTACACCAAAAAGAGAAAGAAAAAGCTTCCTCCGAGGAGGAAGAAGAACTTGAAGAATCAGAAAGGACTACAGATACTATAGCATATGTAGGTAAGGGAACTTACCTTAGGAAGGGCATCCGTCCGGAAAACAAGAGAGTTTTTCTCTCTGCTTTAACAAACCCGAATTCTTCTGAACATCAGTTCCAGGAGACTGATAAAAGACTACGAGAAAGAATGGGGTACCATGTACTCAATTCAATGGATGAACAAGAACTAGCCCGGTCAGCCATATTATGGGCTGAAAATCCAGACATATATAATGATGATACCTTAGCACAGACGTTTCTGAACCTTTCCCCAGACGAACAGAAATTAGCAGGTGTATACATGATGCAGCACCTCCTCACGAAATACAGAAACCAACATTCTGATCCAGGTCCCTTACACGAAACATTAGAAGCACTACTCATGGATAGATGGAGAGGTTTCAGTACCAAGTTTATACAAATAATTCTAGAACAACGACATAAATATAACACTTTCGTAAGCTCTGAATATGTTCCCGCCCCGCCTCCAGAAAGGAAAATGTACCACATGCAATGCGGGAGTGGCATTGAAAGCCAGAACCCCTTACGAGAAGTACACCCGGTTATGGGTGCGGATCACCTCTTGAAACGTGTATATGTACACACGCCACTGACTAAGTTAGAACTGTTAGAAATGAAGAAACTAGTCCCGTGTCATGATAAAGACCCTGCAGGTTTTCACAGAGAGCTTAAAGACATGTTACTGATGGGGGATTACACGTATGAGGATATCATGAAAATGTTAAAGGTACTGCTGCCCACGGGCATCTACGAGAAATTAAAGGAAAAAGAATGGGAGGTGGGGGACACAAAGATTGTATGGGCAGAAATAGAAGACGAAGAAAGCAAACGAGTCCCAGGGGTAGGCCTTGGGGACAAGACTAAAGCATTACCCGGTTTGATAGTACAGGTCCTGCCAAGATTATTGACAACTAGAAAGGAAGACTGGGACGCCATCTCGTCCTGTAAACAGAAACATGATGAAGATACTAGTGACTTCTATTCAAGATTCGAGAAATGTTTCATTATTAATAGTGGCCTAAAACCAAGTAGCGAATCATACCCACACCTTTTTGTATCAAAACTAGTCGAGAATTCCCTACCATTAGTTAAAAACCGAGTGTACAAAGTTGAAAGCACTTGGCAGGCAAATACGCCATCCCAGATGTTACAAATGTTACAATACCATCAGAATAGAATTAGAGAAGAACAGGATCAAGAACAGAAGCGCATGAAAGACACAAAGATGAAAATGTTAATAGCTCAGACGGTCCCAGCCGACGGTCAAAGAAAGGGTGGGACCCAGACAAGTCACACTACAGCTCCCGTCAAGGGAACGTGCAATTATTGTAAGCAGCCAGGTCACTACGTACATGAATGTCCAGTTCTGAAACATAACATAGCAACAGGTAAAACTAAAGAGAGACCGCATCCACCTAGACAAGATCAGGTTCAGCATCAGACCTCACAGAATGTACAGCCCATGCAGAACACACAGCCTATGCATGCTTCATCTCATACAGCACAGACAGTAGCGGTACCACAGCCTATTGCCGCGACTCAGCAAGTTTCAAAACAGATGTACCAGTATGCCCAATCTGCATATCCAGATTACCCCCGATATACATGAAGCAGCCTAGAGAGGGAAGGTGGCTTGCCTCTTATTGAAATTCCTGTAGATCAAGAAGGTCCTTATGTACACAGTCATGTATTGGGAAAAGACAGAAAGTTTTTAATTGATACGGGGGCAAGTCGCACCACAATCAGCCATAATGAAGTCCCAGGGGCACCCCTCTCAGGCTCACAGAATGTTTCCCTTGGTTTTTCAGGACAGCCTATTGTAAATGAAGTATCGGAACCAGTACCCTTGGCTGTGGGTCCATTATCACGAGTTACAGGTTTGTTACTTACGAACTCATGCCCAGAAAATCTGTTAGGAATCAAAACATTGAAGGCTCTAGGAGCTATAATCTGCTGTTCCCCGGAGGGAGTTAGACTCTTTCTACGGGATTTCAAGGGTCACTATGTGTTGCGAGAATTCGATGTCAGATTGAAAAATGTACCAGATCACCTATGGGCAAAAGGCCCAACTGATGTAGGTTGTATGCATATCACACCATACCGTGTTACACTCAAGACAGGAATTGTTCTACCACGAATCAGACAATACAAGTTACCACCCGATGCTGTAGTGGCTTTACTGGAAATCATTGAAGAGCTGATAGCACAAGGAGTGGTCGTAGAGACTGACTCCAATATCTGTAATTCACCTATCATTCCAATTCTTAAACGTACTGACACCAATGCACCGCCAGTATATCGGCTGGTGATTGATCTTCGAGAACTGAACAAATGTATTGTACCACAGTACCCTGTGGTCCCCGATATCTCTTCCCTATTGACTGCTATTGATTCAGAAGCAACGTTCTTTACTGTAATTGATCTCAAGAACGCTTTCTTCAGTGTACCTATTGATCCGGAGAGCCAATATCTCTTCGGATTCAGTTTAAATGGACGAAGTTTCAAATTTTCCCGCGCACCTCATGGATTCACAGAAAGCCCCAGCATCTATAGTCAAGCACTGAAAAGGCAACTAGATTGTATTCAAATGCCAGTTAACACAGCCTTACTGCAATACGTCGATGATCTGTTGATCACCGCACGAAGCGAGCCCGAATGTGAACGAGCATCACTGACAGTTCTACATTTTCTGGCAGACAAGGGACACAAGGTGTCTCCTTCGAAGCTGCAATTCTGTGTTCAGCAAGTTGTGTACTTGGGTCACTTGCTGTCCAAAGTGGGGAGACAGCTCACTCCCGATCGCATTCAGTTAATTGTAAATATGCCACGACCCCAGACACAAAAGGAAGAGCGGTCCTTCATAGGCCTCACCTCGTACTGCAGACAATGGATTCCTCAATATGCATTTCTAGCTAAACCACTCATCCAGTTAACGACGCAGGAGGCAGCAACCTCGACTGTCCTCCCTTGGACTCAGGAACATACACAAGCCTTTGAGGAATTAAAGAAAGCATTATGCCAAGCACCAGTTTTAGCGACACCATGTTACAGCAAACCGTTTACACTTTTTGTTACAGAACGTGACGGTACAGCATTGTCTGTCCTCACTCAAGATCAAGCAGGTTCACATAAGCCTTGTGCTTATTTCTCAAGTACATTGGATTCAGTAGCCCAGGCACTCCCTGTATGCTTAAAGTCAGTAGCAGCAACAGCGTTAGCAATAAGACAGAGCGATTCAATTGTTTTAGGCCATCAGTTAACAGTACAAGTTCCACACTCTGTAGAGGTTCTTTTAAACAGAACCCAGACTCAGCACTTGACTATAGCACAACTGACAGGTTACGAATTAACGCTATTCCAGCCACACATAGAAATCAGACGCTGCAGCATTCTGAACCCCGCAACACTGCTACCTACAATTATGACAGATCCAGCCCCGCATGATTGCATAGAGATCATTAATGCAGTAACGAAGCCCAGACGAGACTTAACAGATGTTCCATTGACAAATCCAGACCTGACACTTTATGTGGATGGTTCATGCATGCGAACAAGTACAGGAGAATTAGTGGCCGCATATGCCGTGACCACTGAAACCGAAATTAAAGAAACACATCGTATCGATACACTGTCCGCTCAAGCGGCAGAGCTTATTGCTCTGACCCGAGCCTGTATTCTAGCCAAGAACAGAAATGTTAACATATACACTGATTCCCGTTATGCGTTCGGAGTGGTACACGACTTCGGCATGTTATGGCAAGAACGAGGTTTTCTGACCTCTCACGGTGCCAAGATCCAACATGGTCCCCTCATTCAAGCACTACTAGAAGCAATACATCTGCCTTCAGGCATATCCGTCATGAAGTGTAAAGCACATACTAAAGTCACAGATTCTGTTTCCCAGGGTAACGACCTGGCAGACCAGACAGCAAAACATACAGTATTGACTCACACTCAGACAACTGACATGACAAAGACAACAGGACCGACACATTGTATGACAGTCAGAGATCCCACACTAGATGTTATCGATATTCAGACACATGCTACCCCAGAAGAAATAAAGAAATGGATTGAACTAGGAGGGATCCAGACAGATCAAGGTTGGATGACGAAGGGAAAATCTACATGGTTTCTCCCTGACTCTATGGTTCAAGTCATGATTAATACAGCACATAGTCCAGCACATCTAGGAGAGAAAGCAATGTTAGACAGTTTACAAAATCTTTGGAACAATAAACACTTACGTGCAGCAGCGAAACAGAAAGTGGGTACTTGCATGATCTGTTGTCAGTTCAATCCAGGTAAAAGCGTCCCTGTAGAGCAAGGTGGATTTCATCCTCCCGATCACCCTTTTGAAGTCCTCCAGATGGATTATATCCAGATGGACCGTTGTCGAGGATTTAAATATGTTCTCGTAGTTGTTTGTGCTCTGTCCCGCTGGACCGAAGCGTACCCAGTCCCAGATTACACTGCTCCGACCACTGCCAGGCAGTTGGTTCGTGAATTTTTCCCACGGTACGGCTTGCCTCGTGTCGTGTACTCAGATAACGGTCAGCCATTCTCATCCGCACTAATGAAAGAAGTTTCTTTATTGCTAGGATACCAGTGGAAATTCCATTGTGTCCGACACCCCGAAGCCGCAGGCCTTGTAGAGAGGCATAATCAGACATTGAAAATACGACTTGCTAAAATATGTAAAGAGAAAGGGGTCGACTGGATAGTCGCCCTGCCAGTGGCCCTATTCTATATGAGAATGGTTGCCCATTCGAGATCAGGGCTATCCCCGTACGAAGTGGTTTTTGGCAGACCACCGAATATGTGGGGGACGCCCATTCCGAAAAAAATTACTGATGTTGATTGCAATATGTTGACAGATTACCTTGCCTCCTTGATGTCTGCACTCCAATCATGTTGTTCACAGGTTGCCGCAGCCTTCCCTGACAACACTGATGTAAAGCCACATGATGTCCGTCCTGGGGACCTAGTATTGGTGCGAAATTTTGATAGGAAGAGCCCGCTGGAGCCCCGCTGGAAATCGCCGAAGACCGTCCTTCTCACCACGAGGACCGCCGTGAAGATCGAAGGGAGAAAGGGGTGGGTTCATTCGAGTCATGTGAAAAAATTCCATGAACTGAAACCAGACCGAGACTCGTCCACCCCCACCAAAGACTGTGTTGAGCCAAAAGACTTTACAGTATCTGAACGAGAAAAAACTCCCCAAGAGGAGTACAGAACGAAACTCCGATCTAGCAAGTCAGACAGTTTAATTGTTTAAGTCCTCCCCTAGGTGAATCGGTTAAATAGTTTCTGACATGTATCCCCTAGATCGAGATAGAGAGAGAGAATTCAAGAAACGTACATACTGTAAATCACTGCGTAGTCACTGTATAGTGACATTGTTAATAATGTTTTTTCTAAGTCTTCTGATCATAGTAGCCAGTATACTTCTCCCTATCTACTACCCTATTTTCAGGCGTGAACAATCTGTTTACAATGTCTCTGCTGAACACACTTTTAGCGAGTTACCTCCTCATGAACTCTCCTACAGACTTGCGCTGCGCAACAACACTTTCATTAGTATGCTACATCATTCCCATCAAACTAACAATGCTACAGACTGCTGGATATGTGGCCGACTCCCTCCCTACCAGAACTACAAGGGAGCTCTGCCCCTCTTTCCGTACCCGTTCACTCACAATGGCTCCTGTGGTGCATGGTTTAAAATAATTAATTCCTTAGATCCTGATATTGCTGTTTTCGACGGGGGCTGGGTTTGGGGAAACCTGAACTTGGTCCTGCTCGACGTCTGTTACCCTGATAAGGAGGGACTCCCCACTAGAATAGGAACTGATCTAGAAAATGAAGTGTATGGATTAGGTAATTATACAATTAGCCTTATGATTCTTACTGTTGAATCCGAAGCCGCACCTGTTATACCCACTATGTCAGTATTACCCGTCACTGGTGAATTATGTATCAGGAAGAAAGGTTCAGTACACTTAGGTCATAGTAAATGCACTACTGTGGTTGAATTCAGTGATCATGGAAAATCGTCCTTTAAAGCTATCAGTCATTCCTATTTTGTTTGTGGTCATACCGCATACATACGTCTACCTCCAGATTGGGACGGTACCTGTTATATTGCATTCCTTCTGCCACCTGTTTTCCTAGCTCCTCCTGATTACCACAGAAATACAAATCTAGTAACGAATAGACCCAGAAGAGATATCCCACTTGTCGACTACACAGAAACGGCATGGGAACAGTACACCGATTTTAATAAAGGATTCTTTTTCCTTTTAGGACCTGTTCAAAATAGTAAACTAATACGCAGATTAACTAGAACACTCGAAGCAGTCGTGAATGAAACTGCCTCCGCCTTAGGTAACTTAACAGAAGAGCAGTCCGCCATGCGGGTTGTTGTCCTTCAGAATCGTCTTGTTATTGACGTCATCTTGGCAGATAGAGGTGGAGCCTGTAAGGTCATTGGGTCAAGTTGCTGTGTTTTCATACCACAAAACGCACCATCTGTATATCAAGCTATTACACGTCTCCATAAAATTGCAAATCAGATACATCAGAATCCAGGCACCTGGACTTGGTCCGGTTGGTTCTAGACAACGTTAACCGCTTGGGGATGGAAGATCCTATCCTTCCTAGCATTGGCCTAGTCCTAGTATTCAGTTGCTGCCTGTGCCTGCAGTGCGGGCCAGCGATATGTGGACTGTGTGCCACTTCTTGTATTGAACATTCCAGTTTCCTATCAAGCCGTCAAAGAAAGAAAGATGAGCAAATGATGCTGCAAGAACAAACTGATCGATTCATGAGGATCGAGATTTCATGAAGGGTCCATAGGGAACAAGGAGGGAATGAGGAAATATAAATTTTATGGTCAAGTTGTGTTCCCTAGCGCGTACCCCACCGACTCCATGTACCAGCTTAAAGTGCATGTAACTTCCCTCCTGTGTCAGCTATGAAGACGCAAATACATTTGCGTCCAACGTTAACTTGTCCTTTTTCAGATCCACCCTGAATGGATTAATTAGTCCGTTCCTAAGTATGCTATGCCAACGTCTTTTTGTAGTATACTTTATATGTTTTCCTGCTCTGGCAAAGTAGGCCCTGAATTTCTGCCATCGAGCCTATTTTCTGGCTTCTGACTCTGACAGCCTCAGCCCAGGCTGCCTCTGTATCCGTGAACTCTGACTTACTTCCAGCGCGGCCCTTCGCGCTCAGCTCAGCCTGCTTTCTGCCAAGACTGACTATAACCTTCGAGTTATCTGTTCCGCTCTTCGAAAATGCATTCCTGCCTACTAGCTTCAGTAAACATCCTCCCCAGCTGCAGAGCCAAAGGGCCGACCTGTCTCAGTGCAAGTAATTCATAGCCTCTGTTTCCATGCTTCCATGGAAGGCCCCTTGCCCCCACGCTTCTCATGCAGACACTTAGGCGCTTATACACGCATCCACAGTTAGTATAGAATGGCTTCTACCCTAGAGACCTTTCCGTCCAGATAATATGGTTCTTAAACATCAGATACCAGATATGATAGAAGTACAAGTTGATCTGACATGCCAGACTTCTGTCTCTTTCCGTCAGTGTAAATGTCAAGTCCCCTGCACCCCTCCAGTTTCACGTCTATCACACGTCATGCAGCTGCGCGCGCATCCAAGCTTCCAATTTCTGCTGACATTGCAACATTTCTGTTAGTGCCACCCCTTTGTGACACCCATCCGTGACGTTTCTAGCACACACCTCCAGTTCATGCCTAGTTCACGCCTTCTGATTACGTACTAGTAACACGTGTATACTGTTATCTTGTCTTCTCTCAGCTGTTACGCCTACTATACTGTTTCTTATGACATGAATTAAGTATATAAGCTATGTACTGTCAATAAAATGTAGCGCGCTCTATCCCTTCTTCTACCCCTGCGGTAGGAAGAACATGATATTATGGTCCTGACCATTCCTTTATGAGGAATAAAACCCCTAAGAACTCTAACACCACGGACTCTGGTTCTTTCTTTCCGATTTGAGTTATTATTGATTAAGTACTTACTTGCATAGAAATTAAGAGAGTAAATTATATACTTCACCCCAAGAAGTTGATAATTTTCTCACCCTAATGCGCGAAAGCGCACTTTAATAAAATACAAGTATACTTGAATTTTAATTCTTTAGGAAGTTGGCCTACCATTTCAAAACTATATAAGATCTTTGAGAAAACCTTCAATAAAATGTAGGGTAATAATAAAGAAAAAAAAGCTAATATATATTGGTGTGGTTAGTAATGGAATAAATCAGTATTAAATTAGACACTGTTGGACGCTTTGAGAGGGAGAAAGAGTGGCGCAAGTGGGTTAAAAAAAATAAAAAGAGGGAAGCGCACTTTGGTATACTGGAACATATAAACATACACACACATACACCCACATGCAGGAAAATAAGAATCTATTGGTTTAAGGGTTTAAGGGTTTAAATAGAAATTAAAGAAAGAGTTTAGGCACCTGTATGAAGTTCAGCACATCACTGAGGATCCACCTCCAAGGGTTCCGATGAGCTCTCAAATTGGCGACAAGATCGCCAGAAGAAAAAAAGGGGGGTTCCTCATGGGAGGTGGGTAGGTGGGCGGGGGTAGGGGAAAAAGCAGGAGAAAATAATCCTCATATACATAAACAAACTTCACTTTATTCTAATTGGGAGCAGGTTAATGAATTATTCGGAGAGTATATCACAATTCGGCCAATATGACATGTAAAATAAAACTCATTAGTTGGAACGTCAATGGGCTGAGGGACGGTAAGAAAGCCCGCAGGATAATTGACTTCCTCTATAACTCAGGAGCTCATATTTACCTACTCGAGGAGACTCATTTAGAGAAGGAGGAATGCAAGCAAGTTTTTAAAAAATGTAGGTGGATTCAGGAGGTTGTCTGTTCAGAGCAAAGTGGCAGTGCGAGGGGGGTGGCCATAATAATTAGGGCAAACACAGGGATCAGGCTTACGAAACATGAGACAGATCACTCTGGGAGATGGTTGGTGACATCTCGAATTTTAGGGCGTACTCCTCTCACCTGTGCAGTCTACTATGGTCCCAATCAGGACTCTCCAGGGGCATTACTGAAACTAAAAAACAGCTTAATAGAGACAGATGGTCCTATAATTCTAGGGGGTGATTTTAACCTAATTTTTGATAGAGATCTAGATCGTACCTCCAGAGTGAGATTTACTCCCCCCCAAAAAACTAGCTTGGAACTGAAGAATATCATGCGGGATTTCAACTTAACAGATATCTGGAGACTTAAAAACGCAGTGAAAAGGGATTACTCCTTCTATAGCAGAAGGTATGGCCACCACTCTAGAATAGATTTTTTCTACTGGATAAATCCCTCTCCTCGGTAGTGGACTCCATAAGTTATATCCCAGCCATCTTGTCTGACCATTCAGTGGTGGAAATGGTGATCCATTTGAGGCAAAATGTACAGCAAAGGAGGTGGACCTTAGACCGGACATTATTGCTAGATGAGGAGGCCAGACAGGACCTTGTGACTCAGACTGAGGAGTTTTTTAAGGTCAACAACGGATCAGAAAACAAACAAAACGTTTGGGAAACATACAAAGCTTTCACCCGAGGTATTCTGACCACCCGGATGATAAGGAAGTACAGTTGCGTATGGGGAGAAATGCGGGCGCCTTCTAGCGTGGAAAGCCAGAGCTGACAGGACGAGGAATCAGATCGATAACTTACTATTGTCAAGCACAGGAGTAACCACAGACGACGATGATCTCATCAGGAAGGAGGCCAAGAGTTACATGCAGTTTCTATACGGTCCTAATACTTCTTTGAACAGGGAGAAGGCAGAAATCTGGTTGCGCAACATACAGCTTCCTGAGTTATCAGACACAGAAAGATCTTTCCTTAGCTCTGAGATAAGGGAAGGAGAGGTGAGGACTCAATTGTTGAAAATGGATAAAGGCAAGGCCGCAGGCCCGGATGGACTCCCTGTGGAACTTTATAAGATTGTATTGGAACAAATAATTATAGCCTTGACGTCATTATTTAATGAAATTTTTCTTCAAGGGGGGCAGGTTCCAAGGTCATGGGCTGAGGCTATAGTCACACTACTATTGAAGCAGAATAAAGATCCAAGCAAGATAGAGTCATATAGATCCATCTCTCTATTAAATGTGGATTTTAAGGTATATGCGGGGGTATTAGCAACTAGACTGGCCAAGGTTATAAAATCTGTCATACACTGCGACCAAAGGGGTTTTATCCCAGACAGGCAACTCAATGAACTTACTTTTCAAGTGATAGCGGCAATAGATGTTGCTCAAGAAAAGAAGCTGCCCCTGACCATCGTGGCAGTCGACGCCGCCAAGGCTTTCGATCAGGTAGACTGGGCATATCTTTGGATGGCTATGCACAAATTCGGCATCCCAAATAACTTCATTACAGCTCTTAAGTCATTATACTTTGCTCCAACAGCAAAAATCTTAGTAAACGGCGCCCTCACGGATCATATCTTTATCGCACGAGGTACTCGACAGGGTTGCCCCCTGTCGCCCCTTTTGTTTAATTTATATATTGAGCCTTTTGTTTGTCTGTTAAGATCGGATCCATTAATTAAACCCTTTAAGATTGCAAACTTAGAGCTGAAATTTGCACTATATGCAGATGACTTATTAATGTACACCTCAAATCCGGAAGAAGCCATACCTAGACTTATACATCTTGCTGAAGGTTTTGGTGAGATTTCCGGGTATACAATCAATAAAGAGAAAACGGAAACAACGGAATGGAATCAGCAGGTAGGCACAGTAGGGAGTAAAAACAAAATGAGGTGCCTAGGAGTCCACCTAGCAAAAAAAAATTGAAGAAATTCCAAAAATAAATCTAGATAGAGTCATCAATGATACAAACGCCCTACTACAACGATGGTCCTCTCTCCCTTTAAATATCTATGGGAGGGTGAACCTATTGAAGATGATTATTCTCCCTAAAATAACATTCCTATTTAATTCTATTCCTTTATCTTTTCCAGTATCTTTAATTAGAAAGCTGCAAGGATTGGCTTTTCCAGACTTACTACTTTACTGCCAGTCATTTCATTTCAAACATTTTAGATTAATGGCGGGTTCAATAGATCAATCATCTATGGGTTTGATATTTTCTGCCCTATTACAGGATGTCCCACAAGGATTAGACTATTTCCTCTTCAAGTTCGGGGACCCAACATTTTTTTAAAAAGTAAGGCTGAAGATTTTGGAGGCAGCCCTGAGAAATTGGGTATTTGTGAGGAACAAGTTGAATATACCTTACTACGCATCACAGGCCCCTATATGGGATTCACCAGGCCTTCCAGCATGCTTAAACGACCACGTGTCACTGCCATTAAAACGGGCAGGGTTGAATCACTAGGGAGATTTGCAGGAGGATGGACAGCTCTTGAGTTGGGATATGTTTTTTAATCTGACAAGGGGTACCCTCACCAGATTTAAATACTATCAATAATCTGGGTGGTGGGCAACAAGGCCAATAAGACCCTCAGATAGTAAATCCCAGAATCCCAAATTCGATGCGGTGACGAGAGGTGGTAGGTGGAAGAGTCAAATATCCTTCTGGTACTCAGCGCTACTAGAGGGCGAAGAAGTGACAGAGGCAGAGGTAGAAAAACTGTGGTCCAACAATGTAACATTGGACAGTGGGACCTTTATGGGTTTTTGGTACAACTCTTTTAGCATTTCAAACGCAATAATAAAGCAAGCAGCACTAAAAAGAAATCATTTGAACACCATGTACAGGGTTTATATAACTCCTAACAAACTGGCCAAATATTCCAACATAGTTTACCATTGCCCGAGATGTGGTCAGCCGAAAGTGGATGATGTCCACATGTTTGCCGATTGTCCCGAACTAATAGAATATTGGGACAAGATAAGTGAATTTCTGGAAAATGTTCTTTCTATGTCAATCACAATCCTTACCCCCACTATACTATCATGGCTTATTCCGGGCTATAAAGTTAATGATCTCCCGACCAAATTTGTTTTTATGTCATCTTACTTGCAAGGCGTGAGATCTGTAGGTCCTGGAAGGACCCAGCTCCACCCACCTTCTCAAGCTGTCTACGGCAAATCATGTTAATGAGTAAGTCAGACATAGCTTGTGATCCCGCGAGTAAGGTTAATGTTTGGGCGGCCCTGGAGACATGGCAACTTCGATTATTGGTTTTCCAATGATTTATCTGGAGTCCTGCTGGTTCCCTGGACTCCAAAGTAGCATGGGCGCCCACAGGTCGGTGAAAAGGAGTTAGGAGGGGAAGGTAGTGGCTACTTGAGGGTGCAGGCTTACCATCTTGCTTTTGGCCGATAAACAACAAGGGCCAGATCAGGAGGACCAAAGTGCATTGTGGCACCAGTTTCCCATCAAGAGTTCCAATCATGGTATATAAGGATTACCAAAAAAAGAAAAAAAAAAGAAGCACCAATCCGCTTTCGGAGAGTGATTTACTCTCCCTGTTGAATTCATATGCCTCTGCCCCCATGAAGCCTACCACACCGGCATCATCGCTGATTCCTACTATCACCTCCAATCCCCATACATCCAGTAAACCAAACTCTAGAGGCGTCACAAACAACAACCTTAGAAGAATTCCTATCACTCAGGAACCTTCCTCAACCATCAGTACGCCCAAACTCAAATGTATACTCCTTAATTGTAGATCGGCTGCCAGAAATGCTGCAGACATAGCTGACCTCATCCTCACACATGAGCCAGACCTGATAATGCTAACGGAAACCTAGCTAAAAGAATCCTCCACACCAATCATTGACATTTTAGTCCCACTTAATTACAACATCATCATACCAGATAGAGACAGATCTGATAAGTCCGGGGGAGGTGTAGCCTGCATACATCATATGAGTATCTCAGTGAATAGAGCCATTTCCCCTTCTTTCCAGCCATGTGAATACATGTCCCTCTTCATCACTAGCAAGTGCAAACCCGTCTGTTCTCTGCACATCATCTATCACCCACAAGGTGAAAACCTCACCTTCATTGAACATTTCATGGACATGGTATCTGCAAACACAGGGCGACAAAATACCCAAATATTCCTTGGAGACTTCAATCTCAATTGGAACGATCCTAATGATACAGCTTAAACAGTCTAAAAAATGTCCTTATTGACCTTGACTTAACGCAATTCTGCAACATCCCAACACACGACAAAGGTTCTATTCTGGATTTAGTAATCTCTAAAATTGACTCCATTCAGCTAGAGTCGATCCAACCATGTGACAGGTCAGACCATCATATCATCACTTTCACCATTAAGGAGCAGATGAAATTGAAATCAGTGCAATCCACAAGACCAAAAGTGTGGAAAAGAGACCTGAGAAAACTCAACCCCAACACCCTGCCTTCCTCCTGCGCCAACCTTCTGCTGCCGCCCGTAGGATTGTCCAAAGTACACGATCTCACCAACCACCACCTCTCTACCATGACATCGATATTAGAAGAGGTGGCATCTCTTCAACTAAAAAGTATCTCTTTGAAAGACTCAAAACCTTGGTACAACGGTATACTCAACGAGGACAGGCGTTCGCTCAGAACATCAGAATAGGCCTGGAGATCAATACCATCCGCCAACCACCTCAAGATCCTCAGGTAAAAAAGAAAAGCATATTTCCGAAAGATCAAGCGCACCAAAGCCGACTTTTTCAGCTTTCAACTTGATCAGGCAAGAAATAGTCCCCAAAAAACTCTTTGAACTGATCAAAATTCAAACTAAGGAGGCTCCTCATCGTTCACAAGAGTTAGAATCCCGGCAGCCAAACTGTGAAGAATTCTCCACCTTATTCACCTTGAAATCTGACACCATCAAGAAAGACCTCCTAAAGGATCTATCCTTATACGCAAGACCCAATACACAAAGCCCACCTGTTCCCCAAACTGCGCCATGCCAACTCCTATCAAAGCCAAACTCAAAAAATAATGCAGCCTGGTCATCATTTACCTCCTACTCTGAAGATGCATTGAAGCCAGCTACCCACCTCTCTGACCCGCTTCCGGCAAACGCAGTTAAAGACCTCACCCCACTGCTTTTACCTCTCTGGCCCAAGATCATAAACAGTTCACTTCAACAAAGATGCATTCCAGATACCCTCAAAATAGGCAAGGTTTCACCCATTCTAAAGAAGCCCACGGCAGACCCCACTGACCTTACCAACTATTGCTCTATCTCCAACATCCCCACCTTAGCCAAGCTGCTCGAAAAATTTGTGCACCTACAGCTAACGAAACATATTGATCACTTTAATCTTCTCAACAAACACCAATCAGGCTTCCGTGCAGGCCACAGCACAGAATCTGCCATGACACACATCATTGACGACGCGCTGCAAATACTCGACCAAAATAGATCCTGTCTACTCATCCTACTGGACCTCTCCTCGGCCTTTGATACGGTCAAACATGAGAACTTGTTAGACCACCTGAAACACAGAATGGGTTTGTCTGGGACAGTGCTTAGTTGGTTCACTTCATTTCTCCAAAATCGGACACACCAATTCAAAGTCAATAACACCCTATCCAAACCTGTCCCAGTTTCTTTAGGTGTCCCACAAGGATCCGCACTATCCCCAACTCTGTTTACTCTCTTCCTAGAACCGCTCACTGAAATCCTACAAGCCTCTAACGTGCAATATCACATGTACTCAGATGATACTCAACTCTACCTCAAGATACACACCCTAGAGGACGTCAAACTACTTAATACAGCGCTTAGGAACACCCAAACTTGGCTTGCAGAAAATCATCTCAAACTGAATGCCCTAAAAACGGAATTCCTACTAATAGCTCCCCCGGCTCAAATTCCCAAAATGCAAGATTGGATCAAACATGTTACAGCGCTTAACGTTCAACCTACCATCGTAGACTCAGCGAAATCACTGGGAATCACTCTTGACAGTAAGATCAACATGCAAAAACATATCAGCAATGGTACAAAGGGAGCCAACTTCCAGATAAACTCATTGAGGAAAATGAAACCCTACTTACCACACAATGACTTCAAACAGGCAGTACAAGCTCTGGTTATTTCCAGAGTGGAATATATTTGTGTCTATCTCTGTGGCCTACCCAAAACATCAACCGCACCCCTCAGAGCATCAATCAACGCTGCAGCAAGACTCTTAACTGGATCTAAACGTACCTCTCACATCTCTCAGGATCTTCAATCCTTGAACGAGCTACCCCTGGAGGCGAGAATCCAGCTGAAAATTGCCTGCATGACACACAGAGCCATGCATCACAAATCACCCAGCTATTTGGCACAGAAATTGACGATCTTGGGTGGACCCAGATCCTCAAGAAGTGCGGCAAAACTACTGCTGAAACCACAAAAAGTCCATAAGAAAAAAATAAATAAAAGATCCTTCTCTGGGATGGCACCCAGAATTTGGAATGCCCTACCCCCAGAAACCAGACTCAATCCATCCACTACCTTTTTTAAAAAGGATGTTAAAGCCATCCTCATGGCCATGTTCACATGACTCTACTGAATCTACTGAAATCCTGTGACGAAACGCACATTCGCCCCCACCCACAAGACACTTTCTTTCCCTTGATGTTACACCTAATTATGCTGTTTTTACAATATGCCTTGTACATATGTTTTTGATCTGCTCTTATTTTTGGTTTAAGTAACATTTACTGTATGTACAGTGCTCTGATATCCGCTAGGATCTTGTTTGCGCTTTATAAAACTTTCAAATAAATAAATACCTAGATGACATGCTAGCCTTAGGTTTTGTAAGACATTGCACTTCTCCTGCACCATCAACACTCTTCTCTGTTTCAAAGAAAGGCAGCGGTTTTCAGGTGTGCATAGACTACAGAGCACTGAATTAAGTGACCATAAAAAACAGATAACCTTTGCCATTAATTCGAGACTTGTTAGATCAGGTTCTGAAATTCACAGTGTACACCAAACTGGACTTATTTGGTGCATACCACCTTGTTTTTATAAAAGAGGGTTACAAATGCAACACCACCTTTCTGACAAAGTTGAGACTTTTTTTAATACACTGTTATGCCATTTGGGTTATGTAATACCCCAGCTGCCTTCTAGTACTACATCAATGAGGTTCTTCAAGATTTGCCAGACATCTTTATTGTTGTATACATCTATGACATCCTGATCCATTCACAAAACATGACTGATCACAGAGACCATGTTAGGACAGTCTTGCAGCAACTCAAAGAACATGCCCTTTTATGCCAAGTTGAATAAATGCACATTCCATACCCAATCTGATGCATTCCTGGGATATTTATTGTCCCCAGAGGGTGTGACCATGGACAGAAAAAAGGTCAAGGCAATCTTAAATTGGCCATCCTCGACAACGGTGAAGGAAGTACAGAGCTTCCTTGGTTTTCCAAACTTTTGCAGACAAATTATCACCCATTTTTCTGACATTGTAAGCCCCTTCATTGGCCTGTTTCGTAAGAAGGTATATTTTGAGTGGGCCCAGGAGGCCAATGATGCCCTTAAATTACTTAAGGAAACATGTACAACTGGCCCAGTACTCAGATATCCAGATCCCACAAAGCCTTAATTTGTGGAGGAGGATACCTCCAATTGGCTGTGGGAGGTTTTTTATCACAACATAACAGGACACATGCACCCAGTTGCCTTTTTCCCTAAAAATATTTTGCCGTTGGAATAGGATTACACAATTGCCAAACGAGAGTTATTGGTAATTACACTATGCTGTCAAGAGTAGCGACACTACCTAGTAGGGATCTAGTATATTGCTACCATTTACACTGATCATAAGAATCTCAATTCCTCAGGTTTTTGAAAGCTTACACTCCTAGTGTCATATAGATGCTGCTTTTCCATATATTGTGTTAAGTTAGCATGAGTTTATTAAATGTTTAAATGACATATTCTCCTTTGGCTTTAGTTTGCACACGACACATAATTGTTATTGTAGCTTTCAACCTAGACGAAAGATGTGATTTATTTGAGAATAATATGTTATTGCTCTGATATCAGTTGTGCTTGGTACACTTGGTACACTGTCTGAACAGTGGGTGCCGAACGCTCTAAGAATAACCTAACACAAGGTTGCTGGGAGCTCTGATCCTCGCACCACTAGACATAACACAAATACAGTTGCTGCCAACATTGGGCTCTACGCGGGTTTAAGATAGAGTTACTGAGAATGCAAAAACACACTTGATGGCGCTTTGCATGCAGAGAGCTGGTAGCTGATGATGTGATCTTCTCCTACTGACATTTAGAGGTATGGGCCCGCCCTGCTAAAACCCAAATGAGACCTTCTTAGATATAATATAGTATGCTAAATAGGGTGCGCGAAATATAGGTGATACTGATTTCTATAGATTTTTGCATTATAATATGCTATCACCGTTCGCTTACTATGGATTAGTGACTATGCTGATAACTCTGATTTTTATAATATGTATGCTAGTATTATATAAGATACTGCGTTTGAGAACCTTGCATTGAAAAATAAATATTTCAAACTTGCACGTGTGTTCTTTTACTCCCCTTTGTGGTTTGAAATGATTATAGAGCGAAAGAGTGTTCATGTGTTCCACGATACCTGAGGTTATCTAAGTTCATGTTCTGGTTTGTCTAAGTCATTGATAGTTTGTTATGACCAATGAGACACTGTAGCTAGCTCGGTAAGGGGATTTTGGATACTGAGGTGAATTTTGGGTCACCCTAATTCACTGAGGTTCCAGATCTTTATGCACAGTTCTGTAAGAGAACGGAATCCCTGCTAGATGGCGCCCATACGTTGTTGGCCTTATATCATGACACTCGAGTAGTATATCATTCAAACCTTAACCCCTGCATTCCCGTTTCCGGAAAATGGTGGTGTCGGAAAAACCTACCTATTTTTGAAATAGGTCTTTTCAAGCTTGAATCTATCTAAAACGGTTTCCTTGAATTACTACCCAGTTGTGCTACAAAGTAATCTTTGCTTTTTCACGTTCCTGTGCAGTCATGGCACAAGCCGTGGACATCCCGCTGCATAGTCGCATTGCGGTGCGTGATCATTTGCGGACTTATGATGTACCTGCTGAAGGCTTGGCTGTGGTTCTAGTGGTGAGTGCGGAACATGCTTACCCTTACGAACTGTTTTATTCGTGAGTGACATTTCCGGCGGTGGACGCAAATTCTGGTGTGTTCCACTCGTACACTGCGTCACCTGTACCTGCTGTATTTGCTCCGTACAGAGCACAGGTAGTACCTATTGATGTTTGGCAGCATGGAGTTTGGTTTGGTGGCGCCCTACCCCACTCTTTAACCGCTCCGAGGTTAGGTCCTTTGTCCATTCCGGGCACAAATTGGCCCGCTTTGGCTGGATTTACGCCTCACCCTAATCACGCCACTTGTAACGTGGCTGACCTTAGGCGACTTCATGTAGTCGCCATTGCCGTGATTAGAGCCCTGGTGCATTACACAAGTCGTAATGTTAATGGGGCAGCCCCTAGGGGTGCAGCCCTTCCGGCAGGGCAGGCTGGTTTGAAAATCAGTCCTGTCATGGTGAATTCCGTTATGGGCAAGAAGCCCCTGGATAAGGATGATTTTCCTTTCTGGCTTGCCAAGAAATTTGACCAGCTGGAGGCGATGTTTCCTAATACGAGTCCTGGTGAAAAACACCGGATTCTTACGCTTAGTTTGCCGAAAGATTTGGCCACTGAGCTTGTTGACTGTGAGACCTGGGGTAAGACTTTTGCGGCGGTCTATTCGAGGTGCTTTGGCTCCCCGTCTGTGTCCAATCTGTCTACGGTACTTAAACGTGTTCAAGATGATCAAGGGCCGGAATCGGCTGTTGAGTTGGGTATGCGCCTATGTGGCTCCTTTGATGTGGTTTGCGATCTGATCCTTGCGAATGTCAAGGGGGATGCAGTGAACTTTCAGGTGGCTAACGCTCTGGCGCTGGTACCCAATGCAGAGAAACCCCGACAGTTAGCAAGGATAATTGTGGTTGCTTATAAACCGTGGGTCGCAATAGTAAGGGTAATAAGCCTTTTTCTACTAAGGAGAAGAAGCAGCATCAGGGACAAGCTTCGGAAACTGACGTTCAGCCCAAGTCCAAGAAACAAAATTGGCCTAAAAAACAGAATCAGGGTAAGCAACAGCAACAACAACAAACACAGGTTTCGCGCCCTGCGTCTCCGTTGCCTGCACAGTCAGAACGAGTTTATGAATTGCGCGACCGCGCGATGTTTAAATGACCTGAACGTTTTCAGGCTTCTGACCAACGCTCTCCTTGTTCCTTTCAGGACTCATCGGCTCCGTCAACCGGTGGTGGTGGGGGCGGCAGGGGCCGGGGTGGCCAGCAAGGACGTGGTTAGCCCCGCCCACGCAACGGTGCAGACAAGCAGGAAGGCTCTACGACTCAGAGACCCTAGTTTGCCAAGAAGAAAGTCGCAGCCTTAACGGCGCATCGATATGCCCCAGATTGTGAGAGCGCGGCTTCGGAATCTGACTTGGGCTCTGACCTTGCTGGACAGCGCGGCGGAGATTACCATAGTGAGAGAGGCCCTCCGTCCACTACTGAAGGTGACTGCGACTGACACTTATGTTATGATTGAAACAGCTGATACAAGAGTTGCTCCCCCTGATAGACTTTTTGAAATTGTCCTGTTAATTGAAGGTGACATACAGCGTACCATAAAAGGGGTATTTTGGGAAAATCTTTCGTCTACGTATGACATTTTGCTTTCGGAGGCTGACTGGCCCCCACCTTTTGTGCTCGCAGCTCCACGTGGGGAGGAGGTGATCCTCCCCAGTTTTGCGAACACTGTCTCGAGAGTGGAAGCGCTGCACTTTGCAGAAGAGTGGGCTCTGGCGCTTGCACCGGCTGTGTACCGCAATCAATGTGGCTGGGATAAAATGTCTCCTAGCCACAAGATTCCTTTACGGTCTTAGCCGCAGCCTCAACCTCAATATCCCATACGACGTGATGCCAAAGCTTCGGTCGCAGCGATCCTTGATGAATTGGAATATCAGGGTGTAATTGAAACATGTGTGTCACCGATGAATAACCCCCTTTTTACTGTGAACAAGCCGGACGGCTCATACCGTTTGGTTTTGGATTACCGGCATTTAAACTCGCATTGCCGTAGCTGTGCAGTACAGAACACCCACGGCTCTGCCCTTGTGAATAGTCTTGTGCGTAAGCGGTTCAAAACCACACTTGACATTTCCAATGGTTTTTATGCCCATAGATTGGCTGGTCTAAGTTCCCAATGGACCTCCTTCACATGCGGCGGTGTGCAAAAAATGTTTAGGCGTCTCCCGATGGGCTATAAGTATAGTCCTGGACTATTTTCCGCCCGCATTGTCTCTCTGTTGGAGAGAGTCGACCCAGATGCTTGTTCTTATGTGGATGACATCTATCTCACAGACGATGAACTTTGGGAGCATCTGTGTCGGGTGAACAGTATTATTTGTAACTTTGCAGACATGGCTTACAAGTTTAACTTTGTAAAATCGCACATTGCAGAGTACACAGTGTTGTTTCTAGGCTAGGAACTAACCAATGAAGGAAAAGGCTTGGCTCCTCACTTCCTGGAGAAATGCGCACAGTTGCGCTCTCCAACAACACTGAAAAAATTACAGTCTTTACTGGGCTTTTCGAATTTCGGAAGAACATACATTCCGGATTATGCCCAGCGTATCAAGCCTTTGTATGCTTTGATACAACCATCTTTTTCCAAATCATGCTGGCTGCCTGAGCATTCAGCTATTCTGCAGTCTTTGCAAGCTGATTTGCTTGCTTCTGAATACTTACAGACTCATGATAACCAGACCAACCTGGTGATAAGAATTGTCCCAGGGACGGTAGGTTTCACGTACCTGACTTTTAATGAAGGAGATACAGTACCTATGGCTTACAAGTCACACTTGTACACTTCGGCTGAAATGCGCTTTTCCACTGTGGTGAAAGTTTTGACGGCTGTGCAGATGGCAATTCTCAAGAAACGTGCCCTGTCACAGGGAAAACGCATGTTGGTTGTTACCCCGTGTCCTGCCTTGGAGGCAGTTACGAAAGCCAGTGCACCAAATTCTAAAGCTTTGCACCCTCGGTGGATTCAATGGGCTGCATCCTTGTCATCCCAGGATGTCACGTTTATTTTTGATGCCACTTTACGGTCGCAGGAGTTCTTACAGTATGAATTTGTTCATCCTGCTCCTTTAACAATGCGGCCGTTGGAGGATTTCCATTGCATCATTTACACTGATGGTTCAGCGCAGGTTGCACATGGCTCTAAACATGCCTACGTTTCCGCATGCGCCATTGTGGTCAGTGCCATGGTGAACGATGAGTTCAAGTCCAGTGTCGTGCACACGCAGACGCTTGGGGACTGCACCGCACAATTAGCGGAGCTTCGTGCTCTGATGCTTGCATTGGAGTACGCGGATCCTAGTGTGACGACTTTGATCGTAAGTGACTCTTACTACTGTGTCCAGTCTTACAATGAGAACTTGATCTTTTGGATTCAGAATGATTTTCGTGTTTCCAAAGGTAGCACGATAAAACATAAAATGATCTGGGTCCGAGTGGCGGAACTCAAAGAAAAGTTGCCACTCGTGTTTGTGATTCATACTCTTGGCCATCAGCGCGTGGGAGTTCACGCTGTCGGTAATTCGCTTGCTGATGAAGCGGCGAAGACAGCAGTATCGAAATACTTAGTTGCAGCAGTCACGATCTCCAAAAGTAAGATAGATGATGACATCTTGGCAGCTGTTGCTGCCACTGAGAAGGGAGGTAAATATCCTGCGGGGTTCCCTTCGAAGTACACATATCACTTAAGTCCCGATAAGGCTCCTTATGTGAAAATTCCTGATGTTGGCGGACGTTTAATTCCCAACTCGGATCGCAGGGCTTCTTTGATTACAGCGGCCCATGAAGGTGTGGCGTCTGCGCATGCGGGCGTCTCAGCCACTGTAACTCAGCTACAACAGAGGTTCTGGTGGCGGGGACTGTACAAACAGACGCGCGATTATGTCCTTCAATGTGACATTTGCCAGCAGATGAAGCCTTCAACTGCAGCGCGTCCGCCTCACACACAGTACATTTCTAATAAACCACTGAGGTGCGTTTATTTAGATCACTGCGGTCCTTTTTCTTCTGATACTGCATATAAGTACATCTTAGTAGCAGTTGATTCATGCACACGCTTTGTGTGGGTATGGCCTCATCGGAGCGCTGATTCACGGACTGTCATTAAGGATTTGCGAGTCTTTGTAGGGATTTTTGCCTGTGGTACCTTCCATTCGGATCAGGGTCCGGCTTTCGCCTCTAAGGCGTATAAGGATGCTATGGTTTCGTTGGGGGTCCAAGTCAAGTTTTCGTCTCCGTACAGACCCGAGGGGAACAGTGTAGTGGAACGAATGAACCGTGACTTAAAGCAATCTTTGTCAGCTCGAGTTATAGGCACTGGCAGAAACTGGTTGGCCCACCTCAATGGCGTGCAGCGTGCGCTTAATAACCTCCCTAGAAGGTCTCTGGGTGGGCGGACCCCATACGAAATGCTCTTTGGTATCAAGATGTACGTCCCTGGCCTCGACGGTCTAGACTGCAAGGCCCAGGCCGCGGCCTTTGACTTAGATGAACATTGCAATGTTTTACAGGATCTACAAAAGACCAGAGACAGTCTAGCAAAGGAACATTTGCCCTCCACATCGGATGATGCGTTGCAGATCCCGGTAGTTGGCTGGCTACCCCAAGTTGGAGAACTGGTTCTAGAGAAGATCGATAACAAGAAAGAGTTTGGTCCCTCATATCGGGCACCGGTTCGAGTTCTTGGAGTGAAGGGCACGAGAACAGTCATATTACCACCACTTCCAGGTCGTAAGGAAAACAGATTTATCTCAATTGACAATGTCAAGACACACAGGGTGGCCGATTCTTCATAGCATGACAACGGCTGTATCCTGTCCTTCCATGGTGAGGCATTCTGTGCTGGCTATTACTTCTGGTGCAGAACCGGAGGTGTCCCTCGAGATGCCTGCTATATCCAATCCTTTATTAAATACTATTCCTGTTACTATCATTGATGAGCTGAACTACACCTATCCTGCTGATTTATCAATGCCAGATTTGCAGACTCGTTTGGCCGACCAGTCCAGATTCTCTTTTGACTCTGTTTCGGAACTTTCAAAGAAACCCTCAACTATTGCGAAATATGCCACTCTATTTAAAAAACATTTTTTAATTCCCCCTTGGACATTCATTTGGTTGATTCTATTTTCATTTTACCTTTTTATGTCACTTGGTTTTGTGTTTTATTTTTTCCGCCTGATCGATGGCCACTATGTCAAAGAAAGAGCAGGAATTCGGTACCTTAATGGAACATTGGCCCCTCTTTCCTCTTCACATTCAGCACACAGACTGAAAAGAGACTTGAATACAGTTAACATCACTGCTTGGCCTGTCCTTGATGGGATTGTGTGGGATGCGGTTAGATTTCAAATACATGGCCCCACTGAAGTGATTAATGTTCCAAATGTGCTTAGAGTAAACATGGGGGATGTGATTAAACAAAATATACGTTCTGATGATTGGGATATTCAGGCCGTAGAAGCATTATTCTCTGATTTGAAATACTATGCTGCCTTTGATGCTGAGGATTTATATTTAGATTCTATTAATTATGGTGATTTGTTTTGCTTCCAACATTATGGTAATCATTTTCTACACAAGACGAATTCCAGGAGGGTTGCGGTAAATTACACACAGTGGGAACATTGCCCAGCTCCATTGGGAGGCAGCTCAAATACATTTCTGAAAAATACACTTATTTTACAGACTTTAATCAATCAAATCCTGAGTCATTTTATTTCAGAATGACACAAAAGTCCATGTCCAAAGTTAGACTTACCGATACAAATTGCTGTATTCGAAGTCCTTTCTAGACAAGTTAGCTGTAGATGGCTACGAGTTATGGAAAGGAACAATTGACCTTAAATCGGTTTAGGGTACCAAAGATTGGCAGGTACGAGGCACTGAGGCTTTGCACCATGCATGTCTCATCCCGAATCACATGTTGTTTCTAAATTCTACTATTTTATGCAAAATTCAGAAAGGTTTGCCACGTGCACACCATGCTTCTTTCAATTCATCGAAATTTCATCAGACTTTATATGATACTTTTTAATCCTTGAAGCGTGCAGCCTCGGTGACGTGGGTTGCCCAAGTGCCTCGTGTCTGTGTAAACTTGAAGAAAACTGGAGCAACATTCCACTCCAAACGGACGCACAGCTAACTCCATTATATATTCACCAAAGTACTCCATAATTGTATCCATGTTTAACTTTTATTCCATATTTTCCAATTCATCAGTTGATTTTAACCAAATTTAGTTCCTTGTCACATATGGGGCAGTGTATGTATATAAACGTTTCTTCTGACGTTTTCCCTCTAGACACGCAACTGTGCGCAAAACATATTGTGCCCAGTGAAACCTTATCCACCCTTCCTTGTTTCCACTAACTTGATGTTCACAGTGCCCATTATTACATAATGACTCAACCTCATGAGCTTATCCCATTAAAAAGTCGATCGTACCTTCATAAAACTGCTTCCCAATTTCCCTTCAAAACGTGTCTGTTTCTCTCGCACGCCAGTGTGCAATACCTTCAAACACTTAGCACCTGTTTCAAAAGCGTACTCCTGACTCCACCCCTCGATTTCAGCCAATCTCGTCATGCAGGCGGCAACATCCACCTGCGTGACTACACTACCCAAGAGTCACCATTACGAGCATTCTATTCATTACTCTCTCTACCAAGCCTCCCCCGTCACAATCTTGTGTACCCCGCCCACCCTCAGTTGTCAATTCAACATCAGTAACGAAAGCTTTTACAGCCACATTTAAATGATCAAAACACATGTTCAAGTTCGTGACATTGCTGGCTGCTGTTATGCTGAAATGTACGCTTCACGCTGTTGCTTAATCCGAAACTAAAAATACCATCCATCAAGCTTTAAATGACTCCGAGCCCGATTCACAGAATTAACTTAAGACTCAATCCTAAACTTACTACTATTTTGGTATTCACAGAATGCACTTACTACTTTTATCATTCACAGAATGAACTTACTACTTTTGGTATTCACAGAAGTTAGGATTTTGCCCTAAGTCTGTCTTAAGTCTGTCTTAAGTTTGTCTTAAGACAAACTTAAGACAAAATCCTAACTTCTGTGAATACCAAAAGTAGTAAGTTCATTCTGTGAATGCCAAAAGTAGTAAGTGCATTCTATGAATACCAAAATAGTAGTAAGTTTAGGATTGAGTCTTAAGTTCATTCTGTGAATCGGGCCCTACGTTCCTTGGATTGCAAAAATGTTACTGCTTCCACACATGTGACTGTTTTGCGCACAGTTGCGCGTCTAGAGGGAAAACGTCAGTGAGATAGCTAAGCACGCTATTGATTGTTTGTTGTAAAGTGGTCTGAACAATAGAAACTAATGTCAATATTTTAATATTTTCAGTGAACCCCCGAAGAAGGGCTATAAACAGCCCGAAATGCATTGGGTTAATAAGATCCACTACCAAGAATGTTGGATGTATATATCATGCTCTGGAAAAAGGCCTGGATAGGCATATCTTTAGCAGAAGAAACGTTTATATACATACACTGCCCCCTATGTGAAAAGGAACTAAATTTGGTTAAAATCAACTGATGAATTGGAAAATATGGAATAAAAGTTAAACATGGATACAATTATGGAGTACTTTGGTGAAAATATAATGGAGTTAGCTGTGCGTCCGGTTGGAGTGGAATCTTGCTCTAGTTTTTTTTAAATTCTACTATTTCCCAAACAACATGCTTTGGATTGGCTACTTCTAAAAAGGTAAATACACCAATTATCCCCGAATTGGAAGAATATTCAGGATGGGGTAATTATACTGAATTGTCCATTCGTGAATTACAAACTCTATTGCACAATTCATCCTTTAATGTATCCAGTTTGGATCCGAAGGGTTGGCTGATGTGGCATAGAAGTGCTGATTCTTCCCAACGTCGTTTTTTGGGTTTGGCTGATGGGTTCACACAAGTCAGACCTGATCCCCATTTTGAAACTGATTATACTGTCACTACTTACTCTGTAGGGAAGCTGTGTCAGAATTGGTTACAACATTCCACGTTAGCTGCAGTTAAACTACATCTGTCTCAGTTAAATGATAATGTGGATTTAAATGATTTTATAAAAGGACCGGCTAAGGGTAGGTTTAAACGGTGGATTTATGCGGTTTATAATGAAATTTGGAAATTTTCACAAATTGAGGCTGCTAAACGCCTAAGGGCGATTGACCAAGCAAATTTGGAAAAAGTGCTTGCAGTTGTCGATAACAGTATTAACATGCTTTCTTCCCGAATTTATACGTTGAATAACATTGTTTCTTCTGTGGTTGACATTGTGAATGATGAGGTGTCTGTATTGTACCATGGTCAAAATCAATTGCGTTCTGTAATGCAGTTTGCGTGGACACTACAGACTCTGAAGGCGGGCCGCGTGCCCTGGAGCTACATGAACGTGTCCTCCCTATTTGCCCCTTTTAATTTGACTGACAAGCAGCGCATGCTTTCCATGCGAGATGCATCATTTTCTATGTTACCTATTGAAAAGTTAGAATCTTTACCCTTTTCTGTAGCTGAAGCAGCTGCTGCAACATGGCTTATCCATGGAGTTATTACGTTACCATTTGCTTTGTACAAATTTACTAATTGTATGCGATATATTGCAATAGGGCGATATGAACCATTAGGCAGTGCTTTCCTCCATGAGGCATGGTCTTTACCATACACATACAGATGTCTGAAAGATGCTAAGGAAGTGAATCTAAATGGTGAAGAATGCACACAGTCGCCTGACCGTTCATTAATATGCAGACACATCCAGTTGCATGGTTCTTGTAATCAGGACCGGCCTAATTTGGCCTGTGTTTTAAAAGGCACGCCAGTTCCAGCAATAGTTCCCACATTTACATTATTGACAAACGGTAGTTATTTGCTTTTGAATAAGGAGGATTGTTGTGGGTTAATGGTCGGTATCGCTTATGTGGTTACTGTATCAGAACGTGTGGTGTGTTGCAATAATGTGCTATATCCTCCCACACATGGGAATTCAGATGTTTCCTTCTGGCCGCGCATCCCAACCTTGAAAGCGGAGTTCAATGGTATGAGCAGAATAAGGGCTCTTTTGTCTCAAAAAGAAGTGGCACTGAGCTCGGCCCATGAAACTTATGTCCTTCACATTGCTAACACACGCACAGAGGTGCAGGCACTTTTAAATACTGACTTGCCGTTTCATTTCTGCGTATTAGTTCATCAAATCTTTAATGCCTCCTCCACGTCTGGCTTAGCTCATTTTTTTAAATTAGTTAGCAGTGGTCTCGTGACTACATTTGAAAATGTTTTTGGTGTCATCCCTGCTTTCTTCCATTCTATATTTTCGAGTTTGTTTGGCGGATTCCCTGTTTTGCTGGCTTTAGCTGCAGGCGTTTTGATATTATTCTGCTTCCTAAAACATGGATGCCCATCCTGTGCAAGAAGCCGCTCAGTCCATTCTGACACTGTTTCGCAACCGGATGCTTGATTACTATGGCACCCTGCGGCTTGCGACCTTAAGCACGGCATTTGGATTAATGTTTCGATTTTCCTATTTCACATGTGTCCAGCCTGTGTTTCATTGCCTGAGCTGCGATTTCGACTGGGCCATTGATTTGTATCTCTGCTTGCCGATCTCTCCTGATGTCGATTTTATTCACCTGATGGCCCCGTAGTTGCTCACGAGTTGGTTTGTTCTGGCGAAAGGATTATGGCCTTGGCAGCGATGCATGGACTAATGGGTCCGTGGGACATACCCGCAGCGGCGCATGAGTTTCTGGCACATAGCGTTCTTGAAAACCCACCGAGTTGTCCTCTGATGTTGCTAGAGGGTCCGGTGCTGGAGGAGCACGTATGTTCTTTCCCATTACTAAATTGGATGGCTGAACTGTTTTCAGATGAGGACAGTGATTTCATGTTGGAAGCTGTTGCTACCTATTTTGCATATTCTATCAACCCATGAGTTGCTTCGGAGACTTTCTTTATAATGGCACGTGACTTTTTAGTTATTCTGAATGGTGCCTTTTTTATTTACGAACATTTAACTTTATATGATCAAGGCCTATGATTTTATATTTGGCCTCAAGTTCAAGGCTTTTTATTATATTTTTGTTTGGCCACTATAGGCATTCGTACATATTTTATGTACATTTTTTTAGCTTGACTCAATATTGTTGAACTCTGCTTTCATGTTATGCCTTTATTATGATATTGGCTTGTGAATTTCGACTGTCCTCGGATCATTGGGGGGGTGTCATATAGATGCTGCTTTTCCATATATTGTGTTAAGTTAGCATGAGTTTATTAAATGTTTAAACAACATACTTTCCTTTGGCTTTAGTTTGCACACGACACATAATTGTTATTGTAGCTTTCAACCTAGACGAAAGATGTGATTTATTTGAGAATAATATGTTATTGCTCTGATATCAGTTGTGCTTGGTACACTTGGTACACTGTCTGAACAGTGGGTGCCGAACGCTCTAAGAATAACCTAACACAAGGTTGCTGGGAGCTCTGATCCTCGCACCACTAGACATAACACAAATACAGTTGCTGCCAACATTGGGCTCTACGCGGGTTTAAGATAGAGTTACTGAGAATGCAAAAACACACTTGATGGTGCTTCGCATGCAGAGAGCTGGTAGCTGATGATGTGATCTTCTCCTACTGACATTTAGAGGTATGGGCCCGCCCTGCTAAAACCCAAATGAGACCTTCTTAGACATAATATAGTATGCTAAATAGGGTGCGCGAAATATAGGTGATACTGATTTCTATAGATTTTTGCATTATAATATGCTATCACCGTTCGCTTACTATGGTTTAGTGACTATGCTGATAACTCTGATTTTTATAATATGTATGCTAGTATTATATAAGATACTGCATTTGAGAACCTTGCATTGAAAAATAAATATTTCAAACTTGCACGTGTGTTCTTTTACTCCCCGTTGTGGTTTGAAATGATTATAGAGCGAAAGAGTGTTCATGTGTTCCACGATACCTGAGGTAATCTAAGTTCATGTTCTGGTTTGTCTAAGTCATTGGTAGTTTCTTATGACCAATGAGACACTGTAGCTAGCTCTGTAAGGGGGTTTTGGATACTGAGGTGAATTTTGGGTCACCCTAATTCACTGAGGTTCCTGATCTTTATGCACAGTTCTGTAAGATAACGGAATCCCTGCTACACTAGACAAGTAAGTTGGTTATTATTTTTTAGTGAATTTAATTTTTTTATCACCTGTTGGCCAGTCACACAACAGATTAAGGCCAATCTACTATTGAGATGGGTTACACAAATCAGAACACTCAGGGTCAGACAACACAAACACATTGTAGGACTCTGCAATCAGGAACCTTTCTTGGGTAAAGTCGGCTGGAGGAAGTCAAGAAGAAATAAACATTTGGGTGACTGAAAAAGATAATCATATACACAATGAGCTTCCTTATCATAGTACCACCTAAAAAGTCTCCACTAAAGAACTAAGACATGAAACCTTAACCTGGTGTCATGATACTTTGTTAGCAGGTCATCCAGGCATCCGAAAGACCTTAGCAAACTGTTAGCTCTGGTTTTGGTGGCCCCAATTGTCCAAGGATGTGCATGACTAGGTTCAGATCAGGCCAATATGTTCTCAAAACAAGGCATCCCATTCCGCCCCATCAAAATATTTACAAACCTTGCCAGTGCCCCAATATCCCTGGCATTTCATACGCGTGGGCTTTATTACTGACTTCCCTTACTTCAATAGTTATACAACTATTTGGGTGGTAGTAGATCTTTTTGCCAAGATCTTGAACTGTATTGCCCTTAAAGAAAAACCCAATGCCTAGACCCTCGTCATGCTGTTTATCTAAGAAATCATCTGAATGCACAGACTCCCATCGGTCATCAGTTCTGATAAAGACCCGCAATATATTTTCCAATTTTGTCGAAGTCTTTGCACATCATTGGACATTGATGTCCAACTCTCATATGCCTATCACCCACAAATTGATGGACAGACGAAGCGGGTAAACCAGGTTTTAAAACAGACACTGCAATGTCTATTGACCTCTACTCCTAAGTGTTGGACATCTTTGTTGCCTTTCGCTGAATTTGCCTACAAATACTCACAGAATTCAGCCACTGGGGTTTCCCCTTTCTATTGTGTAACATGTACTCATCTTCATATGTTGCCCGAACATTTTGGAATGTCCCTTTGTAAAACATCTGGCTGATTCAGAACAGCAAGTGTTACCACATTCAAGTAAAATTGAGTATGGAAAAAATATGGAAGCAGACATCTACAACAACAGCCAGAGTACAAGGTTGGAGACAATATTTGGTCTATTATGCCCAGACCCGTCCTTCTCCCCCTCCATCACCCATAACACTGGTTGGTCATTTGGAATTTGAAGTATACGAAATCCTTGATTCTAAGTCTGCAGTTAGATGCTTGTTTTACTTGATTGCTTGAAAAGAATATGGTCCTGAAGAGCAGTCTTAGGAACCAGCCATCAATGTTCATGCCACTCACCTGGTTTGTTCCTTCCATGCCTGTCACCCAGAAAACCATGCCCTGTATGTCATTCCTTACGGGGGTTAAGCTGTCACAACACCATCATGTGCCCCCTGTGTAGTGGGTCTAGCATGCAGGACTCAGGTTGCTTTACCCCTGTGGAGCTGTATGGTATGCTATGATACCATAACAGATGCTCTTCCAGCATCCTCATGATCGATGTTACCCCAGCACCCTCATAACTCATGTTCCTCAAGCACCCTCATGACTGATGCTCCCCAGCAGCCTCGTGACCGATGCTTCCCCAGAACCTGAAATTCCATTGCGCTTGAATCCCTGCAAGAATTTCTCAAATTCTGTGAACCAATGGATTAATTATTCTCGCTGTTACTAGGGCCTTGGTGTGTTTTTAATTGAATCCCTGCAAGCTTCCCCCAGAAGTGCAAACACTATAGATTTGCTTCCTGTTATTTGGTTCTGACCCACAAGTTGCACCTGCCCATTCTGTAAGGTCAAATAAACAGTACTCCAATGTAAATATAAGGGCCCCCTGCTACTTATAGTAGTTCATAGGATAGGTAAAATGCAATCATACATAAAAGAATCTCTAGGCAACTAGTTGGTCTCAGAGACTGTTCAAAACCATGAATCTAGGGTAATAACAATAGACTCAATGTACCACAAATAACTATAGAAAATTCATTTTATTGATACAAAGTTGTAAAAGATAAAATATCTATAGAGCAAATCATTAATAAGATTTTATATAAATAAATATTTAGAATACAATGAAAACACAGTAGACAAAGCAAATGAATCAAATTGTTTACCATGATAGAATAGTCATGTAAAATGTGCATATCATCACAAAATATGAAATCCAAACACAATGACAATGAAATATTTACAAAATTAAACAATACAGAGGGGTGGTTTATAAGATCAATTGATGGTGGTTCTTCAATGTGTCTAAGCACGTTTTTGCAAACTTGGCGCCTTCATCAGAAAACCACAAGATAACTTTGATGTCTAGAAATAAAAGTTACATTGAGCCTCAATAAAATCAAAATTACTGCTAAATACCCCAAACCCCTCAAACACTAGTAGTGTGACAAAATATGAAAAAAGAAAATATAGATAAATGTGCAGAGAAAGAAAATATAATACTCCAGAGAATAGACTTAAAATATAAAAAGACAGTGAATAAAAAAATAATAAAAACTGAGGAAAGGTACCAATGTTAACACCTGAACACAATCTCCTAGGTGGATTAAAGATAGGCAGAAACAACATTGGTATTACAATTTCTTACCAGGACTATGGGAATTGAATCAGTCACAAACTCAGAGCTGAGAATCCAGGAAATGAGTGCAACTGTAAAGAGCGGTGAAGTGGGATAAAAGGAAGAAAAGAAAACTCTCTATACTTTCTCAAGTGGATGACAAACTCATGTGGTAGGCAAGGACATGTATTCAATCAGCAGGATCACAATTATTGAGAGAGGACTACTGTTTTCTCCAAGGCTTGTGAACCTTCCAGATGGACATGTGCAACACACGATCTAGCTACATCCATTGAATCTCCAAGAGGGTATATAACCCACGCCCAATAAAAACATTGTATTGAGCTGGCTAGATGTGGAACAAGCTTTACCCTTTCCCCTCACCTGAAGAATCCTGCGGGAACCGAGAAGTGCTCCAGTCTCCTTCAAATTCATCCTAATCTGTAGTTCCTGTGGCACTAGACCCCTTGACATTTTCCTCCTCACTCCCTGGAACCCCCGATTTTTCTTTGAACTTCAGTCAAGTGGAAGAACTAGGCTAAGTACTTGATATCCGGTTCACATTAAGGGGCAGATTTACAATTTCTACCTCATCTCTGCTAATCAGCAGGGATGCGCCAAAACAGTTGCGACAGACCACACCACCCGTGCTCACCACTGATGCGCCACATTTACAATGTGGCGCACCATGGTGCACGGATGGGCAGATGCGTGTCGCATCCCCCGGCGGAAAGGCGGCACATTTCTGGAGTTGTGTTGCAAGCGCAACGCAGCTCCTGCAAGGCTCGGGTGCCCCTATGCCTAACATGCTGCGTCAATCCTTACGCCTGCTTCAAGCAGGCGCAGGGTTTTGACGCAGCATGGCCATAAACATGACTGAGTGAAATCTTGTAGATTTCACTCAGCCACTTTTCTGAGGCGTTCCTGCAACGGAGGCACAAATGTAGCATACGGGGCTTGTAAATCTGCCCCTAAATCTTTTATAGTAGTAAACAGGACTGAGTATCCCTGTCTACAAAGACTATAGACTTTTCCTCCATATCTTCTCTGCGGTTTACTCCAGCGCTTCTTGTGTGTTTATACTTGAGACCTTTCCTTCAACCTTGGCTCTAGAACTGTATCGTGCAAGGATTAATGACTTGAGCTCGGTTTTTCTCTGATGAGCAGTGGTGCCTAGAGAAAGCTCTTCATAGTCTTTGTTAAATGTATGAACTTTACATCGAAATCTGTGTTTCGAGTTTAATCCTTGAGAGTGTTCCAAACTCCAAACTCCAATCTGTGATTTTGGTTATTCTGCTCTCATGGCGTACTGCTGATGAAAACATGTAAATGCATGCCACTGAAGTCAATGTATGGTCACTGTATATAGAGTCCTGTTAGTGTACAGATGGTAACTGCCTCCTCTTGTTATTTCCTGTGCATTGTGTCCTCGCAAAAACAGAGGTTCTGGTCCTGAGCACATCTACCTCGCAAACGTAGAAGTTCTCAGAAGTGGCAAATCCTGTTAAGCAGTGTTGCCCAGTCACAGAGCAGATTCAATACAGCAAGTCTCTTGTTTCTTTTTTTATCCCAACCACTTTTGTCCCTGGAGGACAGTGCATGTTGTAAGGTTTTGATTCCTAGGCATTTGCTGTTCTCTGGAGGGATGGGATGTCCAGCATTGGCTACAATATCATCTCCACGCTTGGGACCAGGTGAGGGTATTGCACAACGAGTGCAATAGAACCCAGGCCAGTTACAGGGACCCACTTCGGCATGCTGAACCAAAGTACCGTAATCGGAGGTGCATCATCTTCAAAGAGGACGCAAGGTGCAGCCAAAGTGATGCATCAGTGTTGAGCAAGCGGTGTATGAGACGTGTCGATTTCCTCCATGCAACTGCTGCAATGCGTCAGTTTCAAGTGCGAAGTGCTGGTTCTGAATGTGATGTGCGGATGCTGCTCCCTCAGTAAGCAATGTGCCGATTCCAAAGGCAATGCCCTGGTTCCATGGTGATGCAACGGCTCAGCCCCATGCAATGACGAGGATGTACCTGTTCTGACTCACGCAAAGGTGAAGATGAACTAGTTCTGATGAGGATGCCTCAGTATGCTTTAGATGCAGAAGCACCATAGACCTCACTTCCAAGGGTTCAGGTCAGGTTTGGCACCACTTGGAGGGATAAACTCACAGCTTGTAGAGTCCGGATGCAGATGCAGGTAGTTGAAGTCTTTCATATCCCTGAGGCTTACAGCAGGAGGCAAGCTAGCATGCCCTGTGACTCACCCTAGGTTCAAGTGATGAAGGTCCAGTCTTTTTCACCCTGGCAGGCAAAGTGGGGGCAGCAGGACAGCTCATCATGGCAAGACCACAACAAGGAAGAAGTCCAGCAAAGCAGCTGTCCTGCAGAGTAGTCACAGGTCTAGAAGTGTATTGAATGTAGGGTGTCAGAGGTACAGTAGTTATACCCAGTTGTGCCTTTGAAGTAGTGAAGCCTTCAAAGAAAGCTTTGAAGTGCACAGAGGCTCTCCCTTCTTGCCCTGGCTCCATACTCACTACAGGCTCTTTGCAGCCCTTTGTTTGTGGACAGGAGACAACCTATTCAAGTGTAAGTGTAATGCTGTGCCCAGCTTCTCCCTCCCATCTCCCAGGAAGGCCCATTAAGACACGCCTCAGCTTCCTTGTGTGTGGCTGTCTAGATGGAATACACAAAGTCCAGCTGTCACCTATCCCAGACTGAACAAGATAGACAGCAGATGACTAAATTAAGTAAATGGCAACTTTCTGAAAGTAGTTTTTGCTAAACAGTAATTTAAAATCCAACTTCACCATAAGTTATGATTTTAAATTGTGAGTCCAGTGACCCTAAACTTTAAACCTTGAACTTGAAAAGTATATCTCTTCACAATAGGGAATTACACTTAAAAGATGTAGTAAAGTCATCCCAATATTATCCCATGGGAGAGATAGGTCTTTTAGTAGTGAAAAATAAAATATGGAATATTTCACTATCAAGACACGTCAAACGTTAAAGTACATGTCCTGCCTTTTATATACAGTGCACCCTGCCCTGTGGGTTATACAGGGCCTACCTTAGGGTTGACTTATATGTATAAACAGGGAAGGTTTAGGCCTGGCAAGAAGTTTCTCCGTGGGAGGTTTTCACTGTTCACAGCACTCAGCGTACAGCATGCTTATAGTCTTTTGTTTATTTTTCTCGCAAAAATGGGCTCGCTGGAGCTTGTGAAGGTAATTATTTGCATGGGATATTTAAAGATACTGATTTTCACCTGGTTTAATTTGGAAATCTCTACAAGTGAGGCTGTGTGTCAGTGGTCGGTTTATAGACAGTGTGATACATGGTGGCTTTAATAGTTGGTCTCGATCCATGCAAATGCGGAATAGGGGTACCGGTTGTCTCATGAGTCATAGGCCCATTCTGTTCTGAATATTTGGCAATCGTATTTTGTTACATTGCCATATCTAACTGTTTGTTCTTGGGTGAGCGGTGTTTCATTTGAAAGCATGCAATTTAGTCTTTAGTTGTCACAGGTTTTATGTATATGTTTTTGTTTGCATAACACGTAGATAAGGTTGCATTTTATTTCAGTGGATTTCACTCTGCTGTGTCACTTCTATTTGAGAAGTTATACATGCACTTTTGGGTTGTTTTAAGAAGGGTTCCCAACTGAATCTGTAAATTTCGGTGTGGGTCACAAATGAGTGGTCGCAGGCAAGGTTGTACTTTCAGGTTTTGGTGTTAAAAAAATCTACACTGCATTAGGTGCTATTGTAGTATGAAGCACTAACATTTTTATTTTGCTTATTATTTTTCGGAGGAGCTGATGTGTTATTTTTTACCATCTTGTACTTTAGTTACCCTTGAAGAAGGAATCATCCCGAATTGCATTTTTTAAACGCTGTTTCATGAGGACTGTTATGCCCCCTTGTTCTGCTGAGAAAAGCCAGGATTGGCCTTTCTAAAAACATTGTGATTACAAATTTATGAAGTATGATAACTTCTGGATTAAAAATTGAGATTTTTGAAATAAAAATATAACGAACTGAAGATTTTGGATTCATTCACACATGTGGCTTGTCATCTTGATTGGGGGACCTGATGAGACTTCCACTTGTGACACACACAGAAACGCACACAAATGGAGTGTGCAACATGGTTGCACGCCTTTAACGATGTTGAACGCATAAAAGGTACAGACGAGTAACTTAGAGTGCATTCTACCACTTCTAGTGGGCACAAGAGGCTTATCTAGCCAGATCAAAGTGGCAGTGTAAACTGCACATTCAGGCTCTGCAATGGCAGGCCTGAGCCTTGGTTAAAGAGCCACTAAAAGGTGTGGCACAACACTAGTAGCATTTAATTTACAAAGCCTGGGCTCATGTAGTACACTTTACTAGGAACTTGTGAGTAACTTAAATATGCCAACTGGGTAAGAGCCAATGTTACCATGTGAGGGAAATTGCTTTAAAAATAAAAAACTTGACTCACAGACCATGGATGAATTGCACTTTAGAATGCGCATGAACTGATGTAGAAATGTTTTCTTATAGAAAATGACAAGCAGTAAATTGTGCCTCTTTTATTACATGGAAGAATCATATTAAAATGTATTATTAATTTATCAAATGATTCCTAGACTTATCATATGTAGGGGAAATTTATAGTATTTAAACATATGTGAAATAATATAGAAGAAGGCCTTGCCTTTCAACTCTTGCTCATAGCTTAATACACGTTATTTAGATCATTTTTCCTATCACCAGCATCTTCCTTAAGAAAGTGCTGACTTCAAATCCCTGGTCCTTTAGCTTTCTCACAGCATGATTAGGTCACTTATTAATAAACTGAGCTGCTGTGACTACTTGCATAAATAATGATTTAGATATATTTTATGACTGCTTACAGAATATTATTGCTAGTTTTGCTTTATCATATTCGACTTGCTTTGTATTCACAATGGACTTGCAGCACATCTTTTAGCTTAGGTAGGAAGGTTCAAAGTCTTGAAATACTGTTTTACATTATATCGACAAGAATGTTTACCATGGAAATCGAGAGGAGAAGCATTGGAAGTTGACAACACCATCGAAAGAGCAGTTTCCATTGGAGGAAGAGAGTTCATACCTAACCATTATCGATACATTATTAGGTGTTTTTTTATTAATGAGTGTTCTTAGCTAGTTAGGGTAGAAGACAAATCGGATGAGAAGAAGACTCAGACCCAGATCTCTTTGTCCTGCCTGTGCCACTCTTCTATTGAAGAGTTGCTTCTTTACTCACCTAAGTATCTATAACCACTCTTAATGGGTAGTTCTTTTCTTATTCTAAGTCTTGCTCTTTTCCAGAAATAACTCTTCATGGGCTTTATTTAGGGAAGATTATGCTCCTTAGCTATTTTAGTGACAATTTCCGTTTTATAACTCTCTGTATTGATTATGCTGTCACTAATCAAACTTTTATTGACATTTCTGTTAACCAACTAATCTGAAAAAAGACTTCAAAAACATACTAATCCTTAAAATAAATAAAGGTGTTGAAAACTCCACCAACCTCTCATTATTGACTGAACATTAATCTAACTGTTGATGATGTATGCAAAGTTTATACCCTTGTTCTAGTTCTGTTCTGAAGTGGTGGCAAAGGTCTGTCAACATTTTCAATAGCCATCAGGATTTCCCAAAGGACGACATCTGAAAGTTGGGTGTTTTGAAATAATTACCATTCTTGTGTAAGGATAGAGTGCAAGCGCTTTAGCACTGGTTAGCTGTGGTAAAGTGCACAAACTCCTATAGCCAGTAAAAACGAAGTCAGAAAATGGAGGGAGGCAGGCAAAAAGTAGGGGGGAAGACCACACTAAGGCAGTTGTGTCTAACAAGGAGGTACAACTATTGCTTATTCACATGTTTTAAGATTTTTAAATACGGTGTTAGTTTGCCAGGGCTGCTGATTCTGGAATGGTGTCTTCTCGGAGGTGTTTCATAACTTTCTTGCAACAGGTTACAAGAACAAATTCATTTAGAAGAAAGTATTTACTTCTAAGTGCCTTTCTCTCCTGCTGACCATGTCAATTGATTAACTGCTAATAGTTTCTAGGAGATCATGTTGCAGCATTGTGCTTTTGTGCATTGGGTAAAGTAGGGCAAATGGACAAACGCAGGAGTCTCTCGAGGTTAAAAAAAATGGATCCATAAAATACAATTCCAATGGGTCACTCGATTGAAGTAGACTTGCCATCAACGAGTCTTTGTATATGCCTAAAAACTCAAATACAGAAGAAATCAATGTTTACAAACAAGTGGAATTTCCATTTAGCTCCCTTCCTATCCTCTTCAGCTCATGTATAAAGTACAACTAAACGTTAGAAAAAAAGTTAACGCATATTTTCCTTCAATTATTTTTATCTGTACGGAACAGACTGAATGTGAAAAAATATTTCTTCCAAATTGTGTTCACATAATCCCACCCATATTTAACACCATTCTACTGCATATTCATGATATTACATGGTGTTTATTGCTGTATAATGGAGATTATTTGACTAGTGATTAAGAGTCTGACTCCAAAGTCGGAGAAGTAGAATTCTGATCCTTTAATCCATTAATCCATGTAAATGGCCGTGATGTGTACACCTGGGCAAATTACTTAATTTTAATGAGTCTCAGTTCCATTACTTGTCAAGCCTGTATGTTTTGAGAATGAGCCAGAAATCATGCTTAAGAACTAGGGTGAAATACGAATTATGATTTTCACATTCAGTTAATACTGGAGCGTTGTTGTGTAATTCGAAAATGCATACTTACTTTGACACCATACATTTTCAAGTATTTCAAAAACTCTCCTCAGTTTAAATTGTAACTGAGTAAATTATTTCACAATTTAGCTGCATCAAATATGATATGCCCACAGAGTCATCCATATATTGCGTAGAGGTCATTTTGTGAAATGAATGTTGTCAGATATGATTACACTTCCTTTTTACAATATATTTCAATTTGGCAATCATCCTTACCAATGATCAGTATAATATACATCATTATAATAATATTTAAGACCGGTTGTGTGCAAAATATTTTGGTAGCGCAAATGGTTCATTATGGGCAAAAGTGTTCAAATCTACCTTTCCATAAATCCCAAACACATTCTGAAATGTTCAAATGGTTTGTCAGGGTGATGTCCTTGGTGTGCTTTTCACGAGGACATTTCCCTCAAAATTGATTGAATTTCACGGGGCAAACGAATGTCCCCTTAGTGAACAAATAGAAGGTCAAAGCTGCTGGTAACACAAAATAGGTCCTCCAATACGTTGTGCATATCTTTGGATTTCTTAACAGGATTTCAATAATGGGAAAGAAGAGAACCATAGAATATCCAGGGTGCCCCTCTCTAGGCATGTAGCCAAACACTGCCTCCCAAATCAAGGCTAGTTGTCTGCAAATAGAGGAAGACAGTGCATCCAAGGTCCAACAGACTGCCACTAAACCAAGAATACTAAGCACATGAAGGAGACTTCTGAATTCCCATGAGGATTGTGGTGGTCAGGGGTTTTACTCTATCCTATGCGACCGTCAGGCCCGCTGTATCTAGCCTGAATTAGTGAAGGGACTATGGGCCAGATTTATCATTCATCATGCAATGCTGCTTTCTACCGCATTGTGTTAAAATGCGCTGTGTCATGTTCCATCAGAATCCAGTGTCATGGATGTACAGTATTTACAATACGGCACACCATGGCAAGGACCAGAGATGTGTCACACAGTGTGATTCAAAGTTGTTGTTTTGGTGTAATGTGCAGAAACGCAACTTCAACCTACATGCCACAACATTGAATTGAGTGCCGTAAGACACCTTTATGTGCTGCAAAACATCATTGTGTCATAGAGGAGTGCAATGGATCACGGAAAGTTACAAAAAGTCACAGTGTCCAACGCAAATCTCTGTAGAACTAATCTACATTTTGCACCATGGAGGGAGCAACAGGAAGCCAGGAGACCTCTAATCCACAAGATGTACCAGAAGTAGTTGGCAAAAGATTAGTAAGTCCAACTTCACTGAGGAAGAGAGTATAATACTCATAAGTGAGGTTACCAAAAATGAGCATTTATTATTTGTCACCTCAAAATTCCCATTAGCAGAAAAGGTTTCTTTGTGACAAACAAATGTTGACAAGATTAACTGTGTGACACCAACAAGAAGGACTGCTGTGGAATGTAAAATGTGTTGGTATTACCACAAATGCAGGACCAAAGAAAAACTGTTCAGGAACCTTAGAGCTGCAATGAGGTTTGGAGGAGGACAGTATGTCCAGGAGGAGTTGGATACATTTATTTATTTTTATTTTTCATTCATTTTGAAGGTTTTTATATTGTGCGATCAAGACCATTGCGGGTATCAGAGCACTTTACAGGGTACGTATAGGGAAAGAAACAGGTATAAAGTAAATAATGTGTTGTTCTGTACAGTAAAGATTCGTATAAACACTTATAAAGATAGCTCATGTAAATTTAGCCATGATGAGCGATTTCACTTTTTTTTTTAAAGATGCCGTAGAGGGATTAGGTCTAGTTTCTGGGGGCAAGGCATTCCAGATCCTCGGTGCTAGCTCCAAGAAGGTTTGGTTGTACATTTTCTTCTTGTTGAATCTTTGTGGTTTCAGTAAGCGATTGCTAGCACTTCTGGAGGATCTGTAGCCACAGGAAGGCACCAATTTCTGTGTCAGATAGCTAGGAGTGTTATGATGTATGGCTTTATGCATCATATATGCGATTTTTAGTTGAATTCTGGCTTCAAAAGGTAGTCAGTAAAGGGATCTGAGAACCGAGGAGATGTAAGAGTTTCTTTTGGAGCCAGTAATGAGTCTAGCTGCAGCGTTGATCAACGCACTTAACGGGGCCCTTGAGGATCTGGTAAGACCGCATAGAGAGACACTTCCATATTCCGCTTTTGATATGACTAGTGCATGTACTGCCAGTTTGAAGTCCTTTGCAGGCAGGAAGGGTTTGAGTTTTTTCTGTGTGTTCAGCTGATAGTTTGCTCCTTTTGTTGTGACACTCTTGTGTTTCTGCATACTAAGGTTTCTGTCCTGAGTTATTCCCAGCTATTTTGCAGAATCGATGATCAGAGGTTGGCAGTTGAGTGCTGTTAGATGTTTCATCCGTTCTTGAATTATGGATACTTGGGAGGGAGGAAAGATTAGGAGGAATTCTGTTTTGAGGGTGTTTAGTTTTGGATGGTTTCGGCCAACCAGGTCTGAGTTTTTTCTAGCGTTGAGTTGAGCGATTTAATGTTTTCTATTCATTGGATCTTTAAATATAGTTGTGTATCATCTGCGTACATATGAAACTGTACATTTGAAGCATTGAGAATTTCATTGAGTGGGTTAATGATTAAGCTGAAAAGTGTAGGCGAGAGGGATGAGCCCTGTGGGACTACCAAAGTGACTGGGACGGGATAGGACAAAGCTTGATTGACCTTGAATCGTTGAGATCTATTTTGGAGGAATGAGTTGAACCAATTTAGCACAGATACAGATAATCCCATTCTGTGTTTCAGTAGGTCTAACAGATTGTCGTGTTTGACTGTGTCAAAGGCCGAAGATAGGTCGAGCAAGATTAATAGACAGGCTTCATTTTGGTCAAGGATTTGTAGAGCATCATCTATTATGTCGGTCATGGCTGATTCCGTACCGTGCTCTGCCCTGAAGCCAGACTGGTAATGGTTGAGAAGGTTGAAGTGGTCTATATGTTTGCCAAGCTGACTTTGTACATATTTTTCGAAGAGTTTTGCCAGGGTCGGGATGTTGGATATTGGGCAGTAATTGTTTGAGTCTGTAGGGTCAGCCAGTGGTTTTTTTAGGAAGGGGGATACTTGCCCGGATTTGAGGATTTCAGGGATGATTCCTTGAAGGAGAGAAGTATATAGGCAGTAGCAGTGTAATGAAGTCTTTAAAGCCTTTTGCAGGAAGAGGGTCTGTGAAGTGGTTCGCAGGATCTAGGACCTTAAGCATTTTGTATATAGCTTCTTCACTGTAAGTATTGAAGGAGGACCAGGAGGTATTATTTTTTAGGTCAAACTGATGAGCTTCGGAGTGGGACTCCAGGCAGAGATGATGAAGTATGAGTTTGTGTATTAGTAAGTGTAATTAGGTAATTGAGAAGGTCCTTCTTTATGTTTTCTGTTTTCAGGATGAAGAAGAAGGCACACACTTCACAATTGGGGAGTAGACCTGCTTTGGCATGTGAGGTGTGAGGTGCCCCCTTAGACTGGGTTTTGATTAGATTGAATAGTTTTTGGGACGAATACTAGCTTGGTCTAAATGATTACTGAAAAAGTCAGCTTTAACTCTTCTGTTCTTTCTGTAATGCGCATTTCTCTTCGATCTTAGCAGCTTGAGGTGGTTGGTGGATAGTTCAGGTCTCATCTTCATTCCATTAGTCTAAGGGATTGTCAGTCCTCATTGAGTCTTCCATCGTACCGGGGCTTTGAATCTTTTATGGAGACCCTGTTCAGCTGAAGGGGGGTGACCTTATCTAAGACTTTGTTCATTGAATGGAAGTAGTGGTTGGTCGGGTTCTCGAACCTCGGCTAGACCTGCTGGTGGCAAAAGGGTACATCAGAAGAGCATGCGGCATCCGTCATTCCAATGGAATTGTTTGCAGGAGTTGAGGGCCATACAGTGTTGACATAGAAAACCAACAACATGTACAGGATTGTTGTATGGCGTTTTAGATTCCGAATGGATTTTCCTGATTCATGTCCTTATATAGGTACAATTCACGTTGCCCTTATATAGGCATAGAAATCGAGCCCTTATTTAGGCATAGCGCATGCAACCCAAATACAAGCATGGCTAATTCCATCCATTCACCAAACTTCACAACGATTCCTTGGCAAACCAGGTTAAGCCATCAGGGAATTCCCCCTGCTTGAATATTGATTTCTCCAAGAACTCAGTTAGTTTTACAATGAACATCTATTCCTTAGGGGTTCATTCATGACCTTCATATGCCCAACTTTACGTTAAACATGGCATTCCTAAAAACCTTCAAGGTATAAATATACCTTCACTTGCTATGGCAAAGCACGGTGGTTCGGAGCAGTTCAACAACCTACTTGCCCAACGCAGATGAGACATCTTGCTCCAGTGTTTCTCTCCCCTTGCAGGGTGTTGGAAAATCGAGTCCCGAGACAGAGATGCGGACCTCCTTCATTCTAAGGTATGGAGCTGATTAGAACCCAGAGAAACCTGATTCTTGGCAAAAAACTAAACCTATGCTAAAGACCATACTTACTTCTTTCCTTGTACTAGACCTAGGTTAGGTACACTGGGGTAGGCGCATTTCAGAAGCACCAGTTGAGTATTTTAGTCTATGTTATTTATGTATGTATTGTTATATGGCTTAGAAACCATACAATGCTATTACAGTAATATTTTATAATACTATTCTCGCTGTACGCATTATACTTTGCATTCTGTATAACGATTGTAGCAGTTTACCTCTCTTGCATGAGAAAGAAGACTGTTCAATAAACCTTTTATTGAAAACGCCCATCTCACTATGTCTCTGCAAACTCTGTAGAAACGAAGCATGCACGATTGACTGAGGGAAATACTTATCTATTGTTTCCACAACTCTTAAGATAGTTATTTCAGTCCTAGGGAAACAAAGTTGTCATGTTTATGCGATTGTCAGAAACGAATCCCTTCTTGTGAATTTGAGAAAGTTTCTAGTGACCTCTGAGCTAACTGGCACTCACAATTAGGTTTAGTATATTTGATAGAGACCTACTGACCTAAATCCTACGTCATATCTATAGCATATATCATTCAAATGCACAGAGCCTATTGGGAATATAGGAACTACACTACATGGCGCTCAACGTTTGATAAGGCACTAATTTAACGCTAGATACTAAAGTAACTCAGTTGTGCTTTTTTCAGAGACCCCTTATTCGGTAATACTCCAATAGACATCTGGAGTGGGTTAAGGGATTATATCCGCCATAGCTGAGTAGGATGAAAATCATATGTATTAGCTTTTTGGTTTGTTCAACGTTGAAGGATACAGTGTTCCAAAATATTGTGTACCTTTTCTTTGTTTCCTTGAAACTGGCTTTGAAAACTTTCAAGCAACATAAATGTCGAATAACTGCAACAACACCGAGAACGGGGGAGCTGCAGCTAATCCAACATCTTTTAACACAACAGGTTTCCAAGAAACCGACGAGGATGCCATAAGCATCCCTACAAATTTGAGGAAAGCTATCACTATAAAACCTATAAAGAATGTGGTAGGGTAGTTTTTGTGATAGAGGCACATGAATATCATCAGACAGAGGTATTCTACTCATGGATAATCTTCCCCGAAGCAAATCCAGTAACACAGGTGTTTCACTTCCACAAAGAAGATGAACCACCAACGGAATACATTCCTTTCGAGGATATTGAAATTCCACTAACATACCAGGAGCATGCGCTCTGGTTTAAAGGCGCCCTAAAACATATAAATCACATTTCCAGGCTTAGTCCACTAGGTAGACCAGGAGCAACATGGCTAGCTTTACCCAACTACAGACTTGACCCTGACATTGAAGCAATGTCAGACGATGAATTACTGAGTAATATACCAAATTTAGTAGAATTATACAGTTAAACCCCAACTGTCTGAAAGTCCTGAAAAGGTCTTTATAAAAAACACTCCTAAAAAGAAGTGGGAGAACACCAAACAAACTTCTAAATGGAAGCGTTCTCAATCCAGAGGTAGGTCTCCTCAAAAGGAGCCCTCTGAAAGGAGGTATAACCTCAGGAATAGGGATACTTTGAGTGAACCTGACAGATATCAAGATACTGATACACGTTCCCCTCGTACCTTTCAGACTTTGTCACAGAAAATCGAAAGAAGAGGACAGTCAGAAAACAAGGAAGAACGAGTGAAGTCCAAGCAAAAAAAAGTTAGCAGGTCTAAAAATCAGACATGCTGAGGATCTTGAGGGCTCAACTCAAAACGGAGAATGGGCTCAGACAATGTTGAGTGACGTCCCCTGGTCACAGCGTTAAGCCCATAGATTGGGTTGTAAAGTTCCACAGAAAGTTTCAAAATAACTCAAATTTCTTCAAACCTCTTTATTTTCGTCAATTCCAAAATTATTTCCTCAAAATGAGTAATCCAGCCTTATGGATAATTACTTTTGCGCCCATTGCATTTTGGCTAAGTAATAGCCTTCATCAGGGACTGGATTCTACAAATTAAATGATCACATGTAAGGATATATCAGGGACTCAATCTATTATTCACATCTACTTTGATGATATAGTCTCAAAATTGTACATAGTAATGTGACTACTAAATATCACCCCGTGAATCAGAGTGATAAAAAAGTAAATGAAAGAACTAATTTAGCGAGTGTAAGGAGTTTAAATCAATTACGCTGTGAAAAAGCCGGAACTAGATTGTTTGAAGCATATAGTACAAACACCCCTCCACCAGATAAATTAAGGATAAAAGCAAGCCGTGCATATGTAAAGGAAAACAGTTTGAATGTGATTACGAGAAGAGCCCTTCGCATGCACTTAATACCAGAATATGAAAAGAGAAGCGTGTACACCCGCTTACCGGTTAGACTGAAAAGAAGCTCCTGCGCGCCATTCGCGGAAATTGCGTTCCGACCAAGTTTGAAGGCACAGGTTAAATCACCGCGCTGTTAGTAAGTATAGAAAGAGGACTAAGTCCCTAGTCATTCAGTGAAAGCGGATAAGATGGTAAATATAGAGAACGGACAAAGGTCCGTAGTCATTTGGTGTAAACGGCCATGATAGATAAGGGTGAAAAGTATAGAAACAAGGTGAAAATGAAGAGTAAGAGATGCAAAACTCTTAGAGACATTGTCAGCACTAAAACCATATGAAATAACAAATAACTGTACCACTCTCCTGTTCATGAGCAGTAAAGACAGACTAAATTAACAAAGATAACAAACAGCTCTGGAACACAGATTAGGATTAATCCAAATAAGGGGGTTAATAAAGTTTCAGAATCAATTAAGAAAGGAAAAAACAATAAACCATTACTATCAACAGGAGGCAATTATAGGAAAACATGCACAGTACATATTAGTTAAATGTATCATGATAAGGCTCATAGATAACAGCTGAATTCAGTCCGGTCATTCATTCCAGTTGGTTTAAGAGTTTCCAATTTAAAAATCCCAAAATGTTCCCTAAATTTTCACTAAAATACTCAACTGGTGCTTCTGAAATGCGCCTACCCCAGTGTACCTAACCTAGGTCTAGTACAAGGAAAGAAGTAAGTATGGTCTTTAGCATAGGTTTAGTTTTTTGCCAAGAATCTACCAAAGGTTTCACTGGGTTCTAATCAGCTCCATACCTTAGAATGAAGGAGGTCCGCATCTCTGTCTCGGGACTCGATTTTCCAACACCCTGCAAGGGGAGAGAAACACTGGAGCAAGATTTCTCATCTGCGTTGGGCAAGTAGGTTGTTGAACTGCTCCGAACCACCGTGCTTTGCCATAGCAAGTGAAGGTATATTTATACCTTTAAGGTTTTTAGGAATGCCATGTTTAACGTAAAGTTGGGCATATGAAGGTCATGAATGAACCCCTAAGGAATAGATGTTCATTGTAAAACTAACTGAGTTCTTGGAGAAATCAATATTCAAGCAGGGGGAATTCCCTGATGGCTTGACCTGGTTTGCCAAGGAATCGTTGTGAAGTTTGGTGAATGGATGGAATTAGCCATGCCTGTATTTGGGTTGCATGCGCTATGCCTAAATAAGGGCTCGATTTCTATGCCTATATAAGGGCAACGTGAATTGTACCTATATAAGGACATGAATCGGGAAAATCCATTCGGAATCTAAAACGCCATACAACAATCCTGTACATGTTGTTGGTTTTCTATGTCAACACTGTCCTGGCCCTCAACTCCTGCAAACAATTCCATTGGAATGACGGATGCCGCATGCTCTTCTGATGTACCCTTTTGCCACCAGCAGGTCTAGCCGAGGTTCTAGAACCCGACCAACCACTACTTCCATTCAATGAACAAAGTCTTAGATAAGGTCACCCCCCTTCAGCTGAACAGGGTCTCCATAAAAGATTCAAAGCCCCGGTACGATGGAAGACTCAATGAGGACTGACAATCCCTTAGACTAATGGAATGAAGATGAGACCTGAACTATCCACCAACCACCTCAAGCTGCTAAGATCGAAGAGAAATGCGCATTACAGAAAGAACAGAAGAGTTAAAGCTGACTTTTTCAGTAATCATTTAGACCAAGCTAGTATTCGTCCCAAAAACTATTCAATCTAATCAAAACCCAGTCTAAGGGGGAACCTGATTTCAAAATAGTTATTTGGACACAAAAACACACATACATTTTGCGTTTAGTCCAAACAGACATGTTCGCAACAAAACATTTGCATACACGCATAAGCGTACACAAATTAGTGATCCAAATCATTCCAGGAAGATGTGGATTCACGTACTTAACCTTTAATAAAGGAGAAAAAGTACCAATAGCTTACAAATCACATTTCTACACCCAACAGAAATAATTCTGACAGCATTTCAAACTTCAGTAGCAAAAGAAAGAGCTCTCGCACAGGGTAAGCGCATAATGGTAGTTATACCTGTACCTGCCTTTAAGGCAGTGACAAAAGCGAGCATTCCAAATGCTAAAGCTTTACATCCAATATGGATACAATGGGTTAATTCTCTTGCTGCAACAGACATTGAATATGTTTTTGGCCCTTATTTGAAAACACAAGCATTTCTACAATACAAACAAGAATGTCCTGTGCCTTCTGAAATTCTGCCTCTAGAACAGTATGAATGTATAATTTATACTGACGGATCAGCTCAACCTGCTACGGGGGTAAACAAGCCTATAGTGCGGCGTGCGTAATATTTAAAAGTCGTTGGTGCAATGTCAAATTCCGAACAATGGTCACTAAAATACAATCTCTAGTAGATTGTACATCTCAGCGAGCTGAACTACAAGCATTCAAGATGGTGCTTGAGAATACGGACCGCAAATTCCCCACACTTATAGTGTGCGATTTATATTATTCTGTTCAATCTTACAATGAATACTTGCAAAACGGGATTCAAAATGGTTACAAAGATGCAAAAGGTGGCACAATCATGCATAAACTGCTTTGAGAACAAGTAGTTCAGTTAGGACAAGGACTACAAAACACTCATGTGATACATGCACTGAGTCATCAACGTGATGGCGTTCATTTTGAAGGGAATTCATTGGCTGATAAAGCTGCAAAGGCAGCTGTGCAAACGGCTTCCGTAGCTGGAATCATTTGTTCAAAAATTAAAATAAACAGCGAAATAATGATAGCTGTCAATGCTTCAAGCAAAGACAGTGGTAAAACATTACCAAAAGGGTTTCCATTCAAATACTCATACATAACTGATGCAAATAATGTTCCGTTTGCTCGAATCCCTGGAGTGAGGAATAGAGTAATGCCAAACATGTAACATAGATTAGGACTAATTTTAGCAGCACATGAAGGGCTTGCCTCTGATCATGCAGGTGTTTCCGCCACAGTGTCATTATTAAAAATGAGATACTGGTGGCCGTGCATGAGGAAACAAACCAGAAACTATGTTTTGGAATGTGAAATATGCCAAAAGATGAAAGTCTCTACTGTGAAAATTCCTGCGGAGAGGCCCCTGTAAATTTCAAATAAAGCATTAGCTTGCGTTTACCTGGGCCACTGCGGTCCCTAACAGAGGGATGGTAACTATAAATATATCATGGTCGCAGTGGATTTGTGTTCAAGATTCATTTGGATGGGCCTCAGTGCCCGGCTGGCGCTCGAACTGTCGCAAAAGATTGGCGAGTCTTTTTCGGCACATACGCAGTCGGTCCGCTACATTCTAACCAGGGTCCTGGGTTTAACTCTTGAGCTTACATGGAGGCCATGGCCAATTTGGGCGTTGCATTGTGGTACTCTAGTCCATTCCATCCTGAGGGAAAATCAATTGGTGGAGAGAAAAAAACGGGACATAAAGCAATCTATAACAGGTAGAGTATTAGGCTCGGGTGACGGGTGGGTAAAACATCTAATAAGTGTCCAACATAGTCTTAACAATCTGGCAAGAAGTTCTCTAGGAGGTATCGCTCCATATGAAGTCCTTTTTGGGACCAAAATGTTAGTATCGGATCTCGATTGTCAGACTACAGTGGTAGATCAGAAACTCTTTGATACCAAAGACCGTTTGGCTGTTTTACAGGACTTAAATGAAATAAGAACGAGATAAAGTAAGACGTTCCTGAAGCCAACCACCACTGAAGAGAATCTGACCGTCCCAGCAAGGCCTGTCTGGATTCCTAAGCTTGGGGATCTAGTCAGAGAAAAGATCGCGGAAAAGAAGGAATTTGGGCCTTCTTACAGACAACCAGTACCTGTCCTAGCAATCCACGATCAAGAACAGTACTACTGCCACCCCTTGCTAGTAAAAAGGAGAACAGGTTTGTGTCCATCGACCTGATCAGACCACATCATATGGCCGATCATAAGCAGTAGGCCAAGTGGACTCCGCCAATGTAGCAGACGCCCTAATCTGGCTACTATCCAAGAGGTTCAAACTGAGAAACTCATCACCTTTGAAGAATCTGCAGTGCGAAATAAAGGACTAGGCAACAAAGCTATGGAACTTGTACTTCTTGAGACCCAAATAATAGTTTGTCAAGAAACACCTGTCTACAACGAAGTAGCATCAGACTACACAAATGTATCAAGTGATCAAGTGGTTTCAGCATATCCTGATGCAATTCCAACAATTGACAGAACTGCAGCTGGCTATTTCATTAACTTTGATACGTTTTCCGTGGATCCAAGCAAACCTCAAACAACGCCAGTAAAAAGAACTTTGAAAGAACAAGCAACAGACCTTTTTTATCACTTGGAAAAGACTTATCTGGTTACACCATGGATTGAACTTTGGATTGTGTTGGGTGTGCTTTTTCTTCTACTTTGGTTGACTCTGTTAATAACTTTGGGAATGTTGATAAATGGAAGATATGTTAAAAAGGACACAGCAAGTAAAAACATCAACTTACTACTAAAGCCACACAAATCATCTCATCGTGAACAAAGAGACTTGTCACCAGTGAACATCACAGCCATTCCTATACCTGGTGGTATAGCTTGGGACAGAAATGACTATGATATGTTTGGCCCTGCGGACCTGTTGAAGATTCCACACCAGTTGAAGATTTCCTTGAATGCCTTTGTTTCATCTAGTACCTTTTCTGATGATTGGGGACTTCAAGATTGTTAATAATATGATGTCGGACTTAGAAATGTCTGATGCATTTACAAATCATGAATACTTAGAAGGTTCATCAGATTATGAACAAATGTATTTTTATAATCAGTATGTCACCATTTCTTGCACAAAACTACAAACCCTAGAAATATACTGATGTATAACCAATGGGAACATTATCCTACGCCACCAAAGGGTAGCTCAAAAACATTTTTGGGAAAATGTCCATAATTTTTAGGTTTTAATATTTCCAATCCAAAATCAATTTACTTTAAATATGTTAATGAAAAGTATGTTGACAAATACCAAGCAAATTTATTCTGTAGCCTTTTATGCTCAGCTGTCTTCACGAGATTTTGACTTTTGGAAAGACAACATTGAGACAAAAACTATCTGTCACAAAAGATTGGCAAGTGCAGGGGATAGAAGCTTTATTTAGAGCCTGCATCATCCCAGAGCAAATTATATTTTTGAATGACACTGTCCAACAGACATCTTGTCTTGGGTTAGACAAGATAAAAGATCTAAACAATCCGTCCATACCTACACCTACACCTGATAGCAATAACACTTTAGAGGGGGAGGTCGACGTACATACTATTTTGCATCACAACAGAAAAGATCCAGATTTGAAAAATGGTTAATCTGTCCCACAGAAACAAACAACTGTCAAGATAGATTCATAAATAAAACACTGGGTTCACATTCACTAGGCCAGATCCAATATATGTTCAGAGACAGCATCCAGGAATAGTAAAAACTTATAGTGTAGGAAAACAGTGACTTGAATGGTTACATAGATCTACACTCAAGGATGTATTACAACACTTATCTTTACTTAAAGATGGCGCTGATCTTAGGGAATTCTTGCTAGGACCAAGAAAACCGCATCATAAACATTTTATATATGCCAGTATCTATGCTGCTTATAATGAAGCATGGAATATTGCACAAGCAGAGACTGCAGAAAGAATACGAGAAACTGATTGTACTAATTTAGAGAAAACTCTCTCTGTAGTTGACAATGGTTTAACAACTCTGTCATCCAGGATATATTCTTTGGACAGCATAGTATCCTCTGCCATAGACATCATGGAACTAGACTTGGTCATGTTGCAACATGGTCAGTCGCAATTACGTTCTATCATGCTATTAGGCTGAATGTTACAAAACCTTCATTCAGGCTATGTGCCTTGGCGTTTAATCAATACTATGTCACTGTTTTCAGAATTTAATCTCACTGATAAGCAGATCAAACTGGCACAGAGGGGAGCAGACTATACGGTGCTGAGCATTGAAAAACTGGAAATATTCCCCATTAACTGTCGCTGAAAAGCCAGCCACAAAATGGATTACACATGGAACAATCACTCTGCCTGTTACAGTTTTCCATTTTCAATATTGCCTAAAACATATACCAGCAGGCACATATGAAAGGTTGGGTAAGGAATACATCAAGACATCCTGGAAATTACCATACACACATAAATGTTGGAGTGGGGTAAAAGAAGTATTTCTTAGTGGTAAAAATTGTGAAAACGCACTAAGTGGTTCTCTCCTTTGTCAGGGTATTAACTTACACGGGGCCTGCGATGGTTCCTCTAACAACTTATCCTGCCACCTGCAAGGTTCACCACCTGCGGTGATTGATCCAATTTTTGGACAGCTTTCTAATGGAAGTTACCTCATGTTGAACAATCACAGCTGCTGTGGCATGTTGCCAGGTTTACCTATCGAGTAACTGTGTCAGCCAAGGTCACTTGCTGTATGCAAGTATTGTTTCCAAAAAGCAAGACAGACCGGGAGTCGCTGTTATGGCCTTCACTGAACATCTCTTCTATACAAATTGATACTTTAAGCAGAATGAAAGCCATTCGTTTACAGAAAACTGTGCCACTGACATCGGCCAAAGAGACCTATGATCTGCAAGTCGCAAGGGCTTCTGTAGAGATAAATGCCCTCTTAACTACAAATTGCCATATACATTTCTCGGAAATGTTAAGCCTTATCTTAAACATGTCTGATACGAGTGGTATTGTACATGTATTTAAGACAGTATTTTCGGGACATTTAGCACCTTTTGAAGCAGTCCTAGGAATATTTCTAAAGTTTGTGCACTCTGGGTTTGGCAGATTGCCTCTCATTTTGAGACTCGCTGCAGGGATAGTATTTTTTCTCCTATGGCTGCAATATGGCAAGTCAATCCACAAGTGACACCCAGTTCACCATGGAGACAACTCTACTGGTGATGAAGTGTTGTGAGCGCATCATCCAAATTTTGGGACTACCTCATCTAAGAGAATTGAATACCACATGGTTTCTATCATTCAGACGAATTAAGCAAGATAGCATCTTACCTGTTCTACGCTGCCTGCTATGCGGAGAAGAATGCGTGCTAGACACATGTCTGACACTCCCATCAGTCATGCCAACAGATGTTGATACTTTCCTTGAACCAGTAACGGCCATGCACTGTGTTATCCCCAGCGACTACCAATTCTGTTGACGGCGTTCATTGAGATCTCAAACACGCAAAATGCTAACGGTGAGGTAAGAAAGGAAACAGGCACAAGGGTATCATCCACTACGAACATTGCTAATGCGACCATTACTGACGGCGATGCTTCCCATCTATGTGCGGTTGATCTTCCTAACGAGGTAATCCAACTTTCACCTACAATGGTAGATAAATTCTGTACAGACTTATAAGATTTGATATTTTCTCCAAACAATAACCCTGACTTTTGACTTGCACACAGTGTTCTGAGAGACTCTGAATTCGAACTTCATTTTTTCAAAACAAAGTTCTAACTTTGGAACTCTTTTTTTCTATGATTATTAATTTTTTCAAATTTGTATTTTTCCTTTTTGGGCACAAAGTAATCTGCTTAACCCCTTCGATGCGGATGACAAAGCCAGCTCGTCATGGGCGTTACCTGCGCTGCGCGCATGACGAGCTGGCTTTGTCACGAAAGCCGCGATTTTTAAATTTCAGTGCGCAGCGGGAAAACCCGCTAGCGCGCATGCGGTTAAAGTAGAACTATTCATAGAGAACTAGAATTCTTTCAAAAAAATTCCAGACACAATATTTGACCTTGTCCTCATACAAACAGTTATTTGTAATATGACATGAAATGGTTTCGGCTTTTTTTCTTCTGTATTTACGAGCCCTTTCATAAATGTATTTTCATGATTCATTCAGAGAGCATTTACAAATGTCAACATATATGCTTAGAATGAAACATTGCTTTGAATGCATACAGCACCAATGCGCTTTTGTGTACAACCAGTACCATTGCATTTTTATGTGTTTTGGGTGGGTTTTAACACCTCATGTTTAGATATGTTTAACGTGTTTAGAATTTAGTAATGTCGTACATAAGAAAGTGGAGTGGGTGTTGTATGGCGTTTTAGAGTCCAAATGGATTTTCCCAATTCATGCCATTATATAGGTACAATTCATGTTGCCCTTATATAGTCATAGAAATCAAGCACTTATTTAGGCATAGCGCATGCAACCCAAATACAGGCATGGCTACTTCCATCCGTTCACCAAACATCACAACGATTTCTTGGAAAACCAGCTTAAGCCATCAGGGACTTCCCCTTGTTTGAATATTGATTTCTCCAAGAAATCAGTTAGTTTTACAATGAACACCTATTCCTTAGGGGTTCAATCATGACGTTCCTATGCCCAACTTTACACCAAACATGGCATTCCTAAACACCTTCAGGGTATAAGTATACCTTCACTTGCTATGGCAAAGCACGGTGGTTCAGAGCAGTTTGACTACCTACTTGCCTGACGCAGCTCGCTACAGCAAGTGCCAAAGGAAGCCGACTCTCCAGCTGACGCACTGATCAGGAAGCTGCCCTCCTCTGCTGAGAAATCCAGCTTCAGTATTTCTGACTCCCCTTGTGGGGTGTTGGGAAATCAAGTCCTGAGACTGAGATACAGACCTCCTTCATTCTAAGGTATGGAGCTGATTAGAACCTAGAGAAACCTTTGGTAGATTCTTGGCAAAAAACTAAACCTATGCTAAAGACCATACTTACTTCTTCCCTCTTACTAGACCTAGGTTAGGTATTATAGGGTAGGGTATTTTAGAAGCACCAGTTGAGTATTTTAGTCTATGTTATTTATGTATGTATTTTTATATGGCTTAGAAACCATACAATGCTATTACAGTATTATTTTATAATACTATTCTCGCTGTACGCATTATACTTTGCATTTTGTCTAACAATTGTAGCAGTACACCTCTCTTGCATGAGAAAGAAGCTTTTATTGAAAACGCCCGCCTCGTTATTTCTCTGCAAACTCTGTAGAAACGAAGCATGCACTACTAAAGACTGAGTGAAATACTTATCTATTGTTTCCATGACTCTGAAGATAGTTACTCCAGTCCTAGGGAAACAAAGTTGTCATGTTTATGGGGTTGTCAGAATCTAATCCCTTCTTGTGAATTCGAGAAAGTATCTAGTGACCTCTGAGCTAGCTGGTACTCACAATTAAGTTTAGTATGCGAAAGAGACTTACTGACCTAAGTCCTACGTCATATCTATTGAATATATTATTCCAATGCGCAGAGCCTATATAGGAACTACACTACAGGATGACTCTGAACAGATTTCTCGTCAACTATTGTCATAATTTGATATAGATTACAAACATTGGGGCACATGCATAATAAGTTCATGTAATGGAGTAAGGCTTGTTAAATAAGTAACAGACCCGTGCCAGAAAGCAATCAGGCTTGAATTAGAAACAAGGTGTAAGGTATTTATGCAGTAATTCAAACTGTAATTAAAGTTAAACGCAATAAAGTGGAAAAGAGCAAAACATAATGACTGTGGTCATCTTATTGAGACAGATTGTGACCACATCAGAAATATAGGACAACTAGAATGGCTTGTGGGCCCAATACAGGAAGAAATGTAGGCCTGCACAGCTGCAAGTATTCACAAGTGTAGGGAGTCCCTGTGTTTTATTTTATTTTTTTATTTATTTATTTTAAAGGTTTTATATAGCACTGGCTAGACCCGGAGGTATCAGAACGCTTTACATGAGCATCAGATCATAGTTACAGGTTACATCGTTACAAAGGTTACACAGTTATTAAAGCATGGCAACATAGTTACTTGTATGGCCAGGATAAACAATAAGCACAAATACGTAAGGGGAAGAGCAGGCAAGGGGAAAGATTCAGGGGAGGGGGGAAGCAGCTGGGGAAGTGGACAGGTAATGAAGGCGGGAAAGAGGAGGGGAGAGTGACGGACACCGTAAGGAAAGAGGAGGGGAAGGGTGACTGGGACACAAACCGATAGACGAGTCAAAGCAACGTCCAAAGTCCAGTAAGCTGTGATCCCAGGGAAAGTGGTATCACTTCCCTATCTCTGTTGCGGGAGGCTCCCTTTACGTAGTGGACTCTCTCAGAGGGGTCTCTGAGACTCCAAGGCCTACATACTGGATCCTTCCCCAAAACGGGAAGAGGGAATGCTTTGGCAAGGGGTGCCATACCATACCTCAGCTGTGAGTGGCTCCCTTGGCGAAGTGGACTGCCTGAGCGGGTACGCTGAGACTCCAGAATATAAATATTGGATCTTTCCCCAACAAGGGGAGAAGGAGTGCTTAGTCAAAGGGCACAAAGGACAGGGGGGAGGCAGACTAGCAGGCAAGGTGAGAGATTCAGGGGAGAGTGGATATGAGCGAGGGAGGAAGACAAAGAGAGAAAGAGTACTAAATGGGAGCAAAATTAATTAATGAGTTATTATTTAGCACTGGCTAGACCAGATGGAATCAGAGCGCTTTACATGAGGGACAATAGTGTTGCAATTTACATCAGATAAAAGTTACATAAGTATCAAGAAACGCATTTAAAGAACATAGGGGACAAGGTGAATGGAGCAAGGAAGGTAAGGGGATAGGGTAAAGGGGCAGGAGGAAGATAGGACGTACAGACGAGGGGAAAATTCGCCCAAGGTCCGGCTGGGTAGGTGAAGGCAGGGAGGGGGAGTCCACAACCCATCTCCTCTTTCGCTATATGGTAGCTCCACCGGGCATCAGCCAAATCGCTAGGTCTCCACAGTCTGCGGTAAGTTCCGCAGGTTCCAAGTCCCGATGTGTAGGCAGGTTAGGGGATAGGTTCAAGTTCTGGTCAATGTCCGAATGTTGTCCCAGGGAAGTAAACCAACGTATAGGGGTCCACTATGGAAGCTATCTTGGGGTCCGGCAGGGGACTATACAGTACACTGGTGGCCATCCAAGGTCATGCATCTAAAGTCAATATCCAGGACATCGGCCACCAGAAAATAACAAATTCAGCGCGCACACACCATCACACGCACCAACATGCACAAGCACACACCAATGTGAGCACACACTCTCATATGCACACTGATGCACACAGACACGCACATAGCCAGAAACATCCAAGAACACAAGCACACATAAAATCCCAAGCACTAATACCAAAACACCCGAATACCTGCACACGCAAACACCAGTCACATGTACAGACACGCAAAAGCACAGACAAATGTGCTCACTCTCATATACGCAGACACGCACAAACACACAATACAGAGACCATCAAAAACACAAGCACACATACAATCACATGGTCCAGTACAAAAATTCCCAAGGACGTACACACAAATACATGCACACACACACACACACAGCATCACATGCACAGATAGGCACAAGCACACAACAAATATGTGCACAGAGGGCGCACATACAGAAACATCCACACGCACAAATACAATCCCACTCAAATACATGCACACACACCATCAGACGCACAAACATAAGCACACATGCAGAAACATCAGCGTGCACAAACACAAGCACACGTAGAATCATATGCTCTAATACAAAAACACCCAAATACATGTCCACACCATCACACCCACAGACATGCACAAGCACACACAAATATGAACATAGTCTTTCATACACGCACAGGCGTGCACACACATACGTACATCCGCGCAAACCCCCTTAAACACGCACAGACACACACACAAAAGCACTCCCATGTCACATTTCCCCAGGACTGCCGCAGCATTGATGGCACACAAAGGCAGAGTCAGCGTTACCATTGTCTTTAGGGCGCTGCCATCTTAGGACCAAGCATTCGGCCCACGTTTTAGCGTTTTAGCTCGTCCGGATGGGCCTAGAACCGGTCCTTGTGGGCACTTTACAAACATCTACAGTACAAATCCTTATGGCTGAAGCAAGCCGCTTTCTTTGTGAAAACAACACTCCGGGCGCTGAATGGAGAGTGAGAGGAAAGTTTCTCACAGTCAATGCAGAAAGTGGCAAAACTTGGAATGAATCGTCCAGTTTAGGAGGCCCGGGAAACTCAATTCGCTGACAGATGGTTTAATCCGGTCCCACCGGGATGTGCAGGGTTTATTTAGAAGGTTCACACCCGTGCCCAGCCAGCCCTTTCCCCGGTGACCCTGGGTAATTCTCCCCGTGTCACAAGAACTCAAATGCTAATTTCAGTGCAAGCATGGGGGGCTTTCAGTGACCGCCCGGCTCCGGAAGTCCAAAAGAGAGTGTCCACCACCCCTCCGGTGAGGTTAATGGATCTTCTACGAGGTCACCAGGCAAGGAAACAATGCGGGAGCTCGGTGGTTTACTGCGCCTGCTGCGGAGGTGCTGATGCAACCGCAGATTGGAATCTGGCCCAACTGTTCATTCTGCGGCGGATCACATAGCGCCAAAGAGCCTCTCGGCACCTTGAGATACCGTCCTGTTGGCGCTATATAAATTGTCCCATCCCGCCCAGCAAGTCGCAGCACAGGTCTTTTCTCCACGCCGCAGCCGCTCCGGAACTCTCGGTCGCGGCGAAGGGCAGGTCGGGCACCAGCAGCAGGGGGGGGTCAATCTCCGTCGCAGCTGGCTATTCAAATTGATGTTGCAGACCAGCGATGTGGTGCGGGCGGGGCCTGGCCCCCCCGGTTCCCTGGTTGCAAGAGCCGGGGGAGGGCACCCCACGCAGCCCATCTCCGTTAAGCGTCTGCAATCGTCTTAGCCACCATCTTATTCTAGTGCGGCGGGTTTGGGAGCCACTCCGCTGCCGAGGCTTCCAGGCGATCGTCAATCAAAAGGTAGTCGCGAGTTGCTGAATGGGGTTATAGTTGTCACTGCAGCTCACTTTCAGGGTCGTAGGACTGATGAGGATGAGGATTATGAATGGATTTTATCCCGAGCAGCGGGAGACTCCAAGAGGTGCGGCCATCTTGTATTCTGGTCTTGAGTGTGTGTTGTGCTGCAGTGTTTCAGATGTGGACGTGAGGAGATGTGTTGAGCTGAGTAGGTTCCGCTGCACAGGACCATAGGTGCCCGGGAAGAGCACTTGCAGGGCCACTGCCCAAGGTCCAGGACTGTGGTTGCACCACTTTAGGGCTATGCCTCACAGTAGGCACAGGCCAAGTACTTGGAGAAATGTGGTTTGAGGCATGTCCATCACTGAGGCCTCCATCAAGAAACAAGCAAGCTAACCTTTGAGGACTCTCTGTTGGTTCAGGGTTAAAAAACATTGTACACTACTTTCAACCTGGCAGCTTATCAGCTGGACACCAGAATACCCATCCATCTTACAGAGTACCACAGCAGTATTTCTCAGTCTTGAGTCTTCCACAGCTCCAAAGTTTGAAATTGTTGGGTATGAGGTACCTATAATCATGACCCTGGTGCCCACTGTAATAGGATAAGGTACTTGAATTTGCTCCATCCCTCCCCCCCAAGTGTTGTGTTTATTTTGCCAGGCTGCCCTGGCACCAGCTTGCCTATGGTATGATATGTCAAATGTGTCAGGTGACACATCCATCCTCCCCCTTATGAAATCTGAGCTGGTCCATCATGCCAACATCAATGGCCCTTTGTCTCACTGTCCGAGAACAATACAAAAAGACAAACACAAAGCTACAGTTGGTATGTGACTCAAGAAACAGGCAACATTGGTCAGGACAACATAATGTTCCATTAAAAAAGTGGTATTTATAGATTTGCTATTTTAAAACCAACTTTTCAATTGAGTTCTATCGTACAATTTCGTGAACAACCAAATATACTTTCGCACTTTATCTCAGAGGACTTTCCCCACTTATGATGTCATAAAGTGAGCCAATATCGTTATTTTGGAGATGTAGACCTCACAGTGTTGACAAGCTGCATTCATCATTTTATCACAGCCAGGACTTCTCACATTTCAAAGTGCATGTGAAATGGTTTAAATACACTGCACCCTGTCTTCTTGCCTGTTTTGGCCCTACTTCAGGGGCAATTTACATGTAGTATAAAGTGAGGTGTGGGCCAGCCAAGAGGTATGCCATGCCCGGTCCAAATGAAGGTTCAGATTCAGATTCAGATTCTTTATTTTCTGCATAGTTACTTAAAACCATTGCAATATTATTACATAAAATACAAAAATAAATTAACAAATTCATCATTGTGTACATCTACTTAAAACAAAATTTAAAACCCCTTATTGGAAACATCTTTACCAGTATAAAGTCCAAGTTAGTTGAAGGCATTATGTGGGACTTTGAGTGTCTTTATAGTATGAATTACGGATATGTTTTATATTAGTCCAGCCATGGGTTTCTTTGCAGGTCATCATGATTGTTTTGGTCCAGTTATCTCCGCTTGTTGTGCGGGTTAACTCTTTACTTCTTGCAGTACGTTCTTAATATGGTCTGGTTAGGAACATATACTTTTTAGCATTGCCCAGGCCTTGTTCAGTTTCCGCTAACTTGGGCATTTTTTGTTCAGCCAGCATAAGGAATTTGACCAATCTACAATTTAATTGTGTATTTCCTGGATTAAAGCATGCTAACACCACTTGTCACCTAGTCCTAATGCCTTTCTGTCTGAAGGGTTCTTTAAGAAGCTGATTCCATGCTTGGCGCAGGTCATTGCATAAGCAAATTAAGTGTAGTATGTCACCTCGCTTGGTGTTGCGCAACCTGCACGACTCATGTGCTAGTGGCCTTTGCCATGGTGGAAGGTGCTGAGCGCATGTAAGGATTCCCATCCTGTGCCTCAAAAAGTAAATTTTTATGGACTTCGAGTAGCACTGGTTGAAATACAATTGTGGAGTCAGTGTTTTATAGGAGTTAAGGGTCATCCAGGCGTGCGATCTGTTTGAGAAGGTTGCTTTGGCTTCCACCAAAGAGATTTGTTTTAAGGATTTCCAGACCAGTTTTTTTAAATTGGAATAGCCGATTTGTACATTCCAAAGTTTTGTGACTTGGGTAGATTCTAGGGCTAGTTGTAGGTAGCTTCTAGCTTGGGAATGCTCCCTGTGCTGTATGTCCTGCCACAGCAGATAATTTAGAGTATTTGTAGTGGCACCAAATGAAGGTGTAAACATGCACACACTGGCTGCAATAGCAGGCCCTACTCATGTTTAAAGACCTACGTTGAAGAACCGGGCCTTATGGGCCTGGCGGCACAGGGCACGCCTTAAATCCCCGAGTTCACCTGCCTTGTCGAACAGAGACACAAGACATTCTGTTGGGCGTAGAAAACCAGGTTTATTAGCTGCAGCCAAGCACAGTTGTCCCAGAAGTACGTACAAAGTATATTCTGAGGAGACTGCCACTTTAGTCCGTGGCGCACAATCTTTTATAGCACACATATTTACAACGTTACTCCCTATACATACAGGGCAAGCCAATAGGAAAAGTTGGAAAACAAGCTATCAGGTGTCCCAAATACGCCCCTCTCTCAAACTCCGTGTGTTACCCCTCCCAACAAATTAATCAGTGCTAGTACCGACAATCCAATTTGCAGGTGGCAGGACGTATTTGTGTGCCTCAAAGGATAGCTGTGTAACAAGAAAATACAAGGAGAGAATAGTGAAGGCCAGTCGGATAAGATAATGTAAGGAAAGAATAGGAGAAGCCAAATAGTCAGTCGAGACAGGGATCAATCAACCCAGACAAATTTTTGCGAACTCGGTCAGACCCTGACATCAGTTTCGTAAACAAGGGTTACTCTTTAACAGAAGAGACACGTAGCAGCTGAGAAAAGCAAAAACACTCCGTTCGCCGTGCTGCCTGAGTGAGGGCAGCAAAAAATTGCGACGAGACACAAAATGGCAGCTAAATACGGGACGAAGTTAGAAACCAAAGAACCTCAACATAAGTGTGTGCCAAAATGAGTGATGGATGGACACAAGTTGCATGTAATTAACAGTCCCTGGGTTCATGTACTACTACTTTACTAGGGACTGCCGTGTAAGCCTATGCAACAATGTTGGAAGGAGAGATCACAGGCACCTTAGTATTGCTTTGCATTGGTAAAGTTAGCTGAGTCCTGAGGGCATAAAAATAGGGGCTAGATTTAGGTAAAATATATTTTACCGATTCGCCAAAATTCGGAGTCTGCCATTCGGTATTTATCAAATCGGTATTTACCGATTCGGTATTTCCCATTCATTCCTATTGGCCAAAAGCAAATAAAAGTGAAACTGAATCAGGCAGCCTATCAGGTGCCACCACCCTCTCCCTCCCTATCAGGAAATGGCTACACAGGCAGCTGCAAGTAATTAGAAGCTTCTGGAGAGGCAGTTGGAGCTGAGCTGAGTCCCTGAGCCACAGAAAAAGTTTTGCACTTTTAAAATGTGAAAATGGCAAGCAGCACTGAAAATGAACAACCAGAGAGGAAGAAGAAAATAAAATTTAGCAACATGGAGCTGCAGATCCTTGTGGAGGAGGTGTTGAAGGAACACCAGAAATTGTTTCACAAGCTGTCCCTGACTGTGGCTGAATCAGCCAAAAGGAAGATTTGGCTGGACATTCAAACAAAGGTGAATGCTGTAGGAGGGACTCCAAGGGACGTAGACGACCTGAAAAAGAGGTGGTATGACCTCAGGAGCCTGACTAAGAAAAAAATTGCTGAGCCCGTGGGGTTGGGTGCTCCAAAAGTAGGTACAGGTCCCTGATCAAGTCGAGGATGGTTTGGGGGTGTAGCCTGTACCTTTGCAGGATCTCTGCCTCAGTTAGTTGGAATAGAGTGATCCTCTGCCTGTAGACCTGCTTCTCCCTTCTCCAGATCCTCTCTCCTTCTGTCTGTAGCCGTAGGTGCCTCGCTATGACGTAGAATGCCGCCATTCTGGTCAAAGTGTTGCATTTTGGGGCTCTTTTTATAGTATGCACCTGGCTACCACCTGCTTTCAATGCATGGTAAATACAGACTCTTAAATACCAAATTTCATGGAAATTCGGTATTATAGAGGTTACCTACATCTCAAAAGTCATTTTTTCCATTTCTTATTTACCAAATCGGTAAATTTACCGATTCAGAATTTTTTTTGACCCCTACATCTCAAGACTTGTGAAAGCCGCTCCGACTCCCTATTACTTAGTCCATTTCTTTCTTTCTCCAGTTTGTTTATATTCCCCTTGATCCTCTTTAATGCCTCTGCCTCAACCCTATTCTTAAAACACATAATTCCGTGAAGTTTCCCCCTTAACCAAGCCTTATACGCATCCCATATAACATCCAATGTCGTAGAGCCCGTATTCAATGAAAAAAATTCCAGAGAGGAAGCCTGCACTGCCTCAATGACCTCAGGATCTAGAAGCTTAGCCCTATTCAAAGTCCATCTCAGCAGCTGCCGCAGCGACTCTTTGCTCTGATATGAAAATTGTAGAGGTGCGTGATCGGAAAGGTGGCTTGACAAAACTGATATCCCCCCTAGGTTATCTGATGATAGTCTATCTGAGAAGACATAGTCGATCCTTGAGGAGTGACTATGTTTTTTGCTATAGAATGTAAAACCCTGTTGATCACCTCTTTGGGCCCTCCATAGATCGATCAAATCCATATCGTGCATCATATTCAATAACGCTCGACGTATCTTTACTGCTCCTACATAGGGGCTCAAATTGGATCTGTCTTTTAACGGATCCAACAAAACATTGAAATCGCCCCCGATAACATAGGGCAGTGGTTCCAATATCAGTATTGACTGTAATTTATAAATGTAGGTCGGATCGTCCATGTTAGGGCCATAAAAAGAGGCACATATTAAATCTGCATTCTCAAATGCTAATTGAGCTATCAATCACCTTCCAATGGAATCTGATTGTGGTTTTTTATAGCACAGGGAGCTCCTTGTTTAATTAAGATTGCCACCCTTCTACTTTGAGATATCTGATGTGACGCACTGAAGCATTTAACCCAAGGGACCTTGGAGAAAATTGCACTACTTTCCTCAAAACTCAAATGGGTCTCTTGCAACATACAAACTTGGACAGTTGAAAGCTCTAAATATTTAAAGATTAGCCTCTGTCTCCAGGGGCACCTTAACCCATTGACATTCCAAGAGATAAAGATGGTCTTTCTATCCCTCAGGCCCTGGTTTCCCACCATTCCCTTGTTCTACCTGCAAAAACTGACACCCCTGCATGGCGTGATATTCCGTACCTAAGGTTGAGATGTGGTTAATTATTTTTCTTTTTTTCCCACTGCTCCCCACTCTTGTGCCCCCCCTCCCACTGCCTAGACCCCAGTGCCCCAGTTTTCCCTCTTCCCATGAGGAACCCTCCCTTCCAAAAGGCAAAAGCCTATTTAGCCCTCTCTCCCCTGTGGAGTGATATCAAAGTTTTCGAAATTAACTACATTTCTGCTAGAAGCATAGTATACGGTGCAAAAGTCCCCATGGACCTACTTCCCTCCCCGCCCGTCTCTGATCTTTACTATGAGAGCATCAGTTCTCCAGTTTTAATTTGGTACATGTGATTATTCCACATCACCCGAAGCAATGCTGGAAACTTCAACTGAGCCTGGGCCCCAATACTGTTCAGCTCCTCTAACCTTTTCCCCAACTCCCACTGCCTCGTTACTGTTGTATGTGAGATATCTGATCTAATTTGGAAAGTGAAAGGACTAGAGCTATTGAAAAGTATGGAGCCTTCTTTCAAAGAGGAAGAGCAAACCTGCTTCTTGACAGAATATGTTAAAAAATTAACTAAGATCTTCCTGGGTTTCTGTTTCGTGGGGTTCGTTCTAAAGGGATCACAATGCACCCTCTGAATATCATGTGCAAGGTCTACTTCTGGTAAATCGTTTAGCACTGCACCCTTCAAAAGAGATATTACGAATCCCTTGATGTCAGCCCCCTCCAAGACTTCCTGAACATTCAAGAGTCTCAAGTTGTTCCAGCGCGAATGGTTTTCTAAGCGCTCAAGATCTTCTTTTAGTTCTTTGTTCTGGGTAGACAGCTTGATTACCTCCACTTCAGTAGCACGCATAGATTCCTTAATTTTAGGGATTTCCATCTCAATTGCCTCAGTTCTTAAAGTGACCTCATCCAGTCTCTTGGCTAGCACTTCGCATGATGTTTGAATTGTTGCCTGATTAGCCTCAGAAGTTAAAAATCTGTTAGTCATTTCCGCTTGGTTGGCCTCAGACACCGTAAATCTGATGGTGATTTCATCCTTCATAGCAAGAAGTATATCAGCCAGTGAGCGTGAGGTTGTACCAGATTTATCCGCTATGTCCTCCGCTTCCACATTCTCAGTGGTAGCAGAGTAATGCACTTGATATAGTTGCGCTGCGTTAGATGCATTGGGGGCTTTTGTTGATTTCATAGAGATATTTTCTGTTTCATCTGCCACTAGTACTGAATATCTATTTGACAGGCTAACTGCTGGATGCATCGTAACCTCCACAGAGTCTGATGGCTTGTCTGATCTCCCTTCTTTAGCAAGATTCAACATAGTAAGGGCCCCCAACGAATCCCCCATATTGGTGTCCCTGTAGCGTTTACTATAGGGGTAGACTGGGTAGCCTGGGGAGAGCAGGTAGTAGTGTTAGTGGTGGACATAACTTTATAAAAGGTTTTTAGTGAGGGGGTTACTTTTATTTTAGGGGTAGCGCCCTTTGTACCTTTACCTTTACCCTTACTTTTAACTCTTTTAATGCTTATGAACTCATCAGAGGTATTCCCCTTAGCTTTGCCTCGTTTTACACGAGCCCTTACTTCGGAAACTGGAGGAGAAATGCGCACGGGGTAGACAGGCTTTCCTTTAGCTGGATCAAAAACTGCCCTGACGCGTAATGCGTATCTGTTTATTTTAAAGTCAGAGCTCTTTTCTTTGCTACCAGGGCTACCAGGGCTAACCACACCGCCTACTCCAGCACCAACACCAAGTGCTCCCTCTATATCCATACACCTAGTTAGTGCTCTAATAGCCTTTGCCTTTATTCCTTGTGGCAGATTCGGACCCCCATAATCAGTAGCATGTACACCACAATGAAATTGAGCCCCCTTCTCGTGTTTCCCAGGGCCGATGTCCCCGCTGTCCCCACTGGGTGGAAAAAGTAAAGATTGCCGATTCCCTACCTTAATAGCGGCATCCGCTTCACAACTCACTCCGTTCTCGTTCTCAGCCGTGCCAACAGCCACCCTCACCGGCTCAATCCAACTGACACCCCCGCTGGCTCTCCCTCCTAAGACCCGGAACAGAAGCAAAGCGGAGTCGTACCTCTTCCACGTTCGAGCCGCCTCCTCCCAGCACCAGCATCGACCACAGCAAACGCCGTCCTGCTCGCTCCTCTCGCTGCCCGTGCCAAAGATCCGCGGGGAGCCAGGTAAATCCCGATCCAACTCCGGGGGCATGCCCAGCAAGGATTTCGAGGTATTTTCGAGACAGAGGGGGGGGTCTAAAAGGGAAGCACCATTTTAGGTATTTTTTTTGTAAAGTAACTAGCAGAAAACCATAGAACCACAGGGGAGCTGGACAGCGACCGTTCAGCTGGCGGCCGCCATGTTCCTCCTCCTCCCTTTTTTATAGCCTGCACCTGGTTACCACCTGCTTTCAATGCATGGTAAATACAGACTCTGAAATACCGAATTTTATGGAAATTTGGTATTTTAGAGGTTACCTACATCGCAAAAGTCATTTTTTCCATTTCTTATTTACTGAATCTGTAAATTTACTGATTCCGAACATTTTTTGACCCCCTACATCTCAATATCCAAATACCAGTCGGTAACGGACGGAATTCGGTATTTTAGGCCGTTACCGACCAGTATTTGGTTATCTACATCTGGCCCTAGGTTAGCAAAAACAGGAGGCTGTAAGTGAAAATCCTTGTATGCAAACACACCAAGGTTGTCACGTCCTACAATCCAAAATATTAACATGGAAACTGTTGGTGTGACAGCAGTTCACTTGGGTAATATATTGCATAGTTTGGACATATTGATATGCTTAAACATAGTATGATAGAATGACTGTCTAGAACAAACTGTTATGTTAGCATGTCATCAATTATATCTGTTCAGTAAATATAGAATGATAACATGTATCTAATCATCTTGCTGAAGAAATTACATCATCTCCTGTTCAGCAGCCTTTTGATGAAGATCAACCTCCCCTTGATTCCGTCCTGCGGCTATGGATGAAGACACCTTTGACTGATGTCATGCTATGGTGAAGTGTCTGCAGATTTGTGTGAAAATGTATCAGTCATCACATATCAATGTCTAAATCATTAGAAATAACTTTCCTTTTGATCAATGATAAACATGATGAACTGTACATTGTTCTTCCTTAGAGAAACGTATCAATCACCCATATAAAGTAGAGACATGTATTGACGTAAATCTAAATCTAACTGAACTATCTAAAATGCAAGACATAAAACTTCAGCTCCTCCACCCCCTTGCAAAACATGAATAGACATGTGACATACTTATACTATGTCCTACACATATACTATCAATGCATACATCTAAACAAATGTATATATATATTTTAATTTTGACATTTTTATACACATGTAACACCTTCCCCCATAAACTATCTACATTTTTAATATAAAAAGTATACTACTTAAACCTAGGAACCTTACTCTATATCTACACTACAACAGCACTACATATAATAGCTACATTTAAAATGAATCTTTGTATAGGAAGAGAAAACTCATGAGGGTACATAGAAAGAGGGAGAGACAGTAGATCCGCTATTTTTTTCCTCAGGGCTTGGAGGCACGCCTGCTGCAACCGAATATTTTACCTCATTCACTTTGGGTTTCTCACATTGTCCACTTATCCACCATAAGCTCCCTTGGTTCATCCTCACATACCACAGCTTTGTCTGTTTTATCATTTGAGCCTTTACAAATTAGTTTTAAGTGAACTTTTTTAGCGGTGGAATGGCTACTTCTTTGTGCTTTGTTTATGTCCATGAGGTGTGATGGTGCCGGTGGATGTTGAAGGCATTGCGGGTGGTGTTTGGGGCCATCTCCCCTATGCTTTCTCAGCGTCATTAAATAACCCATCCTTAAAAAAATAACTTTAGCTACCATGCAGTTTTTGTTTGTACCAGGTTTTTCTTTACACCTTCATTCATATCGGCTACACATGAGAAAGGGGGAAATATTCTTCTGATAAATAATGAAAGCAAAATCTTATCTACAATAAACTATGCCTCATTGTATGAGTTCACATGCATTTCTGCCATAATATGCTTTGATCACTTCAATGTCATCATTTGGTATTGGCAGACCACATCGATAAACAAGTGAGAGGTTAGTTCACATAAATGTTGACTTCCTTCAAGAACCCAACATGGCTGAAACACTTTTTTAAAACCACGACACATACAGCATTGAATAAACATTGCAGATGGTACTATATCGCCAAACAAGTTCAACATCCTCTATGGCGCATACACTGTAGCTGCATCCATGGCAAATATCTAGTCATAAGTGGCCAACACAACCAGAACCACAAGAACTGAACTTTCTTAGTAAAGCATCACATCGCCTTGTCTTTATTACAGATTGACACGAAGGGCCAGGCTTAATATTTGTCGATCAATGCAACACAGTAAAATACATGATTTCCGTGTGCTGTGTGAAAGGGAGAGTTGCGGATTGGCCCATATGTAGCCTTAGATGGCACATGTGTGTTCTCTGCCTGTGCAGGTGCACACCCTGGTGCCTAGCGACAACACATATACACTTAACTCATGGTGCAGGTGTGGGTGGTTTACTGGAAGTTTTAATCATTTATTTGATTGGGACATATGCCTCTCAGGGTAGGTTGTTCCATGTTTACCATTTCCAAATAGAAACACTCTACTGGCAGCTGTACAGAGTCAAAAGTCAAACGCTGTGGGTGCATTATACACCCAGGCAGCACCCATGTAATGCATCCTGTGTGCTGACTAAAGCAAACTATCACATAGATCTGTATTAAGTTACTCCACATTTTGAAACTTACACAGTACCATTTTCGGTGGGCTGGAGTGGCCTGGTACATCAGAAGTGAGCATTGCCTTGCCCTTTTGTTACTTTGCATGACACAAGGCAAAGGTACACCCTGCATAAAAGGGCCACCCTGCGTCACTCCAACAATGTGTGACATTGGTAATATGTCAATATGTATATATTGTTTTACTATTTCACTCCTTTCATTTGCATTTATAGATAAGCATTTGCATCTATGTCAAGCAACACCTGTAAGAGTACTAGGTTTTGACGGCTGCATGAAGGTTCAGAGAATATCTCCAACACATGCACATGCATATATATAGCCAAACCAAATCTTTTTGATTGCCAAGTGATTGGCTGTGTATTTATTTTAAAATTACCTATTTGTGCCAGCTATGGCTGGTTGCATAATTTTTTTTGTTTTTTATCAACTTAACTCCCTGCTACTGATATGCGGAGGGTGGCATTCCTGTCCTTTGCAGCCCACTCAATTAACCTCTTGTAACCACTCCTGATGTTGAGAGCGACTTTGCAGTATCATCGACGCCTAAACTTGAGATGCTACAACCTTCCATGGTTTTTCAACTTAAACTCTCCTCTACAGGTATGAGGAGCGCGCCATTGCTGACTTTTTGACTTTTGTTTGCTCACTCTAACACAGGGTTCCCTAACGACTTCTACATTTCCGGTTTTAGTCTGAAATGCTGAAGCGTGCCCGAGACTTCTAATGCCCTGCTTCAGCCACCCCTGATATTTTGAGAGCGACTTCACAGTATCTTTATTGCTCATCGAAGACCCACTTGACTCTTAGTTCGCGACACCACAATGTTACACTGTCTGCAACTTATCTCTTGTCTACTGGATTGTGGTGAGTGACAGTCCGGACTCTTGTTGCCCACTCTAAGACATTGTTTTACTATGGGTTCCTCGAAAACGTCCACATTTCACGTTCATTTGAAACAGCGAATTGTGCCCGAGATGCTTTCCTGCCTTAGTGAGTGTTGAGTATTACACTTGATTGACTAACCGCAGTCACTAGTGGCCCTGGACACCCCGGTATCGGGAAACCCTTCCCCTCTGCTGCCTACTTGTGCCTTTGGTCCCCTTGTAATCCTATAGTGCTCTACCCTAACCAATCCTCTCAGGTCCTGGCCTGAACGTTAATGGGGATAACTCTTATACTCTAATCTACCCCCCCACCTCACTAAAACTGGTGCTAAATCATTCAAGCATGCCACCCTAAAAAGACACCCAGAGACATTGATATCCGACCTGCATTACAGCGCTGACATACGGCACAGTCATTAATGACTTTATCTTCTACTTCAGAAAAATTGCCTCCTGGGGCAAAACCTTTATGCACCTTCTCAATTTTCGCTTCCATACGGCACCAAGCTCACAATAGCGCCCTCCTCCACCCTGGAAGCCGACCTTACTATCACTCTGAACAAAAACTGCATTGTTCTAATCCAAGCCTCAACCTATAGCCTCAATAAATTCACAGACCTTTTCAACCTCCTCAGAAATCATGTGCACGACACTGACAGGGTAACTAACACCTGCACCAATGACCTGCTGTCCCACCAGCCTAACGAGCCTAGCCACCCACATACCCCATCGCCAAGAGCTTCCATCACAGTTCATCCCAGGCCCCAGCACGTCGTCTGACCCTGGCTACAGAAACTCCCCTACACCTATGATCTCCTCCCACCTAGCACCCCACACTGACTTTGAGACTAGTACGCTACCAAAGACCTCTTATTCCGATAGAACTATCCCTCTAATGATTACCATCACTGATCAGCCTAACCTTTATAGGACGTCCCCTGGCACCTCCAACAGGGTCCCCTCTAGTCCCCTGACCACTAACCTGCCAGCCTTCCACCCAAGCTGTGAGTGTGGTACGCCTCCAATGCCCGCGTTTCAGCTCGAGTCAACCCTTCTCCCCTTCTACCTAACCATGCTGCCTGCAATGCTCCTGAACCTCTGCACCCCCACCCCCTACCTCCTCCTGCTTATACCGATCTCGAAACCCTACACTCCAGAGTGGCTAAAATAACCAAGAGCATCCATATCTCCATTCTGGAACTTATGAATTTCCTTCACCTTGCCGAACTCTCCCTTGTTAACCTCAAGCCCCCACTGATAGCCACCCCCCCCCACAAAGCCTCCCAAGCACCCTCTACCGCTACCCTTGAGACATCTTCGCCCGCGCAAACAATCTTGCCACCTTTCGGAGGAGGATTCCCAAGCTCTTGCCCTCTCTTATAACTCTGTCACTGTCACCTCAACCCCGCAAGACCTCACGGAAAATAAAAAATCCTAGCCATCCTCCAAGACTACAATCCTGCCCAAATCACCCCTTGTCCAAGTGATGCGAGTCCCGAAAACACCATCAGCACTGTCCCCATCAACCTCAACAGGCCAGATACCCACCATAACAGAAATGTGGTTAGAAGCAATCTGGCACCTGTACTCCTGTCCATACAGACCCCAGACACTCCCCCGATCCCCCCTTATCAGGTCTCTTAATCAACTGCCGATCTGCAGTTAAGCATGCCGCTGACATTGCTGATCTCATCCTGAACAAAAACTTAGATCTGGCAATACTAACGGAATCATGGCTCAACGAATACTCTTCTCCCTGTCTAGATCTATTAGTCCCTCCCAACTACAATATTGCTAGACTCAACAGATAATCAAGCAGGAAAGGAGGAGGCATCGCCTGCATCTACCCCTCCAGCCTCCTTGTCACAGAACTCACTGCGGACACCACTGACTCCTGCGAATACCTCGCCCTCTCCATTTGCAGCAACTTGTTGCATCTGTGCAACTTGCACATCTTTTACCACCCCCCAGGTTTGAATGACTCTTTCAATTATCACTTTTTGGAAATCATCAAAACTAAGATCTCCTCCAACTCTAAAGAGGTTTTCCTCGGCGTTTTCAACCAGCACTGGAACAACCCTAAGGATTCCCACGTCAACACCATCAAATATTTCCTAACCGATCAAGCCCTTAATCAAGTCTGCCAACTCAATCAAAAGGGGCCACTCTGGACTGTCTCATTACCAAGGAATCTTCAGTTTGCCTTATCTCCATTGACCCATGTGACTGGTCTGACCACCATGCCATTGCCTTCCTATTACCTGGGATCCACAAGACAAAGGCACCGAGACTGGTGATTATGAAACGCTGGAAAAGAGACATCAAGAACCTTGACCACATGAAACTGGAGGCTCGCTGCAAATCTGACCTCCCCCCGCATATAAATACGGCCAGTTACCTCAACTATCATTACTCAGCGACTATATCGAACATTCTGGATGACCTTGCCCCACTAAAACAAAAAAGAATACAAATCAAAGAGAGAAACCCCTGGTTCTCTGGATCCCTCAACACGGAGAGGAGATCCCTCTGGCAATCTGCGCATCTAAAACTTCTCCGCCAGGCAAGAAACTCCTATAAAAAGAACATCCTCAACTAAAAGAAAGAGTACTTCAGATCGGAACTGGGGAATGCGAAGAATAGACCCCGCAAGCTCTTTGAACTGGTCAAACACCAATCAAAAAAAAATTCTAAAACTCCGAAAGAAGCTCCCAAGTCTCTAATATCATCTGAGGAATTCTACTGCTTCTTCGCTGATAAAATCACTGCTTTAGGAAATGAACTCAGTACTGCTACATCTTCTCAACCCCTTCCTGACCAGCCCCCCGTTCCACGCCACTCCCTCTGGCCTCTCCTAAAAACCAAGCATGTTGGACTGATTTCAAAAACCATGATGAAGACTAAAATCCTCTCCACCTTAAACCTGAATAACCACTTTAATGACTCACTACCATCCAACTGCCTCGCTGCTGTCTCCCAATCCATTGTCCCTAGCTGGACTGCAATTATTAACGCATCTCTCCAGCAAGGATTGATTCCCGATGCTTTGAAAGCCGGCCAAGTCTTCCCTATTCTAAAAAAAACATCACTGGATCCTGCCTCCCCTGACAACTTCAGACCTATCTGCAACATCCCTCCGTTACCCAAAGTGTTAGAGAAGTGTGTACAACAGCAACTAAGTGAACACATCAATAACTTCCACCTACTTGACTTCCAATCTGGATTCAGACTGGGGCACAGCACTGAAACTACTATGCTCTACATCATTGACGATGTCCTCTAAGCCCTAGACCAAGTCAAAACTTGCCTTCTTATCCTCCTAGATCTTTCCTCGGCCTTCGACACGGTCAACCATGAAAATCTACTTGAAAGCCTCAAACCTAGGATTGGTTTGGATGGCTCTGTTTTAGAATGGTTTAATTCCTTCCTCTACAACTGTTCACAGAGATTATTAATTAACGGCAAGCTATCAGCTCCCACCCCAGTCATGGTTGGTGTCCCTCAAGGCTCAACCCTGTCCCCCACCCTCTTTAATCTTTACCTAGAGCCGCTTACCGAAGTTCTTCGCACCCCTAACATCTCCTACCATATGTAGACGGTCGACACCCAGCTATACATAAAAATCTCTTTGCTCGAGGAGGTCCTCATCCTGAATTAGGCCCTGAAACTGACCTTCCAATGGCTAGCCGACAACCAACTCAAACTCAACGCCAAGAAAACTGAATTCCTCCTAATTTCCCCTTCAAAAGCCAACCCTGAGATTCAGTCGTGGATCATGGGCGTCACAGCCCTAAACTGCCCGCCAACCATCGTGGACTCGGCCAAATCCCTAGGTATAATCCTTAACAGCAACCTGAACATGCTGGACCACATCAACTTAATGGCCAAGTCAGCCAGGTTCCATCTGAGCTACCTAAGGAAGCTGAAACCATTCATCGAGGTTCCCAACCTAAAAATGGCAGTCCAAGCACTAGTCATCTCTAGGGTGGAATATGGGTGTTCCACCCTCTCTGGTTTACCCAAGCTCTCCCTGGCACCCTTAAAAGCCTGCCTCAATGCGGCTGCTAGACTACTTACTGGCACCAGGGAAATTTGACCATATCTCTTCACAATTGAAAGCTTTGAATTGGCTCCTCCTCAAGGCCAGAATACAGCTGAAGCTGGCATGCATCACCCACAAAGCTCTATACACAAACTCCCCTGCTTATCTGGCACAGAAACTAGTGGTAGCTGGAAGAAACAGGAACCTCTTGCGCCAACCTGCTCATTTCCGTAAGAAAAAACCTACAATCAGGCTTTTTCCGGGGCCGCACCAAGATTTTGAAACTCTCTCCCACCCGCCATTAGAAGAATCCCTTCTTTGGCATGCTTCAAAAAGAAGGCCAAAACTTTCCTCATGGGTAAATTCCTCATCGAAACTCCGCCGTCGACCACTTCAGCTTTGCCTGACTATACTAAGACTACCGCCTTTGCCGCAGTTCACCTATTCACACCCCAGATTCGGTGGGGTTTTTACTGTCTCTAACTTTAAACGTAACCATTCACGTGTGTTTCCTTTACTCCACATGGGTCCAGCACCACTGCACCTCTCCAATGTATTTATTTATTTTGTATGCTGCTGTACAGATATGCCTTTTTGTATGCCTTTTTGTTTGTTTTTACTCTGTAAACCTTGTAAAGCGCTCTGATACCCTCATGGGTGAAGTTTGCGCTCTATAAAACACTTACATAAATAAACAAACACACCTCTTAAAAGGACCTTCAGGACCCCTTTCAGCACTCCAGAGGTCTGCCTGAAGAACGCACACACAAAATGCAGGAGATGTTAGCATTTTTACTTTTAGTGTGCATCCTGAAGTCATGTTTGACTGAACACAGTTCCATAATGCATCTCAGGTGCATAGTCAATGTGATACCCTCATTCTCCTGGGACCTAGCAGATGTGGGATTGAGGCAAGTCTCCCTCAGTATAGGGATGATGCACAAATATATACACAAAAGTAATGATTAAATAAGGGAATGCACTAAACCCCGGCCGACCCCCCAACTGCGCCCAAGCCGCACCTGGACACACCCATGGACCCTTCACATGCAACTCCTGCAAGTTCGACGGCACAAAAACAAATTCCTCATCCACTAAGACCAAACATAGATCTGACGCCAACCACCTAAAATGCATCCTACTCAACACCCGATCGGTCCACAGCCACGCCATCAACCTTTGGAATCTACTAGACACCATCTCTCCAGACGTCGCATTCCTAACAGAAACTTGGATGAACGCCTCTTCAGCCCCAGACATCACCATAGCCATCCCGGAAGGCTACAAGATCATCCAAAAAGATCGCACTATCCAAACAGGAGGAGGCATCGCCATCGTCCATAAGAACTCCATCCGCATCTCAACCAGCTCGGACGTCAACCTCTCTAGCGCCAAACACCTTCACTTCCAGATCCACACCGACCCCAAGACCACACTCAGAGGCACCCTCCTCTACAGGCCACCAGGACCCCGTGCACAATTCACTGAAGACATCATTGATTTTATCACCCAACACGCCCTCTCCCCCGAGGACTACATTCTATTGGGAGACCTCAATTTTCACCTGGAAAAGAGCAACGACAACAACACCACCACCCTTGTGGACAATTTCGCCAACCTCGGACTCAAACAACTTGTTAATACCCCCACACACCATGCAGGACACACTCTCGACCCTATCTTCACCTCCAGCAAACATATTTCCTTCAGTCACACCACAGTTCTCCAATGGACGGACCACAGCTGCGTTCACTTTGTTTACAATAAGACCACAACCCACAACCATCCTCAACCTACCCTGCGAAGAAACTGGAACAAAATCACCATCGACCAGATCTCCACATCGCTTCTTCAAAACCCCCCTGCCCACTCATCGAACCCCAACCAAGCAGCCATTAACCTCACTCAATGGCTAAGCAACACCGCCGACAACCTAGCACCTTTGAAAAAACGTCAAATCAAACAAGGCAGCAAAAACGCCCCCTGGTTCAACGAGGACCTTAAGAAATCCAAGAAACTCTGTCGCTCCCTTGAGAAGGCCTGGAAAAAAGACCCAAACACCAACACCAGGGACGCCTTCAAAAACGCCACCCGCATACACCACCAATTGATCCGGACTGCCAAGAAAACCGCATTCAAAGACCGACTAGACAAAAACGCCCACAACAGCAAGGAATTATTCAACATCGTCAAAGAGTTTACCAACCCCACTGCCAACTCCAACGACATCACCCCCTCTCAAACCCTTTGCGACTCCCTAGCTTCGTTCTTCCACGACAAAATCGCAGACATCCACAACAGCTTCGACAACCAACCCGAAGACCAACCCACCCAACCCTCTGCCGTACCTTCACCCCCCTTGAACATCCTTAATTACTGGAACCCAATCTCCACTGAGGACACCATCCGCCTGATGAACTCCATCCACTCAGGATCCCCCACAGACCCATGCCCTCACCACATCTTCAACAAAGCAGACTCCATCATAGCACCACACCTCCGAGACGTCATCAACTGATCCCTCAACTCCGGTACCTTCCCAGAAAGCTGGAAACACGCCGAACTCAGCGCCCTTCTGAAAAAACCCACAGCTGACCCCACCGAACTCAAAAACTACAGCCCCATCTCGCTCCTTCCATTCCCGGCCAAAGTCATCGAGAAAGCTGTCAACAACCAGCTCGCCGCCTTCCTCGAAGCCAACAAATCCCTCGACTCCTCACAGTCCGGCTTCTGAGCCAAACACAGTACTGAGACCGCACTCATCGCAGCAACAGACGCCATCCGAACTCTACTGGACAATGGAGACACAGTCGCCCTCATCCTCCTCGACCTCTCCGCAGCCTTCGACACAGTCTGTCATAACACCCTGTTACAACGACTTAGAAACATCGGAATCCAAGGAAAAGCTTCCAGAATGGATCACCTCATTCCTTGCCGGAAGAACTCAGAGAGTACGCCTCCCACCATTCAAGTCAGAGGGCACTGAAGTCATCTGCGGCGTGCCACAAGGATCTTCACTCAGCCCCACCCTCTTCAACGTATACATGAGCCCCCTCGCGACCATCGGACGCCAACACAACCTCAACATCATCTCCTGCGCTGATGACACTCAACTGATCCTCTCACTCACCAAAGACCCAAACATCGCCAAAACCAACCTACATGAAGGAATGAAAGAGGTAGCCGAATGGATGAAGCATAGCCGTCTGAAACTGAATTCTGACAAAACAGAAGTCCTTATCTTAGGTACCTCCCCCTCCGCCTGGGACAACTCTTGGTGGCCAGAGGCCCTTGGAAAAGCACCCATCCCGACGGATCACGCACGGAACCTAGGCGTCATCCTGGATTCCTCACTCTCGATGACCAGACAAGTCAACGCCGTCTCTTCATCTTGCTTCAACACTCTTCGCATGCTCAAAAAAACATTTCGTTGGATCCCCACCGTAACTAGAAAAACCCATGCACTGGTTACAAGCCGCCTGGACTACAGAAACACCCTCTACACCGGTACCACCGCAAAACTTCAGAAAAAACTCCAACGCATCCAGAACGCATCAGCCAGACTCATATTAGACATCCCGCGTAAAGAACACATTTCTGGTCACCTGAAAAACCTCCACTGGCTCCCCGTCAATAAGAGGATAACTTTCCGCCTCCTCACCCACGCACACAAAGCTCTTTACGAACTTGAACCCGAATGCCTCAATACACGTCTTTCCTTCTACACCACCCCCCCACCAGCTGCGCTCTTCTAACCAATCCCTCGCTGCTGTTCCCCGCGTCAACAAAACCACCATGGGAGGAAGATCATTCTCCTACCTAGCGGCCAAAACCTGGAACTCACTTCCCATGCACCTTCGCCTCACTCAAAACCACCTAGCATTCAGAAAGCAACTTAAAACCTGGATATTCGAGAAGTAATTCCCCACCCCTCTCCAAGCGCCTTGAGACCCTCTGGGTATGTAGCGCGCTATATAAATTTATTGACTTGACTTGACACGCATCTGCACTCCCTTCAGTAATACCTTTGTGGCAATGCCACACACATTCTTCGTACCCCCAAGGCACATTGTAGTGAACATCTCTTGGAGTCATTCACTACCTCACTGTAGTACCATCAGTTAACTGTAAAGTGTAATGTATGAGTATATCATATAATTAATAAACCAAATATTTCTGATATAAACAATTATGTTATATTGTGATAAAACTCATACACCCTGCAGGTCCACTAATTTCAAGGGCAGAGTGGTCCAAAAGGTCTGCTTCCCTGGGAACAGCATCTGCCCATCGTGCTGCATCTGGTCAATACTGCACTCCACCGATGTAGCACGGATTGCAAATTCACTCTCGTTTTACACGTCTCTCTTCTAGAATATAGCCTATCCTCACTCAGCCTCCAGCCCCAAACATTTGAGAGAGGAAGTGGACGAGAAGCCAGATTAATGCTCCTACCTCCCTTCTTCTCAAAATTGCTCCCTCTTCCTTTCCCAGATATAATCCAAACACACCCCATAATTTATGACCAATAAAATTAAACGACCCCTTACGCCCCTGAACACATCTACAATAATTAACACCCGAATTCCCACAAACAGACAGACAAATACAAACTGCACAAAATGACACAGTTATTGCCACACAAATAAGACAAAGGCAACACAAATACACAAATAAGAGACATACTGCGCACAACTGACAAGGCACAACCTCCACAAAGCTCTCCAAAATCCACAACCAGCAAGTACCAAACACTATGAGAAAGTGAAACCAAATTTCAGACTCTTCCTAGTATGCTGCACACCTGTTGCATAATTTCCTGGGTGTATCCACCTGATTTGCGTAAAGTTGCATCATATTTCCAGATGCAAGGGCTATGCAAGACATGTTTGCGCTATGCACTGTGACATTTTTTATGCAAGGGCCTCGCAAAACATTGTATACACTACACGCTGTAGCATTTGTCCATGCACGGATATTGAAAAGCATTTTTAGATACACTACATACTATATGGCCACACAGAGGTCACATATAGCTTTACAATACTTTAACATTTCTATTATTCACAGACAAGCAGCACCCAATAAATGTTCGTGACACATTGTTATGTGATTGAAGCATGGACAAACCACAGGCCAGCACATATACTTTACAGACTTCATATTCAGAAGTTACATTAGGTAACTATTCACTGCTTCATTGTGCACAGAGTTGTGTCACAAAGACAATGCGCAACTACAACATGTTTACAACTATATAACATTTTAGGTTCCTCATACTGGGCTTACAATATGTTTTCAGTTGAATCAACTTAGGAATCGTTGCGTCATATGGCTAGGGCGACCAAATGCTTTATGCAGCACACGTGCAAAGCAGTCATTAAACAGACACCATCAATGTATAATCCACTTTACACATAATTTGCAGAGGTGTCTTCACACCCAAATTAAACGTTATTTGTAAAGGTTTGTATATGTCCACAAACATCTCTATGGGCTAGATGTATCAAGCCGTTTGCGATTCGCAAAGGCCAGAATTCGCAGAATTCCAGCGTTTGCAAATCGCAAACGGTCTTTTTGCATGTTTTGGCATGTAACAAAAATTCGCAAAATAAGGAATAGCAAAAATTTGCGATTGCTTATTTTGCTTAAGCATTATCAGGCACATGCATCAAAAGATTTTGCGATCGCAAACGGTGCGAATCGCAAAAATCGGCCGTTTGCGATCGCAAAATCTGCTTTTGGAATGCATGAAGGGTGAAGGCCCTCATATTTTGAGAATTCGCAAATATTTGCGAATTCTCAAAGTGCGATTGCATTTAAGGAATCGCATTTTGCGATTCCTTAAATGCAATGCATGAAACTTAAAAAAATGCGATTTCGCAATTAGGGGGAGCAAATTACCATGAGGTTGAACCTCATGGTAATTTGCGAAAACTTTGAAAAATGCACTTTTGTGCATTTTTCAAAGTTTCATGTTGTGCACACACATGCCCTTAGGGCATGTGTGTGCACAACATATGTGCACAGATTGATTTCAGGGGTGCAACAGGGTGTCCTTTGGACACCCCTGCACCCTTGAAATCGCATTCTCAATTTGCGATTCGCTAATTGCTAATCGCAAATTGAGAATGTCTTCCCATTCATTCCTATAGGCCTCTAGGCCCATAGGAATGAATGGGGAGGTATTCCTTAATTGCGACTCGCAATTTGCGAGTCGCAATTAAGGAATATTAAGAAATCGCAATTTATTTAGCGATTTCTTGATGCATTGCATTTTGCAATTCCTTAATTGCGATTCCTTACTTTTCTTAATTAAGGAATCGCAAAAAGCAATATTGATGCATGTGCCTGTTAAGGAATCGAAATTTTGCGATTTCTTAAATGCTATGTATGTAGCATTTTGGAATTGCGAATTTAGGTTAAGAAATCGCAAATTATCACCAACTTGTAGTTGGTGGTAATTTGCAAATTCTTTTAAAAATGCACAATTTGGCATTGGTGAAGGTGGCATGTGACGCACATACATGCCCATAGGGCATGTATGTGCGCCATATGCACAAACATGTAAATTTCAGGGGTGCAGCAGGGTGTCCTTGAGACACCCCTGCACCCTTGAAATTATTCTCAATTTGCGATTAGCAAATTGCGAATCGCAAATTGAGATTTATTTCACAATCATTCCTATGGGCCTTCTGGCCCATAGGAATGAATGGGAAATTATTCCTTGATTGCGAATTCGCAAATTGCGAATTCGCATATAAGGAAGACTAAGAAATCGCTAAAAAATAGTGATTTTCTAGATACATCCCATTTTGCGATTTCTAAATAGCGATTCCTTAAAAATCGCTATTTAGAAATCGCAAAAGGGTATGTTGATACATGTACCATGTCTAAAGTAAAGTGATGCTTTGCTACCTTCTTCCTTGTCTTACATTTACGTACGATGCAACAGTTGTTTTCATATGGACCTCTGAGCCTCCTTACACTGCTCTGTCTAGCATGCAAAGTGTGTATTGCAGCAAGTGCGTGCAATGAAACACTTATATTATTCTCCCACGGGAAGGTGTAACGTGTGTTTTTCATTGATCTCCACCCATGCATCCCTGCTGTTTTTCCAACTGATATATTGCCTCCACAATAAAGGTACAGCCCTTATCATCAATGAACAATTAGCTGCTACATTTAAGCTCCTGCTCCTTCTTACAGCTGTTAGATGTAATTAGATTGTTGCTAGTATTTGAAGGCACGTGGAAATCAATGTTGTATTCTATGTATTTATTAACCGTACTTAATACTATGGAAGATTGGACTACTTTTATAACACAGATTGGTTTTTATCGCATTGTATATTGTAAATGTTTTAACTAAACATACACAATAAAGATTATATAGAGTCAATCAGTTTCGCCTCTGACTTCAAAACCTGAGCCTATAACTTTTTTCAGGGACAGATGTCTCCCAAGCGCTGTGTTAGTATCAGCTGCTACTTTTGTTCCAGCAAAGTACTGCCACTCATCATGCATGTTAAATTCTGTTTCACACATCAATTTTTATATTGGGCCAGAGACTGACTTAATAAAGGGACTGTGAGCCTTCGTACACTGAAGGCCAGACTTAAAACACTTTCATGCAGCACAATGCAGCAAGAAAGTTTGCCGTGCTGCACTGCGTGAAAGAGGGAGGACAGGAACGTCCCATATTTATCTAGTAATGGGGCATGCCTGACCTCTCCCTTTCATGTAGCACAGTGCAGCAAGTTGGTTGCTGTGTTGCTTTGTGTGACTTTTTGAAAAGATGCCCCATTATGTTAAACAACTTGAAAAAACAGATTCATACATGATAAAGTCTATGTGTAAAAATATATGCTGCTTAACAATCGTACAAATACAACAAAGCCTATATGTTTATAATATTTTTATTTTATGAAATGTTTACAATTATGTATAATTATTTGCTTAGATTCAATAATAATATGTAAAAAAAAGTTGGTGCTATTTCATCTCTACTGGCATGAACTGCCTTTCAGTGCAATATTTCAGATAGTGATATAAGTACATTGATCCTGGTCGCCAGCAACAAGATGCAATGGTGATCTCCACACAGTTTAGATGATTTGTCAGATTTCTCCACTTGTTGATGCATCGGGTCACTGAGTGATGTGCCAGTTTTGAGGTGCGTCAGTTCTTAATTTGTTGAGCTGGGTTTCTCCATGTTGTAGAGGTGATGTGAGGATCTTCTTCACAAAGTGGCAGCGATGCATCGGTTCTGATGTGGTGGTTCCGGAGGCGATGCAGGAGTACCAAGGGTGATGCATCAATCTGGTTCCTTCAGCAACAGGGATGTGTCGGTTCTGAAAGGCGCAACAAAGTCAATGAGTGGATTCTGGCAGGTACAGCTTTTTGATCTCACTTCTAAGGGCCCCAGACTGGATTGCATTGTTAGACCTGGCTTGGTTTCCCCTGACTTTTTACCTCTACCTTCTGTATTTTTGACACTGTGCTGGACTTCGTTTTTACTGGTTTGGATGCTTTGGGCACTTTGCCACTGCTGATCAGTGCCAATGTGCAAGTGCTCCCTGTGTACATTGTTATTGTGATTGGTTATCCATGATTGGCTTATTTGTTTTACCAGTAGGTCCTTAGTTAAGTGCTCTGAGTGTGCCAGGGCTGGTAATTCAAATGCTATTAGTGGGCTTACAGCACTAATTGTGCCACCCACATGAGTAGCGCTGAAAAGAGGTCTTAGGCCTGCCACCGCAGTGCCTGTGTGCAGTTTGTTACTACCCTGTTGACCTGGCCAGTGGACCCACTTGCCAGGCCTGACCCTTCCCCTTTCTTACACATTGGACACCCCATGGTAAGCTCAAGGTACCCCCTTGGGCAGGTTGCTGTGTATGTCAAAGGTAGGACATGTACTAGTGTGGGTAACATGTCCTGATAGTGAAATACTGCCAATTTCGTTTTTCACTATAGAAAGGCTATCTTGCCCATAGGACAGAATGGGGAATGCTGTGTAATATGTTTACCTGCATATCGTCCCATAGGAACAAGATAGAAATTTGGAATCTGGTATCCCTGAACTCAGAAGTTAATGGCACATATTTTAAGAGGGATGGTTTTTAAGTTCTGTGTTTGAAAGTAGCACTTTTCTTGTTCAACCTTTCTGTGGGCCCCTGCCTGATTGTGGATTTACTGTCTGGTTTGAGAGTGACAGGGGCTTGGGTGGCTCCAGGAGTCTGGGTAAGTCAGCCCTAGGCTAAATAGACCTATCTGCATTTGGAGTGGTGGGAGGAATAGCACCTGGGCCTGAATTGGGCTGTGCCTGCCTTCCACAATGCTGGCTCCACCTCCTGTGGTGCGTCTGATGACCCTGGCCCACACTAACAAAGGAAGATGTAGTGCACTGGCAGAGTGCACCCAGAACTGGTTTGGACTGGGTCCAGGACCCCTCACACATAGAGAACAAAGACATTTGGGGTGTAAATATGAGAGCTGAAACCCCTGAACTTTAGACTACTTTGTGATAAAGAGGAATCCCTGTCAAAGAAGATCAGCTGAAGAGACTGGGGAGAAGGACTGCCCTTGCTGTGTGCCTGGGGCTGGCCTGCAGTTTCCTGTTTCTACTGAGGAGAGGACCAATGGACTTTGCTGTGTGTGGTGTCCCTTGCTTCAAGAAGGACTTTGCTTCCGCTGCCGCCGATGTCGCATCATCAAGGAAGTGTGTCACCTGAGAAACGTGTCCCAGGGCCGTTGCATCGCTGAAGAAGAGTGCCACTGCTGATTGCTGCTGCAACACCGGAGGAGCGTGTCGCCATCATGGAGGGTGTTGTCGCATCACCGGAGAAGCTTGACCCAGAGCCTGTCATGGCTCAGAAAACCACTGAGTTCGCCGCACGGTCGTCGGGCATGGACACATCGCCTCCACATTGTCGCATCACAACAGAGACGCAATTTTGTCGCATCACACCGGATTGCCGCAATACATTGAGGTGCCATCTTGTCTCATCGGAACCGGAGCGCAGGAAGAATCAACGCATCGCCTACTCTGCGCCTCTTTTGTTTGTTTTGCGTTACGCATCCCAGGTACTTTGAGACTAAAGGGTTGCATTTATCATCTACAAGTTTGTTTCTGAAACAACCCATTTAAAGACATTCTATTGAGTACCTGTATGTTGGATTTTTATCGTTTTGTTCTTGTTTAGTTTAGATAAAGATATTTTACTTTTCTAAACTGGTGTGGTGTCCATTTGTGGTGTTTTCACTGCGTTACTGTGAGTGTTTGTACAAATACTTTACACATTGCCTTTGGGAAAAGACTGTCTACTCGTGCCAAACTACCAAGGGGGTGAGCAGGGGTTATCTAAAGTGTGTATCCCTCTTATCCTGACTAGAAGCAAGGGTCCCTATTTGGTCAAAGGTACCTACCTCTGCCAACTAGAGACCCCCAGTTCTAACATTGGTGGTCAGCGGAGTGGTTTTGAATTTATATTTGTACTTGACCTACAGTGATTGGTGTACATCACTATATTAGTGAAGACCACTACGCAACCACATACTGTTTTCTTTTTTCAATTTTTATCGATTTGTGTGTCATCCAAGCTTAATGTCTCAAAATGGTAAAGCAGCAAGTGAGAAGGCAGAATTGGACTTTCACATTGAGGATTTGTATTCCTACAAAGTAGATGAACTACAGCAATTTTGCTAATATTTGGGCTGTCCCATGAGGAGCAGCTCCAAAAAGGATGAGCTGTAGAGGGCCTTAAAAGCTTGGTGGGAGACCAAAGAAGATGAGTAGACAGAGATTGCAGAAGTGGATGAGGATGCACAAGGGGATGGTTTCAGGTCACAGGATCTGCCTGTGCCAAGGGCAGCCTCAAGGGCCACCAGCATCCATTCTGCAGGAAGTCTCTCCTGAGAGGAGCGAGAGGAGAACCAGAGGATCAGAGAGCATGAGCTGGAGATCTCAAGGTACACGGAGAAGGGCAGAGGAAAGGGATTGGCCTTGGAAGAAAGGAAATTGAGTTGAGCATGAGGGAACTGGACATCAAAGCCAAGCAGCTGGAGTCCAGTTTAAATGGTGGCAGTGCACAGCCAATGCATGGGGGTAAGGTGTACATACCCAAGGATTAAGCACAGCATTTCCAGAATGGAGAGGATATGTATGCATGGTTTGAATCATATGAACTTGCATTGAGGATGAATGAGGGGCCTGAAAAGAACATGGGACGGGCCTATGGAAACACTTTGAGGCTTCTGGGAGGGCTGTTTTACCACCTTTAGAGAAGGCGGGTACCCTGTCCTACGCCAATATAAAGGAGGCCTTATGCCTCAAGTATGTGCTCACCCCAGAAGAGTACAGACTGAGGGTAAGGAACTTCAAGAAGCAGGATTCAGACACTTGGGTTGAATGTGTAAGGGTGTACAGTTGTGCCCTGGAAGGTTGGATAAAGGGCAGCTAAGTTACTGATTATGAGGGGTTGTATCATCTAATTAGTTGGGAGCACTTGAGCAGTCTATGTTTTCCTGAGCTGCGCCAGCATTTTTTGGACAGTGAGTTAACTGATCCCAGTGAGCTTGCTAGGGAGGCGGACCACTGGACCAGTACCAGGGTCCACAAGGGGATAGTGGGTGCCACAGCCAAGGGTGGGCATGGTCCCCAGCAGAAAAGTGGGGAAAAAAGGTAAACAAAAGGAGTTCTCTAAAGGGCCCCAAAACAGTTCCGAAGGAAAGGAGTCCCAGCCCCCCAGCCTTAGACGTCCCCCCAAGTGGTACAATTGTGGTGAGAAGGGCCACATTGCCCCTAGGTGCCCCAAGAAATCCCAAGCACCCACTGGTGCTCAGACACTGGGTTACTGAGTGCTGCTTTGGGGGAGAAATTAGTTTCCAGTAAGGGGGAGGAACAAGCAGTTATGACCCTTGTCTCTTTAGGAGACAGAGAGATGGTCCAGGAGACCTACCTGCCTGAAAACACACAAAAATACAGGCAGTGGATGACCATCAAAGGGAGGATGTTGGAGGCTCTGAGAGACACAGGAGCCAGTGTGACATCTTTTAGGTGTCAGTGGGTGTCTGAAGAGCAAGTCATTTTGAGTGTTCTTCACTCTGTAGTTACAGCAGACAACTCAGTGTGCCTCTACAATGTGGTGCTAGTTCCCTTTGAGTGGGAGGGGTCTCAGGTTCTTTGAAGGTTGTAGTTAGTCCATCCATGCCTGTAGACTGCCTGCTTGGAAATGGCCTGGAGAGTTCCCTGTGGAGGGAGGTGGAACGCAAGGCTCAACTGGAGATGTTGGGTCTGCCTGAGTGGTTTTGTGTGTCCATTCGGTCAATGGCAGCCAGTCGGGATAACCAAGCAGACCTGGAGCCTGAAACAGTGGCCCAGGTGCCTGCCAGGAAGAGAAGTGGCAGGGGGCATGGGAAACCTGCCCCAGCCATTCCCACGGCCCAGGAGGAAGCAGAACCTGAGGGGGATGCCCTGGAACCTACAGGGAAACAGATAGCCGAACCGGGGGATCTGCCTGAGATGTTCCATTGGCAGCAGGAAGGAGGTCCCTCCAGGGAGGAGTTATGCAAGGCGCAGATGGAATGCCCTTGTCTCAGTGGTATGCGGCATAAGGCTGCAGACCAGGTGGCAGGTGGCGAGTCCAATTGCAAAAATAACAGTTGATGGACAGAATGCAGAACAATCTCATACAATCACCCCAGTACAGAGATCTGGGCCTAAATCCATCATTTTTCTGCACTCCACACCACCACAGTTCAGACATGGCCATATGCAAATCAGCATTGACCCTGTGCCTCATGGGAACAGTCAAACCCAAACTGCCAAGCCATGTCTTTCCTGGACCGGAATCAAGCATCCTAGGACCGGTTTCAGGCTATCAGCCATCTTCAGCCAGGATAGCTTGACTCCAGTGGTGTGGAGAGCATGGGACTCACGTCTGAGCATACCCATCCCACTCGGGGTGACAATTGCAAAAATAACAGTTGTTGGACAGAATGCAGAACAATGTCATACATTCACCCCAGTACAGAGATCTGGGCCTAAATCCATAGTTTTTTTGCGCTCAACACCACCCCATTTCAGACATGGCCATATGTAAATCAGCCTTGACCCTGTGCCTCATGGGAACAGTCCAGCCCGAACTGCCAAGCCATGTCTTTCCTGGACCGTAATCAAGCATCCTAGGACCGGTTTCTGGCTATCAGCCGTCTTCAGCCAGGATAGCTTGACTCCAGTGGTGTGTAGAGCATGGGACTCACGTCTGAGCATACCGATCCCACTCGGAGTGACAATTGCAAAAATAACAGTTGATGGACAGAATGCAGAACAATGTCATACAATCACCCCAGTACAGAGATCTGGGCCTAAATCCATTGTTTTTTTGCACTCCACACAGCCCCAGTTCAGACATCGCCATATGCAAATCAGCCTTGACCCTGTGCCTCATGGGAACAGTCCAGCCTGAACTGCCAAGCCATGTCTTTCCTGGACCGGAATCAAGCAGTCTAGGACCGGTTTCTGGCTATCAGCCGTCTTCAGCCAGGATAGCTTGACTCCAGTGGTGTGGAGAGCATGGGACTCACGTATGAGCATACCCATCCCACTCGGGGTGACAATTGCCAAAATGACAGTTGATGGACAGAACGCTGAACAATGTCATACATTCACCCCAGTACAGAGTTCTGGGCCTAAATCCATTGTTTTTTGCACTCCACACCACGCCAGTTCAGACATGGCCATATGCAAATCAGCCTTTACCTGTGCCTCATGGAACAGTCCAGCCCGAACTGCCAAGCCATGTCTTTCCTGGATCGGAATCAAGCATCCTAGGACCGGTATCTGGCTATCAGCCGTCTTCAGCCAGGATAGCTTGACTCCAGTGGTGTGGAGAGCATGGGACTCACGTCTGAGCATACCCATCCCACTCGGGGTGACAATTGTAAAAATAACAGTTAATGGACAGAATGCGGAACAATGTCATATATTCACCCCAGTACAGAGATCTATTCCTAAATCAATCATTTTTTTGCACTCCAAACCACCCTAGTTCAGACATGGCCATATGCAAATCAGCCTTGACCCTGTGCCTCATGGGAACAGTCCAGCCCGAACTGCCAAGCCATGTCTTTCCTGGACCGGAATCAAGCATCCTAGGACCGGTTTCTGGCTATCAGCCGTCTTCAGCCAGGATAGCTTGACTCCAGTGGTGTGGAGAGCATGGGACTCACGTCTGAGCATACCCATCCCACTCATTGTGACAATTGTAAAAATAACAGTTAATGGACAGAATGCGGAACAATGTCATATATTCACCCCAGTACAGAGATCTATTCCTAAATCAATCATTTTTTTGCACTACACACCAGCCTAGTTCAGACATGGCCATATGCAAATCAGCCTTGACCATGTGCCTCATGGGAACAGTCCAGCCCAAACTGCCAAGCCATGTCTTTCCTGGACCGGAATCAAGCATCCTAGTCCAAGACTCATCTCATTTACTGGGAAAATGGATGTTAGACATGGGGGTCTCTAGTTGACACTGGCTGACGCCACTGTCCAAATAGGGACCCTTCTTCCTAAGGCAGGGCAAGTGGGTCACCTCCTTTGACAACTCCTGCTCAACCCTCTGGTAACGTAGCATGAGCAGTTAAGCCTATCTCAGAGGCAGTGTGTAAAGCGTTTATGACCACAAACAATGAAACAGCAATGACACCGCAAAAGGACACAACTCAGGTAGGAATAGAAAAATAAAATCTCTATCTAACAGTTTAACTCAAAATTCTCAAAGCGCTTCAACAACTACAAATCACGTCAACCCGTTGGGACTCAAAAAGACAATAGCGTATTCACTCAAGCATAACACTGCCGGAGTTCAGGGACGGGGCCTACACAACCCGGTGCACACCAGATACTTGTCGTTGGGTGGGGGCACAGCATGCAGCTTCTCGAAGAAGCTGAGACAGTTACAGGCGGACTTCTAGCGACCACAAGTCTTGGAGGCTGAGATCCGCAGCGTGCACCCACAATGATTCGGCCACTTGGGGACAGGCGGGCGCTCAGCTGCAGCAACACGCATCTGCGGCCGCCCGGGCTGGTGGGGGCGATGACTCTTGTCGTACAGCTCCGTGGTGGGCTCACAGCAGCAGCAGCTCTCTCTTAGCCACGGCGGCCCACAGACCGACAGTGACAATCCTCAACAAGTGTGACAAGGTGCGGGCACCCAGCAGCAGCAGCTCTCCCTCAGCTGCGGTGGCCCACAGGATAAAGTCCAAGGATGCAACATGGCCCACGGTACGGGCGCACAGGGGCCACAGCTCTCACTTAACTGTGGCGGCCCATGGGCCAAATCACGATGACGCAAAGTAGTCAAGGGTGCAGGCACTCAATGCAACAGCTCTCTCTTGGCTGCGGCAGCCAACAGGACAATTTACGATGATGCAAAGTAGCACAGGTGCGGGCACTCAACGGCTATAGCTCTCCCTTGGCTACGGCAGCCTACGGGACAATTCAATGGTGGACGCTCAGTGGCTACAGCTCTCGCCTAGTTGCAACAGTCCCCCGGGTTCAGCGAAGGACTTGATGTTGCAGATTTCTGTGGCTTTTAGCGGTGGCCCACACAGGTTTAGCAAAATGTTCAAATGTTCACAGTTAGGCGGGATCTAAGCGGCGGCAACTAGCTCTGAGCTGCAGCGGCCCACACAGGGTTAGCAACTGATTCAAATGTTCACAGTTAGGCAGGCTCTCAGCGGTGGCAACTCGTTCTTAGCTCCAGCGGCCTGCACAGGTTTAGCAAAGGATTCAAAGAATCAGCGTTAGGCAGGATCTCAGCGGCAGCAGCTCTCATTTAGCTGCAGTGGCCCACACAGGTTTAGCAAAGGGTTCATAGATTCAGCGTTAGGCGGACTCTCAGCGGTAACAACTCTCTACTAGCTGCAGCGTCCGAAAACAGGTTTAGCAAAGGATTCATAGGAGCCCAGAGGCTCCGGGTACTCAATGGAGGCCTCACCTGCAAGTAGAATTCCACACGCAGGAATTCTGATGGCTGACGGGTTGAAGTCTAATGTCCATGAGACTTCTGCAGGAGGCTCTCTCGATTCAGGCCCTCGGGTAGTTTATTTGGTAAGCTTGGTGAAAGTTTCAACGTCCTTTCCTTTGTTCAATTGGAGAGAGTTTCGTCTTGACACCCAGAAGGAACACACACTTGGCCAAGTTCCAGGGCAGCATTTTATACCTAAAAAGTCTTTTTTCTCCAAGGTCGCAAATCACTGACTCCAGTCAGAACCAGTTCGGTGGGGTTTTGGAGCACTTGGTTTATGAGGCGACTTTCTGCCCTTTCGGAATGAGGAGGCCTGCTATCAGACACCCAGTGGGAGGTGGAGCCATCATTCACCTTGAAAAAAGGTGTTGAGTCCCTGTTTCGTACCTAGCAGATTCAATTCGCTAAGGTTGTCATTAATAGAGAAAGGTATGGCTTGCAATAGGGTCAGATTTTTATACCAATCTAAATTGGAGACACATTCAAGGCAAAGTGGACAACTGAACCAACAAATAAAAAAACCTTAAGTAAATATACCAAACAACCAAATTTTATATAAAAAAAGATTACAAAATGTATTTGTACCTCCCAACTGGGTTACAATCTAAAACAAAATCAATGACAAGAACAAAAAGGTTTAAAACAACCACCAGCAGTGGTAGTGCAATAAGTATCATGAACAGTCAAAGTTAAAACAGTCGATGCGGCGTTACGGTGCTTTTTGATTCTGGACCCCTTCTTCAGGACATTAAAACATTTGCCTCCATATCTATAAATCAAGAAAATATTTTCAGTGTCTTATACAAAATTTGATCAGATAGTCACACTTGCCTAACTAATACTATTCATGATTTGGATATTGAGCGTGTCGAGCTCTACTACCAACGCTTACTCACGTTCACCCTAAGCTTAGACAGTTTAATAATAAAGACTTCATTATGAGATTATATTTTGAGATAGTTATAGATTATTTCTGTGGCGTGTCGTTTCAGATGTACTATCTACCTAATAGTCGCCTTTAACAGTTAGGTCACATGATAGGACACATACCTGTGATTCTGACAGGAATTTGTTTATAAACGTTTCAAATGATTTCCAATCTGTTAAATATTTCTCTGGAATTTCATGTTTCCTTTAGTCTAGATGAACAAAAAGGTACAAGCGGGCTCAGTATCGTGATTTTATGCCCTAGAGCTTATCTATAGCTAATGTTGTTAAACGAAATTTACCTCTGGTCACAGAGCTAGATATTTCTGTGTGCACGGAAGGGCCACCGATAGTTGTAGGGGAGAAGTAGTTTTCTTTGGACCTGGGTAAAAAATAATATTTATATGCAGTATTCTTTACTATTATGTAAATATCTCACTAATTAACTTTTCATCATACATTCAATAGTGTACTGACCTGATTTGATGTAGGTCGTTTTAAACTCTGGGCTTCAATGGCATAAAATAAATATTTGGTAATTATCCAGATCCTCTCTTCATGGTTAGAGGAAAAAATCTGTAAAGATATCATATGGTAGTCTAAGGCGGAGGTTGGGATACAGGCTATTTAAGTAGGTTATGGATAGCAAAAAGAACTATGTCCGTTTTAGTGAAAAGGTATAAGGTGAGAAACATGCACCCAAATATCTGTTCTTAACCTTAACCATTTGCTCTAAATAAAGAGCAGTTATAACTGGTTACACAGTTTGTTAGTATTGTTGGGGGGCAAGATGTTGTGTGCCAGAAGTTATAGTCTAAAACCAAACTCCATAGCCCTTGTAAGGCCAAAAAACCCAAGTTAATAAGGTTCAAGGTTGTGGTTCAACAACCAAGTAGGGGTTACAGATAATATCTGTCCTACGCTATGTGGAGAGTTGCTCACCTCGCGTTAAGACTGCGGCCTCCCTGCTCCTCCGTGCTCGTATCTTCCTGGGGATTCGAAGAATAACTCATGTGTTATCGGCGTCTGTTTTTATGCTGGCGATTCCCACTGCGACCCGGAAATGGTTGCTTCCGAGTTGGGAATCGCGCGTTTGAAACGGACAAGCTATATTGCTAAATATAGATTCTTATGACCATTATGTTGATTTAAGCGTCAGGCAACTATATTACTGCCATAATTCTTTTTTATCAAAGTCTTGTCACCATGTCTCGTGCGATGACCCGGAAGTTAATTCCGGTTTCGTAGAATTCAAACAATTGTTATTTATAATTTTACTGCTATTAACACACCGCTATTAACACAACATTTTTAAATATCAAATTAGACGATAAGAGCCTCCAACGTACACCGACTTTTACCGCTATCTATACCTATCGATTTACATGAAAAAAGCGGAATTGTATATAGGTCGGCCATTTTGGAGTGGGTAATGATGACGAAAAACGTATTATACTCTATTTGTCCTCTACCCGCTAAGGTCGGAAGGCTGGCTTCCTATTTTGGCTTTCTCTTAATATTACTTATGGTTGTATCGGATTTATCAATCCTCCTATTTAGTTTGATAAAACATCATCTAACCTGTTTTCTAATATGCAGGCAGGTATTCTTTTCATGATATCGAAAATAGACATTGATATACGTAATTAAGTATATACATTACATGATATCGATCATCCACATATTTAGGTTTACTTATACACATTTCATTACTTTGGTCCCCGACTTATCTGCATCCCTCGGTGTGTGTGGAGGCAAGGTGGTCAATAAAAACATTTTTCTTTTATAAAGATATGCAAAGTTAAACAATATTTCGTTTTAGGTACTGATATACATTGGTGCCATTCTTGTCTCTCAAATCATCTGCTTTAGCTATGTAAATATGATACACAAAATCAATATAGGTAAAAAATATATATCATCATCTAGTCCACATTACATAGTCCAGATAGGTACACATTAAGTGATATTGATAATGTACATTGTTAATCGAAAATGTTGCATATTTACTTATTTTGATCTCTATCTTTACTCCACACCACCCCGTGTGTATGAGAAAAAGGAGGTCATATGGAAAGTATTTATTTATAGAATCTAACCAATTGTACTCTGCTTGGTGGGATGCCTGAGATCCATAAACCAATTTATCATTGCTTATGTATATTTTAACATTATAGAATTAATCTCTCCCATTCTTCTCTGTTGTTTAATCCAGTGCGGAAAGTATTAAATAAGGACATATAAAACTGTTCTCTCTTCTTTCTCTTATTGTCCATATTACCACCTCTGGTATTGTTTGACATAGCTTCAACAACACACCATTTTAGATCTTCTATTTTATGGTTGTGTGTTAACCAGTGTTCTACTAGTGGGGCAGATCTTTTTGTCGTTCTGATAGCAGATTTGTGTTCCGTAATTCTGGTTTTAATTTCCCTGGCTGTTTCACCAATGTAAGCTTTGTTACACGGGCACTTGATCATGTAGATCAAGTTTTTTGCTCTGCAATTCACAAAGTATTTTACCTTATGTTGTACTCCATTGTACAATATTAAGTTGCCTTTGATCAATGAAGTGCAATTTAGGCACATATTGCAAGTGAAATTGCCAACTGGTAAAGGAGTATTATTGATGGTACTCTGGGTGACACGTGTATTTTCTTTAAAGGTGTGTACCAGGCAATTTTTGATAGTTCTATTTCTACGGAAACTAAACATTGGTTTGGGGATTTTTTCTCCTGGTTTGTCGTTCAGTAATGACCAGTTGCGGTTTATTATATTTTTGATTTTATTACTTGCTGCACTGAAGTTGGTTACAAAGATTAATCTGTCTTTGGTCTTATCATCTTTATTGGTGATGTGATCCTTGTCCTTATTTTTGTCAAAGAGAGTCTCTCTGTTATAGTATTTTGCGCGTTGTACGCACGTTTGATTAGACTCTTGGGGTACCCTCTATTTCTAAGTTTGGCAGATAGGACATCAGCATGTTTGTTATAATCTTGTATATTAGTACAATTACGTCTTATACGTAAGTATTGACCAAATGGTATGTTGTTCTTTTGGCTACTGGGGTGGTTGCTATTGTAATGTAATAGGGTGTTACGGTCGGTTGGTTTGGTATAGAGATCAACACCAAGGACTGCGTTTTCAACTCTGATTCTGATGTCCAAAAATTCTATTGTGTCTTTATTAAAATTGGACGTGAATTTCAAATTTTTATCGCCCAAATTTATCCAATCAATGAATTCATTAAGTGAATCCAGGGTACCGGTCCATATAAAGAAAATATCGTCGATATATCTCGACCAGCAACCGATATTTTCACTAAATGGAGCTAAATCGTTAAAAATATGTTTTTCCTCAAATGCCGCTACGTATAAACAGGCCAGACTTGGGGCACAGGTGGCCCCCATGCTGGTCCCCTTTATTTGCTTAAAAAAATCATTTTTGAAAAGAAAAATATTATTTTTCAAAATGATTTCTGCACATTCCAAGATAAACATTGCATGTTGATCTAAATCCTCCGCTTCATTTTTGAGAAGGCCCTCTAACATCTTAATAGTATCATCCTGTGGGATGTTTGTATAGAGAGCCTCTATGTCCAGGGTTACCAGCCATTGTGTATTATAGTCGTATGGTAAACCTTCAATCTTTTCGATCATGAATGTTGTATCCTTTACATATGCCTTCTGCTGGGTAACTATAGGTTGAAGGAACTTATCTATATATTTACTTAAGGGTTCTGTGATGGAATTAATGGATGACACAATGGGTCTCATTGGTGGGTTAACTATACTTTTGTGGACTTTTGGAAGCCCGTATAGGGCAGGGATGATAGGTGCCTCGTTCCTCAAGAATTTATATTCGTCTAGGCAAATCACCTCATCTTCTTTGGCAAAATTTAGGAGCGTATTAACTTTCTGAATCAAGGTGTTCCATTCTGATCTATTGGAGGGACAGTAGTGTTCAGTGTTATTGAGAAGAGTCATTATTCTTTTTTCATAGTCTTCAGTATTCATTACCACAATACTGCCCCCTTTGTCTCCGGGTTTGATAGTTAACAGGTCATTATTTTCAAGATTTTTTAACGCCACTCTTTCATCTGGACTAAGGTTATTTATACCTGCTAATGGGTGCGTAAGTAGGTCTGCGATGTTACTTTCCACCACTTTCTCAAATAGATCCACTTGTTTACTGACCATCCCAAGATTGGGTGTCCAAGTGGATCTCGGTTTCAGACCCGATTTGTTGGTAGGGCCCTCTTTCACAGGTTTGTCTTTAAAAAAATCTTGCAGTCTAATCTTTCTAAAAAAACCTTGAAGGTCTCTTTCTAAATTATATTTATTGACATGGGAACTGATAGCGAAACCTAAACCTTTTTCTAGGACTTGTTTTTCTGTTTTGGTTAGAGATACGTCAGAGAGATTTATAATTGGTGCTTTCTGATTTAATCCAACTTGGGTTGGCTCCTCGTGTAGTACCTTCTCTGTTGTTGAGGTTGAGGGAAAAACTTCCCTCTCCCATTGCCTCTCGGGTGATTGTGATGGTTTTGATGATTCCCCCGACCTCGTTGTCCTAAAAAAGGTAGCGACTCTCTATTAGGAGTTGAGGTGGACTCTCCTGTTCTGTTTTTATCTGTTGTTTTTTCTTGTTCGGAGTCAGTACTCGTGTACGATGAGTCCGAGAAGGTCACTCGTTTTTTGGGGTATGTTCTCCAGAGTTGTTGCCATTGATTTCTAGTAGGAAAATTATCTCTGGGGTGATCGAAAAAGTCTTTTTGAGTATAGGGATAAACTATCTCAGTGTTGTAATTAGAGACATCTTTATTGAATTTATTAGTTTATTTACCAAATAAGTAATCCCTGTAGCCTGAGACGTCCTTTTGAATATCCTCAAGTTTTTTCTTAGAATCTTCTAGTACTGAGGTATCTAATTTTGCTTCTAACTCAGCTATCTCTTTTCTTTCGATTATCAATATGGAATTGGCCGTTTCAATTATCAGCAACATCCAGTCCCTGCTGCACCTGTTGGCAATCAGGGTCCAGTTTTCTATAAATCCTGCATGACGGATGAAAACCCCTGGTTCATTTTTGACCTGGGGGCCACTGGGGATTATGCCCTTCTTCAGGTAATCGATTAAGAAATCCGCGTGTAGTTCTGTGCGAACTAGTTTCTTTTTGTTGTTCCACAATTCACGCCATTTCTCCTCATCATTATTAGAATTTGTAATGGAGGTATAATTTTTAGATGTACCATTGACAATTTTATTAAATTCTTCTTCTGAGAATCCTTTGGTTTTTAAAGTGTCCATTCTTAAAATTTTGGAGCACTATGTGGGTCAATGCCCTGAAAATGGATTCCTTTGAGACAAAGAACGCCTCCCAGCTAACAAGCTGTACAGTTAAAGTGATAACAAGAGGAGGTACCCCTGAAATTTATCGCAGGGAGGGGGATAGTTACATAGAAAAAAGGTGTTGAGTCCCTGTTTCGTACCTAGCGGATTCAATTCGCTAAGGTTGTCATTAATAGAGAAAGGTATGGCTTGCAATAGGGTCAGATTTTTATACCAATCTAAATTGGAGACACATTCAAGGCAAAGTGGACAACTGAACCAACAAATAAAAAAACCTTAAGTAAATATACCAAACAACCAAATTTTATATAAAAAAAGATTACAAAATTTATTTGTACCTCCCAACTGGGTTACAATCTAAAACAAAATCAATGACAAGAATAAAAAGGTTTAAAATAACCACCAGCAGTGGTAGTGCAATAAGTATCATGAACAGTCAAAGTTAAAACAGTTGACGCGGCGTTTCGGTGCTTTTTGATTCTGGACACCTTCTTCAGGACATTAAAACATTTGACTCCATATCTATAAATCAAGAAAATATTTTCAGTGTCTTATACAAAATTTGATCAGATAGTCACACTTGCCTAACTAATACTATTCATGATTTGGATATTGAGCGTGTCGAGCTCTACTACCAACGCTTACTCACGTTCACCCTAAGCTTAGACAGTTTAATAATAAAGACTTCATTATGAGATTATATTTTGAGATAGTTATAGATTATTTCTGTGGCGTGTCGTTTCAGATGTACTATCTACCTAATAGTCGCCTTTAACAGTTAGGTCACATGATAGGACACATACCTGTGATTCTGACAGGAATTTGTTTATAAACGTTTCAAATGATTTCCAATCTGTTAAAAATTTCTCTGGAATTTCATGTCTCCTTTAGTCTAGATGAACAAAAAGGTACAAGAGGGCTCAATATCGTGATTTTATGCCCTAGAGCTTATCTATAGCTAATGTTGTTAAACAAAATTTACCTCTGGTCACAGAGCTAGATATTTCTGTGTGCACGGAGGGGCCACCGATAGTTGTAGGGGAGAAGTAGTTTTCTTTGGACCTGGGTAAAAAATAATATTTATATGCAGTATTCTTTACTATTATGTAAATATCTCACTAATTAACTTTTCATCATATATTCAATAGTGTACTGACCTGATTTGATGTAGGTTGTTTTAAACTCTGGGCTTCAATGGCATAAAATAAATATTTGGTAATTATCCAGATCCTCTCTTCATGGTTAGAGGAAGAAATCTGTAAAGATATCATATGGTAGTCTAAGGCGGAGGTTGGGATACAGGCTATTTAAGTAGGTTATGGATAGCAAAAAGAACTATGTCCGTTTTAGTGAAAAGGTATAAGGTGAGAAACATGCACCCAAATATCTGTTCTTAACCTTAACCATTTGCTCTAAATAAAGAGCAGTTATAACTGGTTACACAGTTTGTTAGTATTGTTGGGGGGCAAGATGTCGTGTGCCAGAAGTTATAGTCTAAAACCAAACTCCATAGCCCTTGTAAGGCCAAAAAACCCAAGTTAATAAGGTTCAAGGTTGTGGTTCAACAACCAAGTAGGGGTTACAGATAATATCTGTCCTACGCTATGTGGAGAGTTGCTCACCTCGCGTTAAGACTGCGGCCTCCCTGCTACATTACAATAGCAACCACCCCAGTAGCCAAAGGACATCATACCATTTGGTCAATACTTACGTATAAGACGTAATTGTACTAATATACAAGATTATAACAAACATGCTGATGTCCTATCTGCCAAACTTAGAAATAGAGGGTACCCCAAGAGTCTAATCAAACGTGCGTACAAACGCGCAAAATACTATAACAGAGAGACTCTCTTTGACAAAAATAAGGACAAGGATCACATCACCAATAAAGATGATAAGACCAAAGACAGATTAATCTTTGTAACCAACTTCAGTGCAGCAAGTAATAAAATCAAAAATATAATAAACCGCAACTGGTCATTACTGAACGACACCCAGGAGAAAAAATCCCCAAACCAATGTTTAGTTTCCGAAGAAATAGAACTATCAAAAATTGCCTGGTACACACCTTTCAAGAAAATACACGTGTCACCCAGAGTACCATCAATAATACTCCTTTACCAGTTGGCAATTTCACTTGCAATATGTGCCTAAATTGCACTTCATTGATCAAAGGCAACTTAATATTGTACAATGGAGTACAACATAAGTTAAAAAACTTTGTGAATTGCAGAACAAAAAACTTGATCTACATGATCAAGTGCCCGTGTAACAAAGCTTACATTGGTGAAACAGCCAGGGAAATTAAAACCAGAATTACGGAACACAAATCTGCATCAGAACGAAAAAAAGATCTGCCCCACTAGTAGAACACTGGTTAACACACAACCATAAAATAGAAGATCTAAAATGGTGTGTTGTTGAAGCTATGTCAAACAATACCAGAGGTGGTAATATGGACAATAAGAGAAAGAAGAGAGAACAGTTTTATATGTCCTTATTTAATACTTTCCGCACTGGATTAAACAACAGAGAAGAATGGGAGAGATTAATTCTATAATGTTAAAATATACATAAGCAATGATAAATTGGTTTATGGATCTCAGGCATCCCACCAAGCAGAGTACAATTGGTTAGATTCTATAAATAAATACTTTCCATATGACCTCCCTTTTCTCATACACACCGGGTCGTGTGGAGTAAAGATAGAAATCAAAGTAAGTAAATATGCAACATTTTCGATTAACAATGTACATTATCAATATCACTTAATGTGTACTTATCTGGACTATGTAATGTGGACTAGATGATGATATATATTTTTTACCTATATTGATTTTGTGTATCATATTTACATAGCTAAAGCAGATGATTTGAGAGACAAGAATGGCACCAATGTACATCAGTACCTAAAACGAAATATTGTTTAACTTTGCATATCTTTATAAAAGAAAAATGTTTTTATTGACCACCTTGCCTCCACACACACCGAGGGATGCAGATAAGTCGGGGACCAAAGTAATGAAATGTGTATAAGTAAACCTAAATATGTGGATGATCGATATCATGTAATGTATATACTTAATTATGTATATCAATGTCTATTTTCGATATCATGAAAAGAATACCTGCCTGCATATTAGAAAACAGGTTAGATGATGTTTTATCAAACTGAATAGGAGGATTGATAAATCCGATACAACCATAAGTAATATTAAGAGAAAGCCAAAATAGGTAGCCAGCCTTCCGACCTTAGCGGGTAGAGGACAAATAGAGTATAATACGTTTTTCGTCATCATTGCCCACTCCAAAATGGCCGACCTATATACAATTCTGCTTTTTTCATGTAAATCGATAGGTATAGATAGCGGTAAAAGTCGGTGTACGTTGGAGGCTCTTATCGTCTAATTTGATATTTAAAAATGTTGTGTTAATAGCGGTGTGTTAATAGCAGTAAAATTATAAATAACAATTGTTTGAATTCTACGAAACCGGAATTAACTTCCGGGTCATCGCACGAGACCTGGTGACACGACTTTGATAAAAAAGAATTATGGCAGTAATATAGTTGCCTGGCGCTTAAATCAACATAGTGGTCATAAGAATCTATATTTAGCAATATAGCTTGTCCGTTTCAAACGCGCGATTCCCAACTCGGAAGCAACCATTTCCGGGTCGCAGTGGGAATCGCCAGCATAAAAACAGACGCCGATAACACATGAGTTATTCTTCGAATCCCCAGGAAGATACGAGCACGGAGGAGCAGGGAGGCCGCAGTCTTAACGCGAGGTGAGCACTCTCCACATAGCGTAGGACAGATATTATCTGTAACCCCTACTTGGTTGTTGAACCACAACCTTGAACCTTATTAACTTGGCTTTTTTGGCCTTACAAGGGCTATGGAGTTTGGTTTTAGACTATAACTTCTGGCACACGACATCTTGCCCCCAACAATACTAACAAACTGTGTAACCAGTTATAACTGCTCTTTATTTAGAGCAAATGGTTAAGGTTAAGAACAGATATTTGGGTGCATGTTTCTCACCTTATACCTTTTCACTAAAACGGACATAGTTCTTTTTGCTATCCATAACCTACTTAAATAGCCTGTATCCCAACCTCCGCCTTAGACCACCATATGATATCTTTACAGATTTCTTCCTCTAACCATGAAGAGAGGATCTGGATAATTACCAAATATTTATTTTATGCCATTGAAGCCCAGAGTTTAAAACGACCTACATCAAATCAGGTCAGTACACTATTGAATATATGATGAAAAGTTAATTAGTGAGATATTTACATAATAGTTAAGAATACTGCATATAAATATTATTTTTTACCCAGGTCCAAAGAAAACTACTTCTCCCCTACAACTATCGGTGGCCCCTCTGTGCACACAGAAATATCTAGCTCTGTGACCAGAGGTAAATTTCGTTTAACAACATTAGCTATAGATAAGCTCTAGGGCATAAAATCACGATACTGAGCCCTCTTGTACCTTTTTGTTCATCTAGATTAAAGGAAACATGAAATTCCAGAGAAATTTGTAACAGATTGGAAATCATTTGAAACGTTTATAAACAAATTCCTGTCAGAATCACAGGTATGTGTCCTATCATGTGACCTAACTGTTAAAGGCGACTATTAGGTAGATAGTACATCTGAAACGACACGCCACAGAAATAATCTATAACTATCTCAAAATATAATCTCATAATGAAGTCTTTATTATTAAACTGTCTAAGCTTAGGGTGAACGTGAGTAAGCGTTGCTAGTAGAGCTCGACACGCTCAATATCCAAATCATGAATAGTATTAGTTAGGCAAGTGTGACTATCTGATCAAATTTTGTATAAGACACTGAAAATATTTTCTTGATTTATAGATATGGAGTCAAATGTTTTAATGTCCTGAAGAAGGTGTCCAGAATCAAAAAGCACCGAAACGCCGCGTCGACTGTTTTAACTTTGACTGTTCATGATACTTATTGCACTACCACTGCTGGTGGTTGTTTTAAACCTTTTTATTCTTGTCATTGATTTTGTTTTAGATTGTAACCCAGTTGGGAGGTACAAATACATTTTGTAATCTTTTTTTATATAAAATTTGGTGGTTTGGTATATTTACTTAAGGTTTTTTTATTTGTTGGTTCAGTTGTCCACTTTGCCTTGAATGTGTCTCCAATTTAGATTGGTATAAAAATCTGACCCTATTGCAAGCCATACCTTTCTCTATTAACGACAACCTTAGTGAATTGAATCCGCTAGGTACGAAACAGGGACTCAACACCTTTTTTCTATGTAACTATCCCCCTCCCTGCGATACATTTCAGGGGTACCTCCTCTTGCTATCACGCCATCATTCACCTTGCCAGGCACTGCCCTCCTCGGATCACCGAGTCACCCCTCCCTGCGCTCTAAATACCGATGTCTCTCTCCAGCCAAGTGTGACCCAGCTGGCCCTGCTGCTCCAAAAGAAGACGACCAATACACATACTTGCAACAGCCTGCAGCAAAGCTTTAGGCAAGAAACTACAGCATTTTCAGGAAAGGCATTTCCCAACATGTGATACCTAAACTGTCCTTACTAAAAGGTGGCCCTCACTAGCCTGAGCATAAACATATCAAACTCGAAGTTCCTAGCGGCTTCCTAGGGCCGGATAGGGTGATAGAACGTAATCCTTAACAAACAGGCTACACTGATGTAAGCATTAGAGTTATCCTTATTTACACAGTCATTTATATACATGGAGCATTCGTGCTGTGGCACTGATTAGCAATGACATGGCGCCCAGAACATCTACATCCAGCCAACATACAAGACAGGAAGAGTAAAAGGGGAAGGGAGACCACACCAATGATGTCAGGTCTAACAATGGATTACTCTATAGTGAGCCTAAGGCCGCTAAGCCCAGTGTAGCCTGTGTGCTGGTGGTACCGGAGTGCTTCAGGGCCTTCCTACTGGGTCTGGCTCATGATGTGCCTCTCACAGGACATTTGGGGTGCCACACGACCTTTCAGAGGCTTGCCACCCACTTTTTGTGGTCCCAAATGAGGATGCATGTCAGTGCACACTGCAGATTTGCCAGACTTACCAGTCAAGGGGCAAGAGTGGAGTAAGTGTAGGAAGTGTAAGGCTTCCCTCCAACCCTTTCCCATGGCGAGCACTCCTTTTGAGCGGGTGCGCATTGATATTATGGGGCCACTGGACCCCAAGACAGCCTTAGGCAACAAGTTTATCATGGTCTTGGTGGACCATGATCCCAGGTCCCCTGAAGCTGTCCCTCTCCTGACAATCAAAGTCCCTGTGGTGGGCTATGCATTAATAGGAATCTCCGACAGGGATACCAACTTCATCTCGAACTAAATGAAGTCTTTGTGGGAGGAGTGTGGGGTAACTTACAAGTTCACCATTCCTTAACATCCTCAAGGCAATGGGTTGGTTGAGAGATTCAACTGAACCCTGGAAGGCATGATAATGGGCGTTGCGGAGCCCATGAGATGGAAGTTGGATGTCTTTTTGGCATGCCTGTTGTTTGCCTACAGGGAGGTACCTCAGAAGTCCTTAGGGTTCAGTCCCTTTGAACTCCTGTACGGTCACCCTGTGGGAGGACCTCTGAGTCTGTTGAAGGAGAGTTGGGAAAAGTCCCCTGGTAAGACCCCCAGGATGTGTTCAGCTATATACTGGCCTTCCACAACTAGACTCAACGCTTCAGGAAACTTGTTCAGGCAAACCTGGAAGCTAACCAGGAAGAAATGAAAAGATGGTACGACCAGAATGCCGCTCTGGTCGAATTTTAACCTGGGCAGAAGGTGTGGGTGATGGCACCAGTGGAGCCTTGCACGCTCCAAGACAAGTGGACTGGGCTGTATGAGGGGGTGTAGCGCAAGAGCAATGTAACCTATCTGGTTGACTTGCAGTCTCCCAGGAACCCTTTAAGGGTCCTAAAAGTGAACCGCCTCAAGCCACACTTTGAGAGGTCTGGTGAGACAATGCTCCTTGCTACAGATGATGGGATGAAGGAGGAAAGTGACCATTTTCCTCATCTCCTGTCAGCAGAGGAGCAGGATGGGTCAGTGGATAGGGTGCACCTCTCGCCTACCCAGCCCCCAGAACAGCAGAGGGACTGTCACCATATGTTGGGTCCGTTCACATCGCTGTTTTCCCTGACACCAGGAGTCACTGATTGGTGCATCTATGATGTGGACACTGGAGACAGTCTTCCTGTGAAACTGAAATAGTACAGGGCAGCTGACAAGGTCAGGTCTAGCCTCAAGGAAGAAGTTTCCAAAATGTTGGCGCTAGGGGTAATTGAGCCCACCAGCAGCTCATGGGCTAGCCCAGTGGTCTTAGTACCTAAAGCTGCCGCACCCAGTGCCATACCAGAACTCCGGTTTTGTGTGCACTACCGTGGGCTCAATGTGGTCACCAAGTCTGACGCACACCTCATCCCCAGAGCGGATGAGCTTATGGTTTGGTTGGGCGCTGCCAAGTACCTCAGTACGTTTGATTTAACATCTGGGTACTGGCAGAGTGCCTTAACTGAGAGGGCAAAAGAGAGGGCTGCATTTTCAAAACCAGAGGGGCACTTCCAGTTGCGTGTAATGCCCTTTGGGTTGAAGAACACCACTGCCACCTTCCAGAGACTGGTCAACCAGGCACTGTCCGGGCTGGAGGAATTCAGCGCCGCCTACCTGGATGACATTGCTGTGTTCAGCTCCAGTTGGGAAGAACATTTGCAACACCTCTGTGAAGTGTTGAAGGCTCTGCAAAGTACGGGCCTCAATATCATGGCCAGAAAGAGCCAGATAGGGCAGGGATCTGTGGTGTACTTGGGACACTAGGTAGGGAGCAGCCAGGTAGCACCCCTACAAGCAAAGATTGATACCATTCTGGCTTGGGAGCCCCCCAAGACACAGACAGAGGTGAGAGCCTTCTTAGGTCTCAGTGGGTATTACAGACAGTTGGTCAAGGGGTATGGCACAATTGTTGCCCCCTTGACAGAGCTGATTTCATAGAAGCAGCCCAGGAAAGTGATCTGGACCGATGCCCTGAAAGCTGCCATGTGCACGGCACCCGTGCTCAAGGAGCCTGATTTCTCCAAAGAGTTTGTCATGCAGACAGATGCCTCAGAGCATGGAGTGGGAGCAGTACTCTCACAATTGAACGACAAGGGATTGGACCAACCCGTAGCTTTCATTAGCAGAAGGCTATTTCCCAGGAAACGGAGGTGGAGTGCAATTGAAAGGGAAGCTTTTGCTGTGGTCTGGGAACTGAAGAAGCTAAGGCCCTACTTGTTTGGGGCTCACTTCCGGATTCAGACAGACCACAGGCCCCTCAGATGGTTAATGCAGATGAGGGGCGAGAACTCAAAACTGTTGAGGTGGTCCATCTCCCTCCAGGGAATGGACTTTACGGTGGAACACTACCCTGGTACAGAACACACCAATGCTGATGGTCTGTCCAGGTTCTTCCGCCTTAGTGATGAGAACTCCCAGGAGGGTGAGTAGTTCTCCCCACTTTTGAGCTGGAGGGGACACATCCTAGACCTTGAATCATTGGTTTTGTTTCCCCTGACTTTTTACCTCTACCGCCTGTATTTTTGAGACTGTGCTGGATTTTGTTTTTGCTGGTTTTGATGCTTGGGCACTCTGTCACTGCTGATCAGTGCAAAAGTGCAAGTGCTCTCTGTGTAAATTGTTATTGTGATTGGTTATCCATGATTGGCTAATTTGTTTTATCAGAAGGCCCCTAGTAAAGTGCACTGAGTGTGCCAGGGCTGGTAATTCAAATGCTACTAGTGGGTTTGCAGCACTGATAGTGCCACTCACTTTAGTAGCGATGAAAAGAGGATTCAGGCCTGCCACCGCACTTTGCACAGTTTGTTAACTGCCCTGTTGACCTGGCCAGTGTACCCACTGGCCAGGCCTGACCCTTCCCTTTTCTTACACATTGGACACCCCTATGTTAGGCCCAAGGTATCCCCCGGGCAGGGAGCAGTGTATGTGAAAGGTAGGACATGTACGGGTGTGGGTAACATGTCCTGATAGGGAAATACTGCCACTTTCGTTTTTCACTATTGAAAGGCTATCTTGCCGATAGGACAGAATGGGGAATGCTGTGTAACATGTTTACCTGCATATTTTCCCATAGGAGCAAGATAGACATTTGGAATCTGGTACCCCTGAACTCAGAATTTAATAACACATCTTTTAGTAGGCATGGTTGTAAAATTGTGTGTTTGAAAATAACACTTTTAGAAAGTGCCTATTTTCTTGTGGGGGGAGTAGCACCTGGGCCTGAATAGGGCTGTGCCTGCCTTCCACAATGCTGGCTCCATCTTCTGTGGTGCATCTGATGACCCTGGCCCACACTGAAAAAGGAAGAATTTGTGCACTTACAGAGTGCACACAGAACGGTTTTGGACCGGGCCCAGGACCCCTCACACATAGAGAACAAAGACTTTTGGGGTTTAAATATGAGAGCTGAACCCCTGAACTTTAGACTACTTTGTGATCAAGAGGAATCCCTGCCAAAGAAGATCAGCTGAAGAGACTGAAGAGAAGTACTACCTTTGCTGTTTGTCTGGGGTTGGCCTGCAGTTTGCGTTTTCTACTGACTAGAGGACCAAGGGACTTTGTTGTCTGCTCTGTACCCTGCTTGAAGAAGGACTTTGCTGTGTGCTGGGCCCATATGAAAAAAGCCTACAAGGGCCTGAGAAGAGCTGGCCTTCTGTTTCTGAAGTCCCAGGCACAAAAGGACTTCACCCCCAGCTTCCCTGAACTTTCTCGCTGGGAGTTCCGGTCTGCCAGGAAGGCCTGTAACTGCATGGGAGGCCTTTTTGCTGTGGGGAGCTGGAAGAGGGCCACAACGAGAAAGAGGCGTGAAACCGCTGAAGCAGCCGCTGTTGCATCATCGAGGAAGCGTGTCCCTGCTGCTGCTGTTCGCTGTCGCATCACAGGAGAAGTGGGTCGCCGACACAGAGGGTGCCATCACATGACAGGAGAAGCATGTCGCAGGGCCGTCACATCGCTGAAGAAGCACGCCACCACTGATTGCTGCCGCAACATCAAAGGAGCATGTCTCCATCACAGAGGGGGTCGTCGCATCACCAGAGAAGCGTGTAGCAGGGCCTGTCGCAGCTCAGAAAACCACTGAGTATGCCGCAAAGGCCGTCGGGCCAGCACGTATCGCCTCTACATTGTCGCATCGCAACAGAGATGCCATTTTGTCACATTGCACCGGATCGCCACAACGCATCGAGACGCCATCTTGTCACATCGGAACCAGAGCGTAGGAAGAATCGACGCATCACCTTCTCTGCACCCCTTTTGTTTGTTTTGTGTTACGCATCCCAGGTACTATGAGACTAAAGTGTTGCATTTATCATCTACAAGTTTGTTTTTGCAACAACCCTTTTTAAAGACATTCTACTGAGTATCTGCATGTTGGATTTGTGTCGTTTTGGTCTTGTTTAGTTTAGATAACGATATTTTATTTTTCTAGACTGGGGTGGTGTCCATTTATGGTGTTTTCACTGTTACTGTGAGTGTTGGTGCAAATACTTTATACATTGCCTTTGGGATAGGCCTGTCAGCTCGTGCCAAGCTACCAAGGGGGTGAGCAGGAGTCATCTAAAGTGTGTATCCCCCTTACCCTGACTAGAAGCAAGGGTCCCTATTTGGTCAAATGTACTTACTTCTGCTAACTAGGACCCCCAATTCTAACAGGCATCACTTTACAGAGCAGGTTTCAAAGCAGACAACTTCTGAGTGCAATTAATTGGTTAAACCGAGAAATCTTTGATATCCGTGACACTTCAGAGTCAGGAGGTAAGCCAACAAGCCCTTTGAAATACCTTGGTTCAGGGATGTGGCGATGACAGTCCAGTCCTTCTCACTTCCAGGGAAGAAGCATCTGGCACAGGAACACATAGCAACACAGTTCAGCAAAGTGGCAGTCCCTCTAGCAGCACAGTAGTCCTTCTTCCTGGTAGAATGTCTTCAAAGTGTTCTAAGTTGGTTGCGTCAGTGGTCCAGTACTTATACCCAGTTGGGTCGTTGAAGTAGAGGAGACATCAAAGAGATTATTTGAAGTGCACAGAGTACCTTTCTATCCTGCCCTAGCTCTATACTCATTACGGGAGGTATAAAACCTTTTGTGTGAGGAAAGGACACAGCTTTTTCAATTGTAAGTGCCAGCTCCTCCTTCCCATCCTGCTAAGAATGGACAGTCAGCATGCAGATGGCTACTTAGTCATACCTACCCTTCCTTTGTGTGTAGCTATATATGAATGCAGTAAGCCAGCTGTCACCGATCCCAGATGTGTATTACAGAGACAGACGTAAGGCACCAATGGTTACAGTAAGAAAAGGCCAACTTTCTAAAAGTGGCATTTTCAGAATTTCGATTTAAAAATGAACTCCCCTATAAGTTGTGTTTTTAGACTTTGATTCCAGAGACACCAAATGTGAGGGTCCCATCTCTTCCCAATTGGAAATTACACTTATGAAATTAATGTAATAAGGCAATATCAATGTTACCCTAGGGGAAAGACAGCCCTTGCATATTAAAGAGTATTTCACTACCAGTACATGAGAAACTTGAAATCACATGTCCTACTTTTTAAATACACAGCACCCTGTCTATGGCTGTCCAGGGCCTACCTTAGGGTTGGCCTACATTTAATAAAAGGAAGATTTGGGCCTGGCAAGTAGGTGACTTGCCAGGTCAACATGACAGTTTAAAACTGAACACAAAGGCTCTGGAGTGGCAGGCCTGAGACATGTTTAAAGGGCTACTTAAGTGGGTAGCACAATCAGTGATGCCAGCCTACTGGTAACATTTAATTACAAATCCCTGGGCATATGTAGTGCAATTTACTAGGGACTTAGAAGTAAATTATTTATGGCAATTGTCGATAAGCCAATGTTACCATGTTTTACGTATAGAGCACTTGCACTTTAGCACTGGTTCGCAGTGGTAAAGTGCCCAGATTCCTAAAGCCACCAAAACAAAGTCAGCATAAATGGTCAAAAACAGGAGGTCAGAAAGCAAAAAGGTAGGGAAATCCACATCAAGGATGGCAGGTCTAACACATTGTTCTCCAGCGGAAAGTGGGGAGAGCTACTGGACCCCATGGGAGTTCTCTTCACTAAGGCAGAAGAGCCTGGAGAGACTATCTGCATTGGTGTGGTCTGTTCCAGGATGATGTTCCACTGTAAAGTGCATTTCCTGTAGGGAAATAAACCACCTCAACAGTTTAGAAATCTCTTCCCCCTTTTGCATTAATCATCTGAGGGGTCAGTGGTCTGCCTGAACCCAGAAGTCAGCACCAAACAGATATGGCTTTAGCTTCTTCTGTGCCCAGGCCACATCAAATGCTTGCCTCTCTATTGTGCTTCAATACTGTTCCCTGGCTACAGGTTGATCCAGGGCTTCTTCATTTACCTGTGAGAGCACATACCCTATGCCATGCTCTGAGGTGTCTGTCTTTTCTACGTATTCTTAGGAGAAGTCACGGACCTTGAGGGTGTCAAAAGGTTTCTGACACACCTCTGTCGGGAACACCTTACTTGGCTGCTTCTTGAAAGTCAGCTTTGTCAAGGGGCCAACAATTGTGCCCCACCCCTTGACAAATCTCCTGTAATAACCAGTAAGGCTTTCACTTTTTGCTGGGTCTTGGCCTGAATGGTTTAAATTCGTGGCTGGAGTAGCTGCACCCTGCCAGCCCCTACTTGGTGTCCCAAGTAGACCACAGAACCCTGCCCTACTGTAAAGATTGTAAGCAGCGCAAGAATCGCATGCGCCACTAACCTGAATCCTATGCCCAGCAGGAACGACTGGATGACTGTCCTCACAACCTCACACCGCACTTCACCCAACCACGGGACAATCACCGCAATTGGCGCGAACACAGCCGGAGGTCGCAAGGGGGAATCTGGGGATGGATGAAGGGGTCTTCTAAGCTTCTCAAGACGAGATTCGGATTCAGCAGCTTTACTGGGAAGACCTCCCACTGGTGTAAGCGTTCTTTCCGTGTAGGAAATCAGGGGATACTGGAAATACAGGAAGTCTATACAACAGCTGGTGAAAGTTAATGCACTTTCCTCTCAAGCTCCTGTAACAAGATCCGAAGTTGAAACTCTCTCCGGTAATCTTTTTAAACATGTACTGAGTACCAGGATCCCAAAATACTTCTTTTGGGATTGACGTGGATCAGGATTCGATAACCCCCGTAATGCAGGAAACCAAAAGCAAAAACAAATTAGGAGTGTGTGCGAACCGCACTCTACCGTCAACCAGGCGATAGACTCAAGGACTGCAAACAAGAGATACAGAAGAGAGCGAGCCCGCTCTCCGCAATCTTTTCCCCACAAGCGCGGCTTTGTTCTACTCACAGAGACGCGCTGGGAAGTTGATGTGCTGGCCACGCAGGCACTTCGTCGTCGCGGCGGGTGTCTGATCAACTGGCCTCGCAGGCACTTCGTCGTCGCGGCGGGTGTCTGCTCAACTGGCCACGCAGGCACTTCGTCGTCGCGGCGATCCAAACACAGGCTAGTCAAAATACTCCAAGGCAGGGACTCCAAAGCAGGAAACAACATGGAAACAAACCAGGAACAGGATTGACAAGCCCCGTTTTGTTCAAGGGGAGGAGCTTAAGTAATTTCCTCCCATTGTGCAGCCTCCTGGCGCCGCTTGGCCTTCTGGGACTGGTAGTCTTTCTGCCCACACCTGACAACGTAGTGTTTGCGGCAACTTGCCGCTCTGCCAAGGGCGTTCACTACAGAACCCCCTCTCGAGGACTGCCGTCCCGGCGGTCGTCCCGGCTTTCCAGGAAAATTGTCGTGGAAAAGCGTAACCAAATCAGGACAATGTAAGTGGTCCGCCGGTTCCCAAGAGCGGTCTTCGGGACCGTAGCCCTTCCACTCGACCAGATACTGGACCCTACCCCGCACCATACGGGAATCCAGTATGGACTCCACTTCGTACTCCTCCTGCCCATCCACTTCCACAGGTCCAGGGCGTTCAGGCAACCTAACACTCGGGAGGCAAGGCCGTAGAAGTGAAACGTGAAAAACCGGATGTATGGACCAAGATACAGGCAGAGAGAGTTTCATGGCCACGGTATTGATCACTTCACAGATACTATATGGCCCAATGTATTTAGGTTTCAGTTTGTTGGCGCCACGCAGATGCAAGTTACGGGTGGAAAGCCAGACTTTATCTCCCACCTTGTACACTGGCTCCAGGGTTCTCTTCGTATCTGCATACGTCTTCTGGGAGTTCTGAGCCTTCTGCAAATTGTTCCGAGCCTCTAACAGTACGGCTCGGAGATGCGCATGGTGTTCCTGGATGGAGGGAACCAAGGAAACACCAGGCCATTCGAAAGGGAGCATATTCGGGTGGAAACCGTTCAAACAGAAAAAAGGAGAACATCCCAGAGTGGAATGCACCGCATTATTGTACGCAAACTCTGCAAGCCATAACAAGGTGGTCCAGCTGGTTGTGTTCTGTAAGGTGAAACAGCGTAGGTATTGTTCCAGGGTTTGGTTTAACCGTTCTGTTTTACCATCCGTTTGCGGATGGTAGCTGGATGATAGGCGAGCGTCTATCTGGAGGATGGTACAGAGCGCCTTCCAGAAATGGGAGGTGAATTGCGTACCCCTGTCGGTTATCACCACATTCGGAAGCCCATGCAGACGCACAACGTTTTGCAGAAACACCTTCGCTAATTCGCCGGAGGTAGGCAGACTAGGTAGGGAGATGAAGTGGCCCATCTTGGTGAGATGATCTACCACTACCAAAATGACTGTTTGCTTCTCACACGGAGGCATTTCTACAATAAAATCCATGGACACAGTATGCCAGGGTTTGGGCGGAATGGGTAGAGGGCGTAACAAACCTGTCGGTTTAGCATGAGATGATTTACTTTGCGCACAAATCGCACAGTCTTTTATGTAGTTCTTCACATCAGTCCGGACGCTGGGCCACCAGAAGGACCGTTCCACTGTAGAGAGTGTCTTGTATACCCCCAGGTGTCCTCCTAGTACTGAGTCATGGGCCCACTTCATCACCTTGGTTTGCAACTCAAGGAGGGGAACATATAGTGCATGGTGATGATACGCTAAATGATCTTTTTCACAGCGATGATCCGGCTCTTCCAGGATCCATGCGGGTACATCTAGGTCAGCGAGGGCGATTCTAACGTCCTCAAGAAAGTCATCCGAGGTGATTAAGGCAATGGAGGCCTCGATGTTCTCGACGCCCTGCAGGATTGAGGGTGATTCGACAGTTCTCCCTGTGTCATCTTCCCCCAACCGGGAGAGAGCATCCGCCTTACCATTCCTAGTTCCTGGTCTATATCTGATGACAAAGTCAAAATCGGAAAAGAAAAGGGTCCATCTCAGTTGACGGGGGGTCAATGCTTTCGCGGTTTTCAGAAACAGGAGATTGCGGTGGTCAGTAATGATCTCCACAGTATGCACAGCTCCAAGAAGGTAATGCCTCCACTCCTCGCATGCTCTTTTAATAGCCAATAGCTCCTTGTCCGTGATGGAATAGTTGACTTCACACGGAGTGAGCTTCTTTGAATAGAACGCCACCGGATGAAGCTGTCCTGTAGTAGGGTGTCGTTGTGACAATATTCCGCCAAGAGCATATTGGGAGGCGTCCGTTTCGAGGATGAAAGGCAACTGAGGGTTTGGGTGCCGAAGGATGGGGGCTTGTGTAAACTTCAACTTGAGGGTTTGAAAGGCCTTTTCTGCTTCTTCTCCCCATTTGAAGGATACGTTCTTCCGCAAGAGAGACGTGATGGGATGAATTATCTTGGAGAAGTCCTGGACAAAGCGCCTATAATAATTGGCGAACCCAAGAAAACTTTGAACAGATTTGATAGTCTGCGGCGTTTTCCAGGAGAGTATGGCCTCGACTTTTCTCATGTCCATCCTAAATCCTTGGGCATCGATCACGTAACCCAGAAAAGCCACTTGTTTGACGTGAAAAAGACATTTTTCTAGCTTGGCATACAACGAGTTACGCTGTAGTCTCTCCAACACCTCCTTGACGTGCGTAATGTGTTCTGAGAGGGAGGCAGAGTACACCAGAATGTCGTCAATATAGACGATACAGAAAGACTCCAAACACCCCCGCAACACCTCATCCATAAAAAACTGGAAGGCGGCGGGGGCATTGCACAGTCCAAACGGCATCACCCGATACTCAAAGAGTCCGAATTTGGTTCGGAAGGCCGTCTTCCACTCGTCCCCAGTCTTAACTCGCACGAGATGGTATGCCCCTCGAAGATCCAGTTTGGTGAAGTACCTCGCCCCTTTAAGTTGATCCATAAGCACGGGTATCAAGGGCAATGGGTACCGGTTTTTTACCGTCACCCGGTTGATGGCTCGGTAGTCAATGCATGGACGCAATTCCTCACAGTCCTTCTTGGGGATGAAAAACATAGGCGACGAGACAGGGGACGTGGAGTGTCTAATGAACCCGGTGGCCAAATTGTCGTCAATGTAGGTCCGTAGATACTGTGTCTCCTTTTCGGTTAGGGCATACACTCTGCTGCAGGGTAGATCCGCACCTGGAACAAGGTCCACACGACAATCGTAGGTCCTATGTGGAGGCAGATGAGTGGCTTTTTTCTTATCGAACAAGGAGGCGTATTCGTGGTATTCCGCCGGTAAAACCGTGGCACAGCAGAACCTGTCAACTGAGCAGGCTCCCGCCAAGCAAGAGGCAGGTGAGGGTTCTGGAACACTGCGGAGAAGGTCTCTGTTCTGGCAATGTTCTTGGCAATATTGGGATGTCATCCTAACTGTGCGGGTTGACCAGCAAACAGAAGGGTCATGTAAAGTTAGCCAGGGCATGCCTAAGATAAGCCGGAATTGCGGGGCGTCTATGAGGTCGAATTGTATATATTCGTAGTGATGGGTTCCATATTCCATCAGCAAGGCCAGGGTATGTTGAGTCACTGGTCCCGATGACAAGTCAGTGCCGTCCACAGCTTTGACCATCTCGGGCGTTGTTTTCCGGTCACAGGGAATACCCATTCTTTTTGCATAAGTTTGATCGATATAGTTCCCTGTGGCTCCTGAATCCAACAGAGCGTCCACCAAGAAAGGTTTCTGTTTTGGTACCTGCAGGGTTACGTTTATATTCATGTGCGCAACCGCAGGGTGAAGGGTGTTCGCGACGTAAGGGGAGACCGGGGGAGACTGGAGTCCTGAATCAGTGGTCTCTGTCTGATCCAAGACCATTAGTTTTCCGACGGCTCTTCCGTCTTCAGGGAGGCCTGTGTTCTGGGAAATACATTTCTTCCGGAAGTAGAAGCCCGAGCTCTGCAATCGTTAATGAAATGCCCACTTTTTCCGCAGTACATACATAGTTTGAGCCTTCTTCTCCGATCCCTTTCTTCTCTGGTGAGGGGGCCTCGTATTCCACCTATTTGCATAGGCTCTGGCCCCTCTTGGGGCTTGGCTTTTTCATCACTCGCTTGTCGAGCTCTAACCAGGGGATAGGAGAACCGAGAGTCCCCTCTGCTCCGATCACCTCTCCGCTCCATCAATCGATGGTCCAGTTGGACAGTTAAGTCAATAAGTTCTTCACATGTGGAGGGCAATTGCACCACCTGTGCTAAGACGTCCTTCAATTCCCCCCGAAGACCCTGATAGAATAGGGAGATTCTTTTCTGAGCCGGCCAGTCTGTCTCAACTATGAGGCGGTTGAAAGTCGTAATATAGGACAATAGGTCCTGCGAACCTTGGCGTAAGGTCATTAACTCCCGGTCCAATGATAACATGTGCGACTTTCTGTCGAATAGTTTACGCATTTCGAGACAGAAATTGTCGAAATTATGTAATACGGGATCATTCCGTTCCACTAAAGGAATGGTCCATCCGGATGCGTTTCCCCCCATATATGACATAACGAAGGCTGTCTTTGAAGAATCCTCCTGAAAGATTTGAGGTTTGCAAAGGAAATGAAGGCGACACTGGTTTAGAAAGGTCTCAAATTTTTTGGGATCTCCGTAAAACCTTTCGGGAGGTGCCAGAGGTATGCCATGGGTCTGCAGAATATGTACTGTAGGGGTGGCGTCTGTGGACGTAGAAGGGGCTGCAAAAGTTCCCCCAGGTTGGAACGATGGAGGAGGGGGCAAGGTAGCAGGCCGTATTAGAGGTCTGCCACTAGGCTCTTTTTGGGCAAGATCAGACATTTCTTTACGTAAGTCTGACATTTCCTTGTACAAAGCTTGGTTTTCAGCTCGAGATGTTTGAACCTCGCTTTGCAATTCCGAGAAGCTTTCCAACAAAGAGGTGAGTATAGTGTTTGTATCCATCGTCCGGGCTGGTTAGCGTTCTTGGGCTTGTCAATCTGTAAAGATTGTAAGCAGCGCAAGAATCGCATGCGCCACTAACCTGAATCCTATGCCCAGCAGGAACGACTGGATGACTGTCCTCACAACCTCACACCGCACTTCACCCAACCACGGGACAATCACCGCAATTGGCGCGAACACAGCCGGAGGTCGCAAGGGGGAATCTGGGGATGGATGAAGGGGTCTTCTAAGCTTCTCAAGACGAGATTCGGATTCAGCAGCTTTACTGGGAAGACCTCCCACTGGTGTAAGCGTTCTTTCCGTGTAGGAAATCAGGGGATACTGGAAATACAGGAAGTCTATACAACAGCTGGTGAAAGTTAATGCACTTTCCTCTCAAGCTCCTGTAACAAGATCCGAAGTTGAAACTCTCTCCGGTAATCTTTTTAAACATGTACTGAGTACCAGGATCCCAAAATACTTCTTTTGGGATTGACGTGGATCAGGATTCGATAACCCCCGTAATGCAGGAAACCAAAAGCAAAAACAAATTAGGAGTGTGTGCGAACCGCACTCTACCGTCAACCAGGCGATAGACTCAAGGACTGCAAACAAGAGATACAGAAGAGAGCGAGCCCGCTCTCCGCAATCTTTTCCCCACAAGCGCGGCTTTGTTCTACTCACAGAGACGCGCTGGGAAGTTGATGTGCTGGCCACGCAGGCACTTCGTCGTCGCGGCGGGTGTCTGATCAACTGGCCTCGCAGGCACTTCGTCGTCGCGGCGGGTGTCTGCTCAACTGGCCACGCAGGCACTTCGTCGTCGCGGCGATCCAAACACAGGCTAGTCAAAATACTCCAAGGCAGGGACTCCAAAGCAGGAAACAACATGGAAACAAACCAGGAACAGGATTGACAAGCCCCGTTTTGTTCAAGGGGAGGAGCTTAAGTAATTTCCTCCCATTGTGCAGCCTCCTGGCGCCGCTTGGCCTTCTGGGACTGGTAGTCTTTCTGCCCACACCTGACAACGTAGTGTTTGCGGCAACTTGCCGCTCTGCCAAGGGCGTTCACTACACCTACCTGGCCTTGATAGTCAGGCCTGCACCCTGCAGAGCCTGAAGCACTTCCTGTAGGTGCCAAAAGTGGTCCTTCCATCTGCAACGGAAGACAGCAATGTCATCTAGCTAGGTAGGAAAACAAAAGGCATGACAGGAGGAATTCACACTTCTGCCTCATGGTTGCTGATAGGCCAATAATCATGCTCTTTTGTGGCTTTTTAAACCTTTCACCAAGTCCGTTGGTTTGTGGACGGTAATAAGTGAAGAACTTGTAGGTGTAGGTTACCCCACACTCCTTCCACATGGTCTTCAAGTACCCTGACATGAAATTGGTACTGCGGTTGGATACCAATTCCTTTGGTAAGCCCACACGGGTAAAGATCCACATTGGTGCCCTGACTACCGCAGGCGCCATCACTGTCCTCAGTGGAGTGGCTTCCAGGTACCAGGTAGTAAAGTCTACCAAGGCCAGAGTGAACCTGTTGCCCATGGCTGCCTTGAAATATGGAGACCCTATGTTGTAGATGCCCACCATTTCAAAGGGGGAGCTAATGACAGGAAAAGGTTGCAGGGAAACCTTACACTTCCCTCCTGACTTGCCACTGGCCTGAGAGGTAGGACAGAACATGTAGAACGCATTTGACTCTTTCCTCATTTGAGGCCAGTTAAATTGGGTAGCAAGTCTGTCAAAGGTCTTTTTTCTGCCCAAAATGACCTGCCAAGTTCAAGTTCAAGTTCAGGAATTTGTATAGCGCACTACTCACCCAGAGGGTCTCGAGGCGCTTGTGGGAGGGGGTGCAATTTTTATCAAATAGCCTGGTTTTAAGTTCCTTTCTGAAGGAAATGTGGTTCTGTGTGAGGCGGAGGTGAGTGGGGAGAGAATTCCAGGTCTTGGCCGCCAATTAGGAGAAGTATCTTCCTCCCATGGTGGATCTGTGGATGCGCGGAACTGCGGCGAGCGCTTGATAGGAGGATCTTAGTTGGCGGGTGGGTGTGTAGAAGGACAGTCGTGTGTTGAGGCATTCGGGTCCTAGTTTGTAGAGGGCCTTGTGTGCGTGGGTGAGGAGACGGAACGTTATTCTCTTGTTGACGGGAAGCCAGTGGAGGTCTTTCAGGTGGGCGGTAATGTGAGCTTGGCGAGGGATGTCCAATATGAGTCTGGCTGGTGCATTTTGGATGCGTTGGAGTTTTTTCTGTAGTTTGGCTGTGGTTCCGGCGTAGAGGGTGTTTCCATAGTCCAGTTGGCTAGTGACCAGTGCGTGGGTGACCGTCTTTCTTGTTTTGGTGGGGATCCATCGGAAGATTTTTTTGAGCATACGAAGTACGTTGAAGCAAGAGGATGAGATGGCGGTAACTTGTCTGGTCATCGAGAGGGAGGAGTCTAGGATGAAGCCTAGGTTACGTGCATGGTCTGTGGGTATGGGTGCTGTGCCCAGGGCCGTGAGTCATCCCAGGCAGAGGGGGAAGATCCTAGGATGAGAACTTCCGTTTTGTCTGAGTTAAGTTTTAGGCGGCTGTTTTTCATCCATTCGGCTACTTCTTTCATGCCTTCATGAAGATTGGTTTTGGCGGTGTTAGGGTCTTTGGTGAGGGAAAGGATCAGCTGGGTGTCGTCAGCGTAGGAGATGATGTTGAGGTTGTGTTGGCGCGCGATGGATGCGAGGGGACTCATGTATACGTTGAAGAGGGTGGGACTGAGTGATGATCCTTGTGGTACTCCGCAGATGACTTCGTTGGCCTCTGATTTGAATGGGGGAAGTCGGACTCTCTGGGTTCTCCCGACGAGGAACGAGATGATCCAGTCCAAGGCTTTTCCTTGTATTCCGACGTTGCTGAGGTGTTGTATGAGGGTGCTATGACAGACTGTGTCGAAGGCGGCGGAGAGGTCAAGTAGGATGAGGGCAACTGTTTCTCCGTTGTCCAGTAGCGTTCGGATGTCGTCTGTCGCTGCAATGAGGGCGGTTTCGGTGCTGTGTTTGGCTCGGAAGCCGGATTGCGAGTCGAGGGAGTTGTTGGATTCAAGGAAGGCGGCGAGCTGGCTATTGGGTACATCATGACTCAGCTCCTGTAGGAAGGTCCTGTAGGAGTGGGGGAACACTAACACATGGGTTGAACCAGGCTCAGGAACCTTAAGCTCACTAAATAGGTGACCATTCTCCTACTAAATCAGGTGATCCCCAAAGGTTTCACCAGCTGTCTGGGTCTCGTCCTGCTGGGGTAGACCCACAAGAGCAGGGTAGTCCCTCTGCGCCTTGCACAACTCCATCTTTGTGGGAACAACTTCCTGCTTCCAATTAGTCAGCAAAGGCTGTTTCCCCAGTTCAGCAACATCCTCCCCTTTAGGGTCCGAGGCATCTGCCGCAACTTCAGCCCCCTCTCGGACAGGGGGAGATTCAGGAGTGGGATTCCCACACCCCTTTCCCTTCCTCTACTTGGCAGACTCCTGAGCCATTTTTCCAGGTTTCATGTCCTCCTGACTACACTCTTGGGCTGCCTATAAACCGTGTGGTCAGGTACACCCACCCAGGCACCCCTAATATTTCCAAGTGGGACCTGAGTTCCATCTCCTTCTAGGTGGCATGCACCAGCCAAGTAGACAATCCACAGATATAGACAGGCTTACAGCTACCCTCAAGAAAAATGAGGCCCACCCACTTCAATTGAACCAGAGCCACTGTATTGTGACTCTCATGATTGTTAGCTTCAACAACTTGGTGGAATGCATTAGGGGCTACCTTCTCTAAGTTCACAAGATGGCATGTGACGGTTGTCAGGCTGGCCACAGTGTACCTCAGAGCCCCCACCCTCTGGCCATTGATGATGATCCACTGCCTTTATTTCCCGTTATTGCTAGACATATGAGTCCTCTGCACCATTTCTCCATTGCCCAGGGACACTAGGGTAACCTCTACTCTGTCCCCCATACTATCTGGGACAATCTCCTCTCTCAATCGCTACACTAGCCAACCCCATTGACTCCCATGGATGGGGTCCTGTGTCTGCTTGAGACACTTGGCAACCCCCTTGAAGGGCCCTTACTGATGCCACTCATAGGACTTAGCGTGTGCATTCCCTGAAGGCTTACTGCCAGAGAACCATCTCTTCTTCTCAGCTGGGGGATGGGAGTCCTGACCCAAGGAACTCGTTTTTATGCCTTTTAAGAACCACCCTACTTCTTCTGTTAGGGATCCTACCCACCCTTATGGGCCCTGGTGACCCCGCGTGCCACCTTCATAGCAAGCTCCCTGAGATCAGAGAGCATACTGTCAATCAGGTGTTGGTGAAGATCTGCAAAACAAAGACTGAACACATGCTCCTTTGCAATCAAATTGTACAGCTCCTGATAATCATTTACTTCACTGCCATTCACCCAACCATTCAGTGCCTTGCAAAAGGAATCAATACAATCCACCCGGGTCTATTGGGCCAGTTTCTGACTGTCCCTGAAGTTTTGTCTATACTTTTCTGGGGTCAGACCATATTTCCTGATAAAAGGGCTTGCTTCATGGGGTAATACATTTTTCTGTCTTCCTTCTCTCGGGCCAGTAGTTTACCCTCCTCTCGCTAGGGAAATCAAAGACCCCACATAGGAGATGAAGAATCCTCCTCAAAGAGCTTGTTCATCTGTAAGTCAATCTTATAAGCCTCAAACCACTTATCAATATTTTTTCCCAAAACAAATCCAGGCACTTGTCCTTTAAGGAGGTGTCACCTTCTTGTCTCCAGAGTGCACTGAAGGAATGCTGCCACCATCACTGCTGGAATCTGCTTGTCTCACCTTGATGTTCAGCTCTCTAAGGGACCTCTTCTGAGCCAAAAGCTCCAAGGTAATGCTCTCCTCCATGGCCAGTTTATTTTCTTCCATTTTGAGCTTAGCCTTTTCTAGCCTTCCTTTCTGCCAGCACTTCTGGGGACAGATTGGGGGTGGACAAACAGATCCCTGCATGTGAAGGGATCTCCAATCCCAGGAGTATGTTATCTCCCTCCTCAACAGGTTGTGGTCTAAGACCCCCTGTGGATCTTGTTCTGATTGTCCTCATCCTCCTCATAATCTGTGGTTGGCTGGTGGGTGTCTGCTTATGTCCTCAAGGTCTTCTGGAGCTCTGTCTTTTGAATGCTCCTGTTAGCAGCTTCCCTGACAAAACTCCAGGCCAGGTGAGGTCAGAGGTACAGCAGTCATAGAGAGCATTTGGAAAAATCAAGAAGGCAAATTAAGGAGAATTTGAAATAGAATTGGTCTTAGATATGGGAGGTACATAGTGTACACCGAATCACAAACACAAACACAAAAAAAGTCAAGACCTAGCCACTGATCACCAAAGTTGGAAATCGGATACTGAGGTGTGAGCTCTAGTCCAGCACCAACCACAATCCTAGTCAGTGTAAGGCAATCGCAAACCCAAAGCTAACCTGTGCTCACCCTATGGTAGCTTGCCAGAGAGCATTGAAGCTCAACTTGAAGGCAATGTCCAAAATATTTATGCAACACTTCAAACAGTAAAACTCTGAAAAACACCACACAAAAGGAACCTCGCAATAGGTTAGAAAAATAGATACTGATTTAATAAGTAAAACAAGTCCAAAATGACGAAAAATCCAATTAGTAAAACAGGAGATACTGAATTAAATGTTTTTTTAAATTGAAAAAGCAACAAAAAGATAAAGCTCCACCAAGGAATATCTGGTCACATTGGACTGGGACAAGGTCACAAGCACAGGCCGACCATGATCTTGTGCAGGCCATCTACTGGGACCCAGCTAAGCCCGCTGAACAATGTACCTCAAATCCTGATTGAGGAGCTTTGCATGGAACTGGGTCAAAGAAGTGCTGTGAAGTCTAGGTGAAGCGTCAGTTCCGACGTGGGCAAGATGGCATTGCAAGTTCCTCTTGTGTCACTGTTAAGGATCCCGTCGATGGGCATTGCGATGTGAAGTCTTGGCATTGGTGATACGGCGTGCAGCTGGCAATGCAACAGTTTTGAAGGGATGTATGATGTTACAAAGCATACTTTTACAATGCATACCTTTACAACGCATTTTTTACTCCGCAACATCCATTACAACGGATGCCATTACAACGAATTCTTTGAAACTACCTTTACAACGCATTCCACTACAACGCTTACTACATTTACAACGCATACCATTACAACGCATACCATTACATTGCATGTATGGTAAGTATTGGATAGTTGCGTTGTAAAAGTTTCGTTGTAAAGGTAGTGCGTTGTAAAAGTTGCGTTGTAAGTGTTGTTTCCCGTTTCGAAGAGCTACAAGGCTGCAATGATTAGTCCAGCATCATGGTTGAGGCTACCATTGACGACAGATGTGTGGACCTGGGCCGGAGATGTACCACGCCTTCAATGATGCATCAATTCAGAGGACTGCGAGAGTGGTGCAGGCATTCTGCGCTGGGTCCAATCTGAGGTGGCCTAATGTTTCAAAATAACAATGGATTGAGTTGCAACCAGATTAATTCAGGCTTTCCATCCATCACTGTTTTGTATACTTATTGTGCCACCCTATGTGGGAAGGGTATGCGCAAACATGGGTCTTGTGTAAACTGTGTCACTGGAACCAAGGCATACCTGGCTGATAATCCCATAACTAGGGCGAAACAGTCCTGGGCTGCGTGTGTTCTGATTCATGGAGGACCTGGCTTGGCATTCCAGGCTAGACTGTTTCTATTAGAGCAGGGTAAACAACGATTTGCATATAGCTGGGTCCAACCTGAGGTGGCATGGTGTGCAAAATAATGATGGATTGGGATGCGGCTTGAATGAATACCAGTGGCTAAGATTAATTCAAGCATTCCATCCATCACTATTTTGCATACTTATCGTGTTGGCCTAAGTGGGATGTGTATGCCCAGATGGGCGGCCAGTGCATACACTGTCACTGGAACCAAGGCATAACCAGAATGATGAGCCAATAAATTGTGTGAAACTGGACCTGGGTTGCTTGTGTTCCTGTTCAGGGAAGACCAGGCTTGGCAGTTCAGGCTGGACTGTATCTATTGGAGCAGAGTCAAACTGGTTTTCAGACAGATGGGTCCAAGGTGGCATGATGTGTAAAATAACAATTGACTGGGATGTGGCCTGAATGATTACCAGTGGCTGAGAATATTTCAATAATTCTATTCATCATTGTTTTGTATATGTATTGTGTCCCCCCTAAGTGGTACAGTTATAACAGATGTGGGTCCCTAGCACACTGTGTCACTGGAAACAAGCTGTGCCCTGCCGATGAGCCCAGGACTAGGACAAAACCTGTGCTTGGTTCTGGCTCAGGCAGGACCTGGCTTGGCAGCTTGAGCTGGACTGTTCCTATTAGAGCAGGTTCAATTCTGATTTGCAGAAATTTGGTTCCAATCTGAGGTGGCATGTGTGCAAAATACTAATGGATTGGGATGCGGCCCAAGTGATTACCAGTAACCGATATTACCTCAAAAATTACATCAATGACTGTTTTGCATACATATTGTTTCACCCAAGTGGGATGGGTATGCCCATATGCACACTGTCACTGGAACCAAGTTGTACCTAGCTGATGAGCCTGTGACTAGGATGGAATTGTCCTGGGTTGCTTGTGTTTTGGTTCAGGGAGGACGGGGGGTGGCAGTTTAGTCTGAACTGTTCCTATTGGAACAGGATCAATACTGATTTGCATGTAGCTGAGTCCAAACTGAGGTGGCATGGTGTGCAAAATAACTATGTATAGGGATGCAGCTTGAGCGATTAACAGTGGCTGATTGATTCAAGCATTCCATCCATCACTTTTTTGTATACTTATTGTGTCACCCTAAGTGGGATGGGTATGCCCTGATGTGGGTCCCATGCACACTGTGTCACTGGAACCAAGTTGTACCCAGCTGAAAAGCCCAAAACTAAGCAAATACAAGGAGATGATGGACGGAGCACTGATACTTTTCAGACACTCACCCCCAGTCACTGATCTCGGTTGAATCCATGATCGTACTTTAGCTCATTTAGCAACCCCAGGTCAGACCTAGCTTGTTTCCGGTCTAGGTCTGGACTGTTCCCAAAAGGCACAGGGTCAAGACTGATTTGCATGTGGCAGGGCCTAAACTGAGGTGACATGGTGAGCAAAAGAACAATGGATTTAACCCAGATATTTTTACTGGGGAAAAATGTTTGATTTGGTCTACATTCCGTCCATCATCTTTGTGTCTTTTGCTTTCTCATACTAAGTGCGCTGGAATGCCTAGATGTGGGTCCCAGATTCATTGTGCAACTAGATTCAAGCTAGTCTGGCTGATGAGGGGTGATGCCCCGAAACCGGTCCATGGATGCTGGTTTCCGGTCCAGGTAGGACCTGGCTTGGCAGTTCGATCTGAACTGTTCCCATGAGGCACAGGGTTAAGACTGATTCGCATATGGCTGGGTCTAAAAAAGGGTGGCATTGTGAGCTAAAGAATAGATTAAACCCAGATCTTTTGACTGGGGGTGAATGTTTGATTTGGTTTGCATTCTGTCCATCATCTGTGTGTCTTTTGCTTTCTTGCCCATAACTAAGGCAAAACTGGTTCTGTGTTTCGGCTTGTGTTCTGATTCATGGAGGTCCCAGCTTGGGTTTTTGGGCTGGACTGGGCCTAACTGAGCAGGATGAAGACTGCTTTGCATGTAGTAGGTCTAAACTGATGTGGTATGGTGTGCAAAATAACAGTGTATAGGGATGTGGCCAGAGTGATTACTAGTCGCTGAGATGAATTCAAGCATTTCATTCATCACTGTTTTGTGTTCTTTTTGTGTTGTCTTAAGTGGCCATGCCCAGACCTGGGTCCGGTGCACATTGTGTCACTGGAACCAAGCTGAACTCGGCTGATGAACCCATAACTACAGTAAAATTGGTTCTGAGTTGCTTGTGTTCTGGTTCAAGAAGGGCCTTGCTTTGCTGCTCGGGCTGGATTGTTTCAACTAGAGCAGAGTTTCAATTGATTTGCATATAGCTGGGTCCAAACTGAGGTCGCATGGTGTGCAAAATAACAATGTACTGTGATGCAGCATGAGTGATTCCCAGTGACTGGGATTAATTCAAGCATTCCATCCATCATAGATTTGTATGCTTATTGTGTCGCCCTAAGTGGCATGGGTATGACCAGACGTGGGTCCCTTGCACATTTTGTCACTGGAACCAAGATATACCTGGCTGATAAGCCAATAACTAGGGCAAAATTGGTTTTGCGTTGCTTGTGTTACATTTTAGGGAGGACCTTGTTTGACAGTTGGGCTGTACTGTTCCTATTGAAGCAGGGCCAGGACTGATTTGCACAAAGCTGGGACAAAACTGAGGTGGCATGATGTGCACAATAACGCTGGATTGGTTTGCTGCCCGAATGATTACCAGTGGCTGAGATTATTTCAAGCATTCCATCCATCACTGTTTTGTATACTTATTTGGTCCACACCATGAAACAGCACTGATGAATTGTTTCTGCTTGAGAATGCACCATTCAGCTGAGAAGATGTGTCATTTCGACTCGGGATGCATTGCTCAGAAGAGAAGATGCATTGATTTTGCTGGTAATTACCTTAGATCCAGGATTGGGATGGCACCACTTGGCAGGGTAGACTCTGGGATGGCAGAGTCAAGATGCAGAAGCAAGGTTGTGAGAAGCCTGTTATATCACTGAGGCTTAAGATGACGTGGCCAGCCAACCAACCCTTGGAGTCACTTTTTGTTCTGAGGGCCAGACATGCAGGTCCAGCCCTTCTCACCCAGGCAAGAAGACAGCAGGTTAGTACAGCAAAGCTGGAGTCCAGAAGAGTAGCAGTTCTTCTTTCTGGCTGAGAATTAGCACACAAATCCCAACTGCCAGCTGCACCCAGTCCTGTGATCAGAGACAGGCTACAGGCACCAAACATAAGCAAGAAAATTCCATCGTTCTAAAAGTTTCATTTTCAGAATTGCAATTTAAAACTGGCTTCACCATCAGTTTGGATTTTAAACTGTGATTCCAGAGACACCAAACTTGGATCAGTCATATTTTTACCCATTTGGAAATTAGACATATAAAATCTAATGAGGCAAACCTAATGCTATCCAATGGGAGATATAAGCCTTGCAGTGGTGAAAAATGAATTGGAAAGCTTTTCACTACCAGTAAGTGTAAAACTTAAAAGTATAGGTTTCACACCTTGGTCCTGTACTCGACTGCCGCTCCATCTCAGTCAGTCTGAACTTTGGAATTTGTCCCTGTCCAGCGTGACTAGATCCCCGTTACATGGTGCTTCATGCATTCTTGGTCTATTATCACCTTAACATTTTATACACTCTAAACTCCAGTTCTATTGATTGGATTTTGTCATTTTGATGTAATTGTATTTATTAAAATATTCTCTATATTTTCTAAATTGGTTGTGATTGTTCTTGTGTTAGGTTTTCACTTAATAAGTGTTTCCGTACTGCCCACATACTTTACCCCAAGCTACTATAGGATCAAGCATAGGTTTATTTAGTGACTTTTGTAGTTCACCCTGACAAGGATTGTGATGATTATTTGGGGTGGTTTCTAATCCCTCTTAACTAATAGTCATATTTCTTACAATTATGGTATGTATTAATGTTCAGCAAATGAAATCGCAAAAGTATCAGTAACCTGTAATCCATGGATCCTCTAAGTGCCCCATCTCCATTGTGAATGTTAAAAAAAATATTATTTAGGAGTAGAAAGGCGTCCATGGAACAACTGCTTACTTAAGTTTGTGTAACTTTTCATGTTTTTCTTTTTTTAAACGCATCCCCTTTTTCTTTAGGGAAAATGATCTACAAAAAAGATGTTTTGCTTCATTTAAAATTATTTTCACTGATGGCCGATCCCTGTGATTTCAAATAATCCTAATGTGTGACCTACCTCAAAATGCCGCCATGATAATGTTGTTATTAAGAACGGGACCGTAAAAGTGATATAGCGGCTCATTAACAATAGTTATGTTTTGAGACATGTAGATGATCTGTTAGCGGTCCCCAGATCCACATTAGTCGAATGGCACTTGTCCTGATCAGACCCTATAGATAGCCATTGGTTGAAATGTCAGCATCCGCTCCATAGGTTGCATGTTAGAGTTAGCCATGAAATCCTGTATATCTACATATTTTTAAAAAATTCAAATGCAACCCTTGTATATTTTCAGTCTCTTATTTTATGCTGTTCTATGCATTCCTATTGACAGTCTGAACACAATACATCGTCTGCACACAATTGTGTGATTTATAAGCCATCTACTGTAGATGTGAGAGGTGCTTGAATGAGTCCCACGCTCAATAATACATCGATAATACTCATGAGGGGGGTCAGATTTTTAAGATCCGATTGTACATACGTCGGTACATGGAAATATTTTCGAGCCGCACAAATACTGGTCGAAATTGCAACCAGTATTTTGCAAGCTTATATTAGTACACATAGCCCTAATTATGTTGAGTGAATCAGAAACAATGTTCAGTCAGTATCCGTTCATGTAGCAATTCCATGTCTGACACACCATCTCCACCACACATTGACTTTCACAATATTGTATACACTATACTATGTCAACACAAAGTGTCACACCCAAGTACATGCAAATGCACATGAACATATTATTCTACAAAGAGTAACATAAATATAAGAGAAATGTTGACTGAAAAGTGCTCTGCTACTATTTGTAGTTAGACATGTGGTATACCAAATACCTAAAACAAAAAAATTGAAGAATAAGCCAGAATTAACCCAGCGACTAAAGGCCTGATTTACATCTTGGTGGAACTGGTCCTGTTGTCGCTTTTTCAGCGGTCTTCCCGCCCACCTCCTTGTAGGTCTACCCACTTGATTTAAATGCTGGCTGGACCCTGGAGAGAAAACCACCACAGTCCAGCTGCCTCCCTCAGAATCTTTCTCATGCTTCAACAGTGTCAGGGCAGAACTGGGAACCGAAACCGGCCCTGGCGAACTGCCCGGCCGACCCCCCTGGGGAGAGGGGGGGGGGGGAGGGTGCGGGCGAGCTGTTTGCATAGTGCCGATTTCAGAAGATTTTGTTACAAGGAGCTGATTTTCCTGGCCTCCGGTACAAAAAACGGCTCCCAGGGGCCTAAAACCAGCCACCACCCTGGCGCACCCCAGGACATGCCATGCCCCCTCCGGCCAGTTCGGCCCTGTGTCAGAGAAAGAAGCTGCTGTCGGACGGAGTCCTGCCAAGATTCCCACCATCTAGTATATATATGGTACAGGTGCATAGCCACTAAGATGGAGGACCCCACCCTGCCTTATTGCCTTTATTGTCCTGTCTTGTGACTGCTACACGTCATCAGCCAGCAGGTAGTTTGCGTCAGGTTTAAGCATAGAAACCTCAAGCTCCCTCATTTAATCTGGCAATCCTAAAACATCAAACCTTTCCATTGGTTTTCATTGGCGTGTCTACCCCACAGGAAGTCATTTTTTCTGTTAAGACTTTCTGTGATAATAACACATTATGCATAACAGTCAATCTTTCAAAAACTGTATTTGGGATCAAGTGAAAATAAAATGCTTGTCTTTCTTGAAGTTTTTTTATTGAAATGCACGGAACTGAAGAATTATGTTGGGCATCACAGCAAAATATAGTAGATTTTCGATCTGTAAATTCTGTAAGCTCTGGCAAAAATTGTAAGTCTCGTCTCACATTGAAAGTAATTCTTTGTGGAATGGTGAATTTGTGTGTATAGTGTTAAGGATTGGCGAGTGGTGCATGCAAGAATAAGTCAATGGGTGGGTGAATTGATGCATGACTGCATAGATGATGAGAGACTGAGTGCAGAAATGGATGAATGGATAGAAGGAAGGATGGATGGGTGCATTATTGAAAGCATCAATGTATCCACCCATTGGCTGAAGCTTGCATCACCCACTCGTCTATCTAAATTGCTACAGAAACAAATTCACCCTTCAAATGACAAGACACTCTCATCCGTAACTCACATTTATCTGCTTTTTTCAAAGCTCGCTTTATATAGTATGCCCACTACACTTATAACTAAAACTGAAGCAGAGGAGCCCCTTTCATTTACTGAGTCACAGCAATCTAAAACCTTTTTAAGTGTCATGGGCGTTTTTGACACCAGGTGCCATTTGAAAGTAGCTGCGAATGTTTACATTCTTGCCACCGACAGCTCCAGCTCTGTCTGTTACAGACAGCGTTAATGGAGGGGTATTTATAGTGAAGCCAGAGTTTACAATTGAACCAAAGAGACAGCAGAAGCAGAGAGCACAGGCTGCAGTTGCTGTAAACACAAACCGGTATCCTCACATAAAACTTAGTAGAAAACTACACAGTGGGGACCAAAGGCAACAGTTGCGCTGTGGATGGGAATCAACCTCAACTGGCAACAAGCACAGGCAAAGCCAGACGGTTGACAAACGCCTTTCAAAGGTTCGATCTATTGGCTTTTTTTGTTGTGCCCAGTACCCGGTGAACTTACGTACTCCTTTATGGAGTGAGTTTTTTGCAATTTGTTTTATTTTTATGTTGGTTTTAAAGCTGCTCCTAGTACTTTAATTGCTGTATTTATGTATTTTATTGCCGTGCCCATATTAAACACTTCAACGTGTTTACTTACTAGTGCAGTAAAATGTCCGTACACTGCATACAATGTGCACCATTACTATATTCCCAAATGATTACGTTGCTTTACAGCCAAGACTAATTAGTATTGCCGATGTTTGTTAAATGTAATCCTTTCTATCTACATTATTCATCTTTCGCCGTGCCCAGGTAAAGCAGTCCCTTTCTGTTTGTAACCCAGTGCTCTTTTTGAAGTGTCTGCTCTCGATTCAACTTTACAGCTTCAGAAATTCACATTTGCCAAATACGAAGTTATGGGCTGCTCTGGAGGTAAAGAGTTGGGTGGTCGGGGACAGTGGTTGCTGTCAGAGATGGTCGGGCAACCTATTCATCCGTGAAATCTAAGGGCATATTTACAGCAGAATGGAGAAGCGTAGTGTTAAGCAAACATTGCTAATACCACTCTTCTCCATTCTGAAAACGCAGGCATGTGCTGTATGCACAAGAATGCGGTGCACACCTGCGTTTCCCGTCGCGCTGATGCTGAGTTCAGCTGCCTAGCGCCAACGCAGACACCCTTGCACCATAGTGCAAGGGCGTCTGCATTGGGGGAAGTTTGTTTATGTGCAGGAAGGTCCCCATTCTTGCATATAAACAATCTTTAAATGCGGTTTTGTAACTTCTATGTGTGCTAACAGCAAAAACAAGGAGACATAAAACATTTCTCCTATTGGCCAGTTTAAGACCAAGTTTTCCCTGATCTTAATTTTGGCGCTGCCTGCTTCTTTCTTGTAAATAGGGGGTAGCATCAAAATGACTAAGGCATCAACACGGCTTAGGGTATTAATTGCACTATACAAGTAAATATATAAATAAAATCAATGTGCGTTGCGGCGGAACACCCACCACAACACCCACTGCCCTCCCCTTTCACGCTAAATACAGCGTGAAAGGGTGTCTTATTTACAAGGCAGTGTTAAGCCAAGCTGCATTGTGAATAAGCGAGGCCCCTATGGCCTTCACAACGTGAAAATGACGTTGTGGTGGCATAGGGGCTTGTAAATATGGCCCCTAGTTTTTTCACCTTAGCCCAACCTGCTGTGGTGTCAGTGAGGAGCAAACGAGTTCATCAGCTGAAGGCAGGGACAGCTAGCGCTTGGTCACTCCTTGCACTTTCATATGAGGGAAACCCTATGCTTCCTTCCCCACTCAAAACACGACCAAAGTTACTTTATCGAAGTATGAATCTCATTTATAAATAGACATTTGTTTTACCAATGTATGGTTACTTAGGCTGCATGCTCGAGATAATTTTTAAAACCAAATCCCTGCATTCTAATTTTCAGTGTGATAGCAATGGGATGACAACTTTTTATTTTTTCATTGCCAATTATATTTCTTCTTGGGTATGTGGGTGTAGTAGCAATTGCATCATTCGGAATGGTTAGTCATAAGAAACATTCACACATTAAGGAAAAGGTGAACGCGGGTCACTGAGTGTGTCCATTTATTTAGTTAATTGAGGTTTCAAGTAACATGGGCCGCATCACTGTCAGCCGCAGAGCGCTTTACACATTGCAAGAACAAAATCCAACATGGACTCCTAATATAGGTATGCATTTTTGAAGTATGGATAGGAAGCTGAGATAAGTGACATATGTTATTCAGACGAAGCCAGGCATGCGGATCAAAATCATCTAATGAGATAGCACAGTGTGGAAATTACATGTTTTGCAGAAACGTGGGCACACCCTGCTAGTCTCTTAGTTGAAACCCAAGTAAAGTACATTTCACTTGCAATCCCTCGTTGGTCTCAGCAGTTCAGTGTTGCTGGCAATGTAATGATGTCACAGGGATCTTGTCAAATAAGAGTAAAGGACAAGTGTAAGTGGTCAAGAAATCATGTAAACGAGTTTCAGTGCAAAGCTATGCCTGACTCTTTTTTTGTGAAAAAGATGTATGATGTTTGCAATGCCCTTCGATAATTTACCACTAAACCTCATGCATCGAAATTAGAGGCTTTTTTTAATTGCACGTTTGAACCAATCTATATTTATTTGAGCTGTGCTCATTCTTTAGGCAATGGAATGTTTTTGATATCAGGTTTACTACTTGGGATGAATGGGCTTTATTTCATGGTAGGACATTATCACAACCGAGCAGTGTGTGCGTGTGAACTTTGAAAGTTATACTGCATAAATGCATGCCTCAAATGTTATGAAGCAAATGACTGAAGTGAACAACTTCCTATCAGGGGACTGGTGAGAAGGTTTTTTCCCTCACGAAAAGTTTCAACAAAGTGACCAAATAGTGCATTTTAGAGCATAGCTGTTGAACAAATTGTTGAATATATAGATGGTGTGATGTGGCGTCACTGAAATATTCCAACACCTTTATGGTGTAAAAGCCAGTAGAGTGATGAGGTACATCCTTCCCACCAGAACTTTGGAAATTATTGGTAAAACTGTTTTTTGGGCATATTTCCCTTGACTGGCTTAACTACTAAATGAATTGGAGAATATGAATCGAATTCTTGGTATACAATGTCACTTGCCTTATCATAGTTCAAAGTTTAAACAGCATTTTTGTTCACTTATTTTTCGATCTTCCCTCTTCCAAGTAGATGCTCAGTCACGTGCTATGATAGATAATCATATGGAAAGAAGCAGGTTGGAAAAAACCAAGGGGCAGATTTATGAGGCCCTTGCGCCACGTTTACGCCGCTGTTGCGTCACGCAAGGCGGCGTAAACGTGGCGCATCCCTACGAACGATTTACAACGTGACGCATCTAGGCAGATGCGTCACGTTGTAAAGCCCTGCGCCGCTTGTGGGCGTTCCGGCGCAGGGTGGGCGTTCCGGGGCAGGTGCGCCTCGCAAAAGTGGCTGAGTGAAATCTATGTCAGTCACTTTTAAGCCAATGCTGCGTCAAAAGCCTGCGCCTGCTTGAAGCAGGCATAGGTCTTGACGCAGCATTGTTAAAATGGGGCACCCCCGAGCCTTGCTAGAGATGCGTCGCGCTTGCGACGCAACTCCAGCAATGCGCCACATTTCCGGCACAGATGCGTCACGCATCTGTGCCGTTTTTGCACCATGGTGCGCCGCATTATAAATGCGGCGCACCATGGCTGGCGGAGCTGTGGCGCACTGTGGCGCATGTTAACTGGCGCATCCCTGGGGATGCGCCAGTTAACATAAATCTGCCCCCAAATCTATACAAATGACAAAGTTACACGCCATAAACAGCAGGGTTAGACAAATTACGCAGTTCCTTGCAAAAATGCTAGTGCTAAATTACAATATGTTTATAGAATCAGGTAGGTAACAAACGGAACTTTTATACACATTTCACTAACAGCCCATAAATAGACAGTAGAGTTTCCAATCTCCGAGGTTTGAGCAGTCATGTTGATACATTCTTTAAGTCCCGCCTAGAGTCGCAGGGTTCAGATCTCTGATCCCTGGCACTGTGGACTCAGTCCAATAGGAATCACAAAAACTGTTAAACAGCAAACAATACACAACCTACTGAGCAATGTTTGCATAACAAGTGTTTCTGTTAACAATCAGTGTTATGAGATGGGGTCAGAGACATTTAGTGGACACAAAAACATTCTTTAGGAAAGGAATAACATACTCCAAATCAATACAAATCAGATCAATCTTTATTCGGACGAAATCACAACCATGAAAGATAAAATCACAGAGCACATACATTAAATACAATATCATATATGATATCAATAAACAGACTGAATAAAATCACATTTAAAACAATATACAGTAAGACATATCCATAAAATATCAATCGGGTCTTAAAGTTTTTGACCTCCAACTGCCTGAAGAGAGGAGGTTACTGCAGAGAGGGTGCACTCATTTTGGCAAAAGCTTCAGGTGCATAAGCGCCACACAGGCTTGAGGAAAATTCTGGTCTTTTCAGGAGCAGCAGCAGAAACTGCTACATGGGCTGACTAAAATATTTGCACAGAAGCACAGAATGCAGAGTGTCCTGTGGAGACTGATGGTCGCAGCCACAGGGCCCTATTATATTTGATTGACACCAGCCAGATGGGGAGCCAAACGGTGGTGGATCTGGTTAAACCTAAACTGGACCACCAAGAACGTCTCCTTTTCACTAGTAAGGATAGAAATGTAACTCTCCATACCCTGCACAGTTGTAAGTGACAGATGCGCCCTCACTGCAGGCTGCACTAACTTAACACTTTCAAGTGACAGTAGGTCAAATTCATACGATTTGGGGGACGTGGCTTGAGTCGCCACAAGATGGCCATGACTCTTTGAGGCTCCGCACCTTGATTGGGAACGTTTCTTTACTCGGAGCGCCCTCACTGCAGGCTTCACTAACTTAACACCACTTTCATGTTGAGAAAGGGCATGCTTAAAGAACAGAGGCCCAGATGTAGGTAAAATAGATTTACCGATTTTTAATTACCGAATTCTACCGATTCGGTAATTAAAAATCGGTAAATCTAAGGGGTGGATATGTAGGAACATCCAGATGTTCCTTTTACCGAATCGGTAAATATCTGTATTTACCGATTCGGTAAATACCGACCGCTAATGCCCCATTCATTCCTATGGGCTTTGAAGCCCATAGGAATGAATGGGGCATTACCGGTCGATATTTACCGATTCGGTAAATACCGATTTTGACAAGGGTGCAGGGGGTGTCACTTTGACACCCTCTAGCACCCCTAAAAAAGATTCGGGGGCCATGTGGCAGGCATACCTGCCCTAAGGGCAGGTCTGCCTGTCATATGGCACAGGTGTGCATGCACACATGTGCATGCACACCGGAATCGGTATTTTACCATGAAGTTGGATTTCATGGTAAAATACCGATTCTGTAAGGCTTGTGGGACTCAGAAGAGTCCCACCTACATCTCATTGTTACCGAATCGGTAAAAATACCGATTCAGTATTTTACAGATTCGGTAAATTTACCGATCGGTAAGTTTACCGAATCTGTAATATATGTGGCCCTACATACCATTTTGTGAATCTCGGTCGGTAACGGCCGAAAATACCGATTTTCGGCCGTTACCGACCGACCTACATCTGGCCCAGAGTCTTTACTTGCCTAAGCTCACAAGAACTCAGAGTGACATGGTTTTAAAAGATTTCTCTCCTACCTAAACTAGTGAAAGACTCCTTAACATAAAAAATCCAAGGGATTTTATGTGCGTTTTCAAGTCACAGTAGGTCAAAATCATACGATTTGGGGGTCGTGGCTTGAGTCGCCACAAGATGGCCACGACTATTTGAGGCTCCGCACCTTGACCGGGACCGTTTCTTTCCTCGGAGCAGCTGCACTCATTTATGGGCACCATGTGGTGAGGGCTGCGGGATGCGAGGGCACAGGTAGCTGACCCTTTTTTGCCTCTATATGCCTTTTTTCTACCCGGTTTCCCTGCGTTGCACTTTTCCTCAGGTTCTTCACTGCAGCCGCTATTTTGAATTCAGCGGGAGGCGGCCGTGAATGGCTGCCATTTAACCATTCTGACGTTCTATTTAACCCAACAAATAGGGGGTCCAGATTAATATTGGAAACCTTTTGATTATATTGGCATTTTTACCATTAATTTCGTAAGTTCCCCTCAGCCTTTCTCCTGTTTGTTCAGGAGATTAAGGGGAGGAGATAAAGGAGAGGTTTGGCTTTTGAACTCCCAAGTTCTCGACTCTGCAGGCGCCAAACAAGTATTATCCTAGTGTCTTCGGAGGCTGCGTCAAATAGTCTCCTGTCTATAAATTGAACATGCTCTCCCACTACCAAGAATGGCGCTGTAGCTACCATGTCTTCCCTCTGCAAAGATTCCACCACTGCTGCCTCTAAACACCAGAAGAAAGACCCTTGTTCTCCCACAAAATCTCCTCTGCCCATAACTTTGGATGATCTAATGGAGGAAATAAATCTTATGAAATCCTTAATTATTGACTCTAAGGCTACTCTTCAGAGACTAGAGGAGAAATGGTCTAATTTGAAGTCAAGGGTTTCGATGGTTGAGCAGAGGATCAGTGATGTTCAGGATGTGATCCCTAAAATTTAAGCTATGTCCAAAGAATTAGCTCTTCTCAAACAACAAACGGAGGACTTGAAAAACCTCAACAGTCACAACAACCTCAGAATTTACAAAATTCCTGAGGGGATCGAGGGGTCTGATATGCTAGACTATCTTAAAATTCATATTCCTGAAATAGTTGGTCTCAAGGAAGGTACCATACTTAACCTACAACGAGCACATCGTATTGGACCCAGGTCTGTGGGTTCCTCATCTACGTTGTCAGTCAGTAACTCAGTGGGATAATTGTCCCTTCTTTGGAATATACTGACTTGTTAATGGTTTTGTCGGCTGCAAAGCAGAGGAAACAAATGCTTTGATCGCCCAAAAAGTTTTTATTTCTCAGGATGTTGTTTGTGCCACTGCCACTCATTGTAAGAAGTTCCTTTCCTATAGGCCTGCTCTTCGTTCTATGATTGCCAGATATGGTCTTTGTTAGATTTTGGATTTCTGTTTGGCTAGGGCTTGCGCCTAAGCCAGGCAGAAACCACGACTCTAGTCAGGGCAATGGAGTTAACCCCTGCTCACCCCCTTGGTAGCTTAGCACGAGCAGTCAGGCTCATCCCAGAGACAATGTGTAAAGCGTTTGGGCAACACACACAGCAGCAACATACTATGCACACAACAAAAGGAACTCCACACAAGGTTATACATAAAATTAGCATTTGTATCATCATAAACACATTAGAATGGTAATCACACAATATACACTGTGCCAACTGGCACTAGGCAATATTTACAGGGGATTATATACACATGACAGGGTCAATTGGGCCACTGTCAGAACCATCACAAAGTGAAAATAGTAAATGTAGAACCAATAATGAATGTAGAACACAACCAGTAATTACTGGCAAACACTGTACTCATCATTATCCTGCAACATAAATCATAGTATGCAATCAGCATCACATCATGCGCCAACCTCATAAGCCTAAACATATTAGACCATAACCTACTCATCACAAATCACATTACAGGCATAAATCGCAGTAGAGAATAACCGCACGCGCATAAACCACAGTAAGCAAATAACGTCATAAACCACATTAGAGGCATAAATCACGGTGCATAATTCACAGTACATAAATCATATTTCCTGTGCACCACATAAAACCCATTATGGCCTGGTGCCATATCAACCTAAAAGTCCCCCTGGCCTTCTCAGAGGGCTCAAATGCCCTATGTCCATAAAGTCATGGCGGCTGCCAATGCAGCAACATCAACAGTACGTAATTACGCTGGGGCAGAGGAATGTATCTCACTCCTGTCCCACTAAAAATGCCCCCAAAGAAATGATAGCCTAAACGTTGCAGCTGCTGCTAATTGCCGTGCAGCTGTGAAAATCAAAGGTGGGCATGGGGGCTCACTGTGCCCTCTGGGAGGGTCCCCACTGGGACTCTGTAAGATAAATCTGTGCAAAACTTTAGTGCTTCCTGCTCTGGTGCGGCGCAGCTGGGAATAAGGAGAAGGGCCTGGCACCGTTGTGCCTTTTCAAACCCCATTGGGTCTCTCTGAACAAAAACTGCCCCCTTCGTTGCAGCTGCCCGCTACAGCGTGCAGCGGTGCAGAAACAAATGGCATGGTGCTGTGGAACTCACTCTAGGGCTTCATTAACCAAAATTGCCCCCAACGTTAGAGCAGCCTGCAATGGCGGGACCGCTCAGGCACCAACACTGTGCACAGCTGTGGCAAGAAAATGCGCTCTGGAGTCCCGCTCTGGGGCTCCTGTAATCAATTTGCTTTCCCTCCCGACGTCGGAGCGGCCCCCTTTCCCTGGGGTCCACTCTGCAAACACGGCACCAACAAAAGGGAAGCCCTCACTCAGCGGCCCTCTGGTGCCGTTCTTCTGGGATGATTGCTAGTGCGTGGTGGGCTCCCGCTTGGGGTCTACTTCATGTGGGGCTCCCACTAGCTGGCAGGTGCCCCGATTAGGCCTGCCCTCATTACTTCTCCTTCTTTTTGGTTCACCAGTGCGGGGTGGGCTCCCTCCTGGCTTCTGCTATACGCGGGGCTCTCCCCGGCGGCACGCAACTGGCCCCGCCCGCAACTAGGCAGCTTGTTCGGCTTCCGGGTCATGGTGATAGCCACCCTGAGAGGATTTCTTCAGTGGCTCAGGCCGCAGCAGTGATTTCACCAAGATGTGGTGTGGGAACCCGCAAAAATAAAAGCATAAGCGGTGAGGGCACCAGCCATTCTCAAATATCCATCAAGCGGGGTAGGCTCCCGCTAAGCAGGCAAATTGCAGGGTGGCTCCCGCTTTTCTCCTCTCCATTAGGGGGAATCCCCACTTCAGGATTCCCTTGGGAAAGATCGCAGCTCAGCACTGTTGAGCCCTCATGCACCTTTTCTTTGGGAAAATGAGAATATCCGTTCCCCAGGCGCTAGGAGCCCTTATGTCCTTGGAAAATGAAAAGAACAGCGCTCACAGGGTGCAAGGGGTCCCAAAAAGTCCTTAGAGGCCAAGGGGGCAATGCTGGGCCCAGGGAGGCAAGCCCTCATGGCAGTTCCTCCTGGGCTCCAGCAGCATGACTCCCCAGCAAGGTCAAGAACAGCACCAGCAGAATCAGATGCAACTGGTTCAGGGGAGGATTTGGAGCACTTTGTTTTCGAAGCTCCTCTTCTCCTTTGTCAGGTAGGGGCTAGTTGATCAGACACACCACAGGGGGCGAAGCCAGCATTTTCCAGGGTAGGCACAGACCTATTCAGGGTCAGGGGATTAATCCTCCCACTACTCCCAATGCAGATGTCTCATTCGGCCTAGTGCTGACTCACCCTGCCTCTCCTGGAGCCACACACACCTCCCAGCCCCTGTCACTCACAAGCCACACATGTAATTCACATCAGGCAGGCAGACACATAGAACACAGAAATGCCAACTTCTAAAAGTGGTATTTCCCAAATAGTCATAATAAATCTGCACACACCATTGCGCAGTATTTTTTATTACAATTCCAAATATACTAAACTCGACCATGCTGCTCCTCCCATATCAGGAATTACCAATGACACACTGATCAGGGAATCCCCAATGCATTCCTATGGGAGGGCAGGCCAATCTTACCAAATGTAACACAGAGAGCGCACAAACTTTACACTGGACAGCATTGCTAAAGTGCCCAGAGGCCTAAAACTTCTGACACAATGTCAGAAATACGACTGGGAGAAAGGCAAAAAGTTAAGGGATGATCCTGCAAAAAGGGCCAAGTTCAACAGTCTTGTACATCTCTGCTTCTTTAAAGTCACCTATAAGGAAAGGACTCATTCATTTGACTGCCTTGAGAATTTACGTCAGTTTATTATTCAACAAAGAGGAGAAGAAATGGACTTTGGGAAAACATGAACATTGAATCTATAGACTCTGTTGATTTTATTCTGAATTGGGTTTTGTGTAAACCTGAATATTGCTTTTTTCACATGGGTTCTAGTTCGTTTTTGCCTTTACCTTTCGTAATTTTACAGGCTTTTGACAGATCTGGCCTTTCCTGTCGCTATCCGTCTATTTCACTCATGGTTGTTATATGTCTGCCTTCTCAGGACAGAGGCCTTTCCCTATTAACTATGTGGTTTCTCTTCATAGATGTCTCTCTTCTGATAAGGACACCCCTTCTAGATGTTTCCTCCGTCCCGTTCCTCCCTTCCCACCCTGAGTGTTCACAGTTCTTCCTTGAGTGTGATAAGTGTTACTCCCTCCAATAAATATGCCTGTTCTATGTGTTTGCTTGTCTTTACTTTGTATCTCTATATGTCAAGCTTGATTACTATACCTTGCTAGCTATTGCTCCTTATTATATTCTCTTTTTTCTGCTCACTTATTTTGTGGTCCTCATCATCTCTTGTTGACCTCGTTGTCTCTGTCATCTGTCTTCCCTTTGTGGCTCCCCGCTTTCTCATGCTGTCCCGTTCAACCTAGAAGTGTATTCTGCTCACCTTGGCTGAAGTCACATGGCTTCTTCTCAGCTTCTCTCTTTTTATCATCTATACCCTCCTTTCTTTCTTTTTTCTTTTTCTATTCTATTCTTGCTTCTGTTTTCCTGTCCTTTTTTTGATTTATGGCAACCTTCTACTTTCCTCAATATATCATTTTTAACCATTTTCGTCTCTTCTTCTTTTCTTTATTTTATACTGTTTTAACATCCTTTTTTTGTTTTGTTCTTATTGTACAATTTCTTATTTGTTGGTTCGAAAAGTTCTCATGTTGAACTCTTAGTATTACCAAGTTTAGAATGCTCATGGTGTTGCTTATTGTTTCTCCCTTCTCACTATGGCTGAAAAGGTTTGCATAGTATCCTGAAATGTGAAGGGGTTTTGTAATCCTGTAAAAAAAGGGTGCTTACTCACCTATCTAGATTACATTGTAAAATTGCGAACCTACTGGAAACACATCTCACTGAAAATGATATTAGCTCTCTTAAAAAACAATGGGTGGGTCATATGTATTGTTCGACAGCTAAAGACAGGAACAATGGAGTGGTGACACTATTTCCTAAGTCCCTTTCTCTTACTACAGAAAAGGAGGAAAAGAATGCTGATGGCAGATGGCTTCTTCTCTCAGTTATTAATGGTTCCTTCATTCGTCTCCTCAACGTCTATGGTCCTGTTGGTATTGATACACAGTTTTGGCAGTCCATGACACATACCCTCCACTCTTGTTCTGAGTCTAACCTCTTAGTGAGTGTGGACTGCAATCAGGTTATCGATCCCTTTACTGACAGGAAATCCTCCTCCAGATATAGTCCTAATAAAATACAAATAACCCCTTATGAGCACTATTCATTCAAGAGGTTTGGTAGATGCTTGGAGGATATATAATCCGGATAGTTTGGAATTCATTTTTTACTCTCCCACACATAATTCCACATCTAGAATTGTTTACATTTTTTTGAGTCCTCACCTTCTCTATAAACTAATCCACCCTGAAATTGGATCCATACTTATCTCAGACCATGCCCCTGTCTTTATTAATTTAGATCTTCCTTCTGAGCCCTCCAAACCCTGCAGATGGCACTTTAATAATTATTTACTTAAAGATCCTAATTTTATTGGACGCTTAGAGGATTTTTTGTCAGAATTTTTTCTTATTAATGCTAGCCCTTATATACCCTTTCTCACCATCTGGGACACTTTCAAGGCAACAGCCAGAGGATTTATCATCGATTAAATGGCTGTGAAGAAGAAACAACTTCTCAAGGAATCAGCTTCCATACTATCTTCCAATAAATAACTTGAGCATATCTATTTTTCTTCTAATAATAATGATACTCTTAAGAAATAATAGAAGCAAAATTGAACTTTAATAGGAAATCGACGGAGGAAGCCTCCGGGCACTGCTAAAAATTAGCTTCAAATTCTACGGAGGTCGTAATAGAGCCAGTAAACAGCTAGCGAACTATTTGAATGTTAAATCTCAAAGATCTAAAATAGTTAATATCCTTGATGAGGAGTTATTAAAATGCTTTACAGATTTTTATAAGACCTTATACACTCTTGATTCTTCTCCATTGGACACTGCTTTGGAGGCATTTTTCGATTCATTGCCTCCTTGCTCCTCCTCCTCCCCTGATTGCTCTATTTTAGATAAAGATCTGTCCCTCTCAGAAATGAAGTCAGCCTTACCCCAGTTACCTAAGGATAAGGCCCCTGCATTCTATTCCAGTGTCTTACAGACTCTTCTCCCCTATCCTTTATCTCTTTTCCAGCACTTCATTTCTCACAATGAGGCTTGTGGCTCTTTTCTTACAGCCATGATTTGTTTAATCCCAAAGAAGGGTAACGATCCCTCATCCTGTGCTAACTATCGCCCTATTTTTTTAATCAATTTAGATTGCCACATTTTTGCTAAGGTGTTGGCCCTTTGATTTGGATTGGCTCCGAACAGGCAGGGTTTGATAAAGGAAGAACGCTGGCACACAATTCAAGAACTTTTTTCAATATCAATCCTCTCGCATCTAAGTGTTCCTCCCCTGTTGCAGCCTTTATACCACATGCTGAGAAAGCATTTGATCGCATTCATTGGCTTTTTATGGTGTGCACAATTAGTGGCATGGTTTTGGTCCCGTTATTTTGTCTCTTAAAAGTTTGTTATATTCTTCTCCAACCACTTTGGTTTTTGTTAATGGATTTCAATCTTCTTACTTTAACCTCCAAAGGGGCACTCGTCAAGGCTGTCCTCTTTTACCCTTGCTCTTTATCTTATCTCTAGAACCTTTTCTACACTCTCTACGACATTCCTCCACATTTCGGGGTTTTACACACAAATAAAATTGAAATTAAGTTCATTGCTTACACAGATGACAATCTGTTATATATCTCCAATCCCCTTATTTCCTTGCCTGCTTTCACAGATTTTTTGTCTTCATATGCCACCCTGTCAGGTTATAAATTAAAATTTTCCAAATCTGAAGTGCTTCCATTGAATAAGCATTGCTTAAGATGTATGGTTGAAGGAACGGATTTCAATTGGAACACCAACTATATTCCTTGCCTGGCGGTCAAATACTCCTCTTCAGTCGTTAGAACGGTTCAGCTTAATTTGGAGGATGTTTTATTAATGGTTTCGGGCATGGCAGAGAAATGGTCTCCCTTATTTTTGTCATGTGGGGCAGATTGGACACAATTAAAATGATGATGCTCCCTGTTATTAATTTTAATCTGTCCGTGTTACCAGTGAGGCTTCCATTAAAACATTGTAAAACCTTTAATAGGGCTGTTAATAGATTTCCCTGGAACAACTGGAAAGATCGTATATCTTTATCCTCTCTATTTGCTCCTAAGGATCGAGGTGGTGTCAATTTTCCCAACTTTCGTCAGTACCACTCCACTTTTTTATTTTGTCAAGTTTTACCCTATTTGTCTTCTTCGGACGAACACCCCGTATCGGTATGCATAATTTGGAGGAATCGGTGATTCACCCGTTTCCCTTCTCTTTGTTAGCTAATTTTACTCATGCTCCTCGCTCATTTAAGTCCCCAACTATCTCACAATTTTTATCGACTTTTAGTCTGGTCCTTAACAAATCCCTTTCATCTCTGCAAATGTTCCTGGATTATCCTATTTGGCATAACAAGTCCATTAAACTTGCAAATCGCACCATTTTCTGGAAAGCTTTGGTGACCACAGGTATCATTCAGGTTAAACACTTAGGGGTCGATTAGGATTGTGGTGAATCCGCATCCTCTGGGCCGGCGGAATCCACCGCCGGCCCGGAGGATGCGGATTCACCGCTGCGGTACATGAAAAGACCCTCGCCACATTAGGATGGCTGGGGGGTCTTCGGCGGACGGGACGACCGTCCGCCGCTTTTCCGCTGCGGTCGCCTTCCGACCGTGGTGGAAAAGCTTTTATATGGTGGCGGTGTCCATCAGACACCACCAGCCATATTAGGATGAGCTTTAGGACATGCCTTTCCGAAAGGCATACGGTCTTTTCTTTGGGGGCCCGCAACGGGCCCCCAGGGTGAAGGGGGGTGGTGAACATGGGGGGTACCTATGGTACCCCCTGCTTTTGCATGCACAATGCGGCAGGCACCACACGGTGCCTGCCGCTTTGTGCATGCAAAAGTACAGCATGCATATTTAACTTTGCAGCAGGTGCTGCTTAAAGCAGCACCCGCCGCAATGTTAAGTATAAGGGATGTGACCGCCAGGGTGGCGGTCACATCCTAATTCCACCGGAGGGACCGCCGCTGCCCCTGCGGACGGTCCCTCCACCTCGGGGGTGGGGGACGGACGCCATCCTAATAGGCGCCTTAGTTCACGGTATGCATTTTTGATCTCTGAAAGTACAATCTAAATTCTTCCTGCCTGTCACTTCCCTTCTTAAGTACGAATCTCTAAGATTGCTTTTAACTCAATGGTTTTCTCTTCTTTCTTGATCACCCTCCTCTTCATAAAACCCATCATTTGAACCTTTATCCACTTCCCCTTCACTTCGGCATCTCTTATCTGCAAATATCTGCGTTTTTCTCTTCCTGATCGCCCCAAGAGTAAAACTGAACTTTAATGAGAATTAGATTTGCAATGTAGCATCTCTGTACACACTTGGATTTCTATCTGGACACAACTACATCACACTTCCTGTAATGCTAGCACCACTCAAACTACTATTTTGATCAGAGGTTGTTTTTAACCCGATTATCTATCTCCAAATTTAGTTCTGACTTATCCCATAATTGTTGGTCATGTAGTAACACTCCTGGCAAGTATTTACACTCCTTTTTCCTTTGTCCTAGTATCTACTTTATTTGGACTAAGGTATATAAATTAATCATCTGCATTTGCTCTCACAATTTTCCTTTGATATCTACTCCATATTTCCCGACAGTAACTCTGTACATTGGTTTGGTGCTCACAAAATGGGAACTTTTGTGGATTTGTTACTTGCTATTGCTTTTCAGGTTATTACTTCCAACTGTAAGGATTGCCATTAAGGTCACCTTCTCTGCTTGGTGAAACCTTATCTGCTAACAACACAGTCTAGATAGAGCTTCTACCACTACTTTTCAGCTTCTCCTTCAAAAAGAACCCTTTTTCGTCTCCACTCACTAAATATTTATCCTCTTCTGCATAATGCAACAAGGACAGTACCTTTTGTCTTTAAACGGCCATGAGTATTATGATAAATCTTTCTTATACCACTCATATATGGTAATGTATTGTTACCACTTTGTTATTTGTAAACATATGGTGCTCACCATTGGATGTTATTACTTAGTATACTTAGTAAGAATGTTGATTTTCTGTTGATTTCTTTCTCTCTTTTTCTTTCTATCTCTCTTTTCTTTATTTCTCCATAAAACTTAAATCGCAGTTTGCTATGGTACATAACTCCTCAATTTTGCCGTTAGCCTTTTGTTTTGCTTTCTGACAGTGGTAGTTGTATTAAGTTTCCATTTTTCCATGACTATATATACCATGTGATATTGTTTGTAATTCTTCTCTATTTGTTGGTATAATATTGTAACTTTGTTTTTATTTGATTAAAAAACAAAGTTACAATATTGGTATAATATTGTAACTTTGTTTTTTATTTGATTCAATAAAGCTCTCTAAATTGGAAAAACATCATATGATTTAACTGGGCACCCTCCCTGGACCATAACTTGACCCAATACTACAGGGGCTTTACATCTACCAAGTCAGGAATGTATTTAGCATCCAACTCTCCATGTACAGAGAAGAATGGAGTGGTATGGGGAACCCTCAGGATCCACCTTAAAAACGTTGTTTTATGCAAGCTGTATTTTAAACACGGAAGTATGCCACCATAGTTTGCTGCCATATAGGACCATAGAAACACATTTAGAATAATAAAGCGTTCATAGCACACTGGGCATAAGTAGCTAAGAAGCCTAATGAATTATTCATCTAGCACACCTTTCCCTCAACCAGGGGCTTCCAATTCAATTTAGCATCGAACAGCCTGCCCAGATAAGAGAAAACCAGGACCTTGGCAAGTATATAGCTCCTGGCCTTTTAGGTTTTTGACCTAGTCAACCGAGGGCCAACTTCCAGAATGTAAGATTTTGTGAAGTTGACCATCAGGTCCAATCTGTCCATATAAGAAACAAGCCAGTCTATTAAAACCTGCAAAGTCACTCCCGTGAGGGCCATGAGTACTGCATTGTCTGCGAACAATCAGACTGGCAATCATTTTGTACCAACTCTAGGGCAGTCTGACTGTACTGAGGAGAGAGCATTAATGCACAGTGTGAACAGAAAGGGTGCTAGTATGTACCCTCGACGAACATCCCTTACGCAATTAAACTGATCTGTAAGGCCCACCCCCTGAGAATGTCTCACCGCTGCTGCAGTGTGGGCGTGAAGGTTTTTTTAGCAAGGTTACAATGTCTGGGTCAGCTCCTAAAGAGAGGAGGACGTCCCAAAGCTGCTTTTGATTTACCCTATCAAAAGCGGACGTAAGGTCCATAACTGCTAAAATCAAAACACCAGGCTGGGCCACAGTATATTTGTTATTTATTTGATAGAGGTTTAAACACTGGGCAGTCATTGATTTACCTGGAAAAAAAACATACTGACCCTCTGTTAATATCTAATTTGTGTCCAGTCTATCTAGAAAGACCTTGCCATGGACATTAACATTCTCATCAATGAGAGAAATGGGATCATAACACTGTTGTTTTGTCTTTGCCACCTTTCTTGAAGATTGGTACTATAATGGTAGAAGACCAGGATGGCAGGACAGCCTCCATTATTGCTGCATTCAAAACCAGAGTCATAACTAAGCCCCAAACCTTAATGTTGTCACAAAATCAAGTTACAAAGAAATACCATTGGGCCCTGGAGCCTTTTTTCAGGATAGGGCCTGGATTCCCTTGCATACCTCTTCAAGAGAAAAAGTAACATTAGTTTTCCAGAGTGTCTGATCTGTCTCCTCCTCTACCCTTCTTCGTGAAATCCAAAGTTACACCCTTAATATGGTCTACCTTTTGTTGAGCAGCAGTAATGTGATGGCATAATGCTGGCCCTATGGTCTCCGAGAAGCAACGCCTATTTATTACTCAACAGAAGAGTGCTCTATCCCAAAATTCACTCGCTTGAATGAGCTCATTCCAGGCCAGCGTCTGTAAGATTTGCTTTTGTTTCTTTAATGCCCCTTGTAGTGTTTATGGCAATTGGCCACAAGCTCTGTGTTGCGAGGGGACTACCTAAGAGCTACCTTCAAGTAGTGAAGGGCCCTTGAGCACTCACTATCAAACCATTTAGGATTATCAGCGCAATCCATATCCATGGGGCTGTTAACAATCCTGGGATATTTGTGCAATTTTTGTGAAAGAAGTTAAAGTCTCTCTCTCCGAGGCTAAAGGGTCTTGACAGGTGGTTATCTCCTGGTGACATGCTGAAAGAATTGAGTAAGTAAAGGCTTTGGAATCTACCTGGAACCACCCCTGCCATCTCCCCTGATTGATAAGACTAAGTGAAGCTGGCGATTTACAGGTGGACCTCAGCCCATGCCACACCCTCTCAACTACCATGGATAAGGGGTTATGGTAGCTAAAAGGGCTATGAAGTAATGTTGAAGATTATAGAGGAGCATTTCAGGGGAGCAGAGACAAAGATCAAATCAATGACTGTGGCACAACCCCTCCCTTTGAAAGTAGGCAGGAATTGCTGGCCTTACACATTTGTCAGCTGTTCAAAGGTAAAAGCCAAATTATGAGTATGTAAAAAACTGTTTAGTTCAGAACCTGCATGTATGTTCCCTGTGGGGACCCTCTATAATCGTGCAGTTTGATAAGATGGGATTTGAAGGGTTAGAAGACAGATAGTAATTAAAGTCCCTAACTAAGACCAGCTTATCCTGTTCAAGGCTCCCCCGAAAGTGAATCAATAGCGCTACATAAGGCTGCCAGTTTAGACGAGCCTTGAGTCCCCTTTTTTGCATTATAATAATTGATCAAAACAAAGGAGTTGAGTCTCCCTGCATGTATTTTAAGACCCTGAAAATTTGAGAGTCCCAGTTATGATCTTTGATGGACCCACAGAGTTCTAAAGCAACAACAATGACTAGACCCCTATGGCCCGCCCAGGGGTTGACTCCACTGTGGGACAAAAATGTTTTATACCCCTCCAGAAAAAAATTATACTTGATTTCCCATGTTTCCTGTAAATATATAATACTAAAAGACTTAACAAACAAAATCCACCACTCAACTGAGAATTTTGCGGATAGGCCCATGATATTCCATGACACAAGCCATAAGTCCTTCCAGAAGCCAGATACAGGACATGCAAGAGGGTTAAAGGACCATGCTGAAGGCAAGGAAAACCCTGGGGAGTACATCCTTGAGAGGAGTAGCCTGGATCATGATTGTACCCTAGTATATAGTGCAGGTAGAAATCAGTACAGCATGTGTTTCCATAGCTTGGATGGGAGACCCTGGGGGAGAACTCTGGGATGGAGTCTTAATAGCATAATCAGGGACTCAGTCTAGGTAATTAAGATCCGCAAGAGGGGCAAACTGATTTGGGTGAGCCAGTTGGCAAGCTGCAATACTATCAGCACCCCAGGACATGTAGGCTGGTCAGACTTGGAACAAAGGTAAGGAGTCCATAATAGAAACCCAGGGGCAAGGGTCTTATTCTATTTTTCAGAGAAAAAAACTCACAGAACCAAGTCAGAATGTTCAATGGAATTTCTGGATATCTGGCATTGACAATCACACATTCTCTCACAATTGATTTCCATGAGGACCCAATCCATGATACCTGATGGCCCATTAGAATATTCTTGTAATAGGAGATGTTAAATCTCGAATATTTTGCAAGCCAGTGGGATGCCTTGTTAATCAGTTGGCCAGCAAATTCTTGGTTAGGGATGGAGATTAACGGGACCCCAGACAGAAGCACAGTATATTGACAACAAGCCAGAGAATGTAAACTACTGGTAACAAGGCACCATTATCAGGGTTGGAATGAGTGGAGCATGCTAAGGCAGGGAGAGGCATGGGGGGTGCATTTTACAAGGGGCAGATTCAAAGCTGGAAGAAGCAATGCCTTAATGCTGAGCAACAGCAGTCATATCCTCTTGGCCTGATAATGTGGATGGACAAATGTGAGATACACTGGGCCTTAAGTTAACACTGGGAATGGAGCCTATTTTGGAAGCAGAGTAATTCAGGGGTTATGATTCAGTGCAAACAGAAGTCAATTTTTTCTCAAAACTTTTTATCATTTCCCTAGTGTCTACTACCAATTTCTCAATTTTCTCCAGAAAAGGGGTCAATAGGTATGTAAGAGAGTCAGTTAGCTTCTGTAACACTGGTGCCCCAAAAATCCTCTGATGCCTCAATGAGGTTACAAACATATTGCTCCAGTGTGCCCCTTGGTGCAACCAGGTATTCAACGGGCCTTTTGGAGTTATGTTTCCATTTTCAGGGCCAGGGAATGCATCATATCAGTGGTCAGAAAGGGAATATGAGAAACCCTGTGATTAGGACTGCCTGAAACAGGAACCACATCAGCAGCGTTAGATACAAGGCCATCTGAGTTTGACGGGGGAACAAGTGGTGCAGTGTCCTCAGTGAATTGGACTGCCACCTGCAAGACCTGAGTGGTCATTGGAAGATAGGGGCCTCCAAGACCCAGGGATAGGCTCTTTTCTGTGCAGTCAATTTCCTTTGATATGGCCCCATCACTTTTCCGAAAAAAGAGTCAATAGTCACAGACAATGTGGCTGTCTCAGCTTTCCTTTTCCCAATTGTGTAAATAGTACCAGAGAGAACAGTCATTTCACACACCGATTTTCTGTGTAGACTGTCACCACTCGCAGGGGTCACAGTGCTACTGCAGAGGCACATCAAGTTCTCCCAATCTAGGGGCCAAGAGAGAGGGCACAGCCCAGCTGCGTCCCACCGTGGACTGGTGGTCTATGTTCGGGCATGAGGCCGGGGGTGTCCCATGCTGCGGAGACCCACGGGGTTAACTAGAGACCTCCAGGTACCTGCAACCATGTTGGTGGCTTACTGCCTTAAGGAGGACTGGTCCCTGAAGTTCAGCTCCCACCACAGCAACAGACTTAACTTCCCATGCTGAAGGAGTCCTGTGGGAGTTAAGATGGTGCCTCCAGGTGATTGCAACCATGTTGGCAGCTTCCTGCTGCAAGAAGGACTGGGGCCTGAAGTCCAGCCCCACCACATGCAACAGACTTCACTTCCCGCATGGCAGGAATCCTCTGGGGGTTAATTTGACGTGTCCAGGTGTTTGCAACCACATTGATGGCTTCCTGCCCAAGGAGGACTGGGGCCTGTAGTCTAGCACCACCACCGGCAGGCAACAGACTTCACATAACATACTCAAAAAGCACTAGGAAATATAACATGCATTAAAAATATGTATACCATAATCCTAACGTGGGCATACAGTATGAATTGTATAAGCATTGAAAATCACCAATAATGCAGCAGAGCAATTCATGAGTAATAAAGACCATACAAAAATTCTAAAATAGTGGTGGCACATTAGCGACAGAACTAATTTTATCCATACCCCACCTTTCTCATCCAAACCATACATCACAAAAGCAGGGGTCCCTTAAGGCTCTATCATCTTGCCCATTCTTTTCATCATCTACATAAAGTCATTACCGACACTGATCAATCAATTTCACCTCACATGCTATAACTATGCAGATGTCACGCAAATAGTACTTCAACTGAAATGACACAAAGACATTGAAAACTTGTAAATTTTAAGTTGTCTCAGAGCTATGGATCAATGGATGACATCGAGGCATGCTTCCAAAACTAAAATACTCACATGTGGCGATTGGAAACATTATGAACTGCTCACCGCGTGGCCTGATGATCTGGGACCACCACCTAATGTAACAAAGGAAGTGAGAAACCTCTATCACAACTATGTATGCACAATTACTTCCCTATTGTTTTACACATATTCATATATATATAATAATTTAAAGTACAGCAACACTTGAAAGCTGGAGTTTATTTAATGCATCTTTAATCTACATATGCTACCTTACTTTGTGTATCTCTATACATTCCATGTACTTATGAATCTATATATTTATTACTTTTCTTCTAACTCAGCATATCCAATGCAATACCCTATTTCTCACCCTATACCACTCTCAATATATCCTCTACCTCAACTCTCCAACTCATCCTAAACCTCTTTCTACTACTCTTTCCAATGCACTACCCTATGTCTCACCTTATACCTCTATTGATATATCCTGTTCCACAACTCTGTCATTCATCCCAAACCCAATACCACTACTATGATCCCCAAAATATTTCGTTCTACTCTACCCCTCCTTGCATCATCTCATACCTCTTTTACTATTCAGTTCCTCCAAAACAAGCCTTTCTAAACCCTCCCTTTGGATTCTTCCCTCTCCACCTCCTTTTTACTCATCCCAAGCCTCCTCTGACTGCTATGAGCTCCAAAACAAAAAAAAACCCGAAATCCTTCTCTGTTCTATCTCTACACTATCCTTCTCAATCAAATAACAAAGTAACAAGTCCACCACTCAAAATATTTTCAGATTCCACTATACTAATTCACCACTATTCCTTTTTGGGTTCTGGAGTAGCATGCTACTCACGGAAAAAGCACTTCAACACCTCATTAAGTTTAGCAAGAGCTATCTAAATGCAAACCTTTTTCCCTTTTTCTATCCCTCCTCTATACTTCTCAATCCAAATAACTGAGTAACATATTCACCACTCAAATTACTTTCATATTTCACTATACTAATTCCCCACTAATATGTTATGGATTCTGCACTAGCGTGCTACTCGCCAAAAAAGCGCTATAAAACCCAATCAGGGGTAGCAGGCACTATATAAATGCACAGCTTTTCCCCTCTTCGATCCCTCAATATCCTTCTCAATCTAAATAACTGACTAATTTATCCACCACTCAAATTATTTTCATATTTCACTATATTAATTCAGCACTAATCCTTTATGGGTTCCTGAGTAGCATGCTACACACCAAAAAAACCCTTCAGCACCCCAACAGGGGCACCACGTGCTATAGAAATTCAAACATTTTCCCCTCTTCTATCCCTCCACTATCCTTATCAATCCAAATAACTAACTAACATAGCCACCACTCAAATTACTTTCATGTTTCACTATACTAATTCACCACTATTCTTTTTTGGCTACTGTAGTAGAGTGCTACTCACTGAAAAAGCGCTCCAATGCCTTGTCAGGGTTAGTGAGCGCTATATAAATGCAATTACAATACATTACAAGCGTAATAATATCCGTATGCTAAGTTTAGGTGATGCGCTAATATTAGGAGATTAGTAAAAAAAAAACTAATTCTGAATTTCAAATCTGTGTTGCCTTCTCATACCTGCTTTTGGAACAATACAAACAGCCTTTACTATGCATCATTTGCCATGCAATGCCTTAACCATGCTTCCTTTACCACGCAATACACTTACCACGCATTGCCTTTGCAACACCGGTCTTTACCATGCCTTTAGAACAAAGTGCCTTGCAGGGGTGCATATATGTTATAGTTAGCTCAGATAACCATAACTGCTTAATTTCTCTGGTTTTGTATGAGTGAAATGTCAGCCTAACTATAAAGTCAATGTAACCTTCGTCTTTTCCTGTGAAGTGCTAAGGTTTTTTTAAAATCTATTTCCTAACTATATTGTCACTGTAACCTTTGTTTTTCCAGTTAATTTCCATGTTTTTTATCACACTGTCTGGGTGTACTTTAACATATGCCAAAGACAAAAATGGAAGTGACCTAATATATTCTGTCCACTGATTGACAAATCCAGGAAACATGTTAATAAAACTGTTTCTGCTTTGCTTAGAGACCATAACATGGGCTCTACCTACAAAAACAACCTGCATTTTAACATTCATGAAATCTATAGAAGTGATGAAGTTCACTTTACAGATAAAGGGAACAGGGTGTTTCTAGGTAACCTGAAACTCTGCAAACAGTGTTATCTGTAACTACCTCATAAACACTCTCAATACAAAGACTCTTGTCAAAGCCACCCAAAAGACCAAAGATTTGTCCAGTTTCATGTTAAATATTTATTTAATTTTGGAAATTCGCGATGACCTTACGATGATCGCGATCACGTTTTCAAATCGCAAAAGAAAATCAGACAATCAACAACCACCAGCACATTAAAAAGGTTAACTTAAAAAAAATTAAAATTCAATGTATATTATAGTACAAACAGTACTTACTACATCACTGCTTAAAAATCATGTTTCTACACATATATTTCTACTACATTTTTTAAACAACTGCTTGAACGCCACTTTCTGTCTCTGCGATGACGCAATAGTAGTGATGCCTCCAGTAGCTGTGACAATCAGGCCTTTTTTAAGAGGTGTAAAACACATATATCCACACATTTTACAGTATTTTAGACACTAGGGGATTATTACTGCACTGTTTAAAGTCATATTTTTGTAGGGAGCTTCTATAAAAACAAATTTATAAACTGATTTTCTGTTTTCACGATGATGCCGGGTGCCACGATGCTATTGGTAGCCACCATCACCACAAATATGTTGGGAAATGGCAAAATAAAAGCAGACATTCAATAGCCACAACCACATACAAAACGTATAACTGCAAAATAGATTATAACCAACACACTAAACACATTACTATCAAAAGACTCTATAACAGCATGTATAACTTCCTTAATATCTCTATAACACAGTGTATAACTCTTTCATTGGAACCTGTAACTGCATGCAACACTATATCAGTAAGTCTCTCTTTCACTGTTCAAGTATTTCAGTGGATCTGTGAGATGGTTCATCAGTCTATCAATGTTTCTGTAACCAACTGCAGGACAGTTTCAGTGTAACTATGAGTTTGTACATCAGTGTCTCAATGGGTCTGTGATAGGTTGCTTGAGTCCCTCAGTCAATCTGTGAGTAGGTGCTTGAGTGCCTTTGTGCATTTGGAAGTAAGTATATGACTGACCCAATCTGTCAGGTGGCTACATGGGTGTCTGAATAGGTGAGTGAGTGGATCCATGACCGTCTTAGTGGGTCTATGAGTGAGTGCATGAGTCTCTCTGTGGTTCTATGTCTAAGGGGTGTGAGTGTCTGTGTTTTATGAGTGAGTGCATGGGTCTCTGAGTAGAACTGTGAGTGGGTGCATGAGCCTTTGAGTGCATCAGTGACTGGGAGCATGAGTCTATGAGTTGGTCTGTGAGTGGGAATGTGAGTGACTGTATGGGTGTGTGAGTATTTGATTGGGTCTGTGAGTGGGTGTATGAGTGTCTCAATCGGTCTGTGAGTGAGAGCACATGTATTTGAGTGGGTGAGTGAATAGGTGCATGCATGAGTTTCTAAGTAGGTATGTGATTGGGAGGGTAAGTTTCTGGGTATGTCAGTGAATGAATGTGTAAGTCTTTGAGTGGGTGAGTGAGTTGGTGCATGTATATCTGAGTGAGCCTGTGAGTGCTATGTGAGTGTATGAGTGTATGATTCAGTGACTGAGTGCATAACTCTCTAAAAAGGTCTGTAACTGAGTGTTGTGAGTCACTGCATGGGTATGTGAGTGGGTGCAAGAGTATCTGATTGGATCTTTGAGTGAGTGTATGAGTGTCTCATTGGGTCTGTCATCTAGTATGTGAATGTCAGAGGTTCTATGAGTTCATATGTGAGTGTGTGAGTGGGTTTATCAGTGGGTACATGAGTCTCTGAGTTGGTCTGTACATGGATGCATGACTCTCTGAGTGAGTCTATAAGTGGGTGCATGAGTATTTGAGTGGGACTGCGAGTGGATAAGTGCCCATGTAGGTCTCTAAGAGGGTATTAAAGTCTCTAAATGGGTAAGAGACTGTGCACATAAGTCTATGAGTAGGTCTGTAATTAGGTGTGCAAGTCTCTGAGTGGGCCTATACATGGGTGTGTTTAACTCTCCAAGTCAGTCTGTAAGTGGGTGCATGAGCAACTACTGGGTATGTGATTGAGTGCATGACAATCTAAGTGGGTATGTGACTGGATGTATGTGTGTGAGTAGGTAGGTAAATTGGTGGGGAGTATAAGTGTCTAAGTGAGTTTGTGTGTGCGTACATGAGTCTGTGACAGTGATCGGTGATTGTGTACAAATATATATATATATATATATTCACTGAAAAAACCATAGGTTATAGACCATATATAGTTAGGAATTAGCATTTACAAAACCTTGAAAATTCACTGAAAAAACCATAGGTTATAGACCATATATAGTTAGGGATTAGCATTTACTAAACCTTATTTTACTCACACAAAACCATTGAAATTCGCATATATAGTTAGTTGCACTAACTATATATCACGCACCCGCAATCCACTGCTGATGATGTCACCTATTACATCATTCATGACATGGTCAGTGACATCACTGATGACATCACTGATGACATCTCAAATGACATCACTGATGATAACATCCAGTGACTGTATGCTTCTGTAAAGTTAAAATATGTCTTACATATTGAAGAATGAGTGGATGTATAAGTGTCTGGATGAAGGATTTAGTAGGTGCATGACTGACTGTATGAGTGAGTGATTAAATGTGTCTCACTGAGTGCATGGGTTAGTGACTAAACTGTCTTAATGTGTGCATCATTATGTCTGTTGTTCTGTAAACTGCTGCATGTGTTGATTAGTAGCTATATGAGTGGCTATATGGGTTATTGATTGGTTGCCCAAGTATTTGTATGGGAGACTGAGTGTGTGTGTGGGTGGCTGGGAGGTGTATGACTCTGTGCATAGATGTGTGAGCAGTTGATTCACTAGCTGTATGGGTTCAAAAGTGCATGTGGAAACAGCTGCATGGGCGGTTGACTGTGTGTATGAGTGTATTGGTGAGTGAATGGATATCTCAGTGCTACATGTCAAAGTAAGTACATATGTAAAACACAGTACATGTGAGAGTTGACATATATAAATAACTGTGCATAAGAGCCAGTGAATGTGTGAGTGGCTGTATGGATCATTGTGAACTTGTATCAGGGATTGTATAAGAGAGTAAATATGTGTTAGTATATATTTGAATAAGTAAGGTGTGTATAACTGTATAGTTGAGGAAATGGAGGTGTGATTGATTCTTTGCATGACTGACTAGGTGTGTGAGTAACTCCACGGATGAGTGACAGTCTGTTAGTGTCTGTTTACACTGAGTGTATCTAAGGTTATATTAGAGACTGAAGAGGTTCATCGTATTACCACATGAATGATGTCATCAGTGATGTGATCAGTAATGTCAAATGAGATGTCATCAGTGATGTCATCAGTGATGTCATTTGAGATGTCATCAGTGATGTCATCAGTGATGTCATTTGAGATGTCATCAGTGATGTCATTTGAGATGTCATCAGTGATGTCATTTGAGATGTCATCAGTGATGTGATCAGTAATGTCAAATGAGATGTTATTAGTGATGTCATCAGTGATGTTATTTGAGATGTCATCAGTGATGTCATTTGAGGTGTCATCAGTGATGTCATCAGTGATGTCATTTGAGATGTCATCAGTGATGTCACTGACCATGTCATGAATGATGTAATATGTGACATCATCAGCAGTGGATTGCGGGTGCGCAATATATAGTTAGTACAACTAACTATATATGCGAATTTCAATGGTTTTGTGTGGGTAAAATAAGGTTTAGTAAATGCTAATCCCTAACTATATATGGTCTATAACCTATGGTTTTTTCAGTGAATTTTCAAGGTTTTGTAAATGCTAATTCCTAACTATGTATGGTCTATAACCTATGGTTTTTTCAGTGAATTTCAATGGTTTTTTAATAGTAAATATCAAAAGCTGTAAAATGTATTCTTATTCCAATTCAAAAATATATTTTTTATATTTTTGTATTATATTTTTTTAGTTTAAATATTTATTAAATTATTTTTTATTGTTTCGCTGCCGGTCCGCGAACCAGGCAGCTTCCCGTTAGCTTCAATTTGTTCTGAGACCCGGTCCGCCAACCGGTAAACGTTCCGTTAGCGCAAGTACCGCGTTAGAAAGCAACATCGTGACGCATCGCGTAATCGCAACGTATCGCGTTACTGCGTAATGCGTCTTATGACGCGCCGCGTTAGCGCACCCGGAAGCGCTCCGGAACGCGAACAAAGGCGCAAAACGCAGAGCCCCGGAAACGATCCGAGGCGCGGCGCGGAGCGCGTAACGTAAGCATAACAGGTCATGTGACTAATTTATAAAACTTTTCATTAGTTCATTTTACTTTTAGTTTCCTAATGATGGAAGGCTTGGTCATATGACTTAAAATTAACACTTTTCATTGGTTTAGAACATTTTTTTTCCCAATTGATGAAAGTCCCACCTTTTTTCCTCATGGCATCTGTAGTAGCTGCAGCTGGTGGACCCCCAGCACCACCACCACCTCCAAGGAAGAGAGGACCATCTCCTCAGGTCATCCTCCAACAAGAGGAGGAAGAAGAGGAAGAAGAGGAAGAGGAGCAAGGGACAAGGAGGTTTTTAAAAGAACAGCCAAGGAGGTCCCATATAAAAGAAAATTTTATTTGGCAATTTTTTTCATTTCCTCCACATCAAAAAAAGGTAAATGCCCAGTACGTTGCGTGCCTCATCTGCCACAATGAACTGTCCAGAGGAACCGAAAAAAAATACAGTTATGGTAATTATACCATGCATCGCCATATGGAGAGGTGGCACCCGATAAATTACAGTGCTGCCCAAATACGTGATTTGGTGGATAACCCCCGGCCTGCCAGTACATCCACCAATGAAGTGGCAGTGACGGAATCAGAGGCAAGGGAAACGGTCCCAAATCTACAGAAGAACTTTGGCGAAATGAAATTAACATGTTGAACTTGCGGCAAATTAATTTCCTGTGGAGAGAGGAGTGTAACTCTAATCAATAGAGCTTTTGAACATCATCAATGTACAAAACGTCCCAGAAACTAAAATTTTTTGTTGCTCCTGTTGAGCCCTTTCTAATGAATCATTTTTGTTCCCCCCCCCAAAAAACCCCCCAAAAAATATAAAACAACAAAAATAATAAAAAAAAGTTCTTTTTAGAACTACCTTCCCTTTATGAAAAATTGCTAGAATGTTTAGCACTCTAGCAACCTCTATTTCTTTTGATTCGCTTCCCGGTTCGCGTGCCGGTACGCGAACCGGAAGCGAACTAAAAAAAAAAAATTAAAAAAAAAGAAGAGTAAGTAAACAGAGAGTAATGTTAAAAGAAAGACAAATAGAGGGAGTAACACACAGTTACTGTTAAAAGAGGGCCAGAGAAAAGGAGTGGAAAGAGTAGTATAAGTAAGTAATAGAAAAAGAAATGAGGGAAGTAGCAAAGGCAGGAAACTGAAGGTTAAAGAAATGAAGCAGTGGAACTAATAAAAGTTAAATTTGATAGAGATGTAACATAAAGAGTACTAAACACTTACCTTATAATTGTCGTTAATTTAGTCAATTGTAATTTTTATACTTTTAATCTGTGTAAGAAAGAACAAAACATTTTAAATTAATAGATGGTAGCAAAAACAGAGTGAGCATGAGACAAGATGAATACATATTATAAATCACAATTCAAAGTACAAAATTAATTATACATATTTAATGGTTTATTTTTGCTGTTCTCAGAATATATCAAATTTCACTGAAAACAGTGAGTTGAGGGTATTCATCATATAACAGCGGGGAAAAAAACACAATCAAAATGATTGTGTTTAAAAAACCCTTACAATATAATCAATCAGAAATAAGAACTCCTCAAAAGTAACTTACTTTCTATGACGTCAAAGGATGTCCTATGAACAGCTTATACTCTGTTGTGCTGTTACTATTTTCTGGCCGCCACTTTCTGAAAAATAAACTCCATCGTTTTAAGAAAAATGAGACATACAAAGCAATTTAAAACAGCACACTAAATTACACCTAGAATCATTATAGTCCAGTTACCTACCCTAAATTCTCACTTCAGAAAACAAGTCAAAAGGCAACATTGCTTCATACTCAATTGGTAATGTTTGCTGAAAGACTAGCCTTTTTTTATTTCAAATAAGCTGTGTAATATCCTGATGTTGTCAAAGGACCATCTTAATATATATTAGCTGCAGTTGCAAATGTTCTTCCTGAAATCGATGACTGTGTAGCCAAAACATTTTTAACTAGACTTAACAACTTTTTTTCATCCAGTTTATGTAGTTGAAATTGTAAAATGACATTTCACCCATAAGTTTCCATCAGCATTGCAGACTAACATTTCCTCTACTCCTTGTTTTGATCTGCTGCTTGAATTAGCTTATAAACACGAACAGTTTTCGCTCTGTATTACACTTATCCACAAGGCCATATAGAGTAGGAGCCATTACAACCTCTTGAAATTCCTCAGAACAAATCCCAAGATTCCTTTCCTAAAATTTTGGTTGTAAGAACACCAGGTAAGAATTTTGAAGGTGGAAAGGCAAACTTTTTTTGAAAGTTAAAACAGAATCATTGCAGAATGACCAGTCGTTTCCAGATTTTAAATAAGCTGTGTAATGTCCTGAAGTAGTTGAAGGACCATCATGATATATAATTGCTGTAGTTACAAAAGTCCTTCCTGATATTGACAACTGCGAAGCCACAAAATTATTAATTAAAGTTGTCAATTTAGTTCCATCAGGCCTACATCGTTAAAATGACATACTGGCCATAACTTCGTATAATTAACATGGACAGCATTGCAGACTTACATTGGCTACACTCCATGTTTTGATCGGCTGCCTTTACTAGCTTATTGAAGGATACTGATTTACTGTCAGGCAAAGGTAAATATATAAATCTTTCTGAGTCTACACTAGTAGTACTTGATAGCCTACAGTTCTCGCAATCATGCTGCCATTGATAAGAAAGGCCAAACAGATAATCTACATCTACACCATCATCTTGCAATACATCAAGCATATACATTAAAAACTCCTGACAATCCTGCTGAATATTTTGAGAGAATTGTGTTTGACCTGAACATTCGTTTAACAGATAACGAATTTCAGACACACTTTCTACTCTTGTTCTATCAGCGCTACATTTCTCTAACACAGAATTCAACAAACAGCATAAACTTTTTTCCGAATTGATCACAATCTGTTCTTTTAAAGTCTCTAGTGAAAAGAGAACATTAACCACTACATTAGCATAGCAGTTGACACCAGAACTATTTTCATATTGAAAACCAACAACATCTTCAACAGAATTCATTTTATTTCTGCTTACAATTTATGGTTCATCGACTTTTGGTCTTTTTGCTACAACCTCCCTACTATTACTGATATTTCTTCGTTTCCGGCCTACCACACGTTTCTCAAACAAAGGATATTGAGGCAAATGTGGCGCATACTCTCTTCTTAACCTATTGTATTCCTTAACACAATCTAGATCCGCACAAATGTTTGTGACATCACAGTCAATCAAGTACAATCCCGATAAAGTTCTGACTCGTGACAATGCAACATAAGCCATACCCTCTTTGAACACAGAACTGCCAATATTCACTAAAGCAGTGTCTACACTTAAACCTTGCGATTTATGAACTGTCACCGCATATGCCAAGCAAACAGGAAACTGCTTACGGCGAACATATTTAATCTTTTACAAGCAAAAACCTAGCTGTGCAACGACCAATTAGCTGTACTTCCTCAATGCCATCAAATTTAATTTTTAAAAATTCAATTCCATCTCTACTTCTGTATTTCTCAAAATCAACAACATTACCCATTGATCCATTTACCAGACCTCTTTCAACATGTAAATTTCTTCTCAAAATGATACGGCAATTTAAGCACACATTCAGAGTCTTTTCAAAACCCGCTGTTTTAGATATAGTCTTCTCTAATGAATCCAATTTAGATTTCAAATTCTCAGACAAAACAATTGTTGCACCCATATGCTCTATTCTGTCAATAGCTTCCAGTTTCACAATCTCTTGGTTTTTTAAATTCAACATTTTGTTATTGAAGATGGAACATTCTGCAAGAGTTGGCATCAAACATATTCCAGATTTTTCTCAGTAATTTTCTGAAAAATATCCTCTGGCAGAACGTCTTCTTCTGGATACAAATTTGACAGTAATCGTGCATGTAAAGCTTCTTTCCCACGCTCAGTCACTTTCCCGATTCTAACATCTTGTAGAATATTCTTGTAATCTTCGTCCTTCGCCTGACGCATATTTTCACGCAGCTCAACATAATTGAAGTTTAACCATATGTTAACGTTGCCAATGCTCCCTAGGCACTTCCTGGTATCTTCATGCGTAAGCAGTTTAAACACTGGTTGTCTTTTCACTGGTGTCAGCTGCAGAAGATCACTGAAAACAATGATGTGTTTGCCACCGAATAACACATCATACTCTGTTTTAAGAACTTCCTGCATTCTCAAATGCACAAAGGCAAGCATGACATTGGAAACCATGCTTACTTCGTCAATCATAAGAAGTTTCATCTTCTTCAGGACTCTAGATACTTCACAACAAGCATCCCCAGATAACTTGTGGTATTGTGATTTGTTATCATGCTCCACTGGCAGCATCAGTAGCCGATGCAAAGTAATCCCTTTAATGTTATGTGCTGCCAGTCCAGTTGGAGCGGTGACAACACAAGACAGCGATGACTCAGTCCTTTTCTGCAGATAACATGAAATTGCTTTATTGAGGAAACTTTTTCCAGTTCCTGCTTCTCCACTCACGTACAGTCGGACAGGCTTCAAGGACGTACATGAGCACTCTTTCTTCTCATGACTTAATCCATGATCAATTTGGTTGGTAACTTCGTCATAAATTTTCCTCTGCTCAACGTTGAGTTGTCTTTCCAAATCTTCTAAGTTAACGCATCCTTCTGAGCATGTGCCATGGCTCTTTCCACTTCAATCATAGCAGTGGCAGCTTCATTTTCGATAACTGGTTCTCCTAGTGGATCCTGACTCAATGAAACAGAACTCTGACTGTCCCGAGAACTGTCTCTAGCAATCTCAGCTGCAATTGTTGCTTCCTGCTCGATTTCTGCATTCAATATTTCTAGATATTTTGGAAAAACAGGACATTCTATGGACTCCTTGGCTGCATTAAAAGAGTCTTCGTAACAGAGGAAATCTCCAAGCAGTTCCTCTTCTGCACGCCAAGGCTTGAAAAGTTGCAAAAGAGCTAAATAGAAAAACTCTTTTCTTTCTGGAGATTCGCAATTCAATTTTCGATGATTTACCAAATGACATTTTCTTTGCTTGACCAGACATCCCTCACTTCCATTTACAATAATAGAAATGTTTGCCCATGCCTCCAAACTACTTGAAGTACACACTAATTCATGTATGAGTAAACCACAACTTGTTAGTTTACACAAAACATTTTATGTTTTTCAATTAGGTACTCAGTTTACAAAAAGAGAATTCACAATAAACAGAACTAAGATCACTATCGACCTCATGTCTGAGCCATATAAAAATTCAAAAGAAATTAATACAAATGTGCAGTGAACCGAACATGTGGTGAACAATTAGAAAAACAGTGACTTATTGACATATACAAACATCACATTAAATACATGGACCAAAAAACTTTTTACATTTGTGAAACAAGGGCTCTTACAAACATTTAGGAACCCGGGGAGAAAATAGAAAACAGCGTTTATAGTAGTTGTTGAACTCCCAAAACCTGAATAGGAACTAATCAATTGAATTTCAGGAACATAGCCCGTTTCTACAATAAATGGCGATGGCCAACCGGCCGACGCGTTTCGAATCCTGATTCACAACTTGCAGAATTCTCATCAGGGCAGATTGGATCTAGTCCATGGGCACTATTTAAAATGAAACAAAACAAAGTATTTACTATCTAGCGGGTCCTCTAACCATTAATCTCTGGACAGTAAGATTACAAAACAGTTTGTACCTTGTGTGAATCCTGCCCACAGTCAGTTCTGGATTAGAGGAAATGTCGTCTAGGCTTGGCGGCCTACGCTGCAACAGAGTAATGGAGTGAATAAGTACTAGCGGGGTGCACAGGAAGGGAATGCTTGAAAGCCATTATCACTCGGTTACCTGAGTTTTTATGGAAGCTGAGCCACATCTTCGCCACTTGGGGTGAAGTTCCTTTATTTTCTGAAACATAGGGGACAGAGTGCGACTTAGTGCACTGTTTACTCGCTGATTAGCTAATCGTGTGTAGATTTTGGTATTTAGAATGAACCACTTACTTGGGCATTGGTCCGCAGTGACCTCAGTGGGGGTTCTATTTTGTGACCATGTTTCGCCGCGCAGGGAGCAGTTAAAATCTGTGAGGATAAGGAGAGGGGCACCGTGTTACCGCGTTGCTATTTGGATGCTGGGTTGAACAAGGTACAATTTTAGAATGTGTCTACATCCGCGCTAGTCGCGTTTGAATTTTAAACTCTTACAAATGGTCCACTTACTTGGACAACGAGTAGCGGTGACTTTAATGGGGGTTCTGATTTTAAGACTGCGTTTCTCCAACCAAAGCTTACTCGGGTAAATATCTGCGGGGGGAATGGGAGGGGGACACGTTACCGCGTTATCATTTCTGTGCATAACCAATATACAGTTGACAGTTCAGGAAAGTGGCCGCTTCCGTGCTTACCGCAATATGTCAAATCCGATCAGCGTGCTTGCTCCACAGCGGTGACCAAGGGATGTGAGAAATTCAATTGATTAGTTCCTATTCAGGTTTTGGGAGTTCAACAACTACTATAAACGCTGTTTTCTATTTTCTCCCCGGGTTCCTAAATGTTTGTAAGAGCCCTTGTTTCACAAATGTAAAAAGTTTTTTGGTCCATGTATTTAATGTGATGTTTGTATATGTCAATAAGTCACTGTTTTTCTAATTGTTCACCACATGTTCGGTTCACTGCACATTTGTATTAATTTCTTTTGAATTTTTATATGGCTCAGACATGAGGTCGATAGTGATCTTAGTTCTGTTTATTGTGAATTCTCTTTTTGTAAACTGAGTACCTAATTGAAAAACATAAAATGTTTTGTGTAAACTAACAAGTTGTGGTTTACTCGTACATGAATTAGTGTGTACTTCAAGTAGTTTGGAGGCATAGGCAAACATTTCTATTATTGTGAGGCCCTGCCTACCCTCTTTCCCATTGGGCCCAGCCACCCTTGTGTGTCTTGATCACTTCCATTTACAGCATACACTCCTTTATCAATATCTTCTTTGATGTTCCTCTTGAAAATGTAATTTTGTAGAACATCATACAGACAAACATTCTCCAGGTGACTGCTTCTATTTGGATAATATGTATCCAACATGTTGGTCTTCAAAATATCTGTACTGCTTGGCTCCTTCTCCGCCAAATACTCAATTTCCCGTACAGGTTTCAGAACTCGAATACGCGTTGCAACAAGACCAAGACTCGCCCAAATGATACTCCTAGATTTGGCATAGAGACTTGCTGAAGATAACTGGTCAGAACATTCGTAAGCTCAGATTTCTCGATGCGACAACATCTTCAGACTGAAACTGTACAATTTCTTACTGAGGCTCTTTTCATGGGAAATATCCTCCCACATATCCTTCAGTTCTGTCTTTTCTTTTTTGGTGATGTAAGACGTCACATACCGAGCCACAGCCATACAGCCACAAACTGTATATCCATGTTAGCATTCCACATGGACAAAATCACTGGGTTGTAGTCGTAAATGTACTTGGACTCTTCGTTTCTTTTCAAATTGTATGTGTTTTTGGGTGATTTCCTTGTCACATTATGTCGCAGCGAAGACATCAAATTGTTCACTCTTCCTTTAGATATCACCGCCGGTGGAAATGCAAAACGACATTTGGTGTAGTACTTGTCCTTGTTTCTGAATTTACGACGACAGTACTTTCCACAACGATGGCTTTGAAACCGTAAAACTTGTTCTCTTAGACTTTTATCTTCGTTTGTCTTTGGAACAGCACATGTAGCATACTGTTCTATGAAACTCATCACTAAGTCATCCGGATCTGTTCCAAATGTGGGTGCATCTTTGATCCATAGCAGCATATGTATATGAGGAGCACCTCTTGCTTGATACTCCTTTCTCCAGAAGAAAGCCAACACCTCTCCAAGAGGTGGATTTTTCTTGTTCGTGATGAAAGACATCATAGCTTCAAATCTATGATTGAAGTATCTGCATACATTCACTGGATCCAAAAAGCACAGTTCTCCGGGTGTCTTGAATTCGATATTTTCAATGTTTCCATTTGCCTCTCGTAAAAATTCAAGTAAGTCTTCCCAGCCATACTCAGCACAGCTGAGAGTGAGGAACCATGTGGGAGTTCCTAAGTTCCTCAGCATACATTTTAAGTCACCATGTTGGCGGTACCAATACTCATTAGTACCACGCTGACAAACCATGAGATTAATCAGGTGAGAATCCAAAATACTGTCTTGCACATTGACTTTATCCATAAAGTCCCTTGCCGAGATATTTCGCAGTTGTACACCACTTTTCAAGATGTGGTTCACTGCATAAGACAATCCAGAGAGATCACTTTCAAACAGTAGATGAAATAAATAGGGAATGCATTGACGAAACCTAGGATCTTCTGCATACAATCGTAAAGTCCGGTATTCTGAAGCAGGAATTTGAACAGGTCGCTCATCATATCGTCCTCCTCGACCTGTGGGAAATAACTGTGGGAAACATCGAGCTTCCAAACTTTCCTCCCAAACACTAATGGGACTCCCTTTGGCTTGTTTCATTTGAAACAACTCAATAGCATTCCCCATGACTTCCTTGGAATGCAGAGGATGAACACTATAATGTTCATATATTTCTTCATTTTTAGAGGCTTCTACTTTCTCAATTTGTCCAGCACACAAATCGCTGTCCTCTTCTTCACTTACTTCCTCTTCTGCAACGCATACATTCTTGTAGTACTCATTGTTTTTTATCAAATACAATGTTGCCTTTTTGACTTTCCTAACATCCACTAAATCTTGCCAGATTTTCTTACTCTTTGTTGGAACCCCATTAACTATGATAACCAGAGATTCCTCTTCCACTTTCTCTACTCCAATTGTATTAATGTTTTTCTTCAAATCTAAGGGCAAATAAACAACTCTTCCCTATAATCCTCTCTGTAAATCTGATGGAGGCAATTTCCCTGTTTTTGGCTCCATTCATACAATAGCCTGGAAGGGATGGACACTTTGAATCAAAATAGATTCATAAGTATTTAAATCCTTCAATTCAGAAGGAATGTCAACCAATTCCAGATTATTATAAACCGCTCTAGCAGGCATCTGGTTTTGGTTTAATTTGTTATAACAATAAGTACACATACGTTGCTTCGCTCCCAAATCAAAACAATTTTCTACCATCAAGTATGTGGCAAAATCCTTCCATTCACTATTGTTTTCCATATCACTTTTTGCATATAAATCCACTAACTTAGTCTGATTCTTATCATAAGTCTGTCGACAACACACACAAGTGAAATTAGGCCTATCACTTGATTTCACCATAAACGTGGAAATTTCCTTGTGAAACTTATGTGTACTGAAAATCTGTACACTCTCTTCCACATTACCTTCTTCTAGTGGGTCAATTTCAACATTGTTCTCTTTACCAGCAAAGTAACAGAACTCAATTTCTTGACAAATATTCTTCACATCTACTTCAGAACCATGCAAAAGAGCACTGCTTAATTGTTTAAGCATATTTGCTGGACTCTTAGCATAATACAACATTCTAACTAATTTCCTCACTTTATTATGATGCACTGCTAGCATCCTGAAATGATGAAAAACACTCTGGCATACTCTCCTGGAAAGACAAGACAGTGAATGACCATGCAAACCTGTCACTTGTCTCACTCTACAAGGATCTAATTCTTGCAACAACTTTATTTTTTGTTTTAAACTTTTCTTATTAAATGTCCGTACAAAATCACAAAGCAAATTGATGGAATCCTGTCACACGCTGCAAATAGAACTACACTTCCAGGTGTACACAGGTCCCTTAGTATGTCTCCCTAAAACCTCATCACTTAACACCTCTTCTGCATCTGCAGACACACGTTTTTCTTTTTCAACCGGACGACCATCTTTTACCTCATATGCTCGACCACTGCTGTCAACTGCATGCACCAAATCATTGTCCTGAAAATAACTCTCCTCATTAAAAAATGCCTCACTATTTGAACTATGCATCCATTCTCCTGAGAAAACTTCACAAAAATTACTTTGATTAACTACTGTCTTCCATCTACTATTTGATTTGAAAACATAAATGACCTTGTTTAGTTTCCTAATTCTATTAATTACCAAAATAAATAACTTTCGCTTAATTTCGAAAGCCTGATCAATAATTTTCTCTACATTTTTCTTTTTCTTATAAAATGCCACTTTCTGTTAGCCTTTCTTAAATTATTTTAGCAAATTGACAATTACCCTGTTGCGGAACATTCGCCTACGAATGTCCCTGAATGTATTTTCCCTTCTACTGCCATGCACAGAGTTATCTCCTGCTCTAGCAGAAACTTTTTTGACGGGCCTTTCCTTTCCATTTAAATTGGCTCTCTTTTTCTGGACTAAAACTTGTTCTGTAGTTATACTTTTGTTTCTACAAATGTTTCTAAGGAATGATTTCGTTCTTTTACCCGGAGCTTTCTTCGTGCGTTGACGAGATTTTAATGTAGAGGACTGCTGCAAGCATTTAGTAATCTGCTGTCTTTGACGTTTCGTAGCCTTTCGGATTCTATCCTTAGACGGCATTGTCTAATTTCTAAATAATCTGCAGTTGAATCTGTGGTAAAATATAATAAAAAATGTTATTAACCACTATTACCAAACAGTAAATCAATAACAGTAAGGATTTGATTCAGCAATGCATAAAGATGATTCAGTGAAATCTTCTTAATTTTACTGTGATAGTTTTACAGGGCTTTCATGCAAATGACTGCCCACCCTGCAACAAAAAGCTCACATGAAACTTGACGCACATTAAATTGTGTATTTACCTGCAATAATCCATATGCCAGTGTTTAGGTCCGTCCACCCTGCCCCTCCCCCTCCCCGCCTCCCTGCCCCACCGTAACTCCCTCCACGACCCACGGCTGCTATCTTGCAACATGGTGCATCTTGAAAATCTCTCCTGCATTATAAAAGTGACGCAACAGCAGCACAAAATAGGCGCACAGCCATCATAAATCTGCCCCTAACACTTTAAATGATTGATTCAGGATGACGATAAGGTGTGGACTATCTAGAAGTTTGTTTGAGGTGATACCTACTCAGGGTTGCAGATGACATTTAGGCATGTTGAAAAGTACAGAGGTGATAATACATGTACAGGCATACCAATGAAGTGAATCATGTCCACTGCACTCTTGAACAAAGGCCAGACCTCCTCTATCTCCCTGAACACGCCTAAACCTCATCTGCACAATGTATTTCCTAATGTTAGGAAACACAAGTCGTATAATTGAAAAACGTGCAAATATTTTTGCACATTTAACAATCACATCACCTGTATTTCTTTAGCTTAGTTATCTCATTGTGCAGATGTAGTCTACGTCCTATGTAGAAGCACACCCTATCAATACTTAAATTACCCAAGCACACATGGGAGCGTATTTACAAGGACCTTGCTCCAGGGGAAATGTCTTAAATTAAAATTGGAAAAATTACATCAAAGGGACTCAAAGGCCTTGTAAATATGCCCCAAACAACCTATGAAACACTAGCAGTACATATCAAGAAACCTAATTGATTTCAAAAAACCTTTTATGTAAAACAATTATATACCTACATTCATGGGGAACTGACTTAAAATGCCCTAATACACATGAAAACGTTTTTTTAAGGTCCTTGCACCTTTTTTCCATCACTTTTAACATGGCTATGTAACTCAAACAATCAAAATCAAAATTTGCCAAGCACACATGGGGGCGTATTTACAAGGACCTTGCACCACGGGGAAAGTGACTACAAATGACCAAACACACATGGGGACGTATTTACAAGGCCCCTTGAACCAGGGGGAAGTGACTTGAAATGGCTAAGCACACATAGGGGTGTATTTACAAGGCCCTTGCACCACTTATGCATCACTTTTAACATGTACACTGTGGAGCACCATGGGGCAATAACAACACAGATGCATTATGCATCTGTTCCGCAAAAGCGACGCATTGCAGGAGTCACATCGCAAGTAAATAAATTCTCATAAATTTTAAAAGCATTCCTTTTCCTTAAAAACGATTTTCTGATCATAATTTGAAAACACAGCACAGCTCCTATGTACAACCACACCTTGTCAGTACTAATACTTTACATTATCTGCAATTACAATTGGTAAAAGAATGCAAAATCTTTTTTGAAAACATAATGCAAACACTTGACTCAAAACATCATTTTAAATGCACAACTGGCTTTCTTATTTTCTCAAAAAAGCATACTAGTCTCTATCTAAAATAAAGAAACGATCTCACCTTAACCACATGAATGCTAAAGGTAATCCTTCAGGTTGCTGACTTTTCTTGATTCCCATTGTTCATGACGAGCTCAGCTCGTCATGAGTGTATGGAGGTGTACATCATGACGAGCTGAGCTCGTCATGAGCGTCCAAGGAGTTAACAAATGCTTTTTGAATTTCAAAACAGTCTCAGAAACACACCAATTTTTCTTTAGCAGAACAAAAGGTATGCACTCCAGAGGCTGGAACCAACAAAGGCACTGAAATGCTGATATTCATCACACATATCTCTCATGTCAGCCAATCAAAACTCTTCCCTCACTTTTTTCAAATCAACACCCTTCCCCCCTCTGCCCTTTCTGCCCTTTTTCCATAGCAAGTACTGCCTGCCAGACCTCTCATGTTTACAAGTTCACACAACAATGTTTCAAATGAACTCTGAACTCTCAGTACACCTGCTAATCCACTGCAATCTTTCATAACATCATTTTTTATTAACCATTCAAATTACATCTTTCAAAGAACACATCCATGCACCCTAACTTTCTGTTTTCAGCAATGGAAATCCACCAATCACTGCTAATGAATCATTAGCACTCAAACTCCACAGTTTTTTTTCTTTACAAACTCCACTGTTTCAACTGCCATTTCATTCCCACACTTCATCTGACTGCAACAGAACCTCTTCTCGCCATGTTTTCTGTCTGGATCCTTGGACATAGCTACATCCACTGGGCTCACAGGTATGTTGATAACAGAAATTTACACAACCTCAATTTACAAAATGTGGAAATCAAATGGATTGGCCAAAGAGGATTGAAATGTCACCAATTGATACCATTGGTGAAAACCTTTTTACATTTGCCAAACCCTGACCTCATAATAGTGCACTGTGGAGGAAATGATTTGGGCACTTTGACTGGGGTAGGTCTGGAAATGCTCTTAAAGGACACCTTTGAGCAATTGATGGCACTTTTTCCTCAAACTGCCTTGGTATATTCCAATATATGCCAAAGACAAAAATGGAGGCGGTCCAATCAATTTTGTCCACAAATTGAGAAATCGAGGAAGCATGTAAATAAGTCTGTTTCAGCTTACATAAGAGACCATGGAATGGGCTGCATCTACAACAATAACTTGCATTACTACATGCAAGATATCTACAGAGGAGATGGTGTGCACTTCTCAGATGAGGGGAACAGAGTTTTCATACAAAATTTAAGACTGTGTATTGGTACCTACTTAAAAGTACCTAGAACTTACACAGAACCCAAAAGCTCTTTTCAGAGCTACCTTAATTTTAATTACTCTTTAAAAATTTTGAATGTACCTTTTTTCGCTAATTTTCGCTTATGTTCGCTTCCCGGTTCGCTACCCGGTTCGCGTACCGGCAGCTAACCGCGCGAAAAATGCAATTTTTTTTCCGACATATATGAGCCTCCTCAGCCACCCTCAGAAAACCTAGGGGGTCAGGATACGTCTACCGTGCCCCCTTCTACCCATTCTGAACATTATTTACCCTCCATCTTGTATCTCAATTCTACCAAAACACAAAATGGAGGACTCCCGTAACGCTGCAGGTTCGCGTACCGGGACACGCACTGACAAGCACTCGCTCAAAAAAGGTGGGAAAGTAATTTACAGAAAAACGACTGGAGACACTTTCACCAAATATACATTAGCTCATACTACATACCAATCCCTACCATTTTCACAAATTTGGTTGGAATTCCATTTAGCCATTTAGCATGTAGACCGCTCTAAATTCCCTGAGATAAATTACTTCACAAAACACATATGAAGTGTTGGAATTGACAACCAATTAAAATGTTACTTTCATTTTTTATCGTGACATTTGATTGGTTATGTACCTGAATATATATAAAGAAAGAGAGAGAAACACAGCCATTTTGACTACTACTTCCTGAAGTACATTTGAAGACCATTTTCACTGACAAATTAAACTTCTTTTTGAAAGGTAAGAAGTTATTTTAAAAATTTGAAATGAGAACTATGTTATGGTAATTTTTGAAAACGTTTTTAGATAGTTATATACTGTCCCTCTGTAAGAGTTAGAGATTGAGATAGGCTTCTCTGTTATAATTATGGATTGAGTTAGGCTTCGATGGTATAATTATGAATTTACTTAGTCTTCATCACAGGCACTTTGTGATAGTTCTACTTCCTGCCTGAATCCATACAGTGCCCAAAGATAACTTCACTGTTAAAAACTCACTAGTACCTGCCTGAACTTTAACCCAACAGTAACCTATCTCAAATTATGTATTTATTTTTTATGCAATTTACAGCAAAAAAATGGAAGCACAACAGAAAGAAAATAATATTTCCTTTCAAATAAAGATTGAAAACAATCCAAATGAAGAAAATGATGAAAATGACTTTTTGGATGACACATTAGACGAAGAATTAATTGAATGTGTAGAAGAATATGAATCATGGAATGAAAAGGAGGACATACCTGATGAATTGATGTTACAAATTCTTTTAGATTTTGAAAAATCTGAACAATAAATGTAAATTTTAAAATTAAAAATTGTTTGAGACATTATTCTTTTTTATATGTAAATTATGAAATAGTACCAAAATAGATATAATATAAAGTGAGACTTAAAATATACTGTACAACTTGTTTGTGTTACATAGTAAGTTTGCTCATAGTTACTTCCTTTCTCCAACTATATTATCTCCAATGTGTACTTAACATCTCTTTATCATCTCCTGCCTCCATATTGTTTCGGCTTTCCAGACAGACTATGGTATAAATTCCATATACCACAATAACTTCTGAAACAACTTGCAAGATATCTACAAAGGAGACGGCGTTTATTTATTTTTAGACTCTGCATTGGTACCTACATTTTGCTACGTAAATAAAAAAAACAAAAAAAAACAACAAAACAAACAATCAATAAACATACAAAATGTAAAAAGTCTATCATTCTTGTTTCCTTATAGTACGCTCCCTGGGCCACTTTCCGGTGCGTGTACCGGGCGCACCCCACGCAAAAAAAACGTTTTTTTTTTTTGCCGCGTGGGGCCCTTTTAAAGCCTCCACATCAAACCTAGGGGGTCGGGGAGGATCTACTATGCCCCCTTATGGTCATCTGCCCCTTCGTTTTGGCCTCCTCTTGTCTCTCGATCCTACCAAGAGACAAGTTGGCGGCCGCTCCGGACTGTTTAGAATGTTGACAGACACCAGAGAGCCAATCACCTTCGCTTCGCAAAGTTCCGTTACGCGAAAAGTACGCGAACCGGAGCGCTACCCGGGACGCTGTCACAGATATATCTGTTTTTTTAAACGTTAATTTCTCAAAATCCACTGGAGCACATATATTGAGACCCAGCAAAGGCACATCGGGCTAACAGTCCCTACAATTTTGCCAAGTTTCGTGCAAATCCATTCAGCCATTCGAGCTAAAAGTGAGGCCAAACGCCCTATGGAAAAATGAATGGGAAAAACGCGTTTTGGGACCCCCTTTTTTTCTCGGCCCCCCATGACGAAACCCCCCCAAATTTTCAGGGGCTGCTCAGAAACAAAATGTGCCATTTTCCTGAAAATATCAGCCGATTCCGTCCACAAACGCCAAAGTTATTAGACATAGAATTTTCAAAAGTCCCATAGAGAAAAAATCCTAACTATATATACCTACTGGCTATATATATATATATATATATATATATATATATAAATCGGCCCACTTCGTCCGTTTACACCGGGACCTTGAAACTGCGGTGCAATCCAGGGGCGGAGGTCGCCCTGTATTAATTGTTTTCCACCAAGCACAGCAGCCGCTGTGCCAATGCACTCCAATCCAGTTATTTCAAAGAAACCACGAAACAGTGCGTGTGCTCAAAAGGATTTAATTCTCCATTTAAAGTTCCAACATGTGATACACGGCAAGTATGGAACAAAAAAACCCAATGCGTTTCGGCGATGAAACTCTCGCCTTGCTCACGGGTAACTCGTGTATGAAAACAAACAGTTAAATAAAGTTTACCCAAAGTGCACGTGTGGTCAGTGACCTGGTCATGAACTTAGACAAGGGACATAGTTAAAGTCACTATGGTGGCCATCTTAGCAAGGTAAAATAACAGTGTGCCAAAAACGAATTCTACATTCAGTTATCTATCACTGTTACTCACGGTTAGTGGCACAATCTCACAATAATATTGACATGCTGGATTGCGGTATGCATAAATTCAAATACAAGCCAAGTGGCTGAATTAAGACGGCCCAACATATTTCTACCTGTGACCTCTATTCTCAATGATAATAACATTATCGGCGGCCACTCTAGCGTGGTCAGATTCACATGATATTGTAGATAAGCTGTTGATTATTTGGTAATTGCCCTAGTGGACTGGAATAGCGCGAAGTACATTGATCCTGTCTGATTATGTATATATGCACAAAATTAGAATAAGACTTGTTGATTCTATACCAAGTGGCCAGTTAGCAAAATGTCCAAAATAACCATATAATAAACAATGTTTCCACTGAGGGGTGAGTGGCTCTGAACCTTGCTACGCTCATCTTAGAGTTCTCATCCTTTCTTCCCCAGTGGGAATTTAACATTCATTCACTTCAGGTGACAAGTCTTCTTGATCCTGTACAACAGCGGGAGAAAACAGAAAATACAGCCTGTCAGCATATACAAAATATTGACCCAATCATAATGCTCAACTATGTTCAAACAATTTAGGTACACTGACTGTGCCCTAGTGATTTCAAAGTGATTAAAACAGTTAAAATGATGTTGTTTGCAGGAAATTAGGGACATACAGTGTTACTCTTCATGGTTAATCAATAATACCATTGCTCAGAAAATATTGAGAACCAAGACTAGGAGAACTCCCCGGATTGTACCAAAACATGGTTATGTATCCTTTACTCTCCCAGGTGCCAGATCATTTCTTCCTCCGAGTTCAGGCCCCCCGGAATCAAACTGTCTAGGTCAATGATGTACCTGTTCTCCATTTGCCGTAGCTTTCGAATCTTATCCCCCCCTCTTTTCATTTGTGGTAATTTATCTATCACAAAGAATTTTAGGAGGTTACGGTTCCCTCCATGTAATTCCTCGAAGTGTCGGGCAACGGGTGAATTCTGTTCTTTGTTTTGAATTGCCCTCATATGTTGCAGGATCCGAGTCTTCGCAGGAAACATGGTACTGCCTACGTATTTTTTGTGGCAGGGGCATGTGAGAACGTAGACGCAGTATTCTGACAGGCAAGTAAGGTGTTTTTCAATGGCTCTTTCTTTATCCTCTACAGGATAATACACTTTTTTGACATTCGTACTATACTTGCATGCTTTGCATTTCATGCAAGTATAGAAGCCTTGGATCTTGGAGGTATTAGGTTTGGTCATGCTCACCTCATTACGGCTTACCTTACTCCTGAGAGTGTCTGCTCTCCGATAGGTGCTACTGGGCCTTTCCTTAAGGATATCATTGAGGGTAGTATCAGTCATGAGGACTTTCCAGTGTTTGTGTAGACTTTTTTGTACCCTCCATGATTTGGAGTGAAACGTGGAAATGAATCTGATCGTTTCATTTTCCCTGTTCCCCCTTCTCTGTTCTGGGGTCAAGAGGGACAGATGACTGATCTTGCTAGCCTTGTCAAAAGCACAGTCAATGACGTCCTGCTTATAGCCTCTTTCTATGAACCGTTTTTTCATACACTCTCCTTCTTTGACAAAGTCACAGTCCCTGCTACAATTCCTCCGGGCCCGGAGAAATTCTCCATACGGGATACTTTCAATCAAGGCCTTGGGATGGCTACTTTCCGCGTGGAGTAGGGTGTTCCCTGCGGTTTTTTTGCGAAATAATTTCATCGCAAGTTTGCCTGCAGATACCTCCACAGATAGATCCAGAAAGACTGCCCCAGATTTACTGATATTGCCCTCTAGGGTCAGGTTGAGGTCATTTTTGTTCAGTTCTTCAATAAATGACTCAGCCATGTTGTTAGGACCATCCCAGATGATAAATAGGTCATCTATGTACCGCAGCCATATTTTCACATGGCTGCGATACAGATTGTTGGTCCTGGCAACTTGCTGCTCCCAGCTCGCCATGAATAGATTGGCGAAACTGGGAGCAAAACAAGTTCCCCTCGCTGTCCCTTGGCACTGGCGATAGTACGTATCATTGAACACAAAATAATTGTGCTCAAGACAAAACTGCATCAGAGTGATGATCATATTTGTATGTTCCATATAAGAGATAGATCTTCTCTTAAGGAACATGCGGCAGGCCTCAACACCATTGTTGTGTCTTATAGACGTGTATAAGCTACACACGTCTAATGTGATGAACAAGTAGTTCTCATTCCAAGCAAAATCTTTCAATTTGGTAATGAAGTCCCTACTGTCTTTGAGGTAAGATGGGGTCTCTTCCACAAAGGGGCGTAGAAAATGGTCGATATATCTGGATGTATTCTCCAGCAAGGACCCAATTGAGGAGACAATTGGTCTTCCTGGAGGATGTTTGGAGTCTTTATGCAGTTTGGGTAACAGGTATAGGACTGCTATCATGGGATTACGATTCAGAAGGAATGAGTACTCATTCCATTCAATAAGACCTTGGTCTTTCCAACCTTTTAACATTTCAAAATATATGGTATTGGTTTCCTCAATCTTTTCTAAAGATGAGATCTCGTAACAGTTTGCACATCTTAGTTGCTGCATACCTTCAGCAATATAATCCTTAGCATCCATAACCACCACATTCCCCCCTTTATCAGATTGTCTTATTACAATGGAAGAGTCATCTCGCAAAGCTTTTATGGCAATCCGTTCATATTTGGTCAGATTGTCTCCCGACCAATGTTTCTGTTTCGCCAAATTTTTAAAGTCAGAAATCATCAGGGATTCAAAAGTGTCAATACCACACGTTGGCAAAGAGGGGTTGAATGTGGATTTCGGTCTGAAAGGATTGGGACAATTCAAATTCGTGTTAAAACCCAAGGAATTAGCATTAATCAATTCATTAGTGGGTGTACCCATTTCTAAGCTCTTCAGGGTAATGAGTGCTTCTACCTCAGTTATACTTTCATTAGCAGGATTGGCATTGGGTGGAATAGATGTAGTGTTTTTTACTTTAAGTTTATTCCATTTGTGAAGTCTTAATTTCCGTGTAAATTTAAAAAGGTCTATGCGCTCTTGCGAATAGCAAAAGTTAGATGTGGGACAAAAAGATAGGCCAAATTGGAGTACCTCATGCTCACTCTTGGATAGAGGGCAGGATGACAAATTTATCACATTCTGTTGATTTATTTTCCTCTTCTTTTTTGGCCCCGTGTTTCCACTCCCATAGGGGCTGTGTTTCCTTTTGCCGCCACCGCCCCGCCTGTCTTTTGGCTGGTCTTGTTGTCGTTTTCTCCTGAATTTCCTCTGCCTTTGCCTTTTCCTCTGAATCCTCGGCCCCTTCCATGGCCCCGGTCTATTTGCCAATTCTGCTGTTGTTGGGTTTGATTCATACGTTTGAATTCCTCCCAAAAATTGGACGACTTAGTTGGATCCTTTGTCACATTTTCTGTTGATCCTGATGCCTGTTCCTCCACAGAAACATCACTCTCTACCACTTCCTCCCCAGATTCCGCTTCCATCTGGGTTTTATCGATATTTGCTTGTACTCCTTTGCGTACCATGTGGTCATACTTCTTACTAAACGTGAATACTCTTCCAGAGCTGTAGTCAATTTGATCCCTTAGGAATTTGCGTTCCTTTTTAGCTATTATTTCATCCTCATGTTTGCTGATTCTTTTGTTGATTTCCTCCAATGTTTTTAGTAAAGGTTTCTGGTATTTCTTCCTTGGAGATCTCCTCCTTAAGTTCTGCTATTTTCTTGAGTAATACAAGTCTATCTTTCCATGCATGTTTTATTAGGATGGATAGCATCCTGTTAGAACAGTCCATAAGATTCTCTGCCCATTCCTCTGCAAGTTCCATATCCGGTTCCTCATATGAGGGTGCTATTAGAATCCGTAAACCCCTTGGAATTCTTTTTTCTTCTTGGTATTTTTCCAAGGTTATTGCCTCCCACCATTTAGAGACTTCTTTACGGATTAACTTTTCCAGTTTATTATATTTATTCTGTAGGTTCATCGTTGCAGATTGGGATTCTTTATTGGGTTGTCCTGTAGGTGTTGCTACAAACATTGTCTGTGCCCTGAGCCTCCTGCGGGACTCCGTATCGTCATCCATATTGCCGTTTCCTTCACTGGGTAAAATACCCTTGTTTCTGCTGGTATCTAGATAATGTTCGTAATGTTCACGCACTGTTTTTCATGTAAATCAAGGTTTAACTGGATGCCCGTGTCACCTACCAGCAGACTTATTTTATGCTGCGGGTTGAACACAGGACAGTAACGTTGCAAAATAACTAGTGAACGAATTATTCAAGTGGAGATATTCGACTGAGTCTTTTGAGTATAGTCAGACGTTCCACACGGCAGCCACATCCAACCCATTGGAAAGTCTGTTTTTCGCAGGCGCCATGTGATCGATTATCGCATTTACCAGAGAAAGTAAGTGTAAATGGACTTACCCCGGGATCACGCCGACGGGTCCAACAGAGTCCTCTGTGTTCCGGACAGGCAGTTCCCTACTGGGCGGTCCAAAAACAATCTGGTAACAATCCTGAATTATTCGCTACGTGGTTAGTGCTCCAACGCGGTCGACCGGTGTCTGTCACAATAAATCGGCCCACTTCCTCCGTTTACACCGGGACCTTGAAACTGCGGTGCAATCCAGGGGCGGAGGTCGCCCTGTATTAATTGTTTTCCACCAAGCACAGCAGCCGATGTGCCAATGCACTCCAATCCAGTTATTTCAAAGAAACCACGAAACAGTGCGTGTGCTCAAAAGGATTTAATTCTCCATTTAAAGTTCCAGCATGTGATACACGGCAAGTATGGAACAAAAAAAACCAACGCGTTTCGGCGATGAAACTCTCGCCTTGCTCACGGGTAACTCGTGTATGAAATATATATATATATATATATATATATATATATATATATATATATATATATATATATATATATATATATATATATATTACCTACTGGCGATAGCCAGTAGGTATATATAGTTAGGATTTTTTCTCTATGGAACTTTTGAAAATTCTATGCCTAATAACTTTGCCGTTTGTGGACGGAATTGGCTGAAATTTTCAGGAAAATGGCACATTTTGTTTCTGAGCAGCTCCTGGAAATTTGGGGGGGGTTCGTCAAGGGGGGGCCAAGAAAAAAGGGGGGTCCCAAAACACGTTTTTCCCATGTTAATTTCCATAGGGCGGTTGGCCTCACTTTTAGCCCGAACGGCTGAATGGATTTCCACGAAACTTGGCAAAATTGTAGGGACTGTTAGCCCGATGTGCCTTTGCTAGGTCTCAATATATGTGCTTCAGTGGATTTTGAGAAATTAACGTTTAAAACAAGATATATATCTGTAACAGCGCTCCAGGCTGCGCTCCGGTTCGCGTACTTTTCGCGTATCGGAAAGTTGCGAAGCGAAGCTGATTGGCTCTCCGGTGTCTGTCAACATTCTAAACAGTCCGGAGCGGCCGCCATCTTGTCTCTCGGTAGGATCGAGAGACAAGAGGAGGCCAAAACAAAGGGGGAAATGAAGGAAAGGGGGCAAGGTAGACCCCTTCTGACCCCCTAGGATTGATGAGGGGGATATTATAGAGCCACGCGGGGCCCCAAAAAAAAAAAAAATCCGATTTTTTCGCCGTAGAGACGCGTCTTGGTACGGGAACCGGGTAGCTAACCGGGCAGCTAACCGGGAAGCTAACCGGCAGTGTAACGGGAGTCTGAGGAGTAGCTGATTGGCTGTCAACATTGTAAACAGTCCAGAGCGGCCGCCATCTTGTCTCTCGGTAGGATCGAGAGACAAGAGGAGACCAAAACAAAGGGGGAAATGAAGGAAAGAGGGCAAGGTAGACCCCTTCTGACCCCATAGGATTGATGAGGGGGATATTATAAAGCCACGCGGGGCCAAAAAAAATAAAATAAATAAATCCGATTTTTTCGCCGTAGAGACGCGTCTTGGTACGCGAACCGGGCAGCTAACCGGGCAGCTAACCGGGAAGCTAACCGGCAGTGTAACGGGAGTCTGAGGAGTAGCTGATTGGCTGTCAACATTGTAAACAGTCCGGAGCGGCCGCCATCTTGTCTCTCGGTAGGATCGAGAGACAAAAGGTGGAAAAAAAAAAGGTGTAAATGAATGAAAGGGGTAAGGCAGACCCCTCCTGAACCCCTAGGATTGATGAGGGGGCTATTAAAGTTCCCTGCGGGGCATAAGAAAAAAAAATTTGCGATTTTTCGCGGTAAAGGTGCTTCCTGGTACGTTAACCGGGCAGCTAACCGGCAGCGTAACGGGAGTCCGACATATTGTGTTTTTTGAACGTTTGTGATATGTGCACATGTGGATTTTGTCTAATTAAGGTTAAAAAAATATATATATATCTTTAAGCGTGTTCTGGCGCGCTTACGTTTTGGGTTTGGTTTGCGCTGCAGAGACGATACGTCACGGTTATGCGATGCATCATGAGGCGTCTCACGGGCTACGTGATACGTCACTTAATAAAGAATATATTTTACAGCTATAGATATTAGCTTTTAAAAAACCAATGAAATTCACAGAAAAAAACATAGGTTATAGACCATATATAGTTAGGAATTTGCATTTACAAAACCTTGAAAATTCACTGAAAAAACCACAGGTTATAGACCATATATAGTTAGGGATTAGCATTTAAAAAACCTTATTTTATTTGCACAAACCATTGAAATTCCATATATAGTTAGTTGCACTAACTATATATCGCGGACCCGCAATCCACTGCTAATGATGTCACATATTACATCATTCATGACATGGTCAGTGACATCACTGATGACATCACTGATGACATCTCAAATGACATCACTGATGACATCACTGATGACATCTCAAATGACATCACTGATGACATCACTGACATCTCATTTGACATTACTGATTACATCACTGATGATATCATTTATGTGATAATACATCTTCAGACTCTAATATAACCTTAGATACACTCAGTGTAAACAGGCACTCACAGACTGTCACACATCCATGGAGTTACTCACACACCTAGTCAGTCATGCAAAGAATCAATCACATCTCCATTTCCTCAACTATACAGTTATACACACCTTACTAATTCAAACATATAGTAACACATATTTACTCTCTTATACAATCCTTGATACAAGTTCACAATGATTCATACAGCCACTCACACATTCACTGGCTCTTATGTTCAGTTATTTATATATGTCAACTCTCACATGGAGTGTGTTTTACATATGTACTTACTTTGACATGTAGCACTGAGATATCCATTCACTCACCAATATACTCATGCACACAGTCAACTGTCCATACAGCTGTTTCTACATGCACTTTTGAACCCATACACCTAGGGAATCAACTGCTCACACATCTATGCACAGAGTTATACACCTCCCAGCCACCCACACACATACTCAGTCTCCCATACAAATACTTGGGCAACCATTCAATAACCCATATAGTTACTGATATAGCTACTGATTTAAACATGCAGCAGTTTACAGAACAACATAAATAATGATTGCCAAATTAAGACACTTTAATCACTAACCCATACACTCAGTGAGACACATTTAATCATTCTCTCATACAGTCAGTCATGCACCTACTAAATCCTTCATCCAGACACTTATACATCCACTCATTCTTCAATATGTAAGACATATTTTAACTTTACAGAAACATACAGTCACTGGGTGTTGTCATCAGTGATGTCATCAGTGATGTCATTTGAGATGTCATCAGTGATGTCATCAGTGATGTCACTGACCATGTCATGAATGATGTAATATGTGACATCATTAGCAGTGGATTGCGGGTCCGCGATATATAGTTAGTGCAACTAACTATATATGGAATTTCAATGGTTTTGTGCAAATAAAATAAGGTTTTTTAAATGCTAATCCCTAACTATATATGGTCTATAACCTGTGGTTTTTGTCAGTGAATTTTCAAGGTCTTGTAAATGCAAATTCCTAACTATATATGGTCTATAACCTATGGTTTTTCTGTGAATATATATATATATATATATTTCACCAATATTGGCAATGTCACAGCAACTATACAGGAGGGCCTGCGCTGGCGTTCATGACATCATCTTGGGAAAAAACCCAATTTGGGACAGATAACTCGTGTCACTAATACCCCCATTTCTCAAACATGGGGTCAGAGTATCTCTACTCTGACCCCGTATGTTAGGTTTTCAGCCCCAGGGACTGTTTCCCAAAAATAAAATGGCAGGTGCAACTTTCTGTCAGGTTGTGTCCAGCCAATCAGAGCATTTTTGTTGGTGTGTGCATACATGATTTACCTCAAAATCATGAAGATTTAACCGTGATCACCACGAAATAGTCACAAAATATCTGCGATGCGAGATAATACTATATTGTTTGGTTTTAATTTCTCTACATCTACTAAAGGGATTTGCACCAAATAACAAAAAGAACAATCAGTGTAATATCACCTACCTTTCTTCCAAATTTGGTATAATTCCATCCAGCAGTTAGGGCTGTAGGTTCGACAACACTTTCCTATGGGAATTAACATTACAAACGCACACTTATTTCACACCCCTATTTATTGGTTCCCACTGTACAGATCACCCTCAAACTTTCCATGACACACAGAATCTACTTTTTGGGGTAAAGTTCTTGAAGATTGGTCAAACAACATCAAAATTATAGGCAAATCCGAAATTCTTTTTTTGTGGAAAGTAGGTCCTGACTATAAGGAACCCTATGGAACTAAGGGGACTTCATCCCACAACCAGCAGTGAGCCAGAAGGCTTATTTGCAGAGTGGGGGAGAAAGGACTGCTAGCAGCTTGATGGTTGGCCTTTAAAAAAAATGTATTTACTCTGGAATGGGTGCGGCACAGCCGCCCTCCCCGGGCTGATTACAGCTTTAGGGACCCCAATCCCCCGGGCCAGCCTAGTAGAAATATGGAGTGGGGCTGTGCAATAGCCATTAGGTAGTTATAGTTAGGATCAGAATTCCCATAAGAAAATCATTTTTTGTTTTGCCTTTATATTTAGTGCCGCTTGACAAATCTTAACGACATTTTTAAAAACTTCCCCTCTTTGATTTAGCTGCTGTGCTAAAAGTTTTAGTGTGATCTGTGAAGTGGGGACCTAGAAAAAGAGAGAGTCATAAAATGTGTTTTTCCCATGTTCTGCCTATGGGTATTTTTTTAAATTATTTTAACATTGCAGCAGCCCAAACCGCTGAACAGAAGGACACCAACTTTGTCAGAAAGCTATCTGGGGATCACAAACGTGTGCTTTTTGTGATTTGCTATAAATCCATTCAGTAATTTCAGAGGTATTTAAGTTTAACAAATATAGATATCTAAGAGTCCAAAATTTGAACACCTGCCAACAATTCAACCAAAAAGTGTTGGCAGCCATCTTGGGACCCGGCTTGAAGCGGAGTCCCACATAAAATGTGCAAAAAAAGGTGGGGGCATGGTAGAAATACCCTTACCCCTAGACCCAATTTTTTATTTTTTATTTCAGACCTCACAAAACATTTAAAAAAAACAAACACTAGATCCCATGCTTCATTTCTAATTGGACCCTGGGTGTGCCAGGTCCGGGGCCATTGTAGTAAAGGTGGGGGCGATTCTTATCTTATCATATCTGTGCTTATATAGTGCAGCTGCCACCCTACGGGTATCCTGGCGCTCAGATATAATAACACCCAATCAGCATGATGATGAGCAGAGCACGAAGCGTACTAGTCAGAGGAAGGAGTGTACTGATCAGACTTTCGGGAAAAGCCAGGTTTCCAGGCTCCTCCTGAATTCAATCAGAGAGGTAGCCTGTCTGATCCTCTGCGGCAGCTCATTCCACAACTCAGCTCCTACCACACTGAAGGCCCTCCCTCCCATCCGTGAACATTTAAATGTCATGATTGCTAATAGGCTAGTACCAGAAGACCGAAGCTGTCTCTGCAGAAGGTAACAAGAGAACCTTTCTTGTAAAGGGATTGGGCCCGTCCCGTGTGATGCTCTGTACACCTGACAGAGTGATTTAAAGAGGACCCTTTCCTTGATTGGTAACCAATGTAGCTCTCTCAGAGCACGCGTAGATGACGCGCTACGCCGCAGATTCAGCACTAGTTTTGCCGCGGCAGACTGGACTCTTTCCAGCCCCTGAAATATGTACTGAGGAAACCCTAGGTACAAGGAGTTGCAATAGTCCAGATTGATGTAACAAAAATGCGGGAGTGGCCCATATGGCATCCCTGCTGCCCCAGGGACTACAACCTCCCTGGGATGTATTTATTTAACAGTGGGGGAAATCTTTGAATACCCCTAGCCCCAGGGACCGCCACCTCTCTAGGTCTTTAAGTTTAGAGAATGTTGGGGGACCACACAGACCCCTTGCAGCCCCAGTGGCTGTCACCTCCCCAGGGCTTTGATTGTAAGTAACGCGGGGTGCACAGACCCACCCACAGCCTTGTGGACCGTCACATCCTTAGGCTTTTTAAAAGGAAAATGCAGGGACACGAATGCCCCAGGACCACCACCTCCCCAGGGCAAATGTGATGATCCTGGAGTGCCAGCTCCTGCTATGTCCTGGGGTGCCCACCCTGGGACGCAGCAGTTTGCTATGGCTTGGCAGAAGTTTTACTGCTCCTGCCAAGCCAAAGCCATAGCAAACTGTGTTCCATTTTGAGCAAGCAAACAAATTAACATAGAGGGAGCTGCATGTTCGCAGCTCCCTCTGTGTCAAAGCAATGTCGGCTCCCATAGTGGAGAGTGGGTGCCTTCAATGGCAAGGCCCTGGGGATTGGGTCTCTGGGGCCAAATTCAGCCAGGGGAGGAGTGTGTAGCCCCTTTCCCATCTGTACATGGCCGGGGCCCAGGGGAAGGGGCCCCATGGGGTCAAAAACTGCTGGGGAGGAGGGCAGCATGGCCCCCTCTCCTGAAAGAAATAACAGGGATGGGGTCCCTGCTGCAAAAATCATCCCAGGGAGCAGGGCTGTGTGGCCTCTCTCCCCTAAAAGAAATAAAAAAACAAATAAAGGCCGGGTCCTGAGGGATGGGTTTCAGAGGGCCAAAATCAGCTCAGGGAGGGGCCAGCATGGCCCTTCCATATTCCTGCTAGGATGGACACCGGGGATGGGTCCCCAGGGCTGAAATCAGCCATGGAAGGTGGGCCACCATTCCAGAGAAAATAATCAAATAAAAAAGGCCAGCTAGCAAGTCGGCTGTGACTTTGCCCTCTATCTTCATCTCCCAGACACATGCCTCCTGGCTCACTGATGGCTAAGGGATAACGTCCCCTTAGGTCCAGAGGGTCCTTGGGGACCAATAAGCCCTGCTGTTAACTCTAGTAATTCCCACACAGTGGGATTGTTGAGAGATCCTTCAAGGCCATGCCCCCTTTCTCCACCACTCTGCAAATGCTCCTTCTGACTCACTGCTGGTTGGGTGATGAAGTCTCCTTAGTTCCAGAGGGTCTTTGAGTACCAACAAGCCCTCCTGTTACCTCCAGTAGGTCCCACACAGTGGGATTACTGAAAGGTGTTTCAAGGCCATTACCCCTCTCCACCACTCTCCACATGCTTCCTGGTGCATTGCTGATTGGGTGATGAAGTCCTAATGGATGCTGAGGGTCTTTGGGAGCCAACAAGCCCTCCTTTTACCTCCATTAAGTCCCTGTGAGGTCTTCAGAGTCTTAGCCCAATTTCTCTACCACTCTGCAAATGCTCCTGGTGCACTGCTGGTTGTGTGATGATGTCCCCTTGGCTGCTGAGGGCTCTTGGGTACAAAATACACCTTCTGTTACATCCAGTAAGTTCTACAAAGCGTGGTTGGTGTGAGGACTTTAGAGGCCATGACCCCTTTCTCCACCACTCTGCAAATACACCTCCTGGCTGTCAGAGGAGTAATAAAAACCTTACCGCCAAGACTTGCACAGGAACAGTGCTGGTTCCCAACTCCCTCCAAGGTATCCCCCAGAATCAATTTAAGAATGTGATCCTAAGGAACCCCCTAGGGGGGGAGGGGGGAGTGGATATGACAGAAGAGACTGCACTGGAGCTGTTCTACGGCTTCTCTTGCTCAGTCCGACCAGCAGACCTCTTTTCAGAGATGACCTTAAATTATATCAAGCAACAACATTAGCTTATTTTCCCTATCTACTCTATTCCAGCTCTCGATGTCTTCTACTTATACATTTTTGTTCCAGAAACTTTGCCTCTCTTGTTAATGAAAGCTCTCTCTCTCTCCTTTTTCTTTCTTGAAGGTGAATGCTAATTGAACAAATACAACTTTTACTTAATGCCCCTTCTCTTATTACCATAACTATCTTTTATTATGGTCTAATTGCTCACCTTTGCTATTTAATTCTTCTTTTTATATGTTGGCTGAAGAACTATAGGAGGTTCCTTTTAATGTTTCACTTTCTTCTTCTCTTTCTTAAAAAAGGAAACTTGTCTCTGCTTGGTATTCTTTTTCAATGAATCGCTTGTGAAAGAACGCTAAGATGCAACCTAATTACTAGAATTATATAACCTAGCTATGCCCTATAACCTTTTCAGTTCTAAACTAAATGTGTGAACTTGAACCTATAACTACTAGTAATTTTCTACTAAAACTATATTTTACTAAATCTTCTCTTGTTCTTTCTCTTTTCTACAGAAAACATGAACTCCGTTTCATCAAGGTAAGTAGTATTGTCTTTGCATTAGTTCTATTTCTCTATGCCTCTTGTATTAACTGTCTTTTTAAACTCGTTCTGAATCCACTATGACTTATCTCGGGTTTTCTTTTCTCTCTTCAGGATGATGCCTTGACACTGCCCGCAGATGAACTGACTCGCCGAATTTCTTCAAAACAGGTCAGCCGAGTTGCCTCGAACACTGAAACTCGGAACAAATGTACTTTTCTAGCACATTAATCTTCTTTTCGAAGAAAACCACTAGGAGCCTCGAACACACTCTACAGCTTCATCTTGTAGTCTTGGTGAAGTGCGTGGTTACTCAGGCTCGCGCGCATCACCTCAACAGCAGCACCTGAGAGGTTCTTTCTCAACTAGACCGTCAACTCACCGGCGGCCATCTTGGAATTCCGCCAATGAGTTAATGATCTCCACGCTGGTTTCAGGAAGTTCTTCTTCTGATTACATTGGTGCAGTTTGCCTCTGCAGACTGAGACAGCGCCTGCAGTTTGCTTAGGGATCCTGACACTGGTGCAATACTGTTTGGAGGATGACCCCTTTTGGATGCTGAGGGATCTTGGAGACCAAGACTCCCTCCTTTTGCCTCCAGTAAGTCCCTTACAGTGGGATTACTCAGAGCTGGTTTGAAGCCCTGCACAGTTTCTCCAACACTCTGCAAATGTGGCTACCAAGTAAAAAAAACATAAAAATTAGCTTAAAACTCCAAAGGTTATACAGATGTTATAGTTAGGACATAGATTTTGAAAAACCTTATAAATATACTGGAAAAAACAAAGATTAAAGAGACTTCATAGTAAATTTCAGATTTCCCTTGTACAAACCACTGACCAATTGAACACGTCATCAGTGATGTCACTGACCATGTCATAAGTGATGTAATATGTGACGTCATCGGCAGTGCATTGAGGGGATGCGAGTTATAGTTAGCTGAACTAACTATAACGAGAGAATTTCTGTGGTTTTTTACTAGTGAAATGTCTAACTAACTATACCTTTTCCTAAAACCTCAGTTTTTTTCAGTAAATATATATAGATTAGTGAACAGGTGTTTTTAAGGTTTAGTGGTGGGTAAGGGTATTGGGTGGAAATGTCTTTTTAGGGTTGTTGGATAGGATAGGTAAGGGTATTGGGTGGTAAGGGTGTTTTGTGGATTTTGGTGTGGGTAAGGGAATTGAGAGATAAGGGGTTTTTAGGTTTTAGGGGTGAGTTAGGGTATTGGGTGGTAAGAATTTTTTCAGGGTTATGGGTGGGTAAGGGTATTGGGTGGTAATTGGCTATTTAGGGATTAGGAATTGGTACGTTTATTGGGTGGTAAGGGTCTTTTTAGATTTTAGGGGGAGGTAGGGGGAGGTATGGGTACTGGGTAGTAAGAGTCTTTTTAGGGTTTAGGGATAGGTGAAGGTATTGCGTTGCAATCACGTTTTTATTGGTTAGTGGTGGGTAGAGGTATTGGGTGGTATTGGTGTTTTAGGTGTGGGCTAGGGTATTCAGTAGTAAGGGTGTTTTTAGGGTTATGGAGTGGGTAATTTCAGGGGTTAGGGCTATGCATATTTATTTATGCACGCACACATGTTTCCTATGTAGATATATACTTACCATTTTATTGTAAATGTATGCGTTGTGTATATATATATCATGTGATCAAGGGCTCAAGGGCCCGAAACGCGTCATGGCGTCATGGCAAGAGTTGTGTTGCACGAATAAAACTTCTCAACCTACCTGAATGGGTCCGGTTTCGTTTTTTCCTGGAGGCAGCAGAGGAAGCAACAAAGTTCTGTGGATATATATATATGTCCTCCTTGTCTGCACGATGGTGTTGAAAGAATAAAAAAACATCCTACCTGAAATCGAGTGTCGGACCCTGTTTGTGCTGTGGTGTTTCTGACCTTCTGGCTGCATACTGGAGCTGGCTGGGTCTGTACTTCGTTGAAGAATATATATATATATATATATATATATATATATATATATATATATATATATATATATATATATATATATATATATATATATATATATTACCTACTGGCGGTCGCCAGTAGGTATATATAGTTAGGATTTTTTCTCTATGGAACTTTTAAAAATTCTATGTCTAATAACTTTGGCGTTTGTGGACGGAATTGGCTGAAATTTTCAGGAAAATGGCACATTTTGTTTCTGAGCAGCCCCTGAAAATTCGGGGGGGTTCCGTCAAGGGGGGGCCGAGAAAAAAGGGGGGTCCCAAAACGCGTTTTTCCCATTCATTTTTCCATAGGGCCTTTGGCCTCACTTGTTCGCGGAATGATCACGACGGAGCCACGAGATGGTGGTGCTCTCATGCTGACGCCAGCTTCAGTCTGAAACATCCAGAAACAAGGTGGGGCTTTCATCGTTTGGGAAAAAAAAATGTTTTAATCCAATGAAAAGTGTTATTTTTAGGTCATATGATCAAGCCTTCTATCATTAGGAAACCAAAAGTAAAATGAACCAATGAAAAGTTTTATAAAGAAGTCACATGACCTGTTATGCTTACGTTACGCGCTGCTATAAAAAGCGTAGAAAATCCGTTGGCACGTGAGGCAGCGTCAGTAGCGGACCGATGTGCGAATAGGCCGAAGGCAGCACAACGCGCCAAGATCCGGATGGCACCGAGGTGGTGTCCAGCAAGTTGCCGCACTGGTGTGGCCATCCTACAATGCTGCGCCGAAAGTCGGCGTGGGGTGCCCCGTTGGCCTGTGAGGTCGCGTCAGTCAGTGGGGGCTGTTTGAGGATCTGACTGCATTGGAAAGCAATGGGATGCTGTGCGTCGCCCCCAAGATGGAGGCTCCTCGGCTGCAGTGGGGCGCCCCTTGGTGTTTCACTCGCTATCCAGCTGAGTTGCGTCCGCACTTGCGGCTACAGTAGGCCGAAGGCAGCACAACGCGCCGAGATCTGGATGGCACCGAGGTGGTGTCTAGCAAGTTGCCGCACTGGTGTGGCCATCCTACAATGCTGCGCCGAAAGTCGGCGTGGGGTGCCCCGTTGGCTTATGAGGTGGGTTCAGTAGCGGACCGATGTGTGAATAGGTCGGAACCAGCACAAGGCGCCAAGATCCGGATGGCACGGAGGTGGTGTCATAGTTGAGAGTTCTGAGCAGTGCTTGTAACACTGTCTGAAGCTTATTTGCACCTGCTGCAGCTTCACTATTGCCCTGGTGTGGCCAAAGATCGCCCATGACATGGGCGGCCGGCTCCCGAGGTCCGGCGGAACTTTTTTCCTTTTCCTTTCTGCATCTTGTCCCACAATCCGTTTGACCTGAAGACACGACCAGGTCCCTGAATGTGTGCAGGGGGACGCTATTGATTGAATCAAAATGGCGGCTTCACACAAAGCTGACTCAAGCGTTGCTGCTGATGCTATACAGACAAAAACTGGTTTTCAGTTGTACATTCTTCAGGATTTTTCCATCCAAGGCTGGTTGAGAGTTTGTAGAACAATGGCTTCAGATTTTCAACATACGGTGTGGTGGCGCGGACTGGGAGGGGGCGCTTGGCTCCTGCCCCCTCCCCAAGTCGTGTTGCCCTGGTGTGGCCTAAGATCGCCCCCGACATAGGCGGCCGGCTCCCGGGGTCCGGTGGAACTTTTTGCCTTTTGATGACTCTTCCATTCTGGACCTTGTCCCACAATCCGTTTGACCTGAAGACACGCTGTAGTGGGGCGCCCCTTTACTGTTTCAGTTGCCATTCCGCCAGCTTTTGCTACACTGTGCCTCTTCCGCCATTCAGCTGTTTACCGCCCGCTCTTGCGACTACAGCGTCTCGCTCACCATGTAGTTGAGTTGCTCCCGCTCTTGCTCTTGCGATGCAGCGATCTAGCCCGGGAACCCCATTTTTCGGAGATACAAAATAAATGGGTGAGGGAGCTCAAAGGTCCGTCTAAGCCCCGGGGATTACCACCCTCTGGGTCTTTTTATATTTTCGGAGGGGAGGGGCCATGTGGTCTCCATTCTGGAGCAGTTGAAAGCCTTGGGGAACACCACCCCCCAGGAGCGGCTCCTGCTGTATCTTGGGGTGCCTACCCCCGGGAACTGCTGTTTGCTATGGCAGGGGGGAAGTCGAGGTTCCCGCTCTGTCATAGCAAACTTGAGGTCATATTAAGAAGTGCCATTTTGCGCGCAATATTTTTGAAAAAGCCAAAAATGCTGTTAAAATGATATCGCCCTATTTACTAGGTGACGCAAAGATGCATTAATGCTTGTTAGCAGCCGGTTGGCTAATGGCTCGCCTCGTATCTCCAATAAGTTGCAATGTAGGCATTCCCAGTGGCAAGGTAGGTGTTCATATGACAATATATCATGGAAGAGGGAGGTATGACAACAGCGTTGTATTTACAAGGCGGTCCTGGATTTGAGGACCGATAGCAAAACTCTTGGTAATTGCGGTTTATGTTGGATCCTAACATCTGTTCTGAAGTAGACTTAAGCATGTTTAATATGCGAGGTGGATTGATATGTTACGTCCACAGTCTTATATTAACAAGCTTTTTACTTGCGAACTGGAATTATCGATGTATTTCCCGTGCTATTGGAGGCATATTTACAAGGACAATGTTAAAATTATTGTTGCTTTAGCATTAGGAAAGTGCCGAAAAAGCGGACATAATGGGCCTAATAAAAGGCTTTTGAGAATTTGTGAGAATTCCAATAGAAGCCCAGGTTTACACCAGAACATTTTAACGCTGTACTTGTAAATATGCCCATTACAGACTCCTACTACTAATTTGTATTCTTCCTCGGGATCCCATCCCATGGGAGTATTTTCAACGTTGTGGACTGTGGGTGGAGGCCCAATGTCTCTATGGTGCCAGTCAGCTCCCAGCGTCCTTTGGAAGCCACCATTACTTTTTCACATGGGGACCTACTCATTTGCAGCTTCCCGTGAGAAAAGCATTCTGCTTTGCATTTTAAAAGAGAGCATAGGTATTCGTGTTCTCTGTTTCAAAATGCAAACCAAGTTTGCAATGACAGGGTGGGAGCCTCGGCCATAGCAAACAGCAGTGTTAAAAAAAACTTCTGGTAAGACAACAAAGGATTTTGAAGTAAATTATCGCCATTTTAGCTGTAGTTTGCTGCTGTTAAAGCGGCGATAATTTTAATGCTGTCCTTGTAAATATGCCCCTACGTTTGGAATGTCGACAATCCCCGCTCCCATTTAAATAGGCATGAAGTATTTAGTGAAGTGCACACTGAATCGTGAAGCAACAGTGTCTGATTGTGATCGATAAAGAATTGCCTATTGTTAAGTACAGAGTAGGCAAATTGTACATGGGTTTTGTAACGTCAGTGGCTATTCCTCGAGCCCTCTCTTGAGGTTAATTCGAAGAGGTGTGTACTTCTTTTGCTCATAATGTACATAGTATTCTGTTGTTTGCTTTCCCCTCTGTCATGTAAAGGATCCAGGGTAAATATAACGGCTTCTGTACAGCCAGTACCTTTCAACCCTACCCCAAACTGCTTACTGCCTGTTGCCATAGTAGCAGTTCATGGAACACTTAACTGAGCACACAGGTCACAAGTTCACCACACAATTTTGCTATTCCAAACAACGTGTAATGGACTTTTTAAAATGTTCTATAGGAACCTTTAATCGCAACTACAGACTCTGGTAAAGATCTGGTAAAGAGTTAGCCTCAGTATTATACTTCTAGTTATAAACATCATTTCTACTTTTGATTTTTAAATCTTCTCTAAGCATATGATTAATACACTAAATAATAGTGAAATGTTGTCAGAAAAAAAAGACATATACACTCAGTTTTTTTTAAATGAACTTTTATTAAAACAAAAATTAATAAATAGAAACTTAACTTTAACATAACAGTATAATGCACAAAATGTGAGATGGATTTCATTGGTAGGAGGGTAGGTAACCTGCCAAACAAAAATGAAAATAAGTCTTTAAAATCAGATCAATGTGACTGAATGAGGTCAAAGATCACAAATGAACATAACACTTGGCAATATTTCTTATTCGCATGTGTGCAGTGTGCCTGATACATCCCACCCCTCTCATAGGCCCGCATTGAAGAGGTGTCTGTAGGGAAGTGCCTGATGGGTCAGATCTACAGTATGGTCCAGCAGGTTTTTAAAATGATTCAGAGATGAGACGGAATAAGGTGAGAGATTATGTGATTATGCAGGACAATATTGTTTATTTGCAGCGCGTTTAATTGGAGGCATTGTGTATCTAGGCCGCTCTGCTTATCTTTTATAAACACTGTTTTGAGCAGAGCTCACAACTTGAGTTCTGATTTGGTTCTAAACTGCAGACTGTTTTAAATTCAGCCTTGATTTTTTTATCTGCAGAGTGGACTGCAGCATCTATAACTTGAAAAGCGAAACAATGTGAGGGAGAGAGAGAAAAAGAGGAAAAACAACATTGAAAGTGTTAGAGAGATCAAGTAATAGATGGAGCAGGAGAGGCAGTGTTGATACTCGAGAAAATCTTATTAGGTCACCTTTTTGCCTCCGATGTGTGTCCAAGCACGTGCCGGTTCATAGTGCACCCTCAAGTTTAGTGATCTGAAAGATAGTATAGAGTTAGTAATAGCAGAGTGCATACACAACTGCACACGTATATTTCTGCGTTATGCCTTTGGGCAGTCAGGATACTGTATTACATCAACTTCCACTGCAAGGAGGTGTCTGTGCGGTCTTTCTCTACCCGAGTACTATACCCATGCACTCCCACTGCATAGCGGTAAGTTCTCATTACTGCGTACACAGACTGTTGCACCCCATTGACTCCCAGTGTCGGGGGTGAGTGCCCTTTCTTACACACCCAGACTGTTGCAACCTATCCACTCCCACTGCCCAGAGGTAATTGTACATTCATACGCATTCAAGTTGCTGCAAACTATCCACTCTCTCCACCCACAGGTGACTTCTCGTTGCTTCGGAAACAAGCTTCTTTGCTCACCTTGTGCCATTCGCGTGATTCAAAGAGGGTCCACCATGTGTCGGAGCAGCCTTCTTTCGCGTTGTTACAATGGCCATACATCATCGCAGAATGCTCAAACGTTGAGCTTTGGAGGTGCTGGAGGAACACCAATTTGTGAAACACAACCTGTTAGATGAAAAGGAAGATACGATTGTGCGTCATTGTTTATCAAAGGAGAGAGGAAGTAAGAGAGTGACTGAAAAGAATATTCGCTGCTCATCTTTTCGGTCACTGGTAAAAGATAGTAAAAAGATAGTAAAAGAAAGATGTTATGATTAGTAATTGTCACTATCTTAATGTGGAGTTGAATAACATCGCCCTTTCACATGCCTTCCCTCCCGCATTAAAAATACAACTATTTGTACAGTTACAACTTGTTTAATGGGCTTAGATTTATGAAGAATTAGTAGAGTAGTAATGCTTTCCATCCGGTTATAGAAAACATGTGGTGCGCAGTGATACACGAGCGATGGACTTTTGAACGACTATAAAACGTTCCTGCTGTAGGAAAAAAAATACAAATGCAAGAAGATATGGTATATAGGACTGCGTACGCCTACATCCCTGTGTCCCCTTTTTGTATCCAGTCTGCTACACCCCATCTACTACCTCCGCTGCGCACCCATGCCTCTTTGCTCACCTTTTTGCGGACAGGGTATGTTCTACATCATGCAGCCCTGCTCTGCCACCAAGAAGTTTCACATTTGGTGCTGAGTCTTGATATCACTAGGGCAAAGGACATACTTGTGCACCCATCATCATCGCAGATTCCTCACTCGCTCAGTCCTTGCGATACCACTAACTCAGTCACCTTAAGAGGCCACGCACATGGTGGTGGGCCCCCTGTTCGGTAGTTTGGGCCTACAAGCGGTATCCGAACCACCAGGATGGGCCATCACAGCGCTTGCTATGGGAGCAACTCTAAAATGGCATAGAGCATGTGCGTCTTTTTTATTGGTAGGGTCACGTGTGTTGTGATGCATGTGCTGGATGGGTGTGGTGTGGGTGTATGCCAGCCATCAGGGAGTGTGTGTGTGCCATTCTGACAACTAGACCAGGAACTAAGAAATTACTACAATGGAAATCTGGGCCATATAGCCTTGTTGTGTTTTCCTGGAAGCATAAGCAGAGTGGGCTGGAGTGACGTATGCCAGTGCTGCGCGAGGCTGTGAACAATGGGCGTGGTTCCGTCGTGAGCTATATGAGAAATCAACTGATTCGGGTGTCTGTGTTGTAGTGCTGCTGTCACCTGGGTCTTAAACGCAAATGTGTCATTATGTCTGTAATGTCCCACAACATGGCCAATATGGAAGGTACGGGGTATCACTGACCAAATATTCATCCATAGTTGCAAACATAAAAAATGGTGGACATGACCCATTTCTGCGAATATGAATGTATGTTGTACATTCAGTAGATTGTTGTAGCTGTAGTAATACAGGGCTATGAAAGCTTTAGGTTGCATTTTTTGGCACATGAAGGGCAGCTAATATATGTACGTATGTGGTCATTCGGGTATTCTGTCGAACTTGGTGCTGGAAATTTGTGTTCGAGGCTCGGAGTCATGTCCACATCCTGTTATTGTAGAGAAATAACGTAATCTACGCGTGCCTGAAAATGTACTGTAAATGCGGTGCTCATGTAAATTGCTGCTATAGTTTTGGGTCAACTTTGCGCTATATAAATATGCTAAAAAAAAATCAGCAATAGCACACACTTATACATTTACTAAACACTTTGTTTGCAGTATTAATGATCCAGTTTGTAAGTTTGTATTTGTAGAATGAGCGAGAGAAAATGATATAATCAAAGTTTTTGTTACTGGCAAAGGTAGGATGGTTGCATACGCTGTTTACAGCACAATATAATGTGGTAGGGCGCAGGAGCAGCATTTTACAAACATAATAAATACACAGACACAGATAGATAGTTGAAGTGGGTACGGGCACTTGTACTTGACTCCATTTTATTACGTAGCTGTTGGTAACAAGTAGAATAGTAATCATGATATCATGCACAGATATTAATCATAAACTGTTTATGACTTCTGCTGTACAAAGGTAGGAACACTATATGGCAAAATAATACACAGAAGAATCTATAGTTAAGGGTTCATGAGTTGTGGTGCACTGAGGTAGGGTCAGTTTGTGTGGAGCATGCGATGATGCGTGGTTCAGGCAGACTGCACTGGTAAGAACGTCTTTCAACGACTGAATTTTGCCGTAATAAGGCCAGGTAGTGATTATTTATGGTGCACTGAGTTAGTGGTACGTGTGGTGCTCAGCCTGTGCGCATTCTGCGATGATGCGTGGTTCGAGCAGTCTGCACTGGAAGCATTGTCTGTTGCCTACTGGACTGCATCAACTGTAATCACGATTGAAATAAAAGATGAAAAATGGATGGAATATATTGTCGAAATATGTATGTTTCAGGGATATTATAGTTCAAGTTGGGACCTGTGCTGTGCGCAGTGTAGACTGCTATTGAGAGTTCCTTTGCACTTGCAGCCTGAATTTTGTTATTCAACTAAACCTGGACCTGTCATAAAAGAAGTTTTTGAAGTAAGGCTACTAAAGGGATATTATGAAGGTTTGAGGGACGTTATACTTTGTTTGGTACTGCACTCTGCAAATAATGAATGAAGAGTCTGTTGAATTCTGCCTGAATACAGCCACTTGGCACTGAGTTAGTAGTAACTTTGGCACTGAGCGTGTACTTAACCTCCGATGATGTGTGGTCCGGGCAGGCCACACTAGGAGTAATGTTTTTTGAGTACTGAAGCCATGTGGTGAATATTTATGCTGTACTGAGTTAGTGGTACGTCTGGTGTTTAGCGTGTGCTCACCCTGCGATGATGCATGGTCTGAACGAGCTGCACTCAAAGCATTGGCTGTTGCATACTGGACTGCATGAACTTTGAGGGGAAAAAAACCTACCATTGATGGTTATCAATTGCTCTGCAAACTCGGTCTACTGATTGCTCCCCATAACAAATTAAACAATTGCACTTCAAGAAATGCATTCTAACTTTCTCAAAATGGGGACGTGTGTCTGGTGGCGATGTTGATGGTGATGCCCTAGAGGCACTTGATATTGCCGGTGGTGGAGGTACATTTTGGCACAGTCTTCTACATTCATAGTGAGCATAGTTCACAGGATGCAGGGATTGAAGGTGCTTGCGCATACTAGCAGTGTCACAGGAGTATTTTTTGTCTCTGCCTTAAAAAAATCGAGGCTGAAGTGTAGATCCAAAGCTGAATTCAAGTTGTGAACCCTACTGTCTGCAGCGTACATCGAAGGCAGTAGTTAGCACAGTTAAAAAAGAATGCTTTTTTTCACTTATTTTAACAGAATCTGAATACATACAGTATAATTGTCTCTGCATTGAGTAAATCAAAGCTGAATTCCCTACTGTCTGTAGTGTAGATGCAAAGCTGAATTCAAGTTGTAAACCCTGCTGTCTGCAGTGTAGCTCTTAGGCTGGAATGCATCATCTGTAATCACAATTGAAATAAAAGATGAATCATGTATGGAATACATTGTCAAAATATGTATGTTTCAAGGACATTATAGTTCAAATTGTGACCTATGCTGTCCGCAGTGTAGACTGCCATTGAGTGTGCCTTTGCACTTGCATCATGAATGTTATTATTCAACTAAATCTATAACTGATATAAAAGAAGTTTTTGAAGGAACCATACTACAGGGATATTGTATAGGTTTGATAGGTGTTATACTTAGTTTGGTATTGTACTCTGCAAATAATGAATCAACAGTCTATTTAATTGTGAGCTCTGATGACCGCAGTGTAGGCAGGAAGCAGCAGTTAGCAAGAGCCCAAGGCCACGTGGGGTTGAGTAGCGCTGCAGAGTATTGGTAATTTAGCGTGTGTGCAGCCAGCGATGATGCGTGGTGCACTGAGTTAGTGGCACCAGAAAAAAACAAGGTTCTGTGGAGCCTGCGATGATGCATGGTCCGGGCAAACCCCACTTGTAGCAATGTTTTTTGTCTTACTCTGTAGTAAGGCCGAGTGGCGATGATTTTTGGTGCACTGAGTCAGTAGTACCTTTGGCGCTTAGCATGTGAATACCCTGTGATGATGCATGGTCGGGGGGAGAGGCACAGTAATTGGAGTATTGTCTTTTGTCGATTGAATTCTGCATGAATTCCAATTAAAAGTGATAGTATGCCTCATTGCTGACATAAAACTGTTTAGTCTTCTTTGCGATGATTTATGGTGCACTGAGTTAGTAGTATCTTTGGCCCTGAGCTTGTACGTAACCTGCGATAATGTGTGGTCTGGACAGGCAGCACTGGGAGTAATATTTTTTGCCTAGTGAATTCTGCCTTAATAAGGCCACGGGGAGATGACTTGTGGTGCATTGATTCAGTGGTACCTGAAGAACTCAGCTTGTGCGCACCCTGTAATGATTTGTGGTTCAGGTGGGTCGCACTGGTACAATGTCTCTTGCCTACTGGAACGCGTCATGTGCAATCGCCATTCCACCTGAATCGTGAACCCTCACAATGTAGATCCAAGGCAGTAATCAGCACAGACATTGGAGAATGTTTTTTGTTGCACCCTTTAACAAAATCTGAGAACATAGAGTACAATTGTCTATGCCTAAAATAAATCAAGGCTAAATTCAATGCTGTCCGTAGTGTAGATCCAAAGCTGAATTCAAAATGTAAACCCTGCAGTCCTCACCGTTGATCGAAGGCAGTAGTCAGCACAGACGTAAAGAAATTATTTTTGTCGTAGCCTTTAACAAAATCTGAGGACATAGAGTACAATTATCTCTGCCTTAAATAAATCAAGGCTGAATTTTATGCTGTCCGTATTGTAGATCCAAAGCTGAATTCAAGTTGTGAACCCTGCTGTCCGCACTGCAGATCCAAGGCAGTAGTCAGCACAGATATCGACAAATAATGTTTGGCACTTATTTTAACAAAATCTGAACACATATAGTACAATTGTCTCTACACTAAATAAATCAAGGCTGAATTCCCTACTGTCCATAGTGTAGATGCAAAGCTGAATTCAAGTTGTGAACCCTGCTGTCTGCAGTGTAGATCGAAGGCAGTAGTCGACACAAACATTGAGGAATGCTTTTTGCCACATACTTTAGCAAAATCTGCGGACAGAGTTCAATTGTCTCTGCCTTAAATACATCGAGACTGAATTCAATGTTGTCTGTAGTGTTGATGCGAAACTGATATCAAGTTGTAAACTCTGCTGACTGCAGTGTAGATCAAAGGTAGTAGTCAGTACTGACATTGAGGAATGTTTTTTGTCGCATCCTTTAACAAAATCTGAGGACTTGGAGTACAATTGTCTATGTATTAAATAAATCAAGGCTCAATTTGATGCTGTCCGTGGTGTAGATCCAAAGCTGAATTCAAGTTGTGAACCCTGCTGTCCACACTGTAGATCGAAGGCAGTAGTCAGCACAGATAGTGACAAAGAATTTTTGTCACTTATTTTAACAAAGTCTGAGGACTTGGAGTACAATTGTCTCTGCCTTACATAAATCAAGGCTAACTTCTATGCTGTCCGTAGTGTAGATCCAAAGTTGAATTCAAGTTGTGAACCCTGCTGTCTGCAGTGTAGATGGAAGGCAGTAGTTGATACAGACATAAGTCTGCGGTGCTGTGGCGCTGAGTTCGCAATGGGAGAGTATTGAGGAGGCACGTTGTCATGGCCACAGCCACATGGAAGAGTGAGGACCTTCACTGTGGCAGAGTCTTTTCTCTTTGCAGAAGTGAACCACGCCCAAGGCGTAGGCTAATTATTTATATTCTTACGCTGGAGTTGCGTACATTGGAGCAGCCCACTCCGCTTCTGCTTCAAAGGGGAGGAAACAACACAGCTACATGACCGAGATATTCCCCAGAGCTGAGATTTTATGGTTGTGTCCACTGTGCGGTACACTTCATGTATCAATAGTATATCTACACATGGAATAGTTTTTGGTTTGTATAGTGAGTTGGGTATAGCATATCACCGATAGTGTTAGCATTGTGTACATTATTGTTGATGTGCAAGTTCCTTCCCTTAAACATAGTTGATTGCCACATTGAACATTGAGCTAGTGTGCTGTTGAGGGGTTATATTATTTTGGGAAGGTCAGTTGTCCTGTTTTGCGGTGCCTCTGAGGTAGTGGAGGGGGAGGGGTCAGGAGGGGTGGTTGTAGTGGTGGTGGTGCTAGGTGTTGTGAATTTGGTGGGTGTTGGAAGTGCATAATTAGTAACTCTATTACATATTTGTCTTTAGATATGGGTGTGGGTTGGATGTAATTCATACAGTACATAGTCGACGTCCTTACACTAGTTAAATGTTGATAATAATTTGTTAGTGGTAAATGGAACTATCGCCTGTTTTTTTTATGGTAGCATTGTAGATTTGGTTTGTTGTCGAAAGTATGGGAAGTGGTGTTTTTTTTTTTTCTACGAGAAAGCCTAGTTTGTATATTATTAACGTAAGTTGTGGTTCTGGTTTGTAGCGATTTCCTTGAAGGAAGGACTAAATAGAAGAGTGGTGATATTTGCAGTTTTTACTACGTTGAGAACGGATAATAATTAAAAAAGATAAAAAAACAGATATGCTTAATGAACAAATATCATTAGGAATTATACTTCAAAAAACCTTTGAAATTCACTGAAAAAACCATAGGTTTCAGGCAGGTTATAGTTAGGAATTATCATTTAAAAAACCTTAGAAATTCACTGAAAAAAACAATAGGTTTCAGGGGTGTTATAGTTAGCTGGACATTTCACTCATACAAAACCATTGAAATTCCTCCATTATAGTTAGTTGTACTAGCTGTAACTCTCGCGTCCCCAATCTACTGGTGATGATGTCACATATTACATCATTCATGACATGGTCAGTGACATCACTGATGACATCACTGATGACATCTCAAATGACAAAAGCAATAGAAATATGTGTTTGCTTTTGAATTAATGTGGGAGGGAATGTGATTTGTTATTTACATGTATATGTGTGTAGATTGAGTGTGTAGATTGAGAGGGGAAGTTTGCTATTTGCCATAGGACCTCCTGACCCCTAGCCCTGCTCAGGTGGTCCTTCAAGGCCCCCAAGGCCGAAACAAACATTTTTTTAAAAGAAATTCCGAGATACGCGTAGGATACGCTTATCCCGTGAATAAAAAATAAAACCCGAAACTTGCTTCAGTTGTAATTAGCTCCAGGGGGGCCAAGTCCCGGTGGCAAAGTGTTTATTGTAGTGGGGGGCCAGAAGGGCCCCCCAGCCCTGGGGACCGCCACCCCCGGGGTGTCTTTTTTTTATAAAAAAAAAAACCTGTGTTGGGGGTTTTTAGTTCCCCTCACACGCCCCGGGGAACGCCACCTCCCCGGGGCACTACATTTTTAAATTGGGGGGTCCGTGATAGACCCCCCAACCCTGGTGATCACCACCTACCTGGGGCTTTTTTTACGGTAAAATTAGGATGCACGTGCCAAGGGCGGTGCTCAGCGCAACCTCTGGTGTGCACGCATTGGGTACACGTATCCTACCACATAAGCAGTGTGATTTCTCAGGCATGGGGTATGCATATCCAAGCAAGAATATATTTTTTTAAATATATTTTTTAGATATCTATCAAGCTTATTTGTTTAGATGTTGGTTGGTTCTAAAAAGAGCCTTTATGTTTATTGGTACCTATAAGTAAGTACCTATGCAGAGTCTAAAGTTGTTGAGGAGGAGTGTTTTACAATTTCCTGAACTTTTGACTTATGTGATCAGTTGAGTTTTGCATGATCTGTTTCTATGGTGACAGCAGCAAGCAAATTGGGGGTAGGGTTCAAAGTTTTGTCAGTTGGAAAGGGTTCAAAGGTTCAACCAATAGAAATGTGTGTTTTCTTTTGAATTAATGTGGGAAGTAATTTGATTTGTTATTTACATGCATATAAGTGTAGATAGAGAGGGAAAGTATGCCATTTTTTGGTTTTGCTAAGAACAGTGAAGTACAGAGATTCTGTATAAGAAAATCTGGTGTGTGACTGACATTCTTCTTAATCTACAAATCAATTTGAAAGATGAGTTGTTAATTTGTAAGGGGATGCATATGGTGCATTTTGTTTTTTAATAAGAGTAATGTGTTTATCCTGCTAAAGTGCAAGGAGTAGTTTAGTGGTGTAGAATCACATTCTGAGTTTGTCTGCATTTGGATAAGCATTGTGATAAAAGCAGTTAGTAAGTTAATGTGTTTGGTGGGTCAGCTTTGTACAGTAAAGTGCAGTACTAAAAATGTAGGATGAATGCAGTCACTTTTCCAGTTCAAGAGTAAATAATAGTGTTGCTTGTTTGGAATTAGACTTGTGTTTCAAATGTACAATTTTCCAGTCAGTATACATACACTACTGCAAACTCTCTGGGGCATATCTACAAGCCCCTTGCGCCTCTTTGTGCTGCCATTGTATTTGCAAAATGAGTCAGGGTTGTGCACTGAAATGTAGTAGTTATATGCATGCCGTCACCTTACCGTTTCTAGACTAGTAAATGTGTTTTGGTAAAATGCAAGGTCTAATATTTTTTGTCTAGAATCACACTGTGAGTCTGTGTGCATTTAGGAATCATTCTGAGAGAAGCATATTTGTACGTTTTGTGTTTGCAGACATATAACTGCTTAAAAACCTTTCCTTTTTTTAAAGTTTAGTATTGCTTTTGTATTTGCAAAATGACTCATGGTTGTACACTAAAATGCAGTATTTATATTTCTGGAATGTGTGCAGTCATATTAGCCCTTCAAGAGTAATTAATAGTGTTGCTTGTCTAGAAACAGATTTGTGTTTCAAATCTACAAATCCCCATTCAGTATACATACACTGCTGCATACATTCCGGGACAGATTTACAAGCCCCTTGTGCCTCTATGTTGTTCTATTGCGTCACTTTTTTGATGTAAAGTTGGCGCCTATAATGCAGCAAATTGCTTATGTATTTGCAAAATGAGTTAGGATTGTATAGTAAAATGCAGCAGTCATATGTATAGAATGTGTTTAGTCACTTTACCGTTTTTAGACTAGTAAATGTGTTTTTGTAAAATGCAAGGTTTAATATTTTTTGTCTAGAATCACACTGTGAGTCTGTGTGCATTTAGGAATAATTCAGAGATAAGCATATTTACGTTTTGTGTTTGTAGACACATAACTGCTTAAAAACCTATCAATTTTTTAAGTTTTGATTTAGTTTTGATAGAATTAGAAACCAGTTATTGCTTTTGTATTTGGAAAATGAGTTATGGTTGCACACTACAATGCATTATTTACATTTCTGGAATGTGTGCAGTCATTTTAGCCCTTCCACAGTAATTAATGGTGTTGCCTGTCTAGAATCAGACTTGTGTTTCAAATCTTCAATTCCTAGTCAGTATGCATACACTGCTGCAAACAATCAGGCAGATTTACAAGCCCCTTGCGCCTCTTTGTTGTTCTATTGTGGCATTTTTTTGATGTAATGTTGGCGCCAATAATGCAGCAAATTGCTTATGTATTTGCGAAATGAGTCAGGATTGTATACTAAAATGCAACGGTCATATATATAGATTGTGTTTAGTTACCTTACCATTTCTAGACTAGTAAATGTGTTTTTGTAAAATGCAAGGTTTAATATGTTTTGTCTAGAATCACACTGTCAGTCTGTGTGCATTTAGGAATCATTCTGAGAGAAGCATTTTTATACGTTTTGTGTTTGCAGACACATAACTGCTTAAAAACCTATCCTTTTTTTAAGTTTTGATAGAATTAAAAACCAGTTATTGCTTTTGTATTTGGAAAATTAATTATTGTAGTACAGTAAAATGCAGTATTTACATTTCTGGAATGTGTGCAGTCATTTTAGCCCTTCCACAGTAATTAATAGTGTTGCCTTTCTAGAATCTGACTTGTGTTTCAAATCATCACTTCCCAGTCAGTATACATACACTGCTGCAAACACTCTGGGGCAGATTTACAAGCCCCTTGTGCCTCTTTGTTGTTCTATTGCATCACCTTTGCACTGTTGTAGTGACCGATTCAGCAGTATGTACTAATCCACTCACTGTGCTATATCAGAAGCACTTATAAATTCAGTCAGGCACTCTCCTTGCATAACTGTAACCATTCAGTCAGTACCCATGTACTCATGCAGCGAAGTAGGGCCTTAGAGCATGGATTGCTTCAAACTCCTATGCAGTATGCATGCAGTCTTGTATACACCTGCACACTTGTCTTTCACACCTTCAATTCCCAGTCTGTATCCTTACACTTTCACCAAGCACTTTGTCACTGCTGTTGCACTGGTGTAGTGACCAATTGGGCAGTATGTACGAATCCATTCACTGTGTTAACTCAAGCACCTATAAATTCAGTCAGGGAATATCCTTGCAGAACTGTAATCATTCAGCAGTATGTACTAATTTATTACTGCTCTAAAACTCAAGCACTTATATATTCACTTAGGCACTCTCCTTTAATTACTCTAATCATTCAGTCAGTACCCAAGTACTCATGCAGCAAAGTAGGCTTTAGCACATCGACTACTTCAAACTTTTATGCACTGTGCATGCAGTCTTCTATCCACCTGCACACTTGTCTTTTACATTTTCTATTCCCCAGTCTGTATCCTTACACTTGCACTTGCACCAAACACTCTGTCATTGCCCTTGCACTGTTGTAGTGACCCATTCAGCAGTATGTACTAATCCATTCACTGTGTTAAAACTCAAGCACTTATAAATTCAGTCAGGCAGTCTCCTTGCAGATCTGTAATCATTCAGTCAGTACCCGAGAACTCATGCAAGGAAGTAGGCCTTAGGACATGGACTGTTTCAAACTCCTATGCACTAGGCATGCAGTCTTCTATTCACCTGCACATTTGTCTTTTTCATTTTCAATTCCCCAGTTTGTATCTTTACACTTCCACCAAACATTCTGTCACTGATGTTGCACTGTTGTAGTGACCCATTCAGCAATATGTACTAATCCACTTATACATTCAGTCAGGCACTCTCCTTGCAGAACTGTAATCATTCAGTCAATACCCAAGTACTAATGCAGCGAAATAGGCCTTATTACATGGACTGCTTCAAAGCCCTATGCACTATGTATGCAGTCTTCTATGCACCTGCACACTTGTCTTTCACACCTTCGATTCCCCAGTCTGTATCCTTACACTTTCACCAAGCCATTTGTAACTGATGTTGCACTGTTGTAGTGACCAATTCAGCAGTATGTACGAATCCATTCACTGTGTTAAAACTCAAGCACTTATAAATTCAGTCAGGCACTCTCTTTGCAGAACTGTAATCATTCAGCATGATGTACTAATTAATTTACTGCGCTAACATTCAAGCACTTATATATTCACTTCCACCAAACACTCTGTCACTGCACTTATAAATTCAGTCAGGCAGTCTCCTTGAAGAACTGTAATCATTCAGTCAATACCCAAGCACTCATGCAGTGAAGTAGGCCTTAGGACATGGAGTGCTTCAAACCTCTATGTATTATGCATGCAGTCTTGTACACACCTGCACACTTGTGTAACACATATTTAATTCCCCAGTCTGTATTCTTACACTTCCAGCAAACACTCTGTCACTGTCCTTGCACTGTTGTAGTGACCCATTTAGCAGTATGTACTAATCCATTCACTGTGCTAAAACTCAAGCACTTATAGATTCACTCAGACACTCTCCTTACAGTACTCTAATCATTCAGTCAGCACCCAGTACTCATGAAGCGAAGTAGGCCTTAGGACAAGTAAACACCTTATAGAGTTATGCTGTAGCACCTCCTTATAGTTCTGCACTTATACATTCCCCATACATTACCAATGTATTCTTTCATTCAGTTATGCACTACGCATTCATTCAATAAAACTTTTACACACTATCATATTAACATAGCTCTTTTTTTGACCAGTGAAGTTAGTTCTAAAAAGAATTTTTTGTGCGTGTTTTTTGTTGTTTTGTATTTTTTTTGTTTTTCTGAACATTTTTTTTTAAGAGGAAAAAAGGGGAACTGCAGAAACAAAACAGTCTGGAACAAATAAACAAACAAAATTAAGAGTGGGAGCAACGGTGCTCTTGTTTGCGCCTGCAAATTAAGTATATGTATTGTTCTCCATAGCAATGAGTCTCTTTGCAAAATTTGCACAAAATAATCAAATCTCCAAAATCTGGACGGATGTCAGGATGAGGACTTGATGCTCCTGCCATCATCCCAAAGTCTGTTGCATGCAGCACAAGCATAGTTGCGGGGATGTTAGGTTTTAACATGCTTAACCATGCTGGCAGTCCCAAAAGAGTAGTGCTTGTTTGGATTGCTTCGGGACAGCACTGCCGAACAAACTGTGCATGTCACCTTCGTCGCATTTACTTTTGTCTCTCCATCAGGAAAGGAAAAAAACTTCCAAATGAGTGCCTCTTTTCTTTTGGGGACTGGAACTTCTTCAATAAATTGATCATCAGAAGAGTGTTCTGAAAGATCTACATCTTGCTGTGCAGCCATATTGAAGATCTGCAAAAAACAGCTGCTTCACAAAAAGATGTTTCTTCAGTGAAGGTCAAAGAAGAATGATTAAAATGGGAGGGGTCCTTTAACAGTTAGAATAGGAAGTATTATGAGCCAATCAAATCTCTTGTTTTGAAGTCACATGGGGTACGTGTAGGCTGCTCTTATGATGCACGTACGTACGACGTACCCCGCGATTCGTGTAATTGCTTTTAAAAGTAATATACGCTTATTAAAACTAAATGAATACTATTTTCATGATTACCTCAGCTCCAGTGTTTCTAGTCACCCTTGCGGGTTACTGGGAGATCGAGTCCTGAGAACGAGATACAAGACCTCCTTCATTCTAAAACCAAGGTACGGAGCTGATTAGACCCTTAGAGAATTCTTGATTCAGATTCTTGGCAAAACTAATTTAACTTAAACTGCAACTCCCTTACTTCTTCACACGTACTAGGCTTATGTTAGGTACACTGGGGTAGGTGTATCTTAGAAGCACCAGGTGAGTACATTTAGTCAACTTTTATCACTGTATATATTTGTATATGCCCTAGATGCAATACAACTGCACACCTTGAAAAGGGCCATTGAAGATTTTTTGGAGAGTTCACTGGACATTAAGACTAAACTAAGTGATGAATTGATATTGATGGGGGTGAAGACTGAGGGAGAAGATGGTCCCACAGAGTTTTTGTTTATGGTGGCAGCTGAATTTCGAATTTGCATTGCACGGGCATGGTTAGACAAGACACCCCCAACATTTCAAACTTGGATAGCAAGGTTACTAGCCTCATATAATTTGGAGAAAGCAATATATGAGAGGAAGGGTAGAAGGGCGAAAAAATTGGGAGGGGAGATGTGGCAACCTATTACGAGATGGAAAACCGGGCAAAAACAGGGAAGGGGTTGGGTAAACAGTAGCATATTGCAAGAGGCGAAATGCAGGGTCAATTCTTTCTTTTCCATTTTTATACAGGGTTCTGTTGCAAGAATGTATCCGTATTTGTTTTGTATAATATTGGGTTATGTAAATCTAGTATTTTTGTGCTGTAAGGCTGACTGTAATAATTTGGGGGGTAAAAAATGCTGTGAAAAAATTATAATAAAATATTTTTTTAAAAAATAAATAAATAAAAACTCATGAAACATGGAAGTTAGTGGGTTTGCACAGACTCAAAAGTCCATTCTGACCCTGGAACTATGTTTACCATGTAAATACATATAAAGTTTTTTTTTCAAAAAGCTATTCACCTTTAAACAATGCAATATTAATTACAACGTACTTTTCACTTTCTTCTCAACATGCCCAATGTTTCGAATGCAGCAGATGACCACCTTCAATTAACAAAATCAAATGTATATCATAATTGTCTTTTTCTGCCTGTATATTTAAAACATGTATTAATTTTGTTGACTCTAAAGACACCTTTTGCATTAGGACCATGGAATAGTGGTATAAAAATATAATTCCTTCTATTGTCAGATATCTACCTTGGTGATAGTGGAATTAGCACTACTTTTTAGACGACAATATTGTGTAGAGGTGCGGTGTTGCTTTTTCACCTTCAAAGAGGAAGATTTAAATTTATATTTCAACAGATAAACAAAAAAATTACTCCATTTCAAAAAGAAAATTAAGTAGGAATGTTAGACGAAGTCTGTTTCAACTTTAAAAGCATTGTGGAAATCGTAACAGGTGAAAAAAAGTGTGTCTCAACATTACTTTTTAAGATAATTTGGACACAAGACTAGACTGCAGGAGTGTCCAAATATTTATGCACTTTTTATGCTGGACAGTATTGCTTCTAAACACCCTTTCACTGCTTTCTTCCAAACCTTCAAAAAAGATTTCATGAATTTACATGCATAGTCCTTCAGGTCTGTATATCTCTAATGTAAAACAATTGTACTTGTTTTCTCTTTTGTAAACTGACATATGTAAACTCATCAGTCACTCCTATGGTAAGCCTTTACAATCCTGAATGCTGAGTGCTGACTTTTGTGTGAGAGCATGCCCATACATAACCAAGCTAACTTTTCTTTAGCTGCATAGAAACATGTAGTGCAACCTGTCAAACACTTTGAAGTACTACCCTCCGACTAGTCCTAGAGGTGGATGTAGAATTCAACCGTTCTTCATAAAATAGAATTGGATGTCACTAAGTAAAAAGTATTTCTCTATTATGGAACCCCTAATGCGTCCCTTAAACATTCAAGCGAAGTCCAAACACATATTAACTGAAACACACCTAACAATAGTAACCTATAAAATTTGCCAAACAAATCTTTGAAGGTGTGTTCAATCCAAAAAATACTCCTTTGGCACATCAAATATAGTACAAAACACATAAACTACTTGCACCCCAACAACTTTGCTTGAGCTGCAACACAGAGATTGCAGGACAACCACTTGCTACTACACCAAGCACATCAACAGCTGCAACACCATCTTTAGCAAACAGTCCATAGTCGCATATTGATCTTGAGTTTCGTAAACTTACATTTCTATGCATTTTTTGTGATGACCTTTTGTGTTATGCAAACACTATATCAACATCATCAAAAACAAGAAACAGCAGCAGCGCTGTCCTCAACATTAGTTATTAGACATTTATCAAGCTTTTTTGTACTAAAAACTACCCCGTCCGAAGGCAGTTAAGAATGTGCATACTTGCTGCCTCTCTTCCCTGGGGTTATTAATTACTCTTGAATTTCATATTCTGATTGAAACTCATATCCCTTTATCAAGCCTTTTTGTTCTACCTACTACCCCGGACGAAATCAGTGGGAAATGTACACACTGCCTTTCTTGGCTGGGGTTGTCAATTGTCCTTCTTGTAATACAAATTCAAAGTGCAGGCCCTTTATTGAGCCGTCATGGTAACTATTACTCGTGAATGGCAGTGGGTAATTTGCTCACTTCCTGCCGTTCATATATGAAAAAAAGCTTAACAAAAGTCTACCAATATTAAAAAACAGCCAGTATAGTCTATGGTTATCAAATCGTCTGTTTGTTATTGTAATTCAAAGTACAGACCCTTTATTCAGCCTTCTTGGTAACTACTACCCGTGAATGGCACTAGGTAATTTGCACACTTGTAGCCTTTCTTATTTTTCCCATTATTCATCTAACACTCAATCAACACATCATCTACACGTACACACACCTACTTCCTGTCTTTCTTGGCTGCGGTTATCAATTATCCTTCTTCTAATACAAATTCAAATAGCAGGCCCTTTATTCAGCCTTCTTGTTAACAACTACTCGACAATGGCAGTGGGAAATTTGCACACTTGCGTCCTTTCTTGCGTCCTTTCTATCGCACAGTGTGTGTACTTTGTGCACTTGCATAACTCCTTAGATGAGATACCCGTTTCTCAGGCTCCCACTGCAGAATCCAACTCAGTCTGTAATCGACTGGAAAACCAAACACCCATTTCCTTTACAAGGCAGGGGATTGTTTCCACATCTGCTACCTTTCTTCCTTTTCACCTTATTCTGCATCCACTACCTAAAACACACATATCTCCTAAATTTCTTGCAGCCTTTGCCAAGTATTATTCTAATTCAAAGTAGAGTCCCTGAAATAGGCCCGGTGTTGTAATTTTTCAGCCCTACCACTCACAATGGTAACTTAATGCACTTACATTGCTTCCTTCGATGTTGTAGCCATTTCTTATGCTCCCACTGCAAAATTCGATGCCCTATCCATATAATGAATTGAAAATTCAAGGATCCCCTTCCCTGACAACGCAGTGGATAGTTTGCGCGTCTGCAGCCTTTCTAATTTGTCACCTTTTTTTTCTTCCACTCAATCAACACATCATCTACACATAACACACCCCAACTTGCTACCTTTTTTGGCTGCAGTTATCAATTCTTTTTCAATTTCATATTCTGATTCAAAATTGTGGCCCTTTATTCAACCTTTTTGTTGTAGCTACTACCTCAGTCCAAGGCAGTGGCAAATTAAGACACTTACTGCCTTTCTTGACTGGGATTATCAATTATTGTTCAATTTCATATTCTGATTCAAAGTCAAGGCCCTTTATCAAGCCTTTTTCATGTAGATACTGCACTGCCAGAAGAAAGTGGGAAATTTGTACACTTGCTGCATTTCTTCGCAGGGGTTATGAACTATTGTTCAATTTCATATTCCTATTCAAACTGCAGTCCCTTTATCAAGCCCTTTTTATTCTATCAACTACCCCGGCCGAAGGCAGTAGGAAATTTGAACTCTTGCTGCCTTTCTTAGCTGGGGTTATCAATTATCCATCTTGTAATACAAATTCAAAGAGCTGGCCCTTTATTGAGCCTTCTTGGTAACTATTACTCGTGAATGGCAGTGGGTAATTTGCGCACTTCCTGCCATTCATGTATAAACAAAAGCTCAACAAAAGTCTACCAATATTAAAAAAGAGCCAGTATAGTCTATGCTTATCAAATCTTCTCTTTATTATTCTAGTTCATAATGCAGGCCCTTTACTGAGCCTTCTTGCAAACTACTACCCGTGAATAGCAGTGGCTAATTTGCACACTTACAGCCTTTCTTAGTTTTTACATTATTCATATTCTACTCAATCAACACATTATCTACACATACACACACCTACTTGCTGCCTTTCTTGATTATGGTTATCAACTATTTTATTTCATATTTGTATTCAAACTACAAGCCCTTTATTGAGCCTTTTTGTTGTAACAAGTACCCCAGCCGAAGGCAGTAAAAAATTGCACACTTGCTGCCTTTCTTGGCTGGGGTTATCAATTGTTCATGAATTTCATATTCTGATACAAACTCGTGGCCCTTTATTGAGGATTTTTGTTGTACCTACGACTCCGGCCGAAGGCAGTGAAAATGTACACACTAACTGCCTTTTTTGGCTAGGGGTTATCAATTGTTCCTGAATTTCATATTCTGATACAAACTCGTGCCCTTTAACACTTTTTGTTGAACCTACAACTCCAGCCGAAGGCAGTGAAAATTTGCCATGTACTGCCTTTCTTGGCAAGGGGTTACCAATTATTGTTCAATTTCATTTTCTGATTCAAAGTCAAGGACCTTTATCGAATCTTTTCATTGTAGCTAATACCCCAGCCGAACAAAGTAGGATATTTTCACACTTGCAGCTTTTCTTCATTGGGGTTGTCAATTATTTTAAAAGTACCTACAAGATTAGCAACAATATTTTCTTTTGGAAACACATTTCAAAAAATCGTCTCTGTAAAACTTCTTTGATATGTTCAGTCATTTCTTCAAATTTTATTTCTAGTAGAATAGTTCCATATTAAGCATCATTTCCCTATTGCATATTTGTAATAACTTACTTATATTAAAATATAACTAAATGTTAACATTACCAATGCTACATTATATCATTTACTTATACTACCTATGGAGCATAACAACAAATTACAAAAGCAAAAGATATCTGGAGAAGCTTGTTGTGAAGACTCTTGAAGAAAATGAAACTTCTCATTATTGATAACATAAGCACGGTATCAAACTTAATGCTTGCCTTTGAGCATTTAAGAATTCTGCAAAGTCTTAACCCCTTCGATGCTCATGATGGAACGGTTCCGTCATGAGCATCGGTCGAGCTGTGCTTATGACGGAACCGTTCCGTCATGACCATGCCCGTTTTAATTAGGGCTCAGCACCGGGGGGGAATCGGCGCCACACGGAAGCGGTTAAAACAGAGTATGACATATTAGTCTCAATTTATTTAAGGGACAGACAATTGTACTATGTCCTCAGATTCTGTTACCTGTACAAAATACCATTCATCTATGTTTGTGTCGAGTAGCACCTTCAATATGCAGACATCAGGGTTCACAACTTCACTTCAGCTTTCCTTCTACATTGAGGACATCATTGTATTCTTGCTTCCTTTCCTTAAGGCAGAGACAATTAAAAACTGCTGAGCTAGTAAGCTTGTTCTACACTTGTTAGAGTGAATATAAAACATCAGGTGGCAAAGCATGCTTGCAGTCACTAACATTCCAGCTATTCTTTGTATTAGTGTAAACTAATAACTGTATTTTCAAATAGAAATGTTTAAGTATCAGGAATACATTTGCATAAGCTACATCATCACCATTTTGTCCTACATTTGCAGGTTAGATGAACTGGCTATCCCTTGTTGCTTGTTGAAAAGCACTCTTTTCATCATACATTAATGTAGAAAAACACAATATTTATAACAATGCTACTGCTTAATTATGTAGGGCTTACGGGATCATGCTACAGGGATGCCAAACTGTGATTTCCAGAGAGCAGCAGTAACAATATCAAAGAAAACTTTGGGGAACAGAAAATTCCTATGAAAAGCTATGAAATAACATTAATAGCAGTAAGTGCCCACTGGTACTAAGGAAAAGTAAACAGTGATAAATCATAACAAAGTCATATTGCATTTCAGACGTGCACTCATATTGCCCCCAACATCGGGTTGCCAGATTCTGAAAAGGTTGCCATTTTACTATTAAAAAGGATATCTAATATTTAAATTTGAGACATGTAGTAATTTAATGTTGTCATGTTCCTACATTGATAAGCCTTCAATCGCAATGCTCAATGTGAAAGACATTGGCTGTCCTAGGGAGAAAACTAGAGCACAGATTAATATTTTAATTCTGTCATATCAACTTTGGGACAAGAGAAAAAACTGTTTCAATAACAATTTTGATAATGTATTCAAAATCTATTCAATTATGGAATTAGATTTATAATTAACAATTTGGAAATGTGCCTTTTATAAAGTTATCTATTCCCTACCTAATGCTCATGAAGGTTAATTTGCATTAGCCTGCCAACAGCTGCCCTTGCCAGTGCTTGAACCTAATAAAGTATAACAAATATTCCTAAAGCAGAGACAATAGCATAAGTCTGCTGATTGGATGGGCTGATAATGAGGTATGTAACACTTCTCAGTCAGGAAAAGCAGCAGGGAGAATTCAGGATGTTAGTTCACTTCAATGGGTAAAAGGGGAGACCAGTCCATTCACAGGTAAGTGTAAGGGCAGAAATGGGAAGGAACAACTCTTTGATCCCAGGGCATATGATAGTCCATCTGGTTGCATCCCAGTGGGAGGGGGAGCTGTTCCCAAAACCTGGTTGGTGTAGCCTAGGAGGAGGGCACTGCTCATGTCCCTAAACAAACACCTGACTGGCATACAAGCTCCCTCCAAAGGCAGAAGGCCTATGCCAACCTGGATTGTCCTTAGACTAGTGTACTTTGGGATAAATTTTATTAGGGCAAATAGAATGTGCTGTAAAAGGATGTAGGGTTGCCCCTGGTACTATTCCCATTGGTTAGGGAGTGTTGAAGAGAACATAGCCTACTTAGTTTATCCCACCTGTGCTCTATCGCTTTCATTCTGAAATCACACCTATGTCCCAGTCAACTGTGAACAATGACTATCGATTGACACTTTTTTTTCTTATTGTTTTTTTCCTTAAAAAATCATATCTATGGTTCTCTTAATGTTATTTCTTTTGGTCTGGTATCATTTTGGATGTTCAATTTTTCTCTGTTTTTTAGAAAATTGGAGTGAGAGTTTTATTGTTTGTGCTTTTGGATTTTTAGCTATTTTGATACTTCTAAATGCTTTGTACATCTTCTATAGGTTAAGCCTGTATGCTCTGTGCAATAGTTACAAGGGGATTACCCCAGGTTTACATTGCTGAAACCTTTGCATTGACCTAACAGGTTAGTTAGTTTATTACTTATAGGGCCCTACCGTGCACCTCAATCAATAATTCCCTTTCCTGCAAATCCTGTCTTCATTGGTATAAAATCCAATGAATATTCAATTAAAGGCAAACATTTCCACAATCATTGTTTCAGGTATAGCATGAAATATGGGAATAAGAACCACAATAAGTCAAAGATGGTCACCCTCGTGCCATGACCATTATTATGGAAGAGAGAGCCATAATGTTGTCAAAGACACCCACAGTATGGTAAGGATGAGCACCAATATGCCAGAGACACCATTAAAGCTTTTACATATAGTTACAGTATGTCAGCACAAGTCTTTATTATGTCACACATTGTTATGAATGCTCACATTATCTCAAGGAGGGAACATGTTTATGCAGCAAGTGCCAGAATTTCACAAAAGTAAGTTGATGATGAGCTCTTTCTATGCCTGTAATTAACATTATGTCGCTCTGAATGCCCATAGTTTGTCATGGATGAGCATCTATTAGCTAATTTACAGTCAGAATGTTAACTAACTGCCCATATCAAGGAAAGGCCTGCGTTATATAGCGGGAAGTCACCATCTTGCAATGCATTTCCACAGTATGTAATGGATGGGCACCTTCTATGCACTGTGTAGCCAGAAAGGCCACATGGATGCGAACAATATATCATGGATGGGCTCCTGCTATGCTTGAGACAGTTGGCATATCATCCTGCTATCCCAAAGTATGCCATGGATTGGCCTTTTCCATGTGTTTTCCAAGAATAACCCCAAAAGTGTACACTAAATTACAAGACAGAGCTCTTTTAATGCCATTGATAGTTAGAATGGTGTCACAAATGCCAGTTGTATTTCATGGGCACCCTTCCTTTACTGCATGGTATAGACAGGCTGTTGTCCTTACTGCCCATAGTATATTATAGATGGTCTTCTATTAGGCAAGGAACAAAAAAATGTTACCGAATGCCCACTGATTGTCAAAAAGGTGCTCCTTTTATTCCTGCCATAGCTAGAATGTCAGTCTGAATGGCCACTGTATATTATGGATTGGTGTGAGAAATTGAGTTGCTAGTTGACTGGGGTGGGAGCTCTGTTAAATCAACAACCACAATCCCTGGTAGGGTGAACCACAAAAATTACATGTGATAAACCTTAGGTAGCTTAGCACAAAAAGGCAGTCAGTCTAAATGTAGAGGTAGTGTGTGAAATGTTTATGCGGCGCACAAAAATGAAAGTGAAAAGAGAACACAAGAAAAAATCCCAAACCAATTTAGAAAAAAAGAGTGTATTTTAATAAATTAGTAATCAGTAGAACAATTGTTAAAGTTTTCAGCAGTATCAAGCCCTAAAACATCAATGCGCCAAACCCAAACATCTAATCACAAAAGATCAGGTCAAAGTTGAAAAATATAACCGCCCTCGGTGGAGCGCGGATTGGATACAAAAAGTGGATTGGGCCTGGTCGGCGCTAACCTTTGGACATAGAAGAATTTTCAGGACAAATGTTCCCAGAAGTCAAATTTCAGCAGGGCAAGGCTGCATGCGGTTTCTGTGGAGGGTCTGTCGTCGTAGGCGAGCCTCTGAATTAAGTCCATATTCCATGTTTAGAGTTTTAAGAAAGTCAAAAGTCTCCAATGGGATGAGGCAGGAGGGTGTAGTCAAAGTTCCAGGAGGTCCAATACTCAGTTGATGAAGGTTAATTAACAGGACTTGTTGCTGTGGAGAAGAATGAGGCAGGAGCAGCTTCAAAGCCAGACCCGCAATGCATCTTGGGGGATCGATGAGCAAGTTGTTCCTAGTCTTCGCTCTGCACATTTAGCACCACCACCAACTGTCAGAAGTTTTGGGACACGATTTGGGGGTTTGGGACTCACTCAGGCTAGGTCCAGCTGTGAGTTCAAGATGGTGGGAGCCTTTTATGTTCCTGTGGCTCTGAACAGGAGGCCAGTAAACTAGCCCTTGTACTCATTCAGGTAGTCCTGGGCCCCAATGAGGTTGCAGGACTCAAACAGCAGGGCTGGACTCTGAGCGTTCAATGCGTGCTCCAGGCAGCAAAAAAGCAGGCGGTCCGCTGTGACTCCTTCCACAGGTCCATAAAATGAACTAATGATTGGGTCTGAGGCTCCTATTTTCATATCTGATGTCTCCTTTGAAGTTGAGAGGAGTTTCTGGAGATTTCTCTTCGAAGTGCTCGGAATTTCCTGACTCCTCTGCCCTTACTCCAAGCTGGCTGCAGAGACAATGTGGAGGTGACAAGCCCTTTGTGTGAAGGCAGAGCATAGCCTAGCGAGTTGTAAGTTGGTCTATTATGGATTAATACTTTGGAGAAAAAAAACATCTTAAGGTGTTAGTTTCTGACTCCTTCGCCTCTACGAAGTAAGTGATTTGATTAGTGTTAACCAAAGCAAATAACAGAGTCAAACCAATCTTTTGTGGTATAAAGGGGTGCCTCAAATGCCTTAAGCAAAACAGTTTTTGAATTCAGTTCAGAAACATGAGTTTTAGGTTTCACATGAATATACATGTCTTAATTATGGCCCCATATAAAAGGACAGGGATAATCTTCTCCTTCCTGTAAATTGCTGAAAACATTTTTAGTGCTCACAAAGTCATTACAATACTACTTTGTAAGTTGTCAGCATGATGTTTCCCGAAGAGATTTGTATCTACGTCAAACCCCAAATATGGGTACTCCTGGACATCCTCTACTTTAATGCTTTCTATCTTTCAAATTAACTTTGGATTGTTTTGGCCAAATTACAGTATCTTGGTTTTATTGATATTAATAAGAAGGTTATTTTCGTGATTGGACAATTGTATTTGATTGAGTTGCCTTTGAGGCCACTCTTGGTTGTCACCAAGACGACCAGATCATCAGCATAACTAAAAAGGGGACTTTAGTTTGTACTAGCCTCTGAGCAATGCCTAACCTCTATATTAGTATGTCTGCTAGGTCCAATATGTACAAGGTAAAGGGAAATGGGCCTAAAATATACCCTCCTTTTAGATCATCATGAGTAGTAAATTTGGGAGATAGACTGTAACCATCGGACATCTTGACACTAATCCAGGTGTTGCTGTGGGAAGCTATTATCCGATGCCAAATACCTGGGGGGACAAAACAATCCTGAAGCTTCTTCCACAGCCTAGTTTGGATGTGAGCTTTCTGGACGATTGTAGTCAAAACTATGATATTTTCTAACATTCTGCAATTAGAGCAGAAGGCTGACTAATGAAAACTTAATCTTTTTGATTTTTCAACCCATAACTGTAGGTTTAATAGGAGGTGTTTAGGAAATGATTTTCTATTTGCATTCACATAGGCAATGAGGCGATAGCTACTCTGTTAATTTTTGGGGCCTTTTTTATATATGAGATACAGAATTGCTCCTTTTTATTAAGGTAATAAAAGCACAGTGCATATAACTGTGTTAAAAAATGAATTAATACAAAAGATTTTTAAAGCACAGCAATTGCCCAATGCGTCAAGGCGCTAGCAGCAGTTAGTCTAGGAAGATAAAGAAGAAGTAGAAATGCAGATTAAGCCTACTCCTGCCCTTAAGGACTGATAAGCCATGTTTTAGGGTCTTAGGAAAAGGAATATGGGATTGGAGACTGTAGATGGAGTGAGGGAGTAAATTCCACAACTTGGATGCAGCCACTGAGAAGGCTCTACCTCCCAATCTTGATTTTCTGTGCTTAGGAACAATTGAACAATTTCTACCTATGAATCTCAGTGGCCTGGGGGTGTGTAACATTGGATTTCGTTCCTAAGTTCTACTGGGAAGTGTTGTAAATAGGACATACGGACAGGGCACCTTGAATGTAAGACATTTGCTCACGGGTAACCAGTGAAGTTTATGAATACCTTCAGGAACTGATTGAGATCTGGGGACATCAAGAATGACTCTGGCTATAGCATTTTGAACCAACTGCAATTTGGCAATTGAAACCTGATTATTATTCAGGTAAAGAGCATTCAAATAATCAAGTGTGGACATACTTAGTGCCACAACCACTTACTTCCATGCTGGACCTGGAGATTGAAGATTTTTGTCGACCAGTTCTCCGAGATTTTTAGTGGCGTCAGTAGGAATGGGTAAGGCTGTCAGCCTATCGGGCCACCACAGATTTGACCATCTGGATGGTTGACCCCTAATGATCAAGACTTCCATCTTGTCTCCAGTTTTAGGTAGTTTTTTTCCATCCATGTGGCCCAGCCTGAATGCAGTTTTTAAAATTGGTGGTCGTTGCATCCATGTCCCTAGAGATAGATACGATGATTTGGGTGTCATCTTCATAGTACAATGCTTGAAGTCCAAAGATGTTATGAGCTTCACCAGTGGAGAAACATACAAGCTGAATAGTGTAGGGCTCAGGGAGGAACCCAGAGGCAACCCGCATGGCAAAGTGATGGGCTCCAAGCAAAACTGGTCCATCATAACCATCTGAGACCTGTAGCTCAGAAAAGATGCCATATGTTTGAGTGCCAAGTCTGTAATTCCCTGAACCTGGAGCCGTTCAACAAGCCGGATTGAGGAGATGGTATCGAAGGCGGCAGATAGGTCCAGGAGGACTAACGCTGCAGCCTCCCCACATCAACCATGGAACGGATGTTGTTAACTGCACCTACTAATGAGGTCTCGGTCCTATGGTTACTCATAAACCCAAATTGTAACAGGTCCAGCAGTGGAAATTGTTCTAATAAATTCATCAACTGGACATTACGATGTTTTTCCAGGATTTTAGAGGGGACCTGCAACAAGGAGATGAGCCAACAATTGTTTTGTTCGACAGGGTCTACATTAGGCTTTTTTAGCAAAGGCTTAACTATTGCTCTTTTCCAAGAATGAAGAAGGCTCCCACTTGTGATGGCTTCATTTAAAGTTTCAGTGGGGTGAGGCACTATAATCCTAGGTCGTAATCGCAAGACAATAGGAGAGCAGGGTTCATATAGTGATCTTGATTTGACATCAAGGAGGTAGGATTCCGTCTGTTCCTGTTTCAACAAGGTAAAACATGATAGATAGGAATTAGGGCTGTCTGTTTTTTGTCGCCTCATCACAGCCTGAGACTCGAGTTCAGAGGGCGTAGACGACTCAGAATTGCATTGATCAAGAGCTTTATATATGTCAACAACTTTAGAGTAGAAAAATGTGGTCACTCGATCTCACAAATCCTGCAATACCTCTATGCTAGAAGGCCCTGGGGGGTAGATAGAGGATTAATAAGTTTAAAAAGATCAGCAGAAGATTTAGTTGAAGCAACCTCATCAGTACAGTACAAATACTTTTCCTCCTTGTTGTCCAATTTGTATTCAGCCAGCACAGCCTTATCGGCAATTTTATCAGGAGGATGGTACCATTTCCACAATGACCCCTCTTGGTGGCGACAGGCCTGCTTAAGTAATCTTAACCTCTCTGTAACCAAGGTGCTGTGGGCGTCTTTCTTCGAATTTGTGAAGCCACATTATTAATGGATGCACTAAGCCATGAGGAATATTCACAGTGGCTGCTGATTACGCATCCTCGTGGGTTGCCCATTTACAGTTAGTCAGAGCCCGGGATATGGTTTCTTCAGTAAGCTCTTTCCAGTCCCTTTTGAAAGAGGTTTTCTTGCTGATGGAGCATGGTTTCATACGTATAGAAACTTGCTTGAATTAATTTCCCTTGAAATAACATGTAACTAATTAATCAACATGTTTTGTCTTATTAATACTTGCATTTCACAACATATATAGTAAGATGGGGAAGCTTGCATATGAGCTTTTACTAACAGTAACCCAGGTGTCCTAAAATGGCCACCACTGAAAACGCAGGAACTCTTTTGCGCATGCGTCTGCCACATCTACGTGGTATGACGCCTTTCACTTTTGATGAGAACTTCCTGCTTTTGCGCACTAATGCCAAGATGGCCGCTTCATGCTTACTCATACTAAAGCACATGCCCCTGCGTGTACTAAAACTTGTGTGTTCTGCTTAACTATTAATGTTATATTATAAATAAAGTAATGGGGATAGAGTGGAAATAAGTGGTATGCAGGGCATTCATTTATTTTTGTATTCTAATGGGTCTCTATTTGACTTTATTATTAGCTGGTATTTGGGCCTGAAAAGTATTGCAAACTCCATTTTGAAAAGGCTGCGTCTGTGCAGACGATCTCAGAAATCCCTGAAGTCATTGCCATTGAATGGTTGCCAAAGACCCATCTTACCCACGATGTTCCTGGGAAACTGAATATTTGACCCCAGGAAAGGAAGGAAAATGAACTGCATCAAATACAATGTATACAATTTGAAACCAATATTGCTGGGTGGAATAAAAGTGCATGGGAAAGTTAATTATGGGCGGGAACATTGATCATCTATATTAAATTGAAATGATCTCATCTTAGTATGGTGTGATGACATCTCTTTGCCTTTCTGACCAATCACTGAAGTGGAACACATAGATTTGCAACATTTAAGGGTCGTACATTGCCCTGGAAAATGGTATAACAAAGGTAGGTTCAGTTAGAGAATTGCTCGACTTGTCCGATTATCTGACCCAACGTGTGCTGTAGGAGATTGAGAGCAGAGGTGCTGGTGGAGCACTCTGTCAGAAGAATTAGGGTGTTGCTGAGGGAGAATTAATGATTTCCCAGTTGGGGTACCTAACTTCCGTAGAGAGGGGTGTGACGCTGGCGTTGCACTAATGGAGGTTACCTGTCCTGTTCTGCACCTGTCCTGTTCTTTTGGCACCTGATTAGTCGGGAGCCCTATCTCTGACCCAGCCCGTGGCCAGGGTTGGTCCTTACACCATTTTAGGTAAATATAATCCATGTGATATGGATGTGTGCTATTTCCCTTTCTCCCTTCCCAGGTAGAACTGGTGGAGTGGTGTGGCTCACTGGTTAGAGGCGGCAGACCCGGAAGCAGAGGACGGTCCGGGACCAGGGTTCAATTCCCGACGCGGCAGGGTTGTGAACCAGGGACAGCGGACTTGATAATTCTCGCCTCGGTGCCTACTCTAACCAGGGATCACACTCTGCAACTCTGGGCATTAGCTTGCCTCATCTCCACAATGGCCCCCCGCAAATGCCGGGGATGCCTGGTTTCACCTTGGAGATACCCAGGAGGGAACATCTCACAGGGAAAGCCAGGACGGGTTCCCTAGCGGTCTATAGCGCCAGGACGCCTCCGGGTAGCAGTGCGCTTTACAAGACACACACATTTACATTTACCAATGTCTAAAGGTGTTACTGTGATTTCTTGCAAACTTTATGTCTTATTAATTTTATTCTTACTTCCTACATTTCTGATCACACTCTGGTGGCTGACATCATCAATTTTTATTAGATAAAGCATTTAAACTTCTCACGAGTGTGTGGTCAATCATTTCAGGAAAGGTAAAGTATTAAATGCTACCTATTATGCTAACTCCCTTCTTCGATCCCTAGGACTTATAACATAGGTGACAAGGATTGGTAAGTCATGGTGTACAGGTGTAAGTCCTAAAAGGAATTATGGAACTGATAGGCTGTAAGTAGAAGCAGGATTACAAGTTCAAAGTGTGAATGTTTAAGGGCCCAGGTGAGTATGGTAAATTGAGCTGTTAGTCCCGCGCGCCATCATTGCCACTAGTACGTGTTTCATGGCAAAAAGGTAAGGAAAGGGAAAAAGGGACAGCATAGTGATCAGGTGAGGGGGAAAGTATGGTCGACTTTAAGCAGAGCATCATTGGTAAAGATATTATCCAATGTGTGGCCCACTTTGTGAGTAGGTGCAAGGACTAGTTTAGACGGTCTACAACATTGACCAAATTAAAATCCCCAAGCAGTGAAAAATTACTTTTGCCCAAATTGAGTTCTAATTGCTCATTCAGCACCATTGCACTTATATGTGTTCACATGAAAACATGCTCAAAGACATTTATTACTCTTGCCTACAGCCTGTTCTCAACCATCCTTACTTTCCTCAATGTCAATAAAAGTATATTTGGGTTCCTTGTTAAAACCTCTGGCATGTTTTAGTGTGGTTCTTTGTAGAGCAGTTGGCAGTGCAGCTGAGAAGAAGGAGGAGGCAAGGTTCCAGACAGAGCAGCCTTGTAATACACAGGTTCAGCAGGACTAAAAGATGGAGCTGCTGGCTGCAACTCTTTTGCCCTAAGAAGGCAAATTACTGATATTGAGTAGAACATGGCTTATCAGAGAGTCTGGGGCCAACAGATTCAGAGGCAGAGGGGCAGCAGCAGTTAAGGGTATGTTGACACAGTTAGAGCAAGAATGGTAACATTCAGGACTGGCTGCCTTAATTGCAGACCCGCAAGCCTGTACCTCCTCTTTTAAAGGCTGACTGAATTGATGATAGAATGAGGTCAAAACTAGGAGGCGGGTCTCACCTTGTATCAGACCCCTTGGCATACTAATAGTGTACAATGAGCCCTGGACAATTTCTCCCTTTTAAATTTGCATGTCTCCCATCACTGTTGCCTTACACATGCACGCATACACAGAATAATAAACTGTTCATGTAAGATTGAGGTGAAATTGAAGGTGTCATCCCACATACGCTCAGTGTGAGTCTGTAACTGTTGTGCTGCTCTTCTACTTGTATGCATGACAGAGGGAGAGCAGTAGACCCCTCGACCAGCCAGCAGTTTCCTCTTTTAAACATTCTCAATTGAAAGAAAAATAGTTGTTGCTGGTGACACTGCAGGGTAGTAATTATGAAATAAAGAAAAGATAACTATCTAAAAATGGCTGAGATATCCATCAAAGCTTTGTTTGTTTTTAAAAAAAGGCAAGCCCTTATTACTACCACAAGGTCACTTTTACTGACGTTTTAATGGTGATGGGGGCTTAGCCTTATTTACAAGGCAGCGTTAAGCCACTTAATGTGGCTTAAAACTGCCTTGCAAATAAGGCCCCCTTTCACGCTATGGTTAGCGTGAAAGGGTTGAGCCGTGGGTGTTTCGGTGGGCGTTCCACCGCTACAGCCATTGTTTTTAAAACTGCCCCCTATGTTAAAAGGTGGCATACATAGGAGGAAGTGCCAAAATTAAGACCAGGGAAAACCTGGTCTTAACTTGGCGAAATGCATTTCATCTCATTTTTCCTTTTTCCAAGTGTGCTGCCTTGTGCAGCACACATGGAAATAGAAAATTGCCGTGGATTATTTATTTACAGGAAGGTCCCCCTTCCTGCACATAAAAATTCTGTAAAAAAATGACATTTTGTGACTTACATGTGTGCTGCATGAAGAAGCACACAAAAAAGTGACAACATGTCAATTTAGAATTGTTTACTTGCAGGAAGGGGGATCTTCCTACACATTAACAATGCCCCCCTGCACGCAGACACCCTTGCACTATGGTGCAATGGTGCCTGCATTGGCGCTATACTGCTAAATGTAGCGCCAGTGCAGGGGGAAATGCAAGGCTGCACCATATTCTTGTAAAATGGTGCAGCCTTGTATTTCAGAAGTGGCGGAGTGAGGCATTAAGCGATGAGGACTAACGCCTCACTCTGCCACTTCCTTGTAAATAGCCCCCTAAATGTGACCAACAAAAACATTTGAGGATCATTACCAGTTTCTTCAGGAAAATCATTTAAGGTGGCTAGTTCAAAGATAAGAATTTGTTGGTTGACAGGTGAAGGGAGGATATCGATGCTGCTTTTAATCTATAGAGATATTGAAGTGCATGTTAAAAGAGATCTCACAAAGAGTTTATGTACTAGGGCCTAGACGCCAGCCTACGTCAAATCTCCCTTCACTTGGCTTTTGTAAGAGATTTTGGATTCTTTGGAGTGGTGTTATGGTAAGGAGTTGTATTTCCTCTCATCAAGACTACCACAATATCGAGAACCAAAAATATTGTGACAAAAATATCGGTAATCAAGAATATGACATCCTATCTACATCATGGTAAGTACAAAAATATCAAAATAAAATATTGATGTCTGAAATATCATTGTTAAAAATATAATTTTTTTTAAATGTCAAAAAAATAATGTCATCTAAATTAAATAATATATATAATTAAAGGAAACATAGTTAAAAATATTTTAAAATGTTTACAAATCATAACTAATACATATAATGTTAAAATACATTACACATATACATATAAAATATAATATATATACTTACTTAATATTTGTAAATAATTATTTTAATAATTTATAAATAGTTAAAAACATTTTACAAATTATAAATGCATATATATACACATACACATACAAAACTAATATACAAATAAAAAACATATGTAACATATATATATATATATATATATATATATATATATATATATATATATATATATATATAACAAATTAAAAAACGACAATATTTTAAACTTAAAAAAATATGTATATATACACAACATTAACTAAAACAATACAGAAACATGTTGGATAGCGAAGGGAATAGCATTACTTTTCAAACTCCAGAGAGTGCAACAGTAGGGAAAGTGTTGGATAGCATAGGGGTGAAAATATGTTAAATAACAGTGGGAATAAAATACTATTATAACTCCAAAAATTAAATATTGGATAGCTTAGAGGTAAAAATTACTATTCCCACTCCAAAGAGTGCAACAGTAGGGAAAGTGTTGGATAGCGTAGGGGAATACATTACTATTCCCACTCCAGAGAGTGCAACAGTAGGGAAAGTGTTGGATAGCGTAGGGGTAAAAATTACGATTCCCACTCCACAGAGTGCTACAGTAGGGAAAGTGTTGGATAGTGTAGGGGTAGAAATTACTAATTGAACTCCAGAGAGTGCAACTGTAGGGAAAGTGTTTGATAGCATAGGGGTAAAATTTACTATTCCCACTCCAGTGAGTGCAACAGTAGGGAGAGTGATAGATAGCGTAGGGTTCGTAATTGCTAAAGCAACTCCAAAGAGTACAACAGTAAGTACATTTTATTTGCATAGTTCATTAAAACCATTGCAATACAACCATTTAAAATTAACTCTACACACAAAACATTTCTCACTACAAGCATAAAATTGCATCTGCATAAATAAAATAGTATATATTCTGTTTCAGTTTTCCCATTTAAAATCATAAAATTGACAATTTTTAAGACGATCATTATTAAATGAGATTCAACTTATATTTTAATGTTATCTGAGAGTTAATGAAGAGTCAAGTTTTCACATCTTCTTTTCCACCACCTTCATAAACTTCACAAAACTACAGATCAACTACGGGTCGTTGGGTGCAAAGCAGGCAAGAACTGCTTGTCTTCGTGAGTGTATTCCTCGCTGGTTAAATTGAAATTTTAACAAACGTTTCCGTTCCTTCAGTAATTTGTCTTAGAAACACAACAGATGCAGCATATCCTCCGGCGCCATGCCCCATAAGGGACAGAGGATCCCACCTTATCCTTAAGCCAGTGTGGAAAATGGCAGATACAAGGTAACAGGCCCAGTCTATACTTTAAAAACTTAAACTTTGTAGTTTTTGAGTATCCCAAGTCAAGATAAATCTGTTGTCCTTGTGCGGAGTAGGAGTTTAGGGTTATCCATCCATGTGACCTTTTAGCAAGAGACGCCTTGTATTCAGTCCATGAAAGATGTTTAATTGTTTTCTTTACCAATTTTTTAACTGTTGTATGGTTGGTTGGGGTATTCCAGAGCTGTTGCAAGCCTAGGTTCGCCAGGCTGTTTTTCAGATGGTAAGGCTGGGTTTTGCTCTAATTCCGACCATAAATAATCATATAAGGTTCCCTTTTTGGCTTTCCGGACTTTGTCATAGGCAGTTATGTATGCCCCCTGTCTTGCCAGAAGCTGTTTCTGGCCACCAAACTCAAGCCTAATTGGAGCCGGGGAGGTAAGTTTTGGCAGGCTAAAGATAATCCTATATGCAGCTGTCACTGTATTGTCCAAAATCCCTGCATCTCTGCCTCTCTGTACTTCACTCCCATAAGTAATTGTGGACAGGGGCTTGGCTCGTATTACTTGTGATAGGGGCAGGAGAGATGGGCTGGTAAGTTTACTGTTTAGTGCTTTTAGAGAAACTGCTATAGCAATGCCTTTATCTCTGATGCTAGCTTTCTGAGCAGTAAACTGTCCGCCATTGTCAATTTTGACTCCTAGATATTTATCCACTGTTGTTTCCTCAATACGGATGTGGTTCCAGAACCAGGTGTAGGGATTTTTCCTTTTCTTGTTAATTGACATTGTCTGAGAGAGTACAACAGTAGAGAAAGTGTTGGATAGCGTAGGGGTGAATATTACCAATCCCACTCCAGAGAGTGCAACTGTAGGGAAAGTTTTGGTTAGCATAGGGGTTACAACATATTTATCACATAAATATGGAATTAATAATAAATTAATTATGAATACCAATAAATATTAATTAATAATTACTTAATTATAATAAATTACTTCCCATAATATTCCCCTATAAACACGCATCCCACTCCTAAACTAAATTAGCACAATTTACTATAAATATATTACTTCCCACCCTATTCCCCTACAAACCGACAACCCGCTAAGGTACTAAAATGGAAAATTACTAACTTCTAAACATTTAATACATATATATATTTTTAAATACAAAACATAACAAAACTTGTGGAACATATAAATATAAAATACATACTAAAATACATAACACTAACATAAACATCGATATTATTAACATCAATATTATTACTATCGATATTACTAACTTTGACATTAACAACAACAATATTTCTAACCTTCAGGTCGATATTCTGGTCACCGATATTCTTGATGTTGATATTCTGTCCCTACGATATTTAAAACTCAACATTTTTGTAGGTCAAAATAAAAAACTTGACATTATGTCTGTGTACCCGCCTCGTGTAGGCCTACCATTGCAGTCTGTGCATGCAGTTTAAACTGCTATTTCGTTCTGGGAAAGTAAACCTTTTGCTAGGCTTAAACCTTCCTTTTTAACACACATGAGTTAACTCTAGGGTTGGTTCTATACAGCCCATAGGGCAGGCTACAGTGTATTTAAACAGATGGCCATGTACTTTAAATGTTTATATGTCCTGATAGTGAAAAACTCTAAAATTAGTTTTTCACTACTATAACAATTGTAGCCTATTATTTATTCTACAAAGAGCTATATTGATACATTTTTATGGATAGCATACAAAATAAACTATTATCATTTGTCTCAAGCAGACTTCTCCAATAAGTAGCTTGTGAGACACTGGTAGCTCTCCAGTTACGTTTAAGTAGCTCTCCTGTGTCCAGTTCAATCTATTAAATCAGAAGCTTTTACTTGGCTGACTATATGTATGGCACAATATAAAACTGTGTATTTGGGATAAAAATATTTGTATTTTCAGAACTGATAAGCTGGTGTTGGAATTTACAAAATCAATTTAAAGCTGATATTTGAGTGATAAATCATGTGGTGTTTAGGGAGGTTTATTACTAACATTATTTGCTATGTGCCAGGGACATTTAAGCTATGGCTGTTATGTACTACCTAAGTAAAAGTATTTCAAATTGGCAAAAGCTTTTTTTTTACATGTCTGCTTGTAATCCTGTCTGATGCACTGAGGGGATCACTGTGAGTGTGGGCACTGACAATCTTGTCTGATGTGGTCACTATTACAACACTAATTATATTATTATCGCAGGATGATTTTCATTGAATGTAAGTAGCTCTTATTACAGAAGAGATTGGAGATCCCTGTTCTAAAGAAACACCACGTCAAACTGTAGTACTTTCAGTACTATACGGAGACAAACCGAGCTCCTGGCATGTGTTGTTATGTTATATAGATGATTTTCTTGCATTCACTGTTCTTACAGCTTCTGGTAGCAAGAGTGTAGTCAGTTGTAACACTAGCTTTACGTTTTTCTTTCCTGACTTAGAAACTTAGCACGGTATGAATATTAGCCACTGACTAATAGGTGTGCGCTTTTTACCTATACCACTGTTACCATTGCAATAGCGTATTATTCCTGTTCACCCCTGTCGATCTATTAACTCAGGAAGTTCACAGAAATTCGCATGCAGGAGTCTATGAACCCATAGCTGGTAAATACAATGGCTCATTATGTGATAATTGCAGTTTGCTATTTCTCTTGACTCAGACTGTGCCTTATTAATGTGTGTGCCTGTTTTTAAGTTTCATTAAAGAGTAAAGTGCACTGTATTAGGTAAACTGATAAATCTAAGGGGCATGTTCACAAGGAGCTATCACCTAATTAACGGCACTTCATCACAGCCAAAGTCGTGATAAATTTACCACCCTATTCACAAGCTGGTGCTAACAGTCCACAGCACCAGTTTTCCCGAGATAGCAGCCGCACAAAACATCACCTCCAAGGACCACCGCAACTTTCGCTAATGAGATGCAGAGTAGGCATTCCCGTTCAAAAACCTGCAACAACACAACACCTCAACATTCACAATGACCAGCCACATCGGCGATAAGAACACAAAACACACATTAGGGTGCATTAGCAGCTGAAAATTATTACATGCTCTGACCTGCTGTAAAGTCGGACCACAGCCCGCACCACAAAAGGGAGCCCAGCCCACAGCCACACCTGAACACCAAAAGATGCCATGGAGCAACTGAACATGCAGCACAGACACCCAAGGGGGGTACAACACCCAATGACATCACACCCAAGTCCACCCCTCCCTGGCACCCCCCGACCAAAGACATGCCACATCAGCTACACTAAACATGTACAAAATGATCTGCCTGATGTTATACAATCACAATTGGTGACATGCATGTGCCCCACAGAAATATGCATCACACATTCACTTTCGAAGCAACCATTGAAACTTTATTGAAATCAACACAGAAATGAAATGAAGAAAAATGGTGGCTACCCTCGGGGAAATCTGTAGGCCACATTCAGCAGCTAGAAAAAAAATATGATGTGGAGGTGTGTCCTGCACACATCAAAGGCCAGAGACAGAGCGAAGGAGAGAGAGAGAGAAGAAGAGAGGGTGAGAGAGAGAGAAAAAAGAAGAGAGGGGGAGAGATAGAGAGAGTGCTCCTCTTGTGCACCCAGGCCGCACTGCTCACATGCTGCCACCTGTGTGTCCCCAACCACTTGCATATGTATGTCAGTGCACCAGGTCACACATCAGATTCAGAGCCATCATCTGAAACAGAGTCCAGATATATGACTGGCATGGTACACACACATGCACAAGACAACGTCGCCCGCCCACCCATGCACACCGAGGCAGAGGCACACCAGTCCCTGTTGCCACCCATCGGAGCATGCCCGCCCATGCACTTCTGAGGCTTCCTACTCACCTGCCGCCACTGGCGTGTATACAGCAGGTCCCACCACGTACCGCTGCAAGCCACAAGCCCGGGGCCTGCGGACATAGCATCCTCCACACCAAGATGTCATGCTGTGCAGGCCACCAGGTCCCACGTCTGGTGTTGGGTCTTGATTACACCATGGCATAGGACAAACCAGGGCACCCGGCAACATCACAGCCTGCACAGCTGCTCGGACCAATGGGTGCCACTAACTCTGTGATCCCAGAAGCAAGGCCACATGGCGTTAGGCCTGTGAAGCCCGCTGACTTGGCCTATATTGCGGTCCAGCAAGGCATACCAATCCTGAGCAGTCCAGACCGCCGGGACGGGCATTACCGCAGGCTGAAAACCTGCTCAGCAGCTTAAGGTGCCAATGACTCAGTGCACCCAAAGTGACCGTGCCTGGGTGCCTGAACCATCCGCAATGCAGCGTGTGCCACAAACCCTGTACAACCCCAGTCAGCGTCCCGTGGTGGGGTGCCTGTGCTGTATGCAAAGCAGCGTGTGCAACAAACCTTGTCCATTCCCAGTCAGCGCCATGTGGTGGTAGGCACATGCTGGCCTCAAGGCCTCGGGTCTGTCATACAGTCACCACCAGCAGAGGTGTATGTGATGTTTTTGGACCCTTATTTTTGTGGGGTCACATGGCCAGTGACGCCTGTGCCAGATGGGTGTGGTGTGCCTGCAAACCTGCCCTCAGGGAGTGGCTGTGACCATGCTGACAGCTAGACCACTGACCTGCACACCACCAGCGAGTACCCTTGTGATGGGTAGCAATGAGGGCCCACCTCGGAGCGTAAGTGGAGTGGTTTGGCCTGGCAAACGCCGTACCAGCACAGGGCCTGCAACAAAGACTCAGGGGCTTTGGGCGTGGTTCAGTCCATGTCCGGACAAGAATGTGGCTGATGCGTGTGTCCCTGTCGTGGTGTCCACGGGATCTGTAACACAAATTGATATGTAGCACCCTCTGACTGGCATCCCACAGGATATGCATCATTGAGGCAAGGGAAATCACTGACCCTACATTCATCCACACATACATACATGAATGATGGCAGACATGACACAGCAGTGTGTCACAGGATGTTTATTGCACATCCAGTGCAGTTCTGCAGCAGGAGCGGTACAGGACAAAGCCGAACACACTACACAAAATGGGCCCATGGAAGGCAAGGCAGAGTCCATTGGGGGATGACAAGTACTGCGGAAGAGTAGGGGTGCAGTACGCGGTCTGGCCGACGTGTCATTGGTCATCAAACAGGATGTGGCAGTCCATGCCGTAGTCCAAGGTGAGAATTGCAAAAACACAGTTGATGGACAGAATGTAGAACAATGTCATACATTCACCCCAGTACAAGGATCTGGGCCTAAATCCATCGTTTTTTTGCACTCCACACCACCCTGGGTTAGACACTGGCTATATGCAAATCAGCTCTGACCCTGTGCCTCATGGGAACAGTCCAGTCCGAACTACCAAGCCAAGTCTTTCCCAGACCGGAATCAAGCATCCAAGGACCGGTTTCTGGCTATCAGCCTTCATCAGCCTGGATAGCTTGACTCCAGTGGTGTGGAGTGCCGGGGACTCACGTCTGAGCATCCCCAGCACACTCGGGGTGAAAATTGCAAAAACACAGTTGATGGACAGAATGTAGAACAATGTCATGCATTCACCCCAGTACAAGGATCTGGGCCTAAATCCGTCGTTTTTTTGCACTCCACACCATCCTGGGTTAGACACTGGCTATATGCAAATCAGCTCTGACCCTGTGCCTCATGGGAACAGTCCAGTCCGAACTACAAAAGCCAAGTTTTTCCCAGACCGGAATCAAGCATCCAAGGACCGGTTTATGGCTATCAGCCTTCATCAGCCTGGATAGCTTGACTCCAGTGGTGTGGAGAGCCAAGGTAAGTGCATCTGTGTGATTGGGGGTCAGTGGAAGGTCACGAGGCCATGTGCGGGACCAAGCAGAAACAGGCCAGGTGGGGGAAATTAATGCTACAAGCCCGTCTGATCACAGGCACATCCAAGTCTTTGTCCTCGGATGTGTGCTCTGCCCCAACTGGGGGTGTTTCTGTACCGGCAGCGGCACTGTGTGCCACTTGCACATCAGGGGCATAGGTGGATTGTCGGCCGCACTGTGTGCCACTGACACATCAGGTGCCGGAGTGGATAGGCCTGCTGCATTGTGAGGCAGAGACACACCAGGGGGCGAAGATGTGGATGGTGTGGGGGCATCAGCATGCATCATAGCCAGGCCTTGTGGCAGCAATGCCATGATGAGGATCTGCAGGGTATAGTAGATCCCAGCAACATTCCATTGATGTGCAGCGGTGGCTGCCATCCTTTCCGCCTCCATATGCACCATGTCCTCCATGTGCCTCTGCATGTGTGCCAGCTCACGGCTGGTATTGCTGGAGCCACTCTGAGCGGACAAGTGTTCTCCTCTCCACATCATGACTCCAGCAATGTCAGTCATGGCTCTTTGGAGACCATGGAGCAGGCCTACACACCCAAGGATGGCGTCAAGTTTGGTTGCCATGATGCCGAAGCCCAACTAAACTTGCTCTGCGGTCTCCCTCTAGCAGTCCAGCACATGGAGTTGAAAGGCCATGTATTGTTCCTGGGGGTCTTGGGGGAGTGCCGGGTATGTGGGGGCCACCTGCTGTGTTCTTTGGGGAGTGGGTGGGGCCTCCTCTCTGTAACTGGGCTGCCCTTATCCTGGAGGTGAGTGGTGGAAGAGGTCAATGATGTCTTGGATGGTTTGGGTGTCGATGCTGGTGTTGTCCTCCTTGTCATCAGTGAAGAGTGATTGGGACTGCTCTGCATGAGGTGTTGACGGTTCCCCTGCAATGTGAAGGGGAAATGGTGTATTACAATGTGCCCACATGTGTGTGGCCGCATGGTACACATTGACAATCTGACAGCATGGCATTGTACATTGTGACAGTCTTTAGATCTGGGCGAGGACCCATAGTCATTGTGGGTGTGCACTGTGCTCTGCTTGATTGTGCATGTGTGCCATTGTGCCCATCTCCACCCGTCCCCCCAGTACCTGGTGGTCACTCACCCTGTTGCGTTGTGTTGTGTCCTGGCGAGCAGTGTCCGAGCCCCCGACTCTGGCCACTGTCTCCACACTAATGACTGTCGACACCAGCTGCTCCATGTCATCCAGCTCGACTTTGGCGCAGGCCCAACCTCCAGTCTGCATTTCTGCCTTCTGGTTGACAGAGAGTTTCTCCTTGGTCCTCCGCTTGATGTCATTCCATCGCCTCTTGACCTCGTCCATTGTTCTCTTGTGCAACCCTGACGGCATTCACCTTGTCCACAATGTCCCACCAGATTCCATTTTTGGTGCCCATTGACACATTGGAGGTGATGAACAGTTCTTGATGATGGTCCATCACCTCCGTGACTATGATCCTGTTTGCCTGCGGACTGAACTTTGTCTTCCTCTTCTTCTTGTCCTTGCCCTTCCATGTACCCGAGCTCCCAGGTTGGTCATCCAGGGTGCTTGTGGGGTTGCGTTCGTCCTCTGCGCCTGCTCCGGCTGACGCCATGGTGCTTGGGTGTTGGGCAGTTTATGTTTGTGTGTTTTTTCTACTTTTATGTTGATTTTTCCCACCTGCTAGGTGTGTGTTGCTGGCTGGTGCGTCTTATTGGTGATTTCCACGCTTTGGCCCATCGCAGGTTTTTTGGTGTTGTGGTTTGTGTTTTGGACTCTATTGAGGTGGTTATATTGCGGACATTGTCTGCGGTTTCGGCAGACTATCGCTCAGCGACGGCTCGTGGAGGGAGTTACGGTGGGGCAGGAGGGCGGGGAGGGGGAGGGGCAGGGCGGAGGTTGCTAAAAACCGGCATATGGATAATTGCAGGTAAGTAAACAATTTAATTAATAAAACGAATTTCGTAGTGCGCCTTGCATCGCAAAATGCAATGCAGTGCGAGCTACGAAATTCGTTTTATTATTTAAATTGTTTACTTACCTGCAATTATCCATATGCCGGTTTTTAGCAACCTCCGCCCTGCCCCTCCCCCTCCCCGCCCTCCTGCCCCACCGTAACTCCCTCCACGAGCCGTCGCTGCTATCGCTTGCTACGGCCGCATTGTGAATTTCACATTGCCAAAGGGTTATTTTCCCTCGATAGGCTGTGATGTTGAAAGTTGCGTCACGCTACTCTTGCAGTAGTTTCACAGGATTTGTCAATATACCCCTAATTGTACTCGTTCTTTATGGCTGTTCATTAATTTTGTTTTTAAACATTTTTGAAACAGAAATACAAATCCGAAGGTCAAACAGAGATACACACTAGTTGAAGCTCATGGTTTTAAAGATAACTAAACTAATTACTGTATGTTTTGTCCCCTGCAACTTAATGTCTGAATAAATGAATATAGGTATTTTTCCTTATGGTTTTAGGCATACTGTGGCTTGTCTTTTGGAAAAAATGCAGTTTCTTCGTGAAAATGCATATGGTCCGTCTTTTTTACTGAGGCAATTGCGGTTTACATTAATGACTAGCAGTCTGAAAATGTGTCCTTTTCTTTATGCACTGACTACTAAGATTTAGTATCTCGAAGGCACTTAATTGATTCCCGTAATAAAACCCACAAAAAAGCAACCAAAGACTTCACAAATTACTTTAAAGGTTGCAGTGCATTTTAAGTGAACGCAAACAAAATATCACAGCTACTTTGACTGTGTCAAAACATCAATGGGCATGGAGGCATGATTATTCTATTTAAAGGCTGGACTAGTTCGTGAATCTCTTACTGCAGATTAGACTATACAAGCTGCAAACTTGACCAATTTCTTGTATTTAGATGTAGAATGAACTATGTAGAAATACTTCATTACATTTCACTCCAAAGTAGATGGGTAATAATTATCTGTTCTACGTAGCTTTAGCACACATTGACCTTTGGTATCTATTTTACTACATTTTAAGGAGCAGATTTATGTTAACTGGCACATCCCGAGGGATGAGCCAGCTAACATGCGCCACAGTGCGCTACAGCTGCGCCTCCCATGGTGCGCCGCATTTATAATGCGGCGCACCATGGTGCAAAAACGGCACAGATGCGTGACGCATCTGTGCCGGAAATGTGTCGCATTGCTGGAGTTGCGTCGCAAGCGCGACGCAGCTCCAGCAAGGCTCGGGGGTGCCCCATTCAACTAATGCTGCATCAAGACCTACGCCTGCTTCAAGCAGGCGCAGGGTTTTGACGCAGCATTGGCCAGAAAGTGACTGAGTGAAATCTCATAGATTTCACTCAGCCACTTTCAGGAGGCGTTCCTGCGCAGGAACGCCCCCCCCCCCCTGCGCAGGAACGCCTCCTTATGGCGCAGTGCTTTACAATGTGACGCATCTCCTAGATGCGTCACGTTGTAAATAGGGCGCATTGTTTGCACCGCAGTTGCGTCAAAAAAAATGACGCAATTGCGGCGCAAAGAGGCGCAACGGCCTCATAAATCTGCCCCCAAGTATTGAATACATGCCACACGAGCAATGACAAATTATGACTTTATAGTTGCAATATAACATATGTTATGTTCTCTGGAAACCACCTCACTTTCCATTCAAATGTGTTTCAATGTTTCTATGACATATGTATATATAGACTTCCCGCCATTTTTCTATTTCAAAAAGAATTTTGTCGTGCGCCACTCACTCTGACTCAGACTGGTTTAAGTTTATTTCGTTTGTATAGTTACTGAAAACCATTGCAATACAATAAAACAGCCAATACAACTGTAAAAACATTCAATAAAATAAAATGCTACCAGTGGCCATCTAATAGTAGCACCTTGTAGAAATCATTGTGAACACATTTTGTAGTTCCTTTGTCTGCTCAAAAGAGCAGCATTGTCAGTTAAAGCCAGAGTCTTCGCAATGGGCCTAGTGCCAGGTCGGTTGCAAGGTGCACACTGTGCAAAAAGTGCTTTAGGTGTATTTAAAGTGCTAGTTTAAGGTTTCCTTCCCAGCTCTGCCTTGGTGATGTTGGTTGGGGCGGGGTAAGATGTTTGGGTCCCCCTCTGAAGTTTCAGTTGCCCAGTAGGTAAGTTTAGTGAGTTAAGTTTGTTCCATGGTTAATAATAAAAGCCAGAGCAATAAGAACAAGCAAGTGAAAACAAACAGGGGATACAAAGGCTTGAAAATTTACATGGTTGAAATAACGGTTGTCGCATCTCCTTACTTATTGAATAGTGTATGCCAAGTTCTCAAGTATATGTGTGCTGCTATTGGGCCTTGTATTTAATGCTTGAGTAGGTTCAGTTTCGAATGTCTCATCAGTAGATTCCTAGTGTGTCTTCAACTAGTAACCTGGCTTCAGCTCCGGTCGGAGGCTAGGGGCATTTTTTGGTCAGCTAGCATACGAAATCTTACCAGTCTGCAGTTCAGCTGTGAGTCCCCTGGACCAAACAGGCCAGCACCACTTGCCTCCAAGAGCGAATTCCCCTCTGATTGAAGTCAGTCTTTAGCAACTGATTCTTTTCCTTCAGCAGCTCCTTGCAGGTGCAGAGTAGGTGCAAAATGTCTTCTGTTCTTCTGTCACACAAGCAGCAAGACGCTTGAGTGGGAACCCTCAACCAGGGTGGAAGGTTCTGGGCGCACAGGAATAGACCAAGATGGTGTCTCAATAATTTTGTTTTTACTGATTTGGGGTAGCTCTTGTTAAAGTATTTTGGGGTGCAATTGCTTTGTAACTATTCAGAGTCCTCCATGCCTGAGCTCTAGCTGGAAAGGAGGCTTTGTCCTCCACCAGTGAGAGCTGTTTTAGTGGTTTCCAAACCAATTTCTTAAAGGTTGAGTGGTTTGTCTGTGTGTTACAGAGATCTTAGGGCCACATGCATCAAAATCCGTTTTTGCGATTCCTTATTTGCGATTTTTAGGGAATCGCAAATAAGGAATCGCAAAACGGGATGCATGATTGAAATTACATAAAATTTGCGATTCGGTAAAAATCGCAATTTTTACCGAATCGCAAATATTATGCGAATTCCAATTTGCGATTTCGCAATTCCCATTGATTCCTATGGGCCAAAAGGCCCATAGAAATCAATGGGAATTGCAAATTCGCAAATTAGAATTCGCAAAATGTTAATGCATTCCATGGGTGCAGGGGGGGTCCAAAGGACCACCCCTGCACCCCTGAAATGTATTTGGAAGTGCATGTTGCACACACACATGTCCTAAGGACATGTGTGTCTGTAACATGAGAGTGTTTTAAAATGCATCTTCGGGCATTTTGACACATTTTCGCAAATTTATAACGAGGTTCAACCTCGTGGTAATTTGCACCCCCTAATTGCGAATTCGCAATTTTAAAAGTAATCATGCATTGCTTTTAAGGAATCGCAAATTTGGGATTCCTTAAAAGCAATCGCATTTTTGGAATTCGCTAAAAATAGCGATTTTACCAAAAATGCTTGATGCATCCCAGAAACCTATTCAGGAATCGCAAACGGCCGAATTTTGCGATTCGCAGCATTTGCACTTCCTAAATAGGTTGATGCATGTGGCCCAAAGAGCCTAGTAGTTACCAAACATTCCTGAAGATAGCTTCTTGCAGGAGATGTGCCCTCTGCTGGAGTTCTTGCCATAAGAGTTGGTTTAAGGTATTTGGAGTGGAGGATCTGATCTTGTTCCAGCAGGTGATGTAGATGCCGTTTATCAACAAAGGGGGAACCGTAAGCGGACGATATTTAACGGGGTCCAGTGTACATGTCCGGAAGACTAGTAGCACAAGAGGGGTACAAAGTTCCCCGGGAGAGCGTGCAAGACAAGTGTGCATGTAGCGTAGAAGAAGGTAAAAAGGGAGGGGGAATTCCCTTTTTGGAACTAAAACCCTCACACACCTAGCAAGCTAGATGTCATGCTTCATAATATGGGATCTGCTCCTCGTCAGAATGGCGCTGCAATGTCTGACAGGCACCCGTAAAGGGGCTCTTTATCGGAGATCTTTTGTTCCAGCCATATGATGCATGCAGGTGAAAGGGCGAGTGAAAAGGTCTAGTCGTGAAGTAGTGGTGAATTAAAAAGGGTGGATCAGTCCACAAGGAACTTTATTAGCGTGGCTGACTCCCTTGATTAAAATACGTGGAAGGGGAGATATGCGCTGAGAAGGTACACAGCAGAATATCTGCAACCCTCTGTTCAGGTCAACATGTTTCTTGCCGACATGGCAATTCTTCAGGACCTAAGTGCTCAGTACTACACAGTGAACAATTAATTAAATGTGAATTACAACCTTATTCCTTGAGGTCAATAGGTAAGCAGGCTGGCAGGTCCTGCTATTGCGATATGACCTAAAGAGAAAATACACAACATAGGGGTATGATCAATGTTGTGTTCCATTACTTCCGTGGTCAAATGTGTTCTACGCTATAAAAAGCACACTAGTCAAATTAAAACCATTAACAAACAACAAGTACATGGTGACAGGAGACCCACAATCGAAAAAAGATGTAGATGCCGAGCCTGGACAATGATTGTTTTAATAGACAAAACTCGACCCTTACCGAGGCTGGTGATGTATAGTTTGGGGCACAGAACATTATTCTATACGCTTTCATTAAGATGCTGTCCAATAATTTGGCATCTCTGTCTTGCCCTGATTCGCTGCCACAGGTTATTGTAGGGAGAACCTTAGCCTTTGCTACCTTCAGGAGAGGGCTTAGTGTGGGTCCAGTTAGTTTTGATGTGAGGTTTTTCAATGTTATTGCTAATGTCAGCCCTTTCCTTCTGATTTCTTCTTTGTCTACGCTGACGCCTAGATACTTGTAGTCTGCTGATAGTTCTATATGTGCTCCACCCAAGTGCGAGAACCACTGTCATCTTCTCTTGTCGTTGATGGTCATTGTCCTTGTTTTCCTGTAGTTGACATTGAGGTTGCTCTCCGTAGCGTAGTTATGCATTTTGTTGAGGAGATGTTGCAGGCCAACCTGGGTGTGACTAATCAGGACTACATCGTCAGTGTACAGGAGGCTGGTCAGCGTTTCGCCTCCCAACTTGGTCGCGTGGGACTTGCAGGTGTTAAGTTCTTGTGGCAAGTCTGTGATGAATAGATTAAACAGGGTGGGTGCGAGCACGCAGCCCTGCTTCAGGCCTTTGGTTCTTAGTTCTCGTCTGGAGGGGTGAGTCCCCTCACCCAATTTCACCTGCCCCCAAGTGTCCGTATGAAGAAGTGTCAACATATTTAGAAAGCTTGAGGAATACCCCATAGAGCCAGCTTCCCCCACAGTCTTGCCCTGATAACATTGTCGAAAGCAGCGCTGAAATTGATAAAGCAGAGGTGTAGTGGAAGTAGAGAAATCACCAGGATGTTTGTTGCTGTGCCTGACATTTTAAGAAATCCTGTCTGATTTACTAGTATTATCTCATTTGAGTCTGCTCAAGCTGTAAGTTACTTCTCCCTTTTGCAATCTGTTGCTTTATTGAAAGTGTCCTTGAGGCGCTGGGCTCGAGCTCATAAGATTTAGCGGTATCCAGAGTTTTTGGTGTGATCGCCCCCTTTAGTAGGGTTCCTGTGGAACACTCACCTGGTGTTGCTCTAGTTGTCTGAGTTAACCCTTCTCCTACAGATTGAGGGTTAAAGTGCTCACTTTGAAATCTTGCCCAGATTTCCTCTGATATATAAGAAGCAATTCCTCTATGATGTGGGCGCATTATCGTGTTCCCCGTCTTCCAAAAGCAAGTACTGTCATTGTGATTTATGTCATGGAGGAGCTCTGACCAGGCCTCACCTTCCCGATCTCTGTTAGCTTCCCATTTCAACTTTTTGGGCAAGGTTCTTTGCTGTTGCAGGAGTATGACTGTGTCAAAACATCAATGGGCATGGAGGCATGATTATTCTATTTAAAGGCTGGACTAGTTCGTGAATCTCTTACTGCAGATTAGACTATACAAACTGCAAACTTGACCAATTTCTTGTATTTAGATGTAGATTGAACTATGTAGAAATACTTCATTACATATCACTCCAAAGTAGATGGGTAATAATTATCTGTTCTAAGTAGCTTTAGCACACATTGACCTTTGGTATCTATTTTACTACAATATAACATATGTTATGTTCTCTGGAAACTCTCTTCCACCACCTCACCTTCTATTCAAATGTGTTTCAATGTTTCTATTACATATGTATATATAGACTTCCCGCAATTTTTCTATTTCAAAAAGTATTTTTTCGTGCGCCACTCACTCTGACTCAGACTGGTTTAAGTTTATTTCGTTTGTATAGTTACTGAAAACCATTGCAATACAATAAAACAGCCAATACAACTGTAAAAACAATCAATAAAATAAAATGCTACCTGTGGGCATCTAATAGTAGCACCTTGTAGAAATCATTCTGAACACATTTTGTAGTTCCTTTATCTGCTTATTCAGAGTCTTTGCAATGGGCCTAGTGCCAGGTCGGTTGCAAGGTGCACACTGTGCAAAAAGTGCTTTTGGTGTATTTAAAGTGCTAGTTTAAGGTTTCCTTCCCAGCTCTGCCTTGGTGATGTTGGTTGAGGCGGGGTAAGATGTTTGGGCCTCCCTCTGAAGTTTCAGTTGCCCAGTAGGTAAATTTAGTGAGTTAAGTTTGTTCCATGGTTATTAATAAGAGCCAGCGCAATAAGAACAAGCAAGTGAAAACAAACAGGGGATACAAAGTATTACAAATGTACATGGTTGAAATGACGGTTGCCGCATCTCCTTACTTATTGAGTAGTGTATGCTAAGTTCTCAAGTATATGTGTGCTGCTATTGGGCCTTGTATTTAATGCTAGTAGGTTCAGTTTCGAATGTCTCATCAGTAGATTCCTAGTGTGTCTTCAAATAGTGACCTGGCTTCAGCTCCGGTCGGAGGCTAGGGGCATTTTTTGGTCAGCTAGCATACGAAATCTTACCAGTCTGCAGTTCAGCTGTGAGTCCCCTGGACCAAACAGGCCAGCACCTCTTGCCTCCAAGAGCGAATTCCCCTCTGATTGAAGGGAATCTTTAGCAACTGATTCTTTTCCTTCAGCAGCTCCTTGCAGGTGCAGAGTAGGTGCAAAATGTCTTCTGTTCTTCTGTCACACAAGCAGCAAGACGCTTGAGTGGGAACCCTCAACCAGGGTGGAAGGTGCTCGGCGCACAGGAATAGACCAAGATGGTGTCTCAAGAATTTTGTTTTTACTGATTTGGGGTAGACCTTGTTAAAGTATTTTGGGGTGCAATTGCTTTGTAACTATTCAGAGTCACCCATGCCTGAGCTCTAGCTGGAAAGGTGGCTTTGTCCTCCACCAGTGAGAGCTGTTTTAGTGGTTTTCAAACCAATTTCTTAAAGGTTGAGTGGTTTGTCTGTGTGTTACAGAGATCTTAGGGCCACATGCATCAAAATCCGTTTTTGCGATTCCTTATATGCGATTTTTAGGGAATCGCAAATAAGGAATCGCAAAACGGGATGCATGATTGAAATTGCATAAAATTTGCGATTCGGTAAAAATCGCAATTTTTACCGAATCGCAAATATTATGCGAATTCCAATTTGCGATTTCGCAATTCCCATTGATTCCTATGGGCCAAAAGGCCCATAGAAATCAATGGGAATTGCAAATTCGCATTTTAGAATTTGCAAAATGTTAATGCATTCCATGGGTGCAGGGGGGGTCCAAAGGACCCCCCCTGCACCCCTGAAATGTATTTGGAAGTGCATGTTGCACACACACATGTCCTAAGAACATGTGTGTCTGTAACATGAGAGTGTTTTAAAATGCATCTTTGGGCATTTTGACACATTTTTGCAAATTACAATGAGGTTCAACCTCGTGGTAATTTGCACCCCCTACTTGCGAATTCGCAATTTTAAAAGTAATCATGCATTGCTTTTAAGGAATCGCAAATTTGGGATTCCTTAAAAGCAATTGCATTTTTGGAATTCGCTAAAAATAGCGATTTTACCAAAAATGCTTGATGCATCCCAAAAACCTATTCAGGAATCGCAAACCGTTTGCACTTCCTAAATAGGTTGATGCATATGGCCCAAAGAGCCTAGTAGTTACCAAACATTCCTGAAGATAGCTTCTTGCAGGAGATGTGCCCTCTGCTGGAGTTCTTGCCATAAGAGTTGGTTTAAGGTATTTGGAGTGGAGGATCAGATCTTGTTCCAGCAGGTGATGTAGATGCCGTTTATCAACAAAGGGGGAACCGTAAGCGGACGATATTTAACGGGGTCCAGTGTACATGTCCGGAAGACTAGTAGCACAAGAGGGGTACAAAGTTCCCCGGGAGAGCGTGCAAGACAAGTGTGCATGTAGCGTAGAAGAAGGTAAAAAGGGAGGGGGAATTCCCTTTTTGGAACTAAAACCCTCACACACCTAGCAAGCTAGATGTCATGCTTCATAATATGGGTTCTGCTCCTCGTCAGAATGGCGCTGCAATATCTGACAGGCACCCGTAAATGGGCTCTTTATCGGAGATCTTTTGTTCCAGCCATATGATGCATGCGGGTGAGAGGGCGAGGGAAAAGGTCTAGTCGTGAAGTAGTGGTGAATTAAAAAGGGTGGATCAGTCCACAAGGAACTTTATTAGCGTGGCTGACTCCCTTGATTAAAATACGTGGAAGGGGAGATATGTGCCGAGAAGGTACACAACAGAATATCTGCAACCCTCTGTTCAGGTCAACATGTTTCTTGCCGACATGGCAATTCTTCAGGACCTAAGTGCTCAGTACTACACAGTGAACAATTAATTAAATGTGAATTACAACCTTATTCCTAGAGGTCAATAGGTATGCAGGCCGGCAGGTCCTGCTATTGCGATATGACCTAAAGGGAAAATACACAACATAGGGGTATGATCAATGTTGTGTTCCTTTACTTCCGTGGTCAAATGTGTTCTACGCTATAAAAAGCACACTAGTCAAATTAAAATCAATAACAAACAACAAGTACATGGTGACAGGAGACCCACAATTGAAAAAAAATGTAGATGCCGTGCCTGGACAATGATTGTTTTAATAGACCAAACTCGATCCTTACCGAGGCTGGTGAGGTATAGTTTGGGGCACGGAACATTATTCTATACGCTTTCATTAAGATGCTGTCCAATAATTTGGCATCCCTGTCTTGCACTGATTCGCTGCCACAGGTTATTGTAGGGAGAACCTTAGCCTTTGCTACCTTCAGGAGAGGGCTTAGTGTGGGTCCAGTTAGTTTTGATGTGAGGTTTTTCAATGTTATTGCTAATGTCAGCCCTTTCCTTCTGATTTCTTCTTTGTCTACGCTGACGCCTAGATACTTGTAGTCTGCTGATAGTTCTATATGTGCTCCACCCAAGTGCGAGAACCACTGTCATCTTCTCTTGTCGTTGATGGTCATTGTCCTTGTTTTCCTGTAGTTGACATTGAGGTTGCTCTCCGTAGCGTAGTTATGCATTTTGTTGAGGAGATGTTGCAGGCCAACCTGGGTGTGACTAATCAGGACTACATCGTCAGTGTACAGGAGGCTGGTCAGCATTTCGCCTCCCAACTTGGTCGCGTGGGACTTGCAGGTGTTAAGTTCTTGTGGGAAGTCTGTGATGAATAGATTAAACAGGGTGGGTGCGAGCACGCAGCCCTGCTTCAGGCCTTTGGTTCTTAGTTCTCGTCTGGAGGGGTGAGTCCCCTCACCCAATTTCACCTGCCCCCCAGTGTCCGTATGAAGAAGTGTCAACATATTTAGAAAGCTTGAGGAATACCCCATAGAGCCAGCTTCCCCCACAGTCTTGCCCTGATAACATTGTCGAAACCAGCGCTGAAATCGATAAAGCAGAGGTGTAGTGGAAGTAGAGAAATCACCAGGATGTTTGTTGATGTGCCTGACATTTTAAGAAATCCTGTCTGATTTAGTAGTATTATCTCATTTGAGTCTGCTCAAGCTGTAAGTTACTTCTCCCTTTTGCAATCTGTTGCTTTATTGAAAGTGTCCTTGAGGCGCTGGGCTCGAGCTCATAAGATTTAGCGGTATCCAGAGTTTTTGGTGTGATCGCCCCCTTTAGTAGGGTTCCTGTGGAACACTCACCTAGTGTTGCTCTAGTTGTCTGAGTTAACCCTTGTCCTACAGATTGAGGGTTAAAGTGCTCACTTAGAAATCTTGCCCAGATTTCCTCTGATATATAAGAGGCAATTCCTCTATGATGTGGGCGCATTATCGTGTTCCCCGTCTTCCAAAAGCAAGTACTGTCATTGTGATTTATGTCATGGAGGAGCTCTGACCAGGCCTCACCTTCCCGATCTCTGTTAGCTTCCCATTTCAACTTTTTGGGCAAGGCTCTTTGCTGTTGCAGGAGTATGCAGAGAGTTGGATTCCGCGGGTAGTGTCTAAGAGACCTTCGGATACAGTTTACTGATTTTTTTGAAGTGGTATATTTGATCTCTTAGAGTTTTCGTGATCCTACTTCCCCGCCTAGGGTCCTGGCAGAGTTTACTTTTGGGTGATGAGGTGTGAAGTTCTGCTAGTGTAGCAGTAAAGCATTCCCAGTTGGTTATATAGCTCTTTTTTGCTATTGATTGTGAATATAGGGGATCGATTGCTGTTGCTGACAGGGATTCTCTTATATTTTGTTGGAGCCCAAGGCGACCTCTGAGTGTATGCAAGAAGGCACACATGCTGATAGGAGGGTTTCTTTTGGTCGGTGGTCACTGTCCCCCTTGTTCCCCATTTGGAAACTGAGCATGCAGGGAAACAACGAGATACTGACAAACAGGAAATCTACTATTGAGCATGTTGAAGGAGAATAGAGGTTACCCACAGAGGGAGAGTCTCCAGGGAATGCTCCATTTAGTGTTCTGAAATTGAGATGGTGTAGATCCTCTAGAAGGTATCTATTTTTACTATTCTTTCTTCCTGTGGGAGGATCTGCTTTGATTCGGTATATTGAAGAGTAGGGATTGGATACTAACTTCATACCCCCTCAATGTGCCTAGAATGTACTGGTTTAAGTCCCCCGAGAGAATAAAGTTTGAGGTTTCTAACATGCATATGTAGCTTGTTAATTGGCTGATTAGGTGTTCCGAGTTTTTTGCTTTGTGCTTTGGGTGGATGTATGTGTTGACTATCACTGCCTCATCTTGTGCTCCTAAGAGGGAAAGTGTCATCGTGACTGCTGTAGTGAGGCAGGCCCGACAGTCACTGCTGACATTGTGCAGGACATGGATACATAGGTTCCCAGCCCTCTTGAGGAGTGTCTAAATTTCCCACCCTTTACGGCTGGTGTTGCAAAGCACATTAAACCTTGTAAATGGAACAGGTCAGCGAGCCAGGTTCCCTGCAGCAGAATTGTGTCAAACAAATTGAGATACTGCAGGAACTCCGGGTCCAAGATGTTTGTTGCCAGTCCATTGACATTCCATGAGCACTCTGACTAAATGTGTCCAACTTTGAAAGGTAAGCATAACTTGCAGGTGCATATTGCTTGATATATTAGTGTAATTTCACTTAATGGATTTTCAGAGCATGGATTTACGTGTTATAATATTTATTCACGTGTATCGAGGTGGGATGGTGGGTAGTCCAGGGTGGCTGTGCCCTGTGAAATTTATGCACACTATTGGCTATGTGTTTATGAATACTCAAATGAGAATGAAGTGGAAACAATTCACCATTATTCAACATAAGAAGGAAGAGTGTAAGAAAATGGGTGGTTATTTATGAGTGCCTTGTGTCACTTTTGCACCATGTAAAGTGGTACATGCATGATGTAGAGCTCTCATAAAGATTTTAAAAGCAACGAAAAGCCACCATGCGTGGCTTTGAGTGGCCTCATAAATCAGGAGTAAGGTGAAGCAGTGCAAATCCCAGTGTCGCCTTACTCAGCGCCCAGGGAACCACATGGAGTTTTGGCACTGCCTCAGATTTACAAAACCAATGGGAGTGCCAAATCACTATCAGCCAGATTCATCAATCTCCCGTTTCGCGAGGCCCTAATAGCGAATTATAGCGATTCGCTATTAAGGACTCGCAAAACGGGATTCATGTAGGATTAGCAAAATTTATTGCGATTCCTACTGATTCCTTATTTGCGATTAGCAAATTGCTAATCGCACATAAGGAAAAACTCCCCATTCATTCCTATGGGCCAAAAGGCCCATAGGAATGAATGGGGAGTATTCCTTATTTGCGATTAGCAATTTGCTGATCGCAAATAAGATTGCGATTTGAAGGATGCCAGGGGTGTCCAAAGGACACCCTGTAGCATCCCTCAAATGCACATTTGAACAGGTGTTGCGCACACACATGTCCAGAGGACATGAGTGTGTGTAACATGCAAAAGTAAAAAATGCACAAAAGTGCTTTTTACTCGTTTTTCGCAATTTACCACAAAGTCAGATTTCGTGGTAAATTGCGACCAAATATTGCAAATTCACAATTTCAATTAGGGTGATGAATTGCATTTAAGGAATCTCTATTAGAGATTCCTTAAATCCAATTCCTCGCAAATATGCGATTTCGCAAATAGCGATTTTTGCATTTGGGATGATGAATCCCAAATGCAAAAATCGCACTCGTAAATGGCCAGATTCTCAGAATCTGGCCATTTGCGAGCGCAATTCAGGTTGATGAATATGGCTGTATGCCTCCTGAGGTGATGCGTATTGAGGAGAAATAACTTCATTTCTCCTCTTTTTGTCCACGTTCCATGTGTGCTGAATTCTGCAGCGCACATAGTAAGAGGAAAAAGCCTCATCGGATTGTTTTTTGCAGTAAGGGGAACCTTCCTGCACAAAAACAATCTTACCTGCAACTGAGGCACCCTTGCACCATGGTGCAAGTAAGACATACACAACTTAAGTGCACATGACTACTTTTTAAATACCACGCACTCTGCCCTATTAACATTTATGGGCTACCTTTGAAAGAGAGGTTTAAGCCTGACAAAAGGTTTATTTTGTCAGTTCGAAATGGCAGTTTTATAGGGCTAATCTAGTGCATGGCACGATGAGTGCTGCTGCCTACTCGTAACATTTAGTTTACAGATCCTGGGTATATGTAGTACAATATACTATAGATTTACAATTCCAAAAAGTCAACAACAGCAGTTTCATCAAATGAAGGCAAAAATCTGGGGTGATCCTGAAGAAAATGCCAGGTCCAACAATGTTGATTCTTGGTCTACTTAATACTTTTTCCTATCATGATAAAAGAAACAAGAAACTTTTTTGTAGTGCACCTGTGCCACCTTACACGTTTACATATGCATACATTTAAGCAGATAGGTTTTTGAATGGGTATAAAGAAGAATTCACAAAATATTTCCTATCAATCTTTAAACTGTCTCAGCTTTTCAGGAGCAATCCTGGACAGCTTTGTGATTTCTGAAAGCTTTTACATTTACTCCAAAGATAGGAGGAAACCTACATGAGGGAATTTAATCTTGTTCTGTGAATTATTTTCTAGACTATCTATGATTTCCTAGCATTTACAAAACTGCTCCTTCTTCCCTACATCCTAATTGGAAATGCTTGCAGATCTCTTGCTTTAATCATGTGTCCATGATCATGGGCATAAAAAAAAAACACTTTAATAGCTGCAGCATGGGTTTGGGAATTACTCAGGGCAATTGTCATTATGCCATATTAAGTTATTTAATTGTACTTAAGATGTTCCTTGACTATGATAGATAATGCAAAAATACCTACTCTGAATCAGTTTTTTTGTGTTCTCATATCACTGAACAGGCACATACTTCAGAGACAAACTCACTCGAGAACCAGTCATACTAGTGCCACTGGTTGCCATAGCAATGGCGACATGCTATCAAGACTCATTGGCCTCCTGGTGTAATCATAGGACTTCTTAGGGTGTGGGGCCTGTCATTCTTTCCCATCTCAAAAAGCTATCACATATAGCTTCAGTTCCTTTATCATCAATTTCCATATACAATGTGCACAATCGGTATACAACTTTTCACCATGACCCCATAGAAGGGAGTAAGGGATTAAGCCAATTTTTGCATATTTCCCTTCTAGGAAGAAGCAACAAGTAGAACATAAGAAATCGCCTGGGGCCCTTCAAAGAATTATCAGTCACAATATCCTCTCAAATAGAACCAGGATGGGATTGACTCCTATAAAAACTCCAAAGATTTCTTCCATAGCCATACTCACATTATCCCAGAATTTCAAGAGCAAAGGACAAGAAAAAAACATATGTTCATCGTCTGCTTCAAGGGAGCTACATCTACTACACCCGGGGGCCTGTACTTTAGCAAATCTTGCAATCTTTTGAGAAATCCAATAAATCCTGTTAAGAGTAATACAAATATTATTTTTCAGGTTGGCTGTTGTGATGACTTTCTATAGAAGCTTAAAAGATAGATGTCTCAAAAACTTCAGATCTACTTACGGCCTCATGTGCCCCCAAATCGAGGCGAGGTGCTGCAACTTATTTTCCTCCACATCCACCAGCATCAAATACCAGGTGGAGATCTCTTTTTTTATATTTTGTGTATATTTTGTGTATCCTGTAGCTTTGGTTTGATCTCCCAGTGGCCTTCAATTTTTTTGCTAGCACACCATCAAAGCAATTGTATTTATTTAAACCTTGAGAGCTGCCCCTCAGTCATACTTGTTAGTATCTCCCAAGAAATAAGGCCCTGTATAGTGAAAAGGTCCCCCTGAGATTGTTATACCAGGTTCCCACAGTGGCCAACTCAAACTCTCCAACAGACTCTCTGGGGTGCCTGGAGAGTCTCAAATATGGGAATAGTCTGAATATTATTGGAAACCAAGCCACCTTCTCATTCTAAACCAAACCCTGATAGCTGGCTTTAAGACTTTCAATCTGACCCTTTTGAAGTATTTTAGATCTCCAAACTTGTATAGCAAACCATGTGTTCCTAAGTCCTTCATCTTTGACAACAACCGGACTCACATTGAATTATATGTGGTTCTTAGCAATATCCTGTATATTTCTAACTGAAAAGTCTCACAATATTGCCTTAAATCGGTTAGTGCCAAGCCTCCTATCTCCAATCCCTCATTTTTTTCCTTGCCAGTCTAACTGCCCCCTCTGCCCATATAAAGGTTTTTATTTTCCTCTGAATTTTTGAGATTTTTGTTTAGGAGAAGGAGAGTAGAATACAGTTAAAAAGGTATGTGAGCTTAGGCAGGATGATCATTTTGATCAGATTCACTCTCATAAATAGTAAGCAGGACGTTCCTCTACTTAACAAGCAACCTGTGCACTTCTCTAGCAACTCTTTGCCAATTATGAGCCTTGATATACCCAAATCCATAAACTCTGACTTTTCCCTCCTCTTCAGGTCTACTATATTCCAGCACAATATTTCTGATCTATTTCTGATCTATCTTTGCTGATAAAAAGGTGCCAAATTCTTCTGCTAACTCCTCTACTCTAGGGTTAGTCAAATCTGGGTCTGCCATGTAAATAATCACATCATCAGCATATAGGGCTATCTCAGGTCTGAAATCCTGTGATTCAAACAGGACTACTAACTAATCCCCCCCGGTGCATCTAGGCAAAGGCACTATATATATCAAAAAGAAAGGGAAGAGGGCACCCCTGCCCAGTACCTCTGGAGATGCTGAAGCTCCTAGGCAACGCCCAGTTTAATAGAATTTGGGCAGATGAGAAGGCATATAGCTTCTGCAGAATGGAAATGTAGTTTGAGCTAAAATGTATGGCCTTCAGGACCCCCCACTGATATCCCCAGTAGACTCTATCAATTGTTTTAGCTGCATCCAGTGTGAACATGGCCAGGGTACCTAAATAGGCGATAGCTAAATCTGTTGTACCCATGAGCGACTGTGTGAACTCATGGATCCCACATTTGGGAACAAAGTCCTTCCGCTATGGGTGGATGTGCCAAGAGATGCAAATTTACCTGACAGGATGTTGGTGAATTCTTTATAGTCTGTGTTTAACTTTAGTAGTGAAATAGGCCGGTATGAATTTGCTTTCCTGGGGTCCTTAGCTGGCTTCCATATTAACACCAAAGTGGCTTCTTTCCAAGATGCAGGGATTTGTGATCCCTCAAGGAAAATAGAATTAAATAGCTTCCCCATATAGGTATAATCACTTCTCTTGATGTTTTGTACAGCTCAGAAAGAATGGCATCTGGGCCCTCTGATTTTTTTTGCATGACTCAGTTGTTCTCAGATTTCTGCCTCAGTAATCCTTTCCACCCAAAAAATCTGCCCAGAGTCTGTAAGCCTGGGAACATTCCTCTTCCTGAACCATCGCCTAAGCTGTACTAAATCAGACATGACCTCCTCTTAAGAGAGAGATGAAAATAAGGTCAATAGATGTTCTTCCATCAGCACTACCCCGTTGGTGAATTCTCCTTCGGAATTAACTACCAACTCCTTAATAATATCTCTCTGCTCTCACTTTCCCTGCCAATACAGTCCCACTTCTCTCACCATATTCAAACAATCTTGCATTATACACCTGCCACCTTTTTCTACATTTTCCTTCAAGTTCGATTTGATAATGTATTTCTACAAATTCCAGCTTTTTAGATATTATCTCCTCTTTTACCCTTAGGTTCTGCCCATAAAGAGTTGCCTCAAATTCGGCCACCTCCTGTTCCAGGATGCCCACCACAGCCCCCCGCCCCCAAATGTAGGCCTTATAAGTGTCCCAGACCATATCTAAAGAGGCTGACCCTATGTTATTGAGGAAAGAATCCTGACTGGCCTTCTCCAAGAACTGCCCCATTCCTACATCCGAGAGGAGCGCACAGTTAACTGTCCACCAAAGGCTCCCCTGAGGGGCGGGTAGTTCTACCAGTACCATCACTGCAGAATGGTTGGACAGATGTCCTGACAGGTGTTCAATTTCCCTAACTCCTTCAGCCTAGGTGTTATTGAAAAAAAACAATCTAGCCTAGAGAAGTGCCCATACTTTTTGCCATGATATATGTATCCTTTTTGCTCTCTCATTCAATCATGCCATCTCTCCTAGTTGATCTATCTAACATGATATTTAGTAAGGTATTAAAATCCCCCCAAGGATAATTGGAATTGGTGAGTGTAATAGATTACACTCCAAGATCAACAATGGGGGGAGTCATCTGAGCTGGAGCCATAAAAGGCGCATAAGAAAAGGTATTATTTGAACATCTCATCTGTCCAACCACCTGTCACTTGTAGAGTCTGTTTTAGAACCTACCAAATCTATTACTACCCCCTTTCTTTGATTAATAGCAACCTCTTTGTAATATTCAGCTTGATCTGATAGAGCAAAGCACCCCACCCACTTCTGCTTTGAAAACACAAGCCTAGTCTCCATTGCAGTCAGGTGTGTCTCTTGTAGAATCATTATATGAGCTAAGTTGTCCTCCAGCAATTGTAGGATCATGGTCTGTCTCCCCTTGACTTGAGCGTGTTAACATTTAGGGGTGATTCTTTTTAACGCTTTACCCATCTTCATCGAATTCAGACCTTATTTCTGAACTCAAGCTCACACTACAGCTTAAAATGATGGTGTCTACGGTGCTTGTCATCTTTGTGTTGGGCGAAAAATCAGTGATTATGATGACAAAAACATTTTTGGGGTATTTTCTCCCTCTGCTCCATGCCCTGTGCCCAACCCATACCCCTCCCTTGGAAAACCCTTCCATTAGTATCTGGCCTTATTCACTACCATATGGACACAATACTAAAGGCGTAAAAGAAAAGATAAAATGATATTCAGTGTGGGCCCCTTACTCATACCCCTTATAAACAGTAATCCCCCTTGCTATGCTGTACTCCTCGTTTCCTAATGATCATCCTTTCAACGTGTAACACTTTTCTTAATGGAATAGACTTCTCCAAAGGTCGATGAGTATACATTTGATTATTCCACATTTTGCTGAGCATAGCACAGTGACTGAGAGAGAGAGAGAGAGAGAGAGAGAGAGAGAGAGAGAGAGAAAATATCGGAAATTGGAAACTTTGAGATGAAGATGAAGAGAAACTGTAAGAGATAAAGATGAAGAGAAGGAGAGACATCAGCAGAAACAAGCATTTGCAAAATGCAATCAGTCTCGCCTTTGGGACCTTATATGTATTTAGCTAGGCAGCAATTATTAGCCTGGGTGCTGAAACATCTACTGTTCTTAAAACATGAAGGAAATGTAAGTACCAAAGAGTGTGACATGCCAGGTATGGGAACGCATGGAGAAAAATGTTGCCTTTCAGTTGGAAATTGTATAGTTAAACCTCTGTTTTTAATATAAAAGCAGGGCCTTCGATGGTAATTTCACTGAAAATCCAAGATTTGAAAAAAATATTATTGTCTATGGGTGCTCATGGAGGACAGACAATGTGTATGGACTGGAATCTAGAGAATGCTAAAGTGATTCTGGTATTGTACTGACCTCTGCTGGTCGTTTTCGATCAAAAAAGATAAATAGAGGCAGCTCCCAGAAAAATTTAAAAAAGAAAGTCCCTCCTCAGAAAACAATTCTGGTATTTTACTGACCTCTGCTGGTCGTTTTCTATCAAGACAGTTAAATAGAGGCAGTTGAATAGAAAGAAATCCCTGAGCGAAAGCAGACAAGTCCTAGGGCTGACCTCCAGAGCCCACAACGTACATACACATATAAGTATATACTAAAGTATATGCTGAAGTATATATAAGAGGTCTCGAATGCTAGACCTAAAAAGATGTAAATTGAGAATAAGGAACTATAAGAAAAATGGAATGGATGAGCGAAACGAAGAAAGAAGAAAAGAACAGTCATAGTTACAATTAAAGAAGTATAAAACGAGGGGAGGCGCTACGCGGGCATCCAAGATGGTCGCGTGAGCAGAGGGCTACCGAGACCCGCGCCGCCCTCTTGCAAATATCCTTCCAATATCCTGAATATTTCTATGGGCTTTTGAAGTTCTACTCTCGGTGATCCTGATACACTTTCAAGAACTGGGATCGGACTTCGGGAACCTTTTTTACATCGTCTTCAACTTTCTGGCCTGCCCCCGGACGGGACCGGGGTCTTTACTGCTCTGCCTGGCCGAGACGCAATTCAACAACAGCGGTCAAAGGACATCCTTTCCACCGGTGTCATTGTCACTTTCAGTTTTGGTTTCTCCTCGACCTCCTAATTGACTGTTCTGAAAGTACTCCTGACTTCGGACCGCGGTGGCCTGACCCGCTGTGCTTTCCGGCCATATCCCTAGTCTCACAGGCTACAATTTTGGACGGAAACTCTGCTTTAGCGACCCAACGATATCTGCCATTTACACCAGGTCCAGAGGGGCCCTTCGGGGCGCGGCTTCCAATATGGCGACAAAACCTGAAACTGAGAAGCGCAAGACGAAGGTGCCGACCCGTGGGGGTCCCGTCCAAACTAATGTTATGGACCGATATACACAACCAAAGGGTTCCCCCAGTGGTGCTGGCCGTAGTCTTGAGGACCCGAGGACGGACCTTGTGGCAACATCGGAGGTCTCACTCCAAGATCTAATGCGTGCCATCGCTGGGATTAAGACTGATATGGGGCTACAATATGAGGCCATTGTCTCCAAGATCGACACGGTGGCCGTTGATGTTACCCTCATTAGAGCGGACTTGGCTAAGGCCAACGAGAGGGTCAAGGCCTTGGACCTTAAGGCCTCCAGTCTTGTTACTGATATGGCGGACGCACAGTCGGAGAATGGCAACCTGCGATCATCTCATGATATGATGGCCAGACGTCTGGACGAGTATAAAAACAGGCCCGACGTAACAACATTCGCTTAGTCGGGGTAACTGAGAACAGCGGTGATACTACCGTTGACCTACTAGTGGAGGATTTAATTGTCACTCATCTCGCTCCCGCCGGGCTTAGTAAGTTCTTTGCGGTCGAGCGTGCGTACCGTTTTCCGGGTGGACAGACTAAACCGGGGGCTCCCCCGAGGCCTATTATTGCTAGGCTCTTTCCACTTTCGGGATCGGGACGCTATCCTCCAGGCTTCTTGTAGGCACGGCCCATTGAAGTATGAGAACAGTTCAATATCTATATACCCTGACTTCACTCCTCAAGACCAGCGGCAGCGGATGGGATTCCAGGGAGTGAAACGGCGCTTGCGGGACTTGGGACTCAGATATGCGATGCTGTTTCCGGCTCGACTTCACATCGAGTATCAAGAGCGTACTTTCTTTTTTGATCGACCGGACAGTGTTGGCGACTGGCTGGACTCTCTGCCGAAGATGGACGATGGGAGTGGAGGCCCTGGCGGCGCGGACGGAGGTGCATCGGCACAGGAATGACATTTTGGTTCTTGGTGTCTGGTTTTGGTTCACATTCACCGGCTGAGTTTTGCTCTTATTTACTTATTCTTGCTCTAGGCCCGAGGGTGGTGCGGGGTGAGGCGGTCTCTCTTTTTCCTCCTCTAGGGTTCTTTGTGTAGTGTATTATGAAGGGGCGACAGGCACACTGCAGTTGGGGGTGGCTTTTTGGTCGTACGCAGGGGTGCAGGGTGGGGGTGTTGTAA